>NC_064831.1:91234267-91853767 GCF_024166365.1 Elephas maximus indicus
AGCACTCTCCTAGAGTCACACAAATTTTCGTTAAGTCTTAGTGCTGCTCTTTAGCAGCTGTGACCTTGGGAAAGTGGTATCAACTGCCTGGACCTCATTTTTCTCAAATATGAATAATGACAATAATGTCTATCTAATAAGGAGGTTGTGAAAATTTAAAACAACCAGGGCCCTTGAATAACTTCATTTCTACTTTCAGCCAACTAACAGAAAACTTATCGCCTAAATCATCTGGTTATGAACTTCTCTGATGAACTGGCTGAACGTATTTTAAATATTATGAAAAGATACTTGAAAGATTTGATACAAATATTTTTCTAGGTATTTTTTTCAAACTACATGGCAGACATGAATGGAGAATAGCACCTGTTTCCCATCGCTGTTCGAAAATTGCGAAGTATATATTCACATTAGGAAGCAGGCTTCAGAAATCATCTTGAGACAGAAGTTTGTTCATCAGAAGTTATATTTTTATTGTGGTAAAATATACATAACAAAACATTTTCCAAGTAATATTTTATAGTTTTTAGTGTATAGGTCTTTCACTTTGCTGTTTAAATTTATTTAGGTAATTTATTCTTTAGGATGCCGTTGTAAATGGAATTGTTTCTTTAATTTCCTTTTCCGCTTGCTCATTGCTGATGTGTAGAAACCTGACTGATTTTTGTGTGTTGACCTTGTATCCTGTTAATTTAGTGAACTCATTTATTAGCTGTAATAGCTTTCTTGTGAAATCTTTGGGGTTTTCTATATATAGGATTACGTCATCTTTGGAAAGGGGAAATTTTACTACCTCATTCTGGATTTGGATACTTTTTACTTAAAACTTACTTATTCTTTTGATGGAGACCTGGTGGTGTAGTGGTTAAGAGCTTGACTGAAAATCCAAAGGTCAGCACTTTGAACTCACCAGGCGCTCTTTGGAAACCCTGTGGGGGCAGTTCTGCTCTGTCCTATAGGGTTGCTATTAGTCAGAATGGACTCGACGGCAGTGGTAGTATTCTTTTGATTAGGGAATGTATTTTCAGTGTTCCAACCCTATCAGAGAAGCTTGCACAGATCTTTGCCCCTTCTGATTAAGTACACGTGTGAGATGGGAGTTTTTGATCTGGTTTACATTAATTAAAACTAAAAATTGGAGTTATATGTGTAAATGAAATGGAGCAGAATCCATTTACAAGGGGTTACTGCATGGTTTAAAATTGGAAAAGGCGTGTGGTAGAGTGGTATCTTTCACCTTACTTATTTAATCTATATGCTGAACAAATAATCCAAGAAGCTGGACTATAAGAAGAAGAATTCCACATCAGAATTGGAGGAAGACATATTAACAACTTAAGGTATGCAGGTGACACAGCTTTGCTTGCTGAAAGTGAAGACGGCTTGAAGCACTTACTGATAACTGCTGCCTTCAATATGAATTGTTGTCATTAGGTGCCATCGAGTTGGTTCCGACTCATAGCAACCTTATGTACAACAGAACAAAACACTCCCAGTACTGCACAGCCTCAGAATTGTTACGTTTGAGCCCATTGTTGCACCGACTATGTCAGTCCATCTCATTGATGTTCTTCTTTTTCACTGACCCTCTACCAAGCGTGATGTCCTTCTCCAGGGACTGGTCCCTCCTGATAACATGTTCAGAGTACGTAAGACAAAGTCTCAACGTCCTCACATCTAAGGAGCATTCTGGCAGTTCTTCTTCCAAGATGTAACATAAAGCAAAAATCCTCACAACTGGAGCAGTAAGCAACAGCATGATAAATGGCAAAGAAATTGACTTTGTCAAGGATTATGTTCTCTTTGAATCAACAACCAGTGCCCATGGAAGCAGCAGTCAAGAAATCAAATGACATACTGCATTGAACAAATCTACTGCAAAAGACCTCTTTCTTTAAAGTGTAAAAAATCAAAGGTGTCACTTTGATGATTAAGATGTGCCTGACTCAAGCCATGGTACTTTCAGTCGCCTCATGTGCTTGTAAAAACTGGACAATGAAATAGGAAGATCAAAGAAGAATTGACACATTTGAATTGTGGTGTTGGTGAAGAATATACCATGGACTACTTTGACAGGTGGGACATATTGTTGGCATATTGTTGGAAAAAGACATCATGCTTGGTGTAAAGTAGAGGGTCAGTGAAAAAGAGGGAGATGTCCAATGAGATGAACTGACATAGTGGCCGCAACACTGGGCTCAAACATAGCAATGATTGTGATGATGGCTGCGATGGTTAAGAGTGTGTCATCTTGGCTGGGCCATGATTCTCAGCTGTGTATATGTGCACTCCCAGGATTGAATCTGCTGTGAGTAGCCAGTCAGTTGAAGGGGAGTTTCCTTGGGGGTGTGGCCTGCATCCAAATATAAGCAGACGTTCTGGCTTCTTTGCTCGCTGTGGATCCTGTGCTGCCTCCAGTTTGTCTGACCTCTGGCTCTTGGGACTTGAGTTGTCAGCTTATTTGCATCCAGATCTTGGGATTTGGATCCTGCTCCTGTTCATGTGACCTCCAGCTCTTGGGACTTGAGCTTTCAACTTACCTGCACATCTTGGAATTTGTAGATCTTCACAGCTTGAGAGCAGGACCTCCACTTTCTGATACACTGATCTTGGGTTCCCCAGCCCCTGCGGCTGCGTGAATTGAGAGAAGCTCTATCCTGATAAATGGACTTGGGACGTTTCAGCCTCTACAATCGCGTGAGCCATTTCCTTGATATAAATCTCTTTATATATATATATATATATATATATGTTTATACGCTTTACTAATTTTGCTTCTCTAGAGAACTCAGCCTAAGAGAATGGCATAGGACTGAGCAGCGTTTTGTTGTTATACATAAGGTCATTATGTGTTGGAGCTGACTCGGCAGCACCCGACAACAGCAATTATATATGATCCTTTTCTTTGTGTTGAGGAATTTATTTTCAGGTATATATTTCTGTATATCAAGTAATTAGATTTGTTATTACTTATAGTTACCGCATTACGAGGTAAGTATAAGTAATTATACCATGATGTATACACATTTACACACCATTATAGTTAATTGTTTATATTTTATCTTAATATTTAATTTCACTTTTGTTATTTAATTTTTTTGCATTTTAGGTGAAAGTTTACGGTTGAAATTAGTTTTTTATTCAAAAGTTTATACACAAATTGTTGTGTGACATTGGTTGTAATCCCTGCAAGGTGTCAGCATTCTCCCCCTTTCCCTTTTCACCCTGGGCTCTCCATGTTCATTCGTCCAATTTTCATGTCACTTCCTGCCTTCTTGTCTTTGCATTTGGAGGGTATTGCCCATTTTGTCTCATATATTTGATTGAACTAAGAAGCATGTTCCTCACATGTGTTATTGTTTGTCTTATAGACCTGTCTAATCTTTGGCTGAACGGTGGACTTCAGAAGTGGTTTCAGTTCTGAGTTATCAGGATGTGTGGAGGCCATAGCCTTGGGGGCTCCTCCAGTCTCCGTCGGACCAGCATGTCTGGTCTCTTTTGTGAATTTGAATTGTGTTCTATATTTTTCTCCCGCTCTGTCTGGGACCCTGTATTGTGATCTCTGTCAGAGTGGTCCATGGTAGTATCCAGGCATCATCTAGTTCTTCTGGACTTAGGCTGGTGTAGGCTGTAGTTCATGTGGTACATTAGTCCCTTGGACTAATATTTTCCTTTCTTTGATTTTCTTCATCCTCCTTTGCTCCAGATGTGATGAGAGCAATAGATGTATCTTAGATGGCTGCTCAAAAGATTTTAAGAACCCAGTTGCTACTCACCAAAGTAAGATGTGGAACATTTTCTTTATGAACTATATTAGCCAGTTGATCTATATGTCCCCGGAGACCATGGTCCCTAGTCTTCAGCCTCAGTAACTTGGTCCCTTAAGGTATTTAGGTCTAGGAAGCTTCACTGACTTTCACTTGGTCAAGTTGTGCTGACTTCCTCTATATTGTGTGTTGTCTTTCCCTTTACCAAAGTTAACACTTGTCTACTATCTAGTTGGTGATATTCTCTCCTCACCCCACTCCTCCCTCGTAACCATCAAAGCTTGTTTTTTTTTCTGTGTGTAAACCTTTTCTTGGGTTTGTACGCAATATTTAGTTTCAGGCAGTATTTGTCCTTTTGTGATTGACTTTTTCACTCAGCATAATGCCATCCAGATTCATCCCTGTTTTGAGGTGTTTCGCAGGTTCATCATTGTTCTTCATTGTTTTGTAGTATTCTATTGCATGTATGTACCATATTTGTTTATCCATAATTCTGTTGATGGGCACTTGGTTATTTCTACCTTTTTGCTATTGCGAATAATGCTGCAATGAGCATGGGTGTGCATGTGTCTGTTCGTGTGATGGCACTTATTTTCTAGGATATATTCCTAGTAAATTGCTGGGTCATATGGTAGTTCCATTTCTAGCTTTTTAAGGAAGCGCCATGTTGTTTTTCATAGTGGTTGTACCATTTTACATTCCCACCAGCAGTGCATAAGAGTTCCAATCTCCCTGCAACCTCTCCAACATTTGTTTTCTGTTTTTTCTGATTTGTTCCAGTAATGTTGGGGTTAGACGGTATCTCATTGTAGTTTCGGTTTACATTTTTGTAATGGCTAATGATCACAAGCATGTCCTCATGTGTCTGTTAGCTGCCTGAATGTCTTCTTTGGTGAACTGTGTTTTCATATCCTTGGCCCATTTTTTAAATGGTATTATTTGTCTTTTTGTTGTTGAGGTGTTGAAGTATTACTATATATGTGATGGTTAAGATTGCATGTCAGCTTGGTTTGGCCATGATTCTCAGTGTTTATATGTGACCACCCTCATGATGGGATCTGCTGTGAGTAGTCAGTCACTTGAAACAGAGTTTCATTGAGCACGTAGCCTACATCCAAATATAAGTGGACATTCTGGCTTTTGTCTGCACTACATCTGGCAGCTGCCTCCTGTTTGTCTGACCTCCAGTCTTTGGGACTTGAGCTTAGCAGCTTACCTGCCGATCTTGGGATTCATCCATCTTCACAGCCTGTGAGCAAGAGCTCTGGTCTCCAATCTGCTCGTCTTGGGTTCACCAGTCCCTGCAGCTCTGTGAACTAGGAGAAGCCTTGTGGTCTTGCCTGCCAACCTTGACATCCATCGAGCTTAGTGAACAAGAGCCCTGTTCTCTGACCTGCTGATCTTGGGTTTGCCAGTCACCACGGCTACATGAATCAGGAGAACCCTCTATTCTGATCCACAGACTTGAGACATTCTAGCGTCCCCAGTTGTGTGAGCTGTCTCCTTGATATAAATCTCTCTGTATATGTATTTATACACTTCACTGGTTTTGCTTCTCTAGAGAACGCAGCCTAAGACATGTAGATTTTACGGATTAGACGCTTGTCAGATATGTTGTAGCCAAAAAATTTTCCCAGCCTGTAGGTTCTCAGCCCAGTAATTTGATCCTTCAGGGAGTTGGGATGTGTCTGTGGAGCTTCCATGACTTTGCCTCAGACAAGTTGTGCTGGCTTCCCCAATATTGTGTACTCTCTTACCCTTCACCAAAGTTGCCACTTATCTATTGGCTTTTTAGTGTTTTTCCCTCCCATTCCTACCTTCTCTTGTAACCGTCAAGGATTGTTTCTTTTTTTGCATAAACCTTATGAGTTTTTATAGTAATGGTCTCATACGATATTGGTCCTTTCATGATTGACTTATTTCACTCAGCATTGTTCTTTATCATTGGGTAGTATTCCATTGTGTGTACGTACTATAGTTTGTTTATCCATTCATCTTTGTAGAGGTGTTGGGTTTTCCTGTAGATTTGAGAGATTAGACCTTTGTTGAATTTGTCATGGCCAAATTTTTTTTCCCAGCCCATAGGTTCTCTTTTTACTCTTGTGATGAGCATAAGTATTTAATTTTTAGGAGTTTAATCTAGTTTATTTTCTGGTGTTTGTGAATTGTTAGTTATGGTTTGTATTGTATTTATGCCATGTATTAGGGACCCTAGTGTTGTCCCTATTTTTTATTTCATGATGTGTATTATTTTAGGTTTTATATTTAGGTCGTGGGTCCATTTTAATTTACTTTTTTTTTCGTATGGTATGAAGTATGGGTCCTGTTTCTTTTTTTTTTTTTTTTTTTTAACAGATGGACATCCAGTTTTACCAGCATAATTTTTAAAAAGAGTGTCTTTTCTCTATTTAGTGAACTTTGGTCTTTTGTCAAAGATGAACTGACCATAAGTGGATGAATTTACATCTGGGTTGTCAATTCTGTTCCATTGTTCTATGTCCTTGTTGTTTTACTAACACAAGGCTCTTTTGACTACTGTGGCTGTATAATAGGTTCTGAGATGAGGTAGTGTGAAGCCTCTTACTTTTTCTTTTTCTTCAGTAATGCTTTGCTGATCTGGGGTCTCTTTCCTTTCCACATAAAAGTTGGTGATAAGTTTTTCCATCTTGTTAAAGAATGTTGTTGGTATTTGGACTGGGATTGCAGTACGTCTGTAGATTGCTTTGAGTAGGATTGATACTTTCACAGTGTTGTGTCTACCTATCCGTGAGCATGGTATGTGTTTCCATTTATGTAGTTCTCTTGGTTTCTTGGAGTGTTTTATAGTTTTCTTTGTACAGGTCTTTTACATCCCTGATTAGATTTATTCCTAAGTATTCTGTCCTTTTAAAGGGCTATTATAAATACTGTTTTCCTGATTTTCTTTTCGAAGTTTTCTTTGTTGGTGTTTAGGAATCCAACTGATTTTTTTTTATGTTGATCTTCTATCCTGCTACTCTGCTGAATCTTTCTGTTAGTTCCAGTAGTATTCTTGTGGAGTCTTTGGGGTCTTCTGTGTATAGGATCATATCATCTGTGAATAAGGATAGTTTTACTTCTTACTTTCCAGTTCGTATGCGCTTTAGTTCTTTTTCTTGCCTTATTGCTGTAATAGGACTTCCAGCACAATGTTAAATAGGATTGGTGATAGAGCGCATCTTTGTCTTGTTCCCCCTTTTCAGGGGGAATGCTTTTGTCTCCTGTCTGTTGAGAATGATACTGGCTGTTGGTTTTAAAAGAGAAGAAAATAAATCACAGTGCATTAGGTGCAAGCAGGTGGGGATGGTCCAGTGTGCTGGTGGCACTTCATCTGTGATGCCATGGTGGGAGCTAGTGGGAAGGTCATCAGGGTGGCATACAGGGCTAGGTGGGAACAGAAGTGAAAGAAAGAAAAAGGAAAAAGGAAAATGATGGCACAGTAGGCACCCACAGGTGGGGGTCGGCCGGTGTGCCAGTGACACAGTATTCATGGTGGTGTGGTGGTGGCTGGTGGGAAGTCCGGCAGTGTGGCGTCATGGAGCTAGGTGGGAGGGAGAAAGAAAAGTAAGATGGGAAAAATAAAAATAAAAATGTAACGTGGGCCAGGGAATGGACGTGGGGCAGAACCAGGAGCTGGTGGAAAGGGAGGGGGGGTGACATACTCTGGTAAGGGGAGGGAAAAAGAAAAGAAAAAAAGTGGCAAGGTGGGGGCTGCGAGAGGGTGCTGGTGGGCCTGGGGCAGTTGTAGGCCTATGTGCTTGTGGCTGTGTAGCTATGGCAGTGCAGTGGGGTCTGGTAGGAACGAGTGGGAGGTGGCGCACAGGACTAGGTGGCAGGGAGAAAGAAAAGGAAGAAAGAGAAAAGAAAAAAAACAAAATCACAGCACGATGAGAGCTGCAAGTGGGGGTGGGGCGGACCTGGAGTGGTGGTGGGCTACCGGCTTTCTAGCCATTGTGGTGCAGTGGGGACTGGCGGGAATAGGTGGAGGTGTTGTTCAGGCCTAGGTGGAAGCGAGAAACAAAAGGAAGAAAGGGGGAAATATTGGCACAATGGAAGCCAGTGGGTGGGGGCTGGGCAGATCTGGGCTGGGGGCAGCGCAGTGGCATTCTAGCCAAGGGTGCGTGGTGTGGCCCAGCAGGAAAGAGTAAGAGGTGGCATATGGGCCAGAACGGTTTAGGGGTGGGAAAGGGTGTTTCTCTGGTTACCAGGTTCTGTGTCTCCTGTTGGGAGTTAAGTTGCCTTCCTGTATTCCCTGTCCAGGAACGGTGCTGGCTGTGCCCCAAGATGGCAATGCTGTGCCATCTTAATTGGCAGGGTACCTCCACTCCGCATCTGTCCTTGTTCTCTGTTTTCCTTTAGTTTCTTCTTCCATTTGATGTTTGATCTAGCTCTGTCCTTTCATTTGATGCTTAGGACTCCAGGATTGAGGTTTGTATCTGTTTTACTTAGTTTTCGGCTCTTTGCTGCATAGGGACAGCGTGATGCACCTGTCTGTGCCACCATGTTGGCTACGCCTCTGCTTTTATTATTTTTAAGGCTATTTTCATTGGTGGCACGTGATGCTAGTTTGTCTTTTATAGTAGTAATAAAGGTTGTTTTTAAATATACTAATTAAAATAAAAAAGGGAATTGATATGAAGGAAAAATATGTATATGATTGTGTATAGACTAGGACATGATTAGGGCAAAGATTTGAAAAATGACTGATGTTCAGGACCAACTTCTATGTTACAGTGAAAACTTCCTGGTTCTTTTAAATAACTCAGGCTTTGGACAGTTTGCTTAACCTCCTTGAATTCCTTTTCTATTTTGGTGGAGGGTAGGAGTTATGATATAAGATGAATTTCTAAGGTAGTTTGAAAATTACAGAATTCTACTGTTCTTCAGGCAGCTTGATTGAGGTTTGGTAAAGAAAAAGGTTCAGCTTAAAACTGGTCTGAAACAGTATTGACTCAGTGCTTTTACTTTCTTCCTCTTCTTTTCACTGATAGATTATTTACAGAAAAAGGAAGAAATCAAATAATAGTATCAACTACGTTTAAGGAAGAAGAATAAAAAAATATATATAAGGGCAACTGTAAGGATCAGCATGAATCCAGTTCCCAAAGTGGGGATTGATTAGTCCTCACATTCCCACCTCTCCATCCTCCTTGCCAGCCTTCCGTGTTGTGCCCTCTCTCACCCTAACCATCAAGAGCTAGGTCAGAGCTCACAACTTAAAAAGATACCGTTCTTCAAACTGCCATTAGGCAGATGCCAGTCATAATTTTGGGGAGTCTGCATGACATCCCAGCTTTCTGACCTGCTGGCTCCTATTATCCTTTTTGTTAATTCGCTGGAATGACTCACAGAACTCACAGAGTGTACTTATGACTATGGATTTATTATAACCAAAAATCATACAAACGAAGAGACATATAGCAGAGGTCTGGGAGGATCCCCAGTGAGGAGCTTCCATGTCCCAAGGAACACTCTACCTTCCCAAGAGCAGATGTTCCCATCAGTGATAAAGCCTTAGTATTCAGTATATTCAGTATTAGTATGCTTATATAAAAAAATACACAAATCATAAAAATTTACTCTGCTGATGAAGAAGAGTTGGATGATACTGGCATTTTGTCAGTTGCAGTAATAACTCCACTTGTGGAATCTTCTGGATCACCTGGATTATCCCTGGATATGGAAATGGTGTTTCTAGTCAGAAAATTAGTGAGAGGTGTCTGTGTGGTCCTTTTCTTTTTTTCTTCATGTATTTCACAGTAACATCTCACTGCTTCCCAAATCTGCCTATTGAGTTTAGCAAACCTGTCAGTGTTTAGGTTCATGTTTTCAAGCAGCTGAAGCCACGACTTAGTTTTGAAAACTAAGTCAGTACAGCAGTGTTTTGAATGGTAAATCATAAAATTAAACATCTGCAAGTGAACACCTGAGAATGGTAACATTGGCAAATTATGCTCTGTAATGTTGTATGTGGTACATGTTACTAACAACAAGATGTTAAAAAAAAGACATTCACAGGTGCAGTTTGTCAGAACTCAGTTATGTCGTAAATTGGGGTGTACTTGTGAATGGATACTTTTTCCATTTCCTAGCCAGTGAAAGGGTCTTGGAACAATGTAACGTCATTTACTACCCTTCCCATTTATATAACTATCTATTGTGTTTTGCAGTATTTAAAATCACACAAATACTATTTTTTGTAGTCAGTATTCATTTAGAGTTACACATTTGTCTTGTTCATTACACCTCATTTTTTGGTACATATCTAAGCCATATCTGGAATCCTTTGTTTTCTTCAACTTGAAGAAGTCTCTTCACCGTTTCCTTTAGTGTGAATTTCCTAGTGACAAATTCTCTGATTATTCGTCTAAAGATGTCTTTATTTTGTTTTAACTTTTAAAGCTTTTTTGCCAGATACACAATTTCAGTTTGGCAATTTTTTTTTTTTTTTTTTTGGGGGGTTGCTGTTAAGATTTCCTTGTCTATGACTTGTTTATGTGTTCTCTCTCCTTTGATGTGCTTATATGTGGTTTTCTTTGTATTTTTTTTACTTGGTAGTTGGTAAAACATCTTGAATCTGTGGCTTGATGTCATTGGCTGGTTTTGAAAAGTTCTTAGCTCTTATGTCTTCTGGAAACTCTGCTGGTGTAGCAGTTAAGAGTTAATGGCTGCTAACCAAAAGGTCGGCAGTTCAAATTCACCAGACGCTCCTTGGAAACCCTATGGGGCAGTTCTACACTGCCCTATAGGGCCACTATGAGTTGGAATCGACTAGATGGCAGTGGGTTTAGTTTGGTTTTATTATGTTTCTCTCCCATATGTTTTCTCCTTCCCTTCTGGAATTCCAATTACATGCATTTTAGATCTCTTTTCCACATGCAAGAATTTTTTCACATTCTTCTCTGCATTTCTCGTTCTTATGTCTTTTTTGTGCTTCAATTTAGGTATTTTATTCTGTCCTGTCTTCTGGATTATTGATTCTTTCTTCAGCTGTGTCTAACCTATTGATAAAGTCATCCATCGATGACTTAATTTTTTGTTTATAAAATCATATTTTTCAATTCTATTTTCCATTTTTGATGGCTGTCTGCTAAAATTCTGTATCTTTTTTTTTAACTCCTTGAACATATTAATTAACTTATTTTAAAGTCCATTTTTTATGGCACTGTTATATCAATCTGCTGTGGCTTAATTGCTGTTGTTATTTTTAAATATGGTTTTCAGTCAGTTTTTTACTTCTTGTCTGCCTAGTAATCTTTTTATTTCCAGATGTTTTGTATGAAAAAATGATAGAGTTAATTTGAAGTTCTGAATGTTATCTTTCTGTTGAGAAGATTTACTTTTGCTCCTGCCATGCAGCCAGGTCAAGGACATTTGCTTAATGTAATTGGATATTGAGATGATTTGAAGCTATGCTTAAGTCCTGGTCAGGCCTGGTCTATTTTTGGTTTATCTTTATGCCTACGGTATAGCCCTTTAGGGTCCCTTTGAAGTCCTGGTGGGGGCTCTTCTTCCTTGATAGTCACTGAATCTTAATTTTTACCCTTCCCCCCATCTCAAAGTCTGTTAGAAATTCTGCTTACTTTCTCAGTCGTTCAGCCAGTGCTATTGGAATATATAAATGATTCTAGGGGGGTAAATGAGTCCAAAGTCTGGTCTTACCTGTTTCTTTCAGATCTTAGCCCTGCAAATTCTCACTGTCTTGAAAGTTCTCTAGTGGTTTAAAACAGAATTTTGTTTGTTGTACTTTTTTAGTTCTTCTCAAAGGACGGTTGGTTTGAAGCAATCAACTCCACCATTGGCAAAAGCAAAATCCCCAAATATATTCTAGAATTCAGACTTTTTCAGATTATAGGAGATAGTACCTGTACCTATTGCCGTCAAGTCGGTTCCAACTGATAGCGACCCTAAAGGAGAGAGCAGAACTGCCCCGTAGAGTTTCCAAGGAGTGCCTGGTGGATTGGAACAGGAGGTAGTACAGTGTAGACTATATCTACCTTATAGGTGTCAGCAGATCTTGCACAGCTTACCTTAATACCACTTCAGTGAAATGTATGAAAACTAATCTTGCCGGTGCCTACTAGGTGCAAGTTTTCATCGTGGGACTTGGATATAATGTGATATGTGAGGGAACATGATTTGGAATAAGCCAACTTTTATCGTTTATACTGCCTTCTGTTGAAGAAGCAAATATTCCAAAACACAGCTGCTGGTTTGAGTGCTGCCCCCTGCCAGTGACTAGCAGTCTTTCCGTTTCTCTAATGTTCCCTGCTCCTCCTTGTCACGGGACCGTTGCATATACTCCTCTCTCTTCCTAGAATGTACGCCCTCATAATCAGCTTTGAGATCTCATGCCATATGGCATGTCTTCAGGGGAGTCTTCTCTAACCCATGAAATTAGGTCATATTCTTTTTTAAATGAGCTTTTTAGTTTTGAATTATTTAAACTCATTTGTATGATAGCTTAATTAACATCTATTTCCCCTGCTAGACTCTGTGAGATCAGGAATCATGTCTTTTTTTTTTTCTTTGACCATTTTATTCTCTGTGCTGAGTTCCGTGCTTAGAAATACACTTATTTTACATAGATAATCAGTTATTAGGTAATAAATTATTAATAGATGATCAATTGTGTAAGAGTGAAAGAAGGAAGGAAGGAATCAATGAAATATATAAGAAGTGCTGTGCTTATGATAGTGCTGGTGATGAAAGACTTATTTATTGCTCTTGAGCAAAAGCCGGATTTAATCAGACCCTGGATTTGCCACAGTATGGTTGCATGTATAGAATTAACAGTACTTCACTGAAATTCCTTTGGGAATTTATTACTGTTTTAGCATTTGTCCCTTGTTTCCCCATAAATAGTTATTTTTAATATGTTTTGAAAGCACGATGTTTCGTATAGACACAACCATCATTTCAAAGCACGGCTAATTATGTCATTGCCAGTCCTACTACAGAGATAAATGCAATATATAATCCCTATTCTTGAAGAGCCCATGGTCTCAGAAGAAAACCCACCCATTGCTATCAAGTCGATTCTGACTCATAGAGTAAAACTGCCCCATAGGGTTTTCAAGGCTGTAAATCTTTATGGAAGCAGTCTGCCACATCTTCCTCCTGCTCAAAAGAAAGACAACTTGGAATTTACACACACATGCACGCATGCAAGTGCTGTGGTTTTGTCTACCAAGGGGCATTGGTTTTATCTTCATTAGGGAGGTGACATTCAAATTGAGTCTTAAGTGATAAACACTAGCTCATTAAATGGCCGATGGAAGAGTATTTAGTTTAAATGCATATTTTGATGAAAGTATATAGTGTCTATGTGGATTGACAAATGGTAAATTTGGCTAGAAAAAAATTTTTTTGATGAAAGTATATAGTGTCTATGTGGATTGACAAATGGTAAATTTGGCTAGAAGCTAGGGTGATTTAAGAGGGCAGGTTTTGGAGCCAGAGTTCCTGGGTTCATATCCGAAGCTCTGTCTCCTACTGACTGTTTATGACCTTGGCACACTGCTTAATTTCTCTGTGGCTCAGTATCCCTGTTTATGAAATGGAGATGATAATTGTAGCTAACTTAGAGAACTGCAGTTAGGGCTGAATGATTTGGAGAAGTACCTGGCACATAGAAAAAGCTCAGTAAGTATTGGCTCTTGTTGTTACTAGGATTATTTGCATGGAAGAAAATTCAAAGATTGTAATTGCATTAGGCTAGCCACAAGTAGGGACAGGAATAGATTCAGGAGGTACTTTAGGGGTAAAATGAACAGGACTTCAATTTGTTTATTAATTTTATTTAAACAGAAATTTCAACTAATAATGCTATGTGCAACATAAAAACAATTTTGACATTTGTATAACAGTTTTATGATTTGTAAACTTAACAGAACTTTAATCTTCTAATTTGTGCTTTCTTTTAGGTCTTAACAGAACATTTCAGCTGTAGCCCTCAGACTAGACGCCAAAATAATTGAAGCTGTGTACAATGCATTAGGGTATTGAAGACAATTTTTGAATTAAATATTTGGAATTTAAGTAAGGGAAAGTGACGAAAAATGGGGCGGAAGAAAATACAAATCACACGCATAATGGATGAAAGGAACCGACAGGTAAATGAACATCTTAATTCATGTATTTCATTGATGCATATATATACATATTTTAAGACCGTAAAGTAAAATGGTTGAGTTTTTCTTAAATTTAATTTCAACTCTGAATATTTTTATGTTCAGATGAAATGAAAAGTTTTAGCAGTCCTGAAATAAATTGTGGCTTCTCATCATATGCTTTAAAGAAACTTTTTTCTTCCTATAGAAATCATATACGTTAATTACAGAAAACATAAGCAAAAAGAAGTAAATTCACTGCAGTCCTACCACACTGTTGTATATATTTATTATAACATATTTAGTCTTATATACATTTAATTATATATTTTATTGTTAGCCTTCTACATATTGTTGTTTTAAATTTTCACTTTTATTTTTATAAATAGGTTAATACCTAAGTTAACTATAAAAAAGTACCAGACCTGTTGTCATGGAGTCGATTCTGGCTCATAGCAAGTATTTTTGCTTCTCTGGAGAACCCAGTCTAAGACATTTGGTACTAGGGGTGGTTCTAGAAAAACAAAATTGTAAGGATGAGTTTTCTAAATTAGGTTTCAGGTCTGGTTAGTCTTAAAGATGTTAACGAATCTGCCTCCAGTAGTAAAGAGGGCTCTGCTATTCCACGGCCTGAGTTGGCAATAGAGATACACAAAACGTCACCACCAATTAATCGGATTATTAATGGAGTCTTAACTCATGTCCATCTCACAGTAGGTCCAGTCGGACCCTGAACCCATCCTGTAGTGATTCCCCCCATTCCAGAGTGCATAATTGGAATAGATATACTCAGCAACTGGAAGAACCCCACTCTTGGTACCAAACGTCTTAGGCTGGGTTCTCCAGAGAAGCAAAACCAGTAAAGCATATAAATGTATATAGAGAGATGTATATCAAGGAAATAGCTCACGTGGTTATAGAAGCTGGAATGTCCCAAGTCTGTGGGTTAAGTTAGAGGCTGCTCCTGATTCATGTACCTGCAGGGCCTAGTGATCAGCAAGTCAGAGAGCAGGGCTCTGGCTCACAGGCTAGGAAGACCAACAGACCCCAAGATCAGCAGGCAAGATGGCAGGTAAGCTGCCAGCTCAAGTCCCAAGAACCGAAGATCAGACAGGAGCCAGCTGCAGGATCCAGAGCAAGCAAAAGCCCACAAGCCTTGCCAGAAAGTCCACCTATATTGGATGCAGGCCACACCCCCAAGGAAACTCCTTTTCAACTGATTGAGTACTCACAGCAGATTTCATCATGGAGGTGATCACATTATATCAAGTCTTATCGTGGAAGTGATCACATCATCATACAACTGCCAAACTACATCATAACTGCCAAACCACTGAGAGTCATGGCCCAGCCACATTCACAAATAGCCTTAATGATCACAGCGACCCTATAGGACAGAGTAGAACTGCCCCGTAGCGTTTCCAAGGAGTGGCTGGTGAATTTGAACTGCAGACCTTTTGGTTAGTAGCAGAGCTCTTAAGCACTGCACCACCAGGGCTCCAAGTTACCAATAAATGTGTGTTTTGGTCAGGTAAATTTTCTGGTTAACTAATTATATAATGAGAATGTTTATATTATAAGTATTTCTAAAACATTTACATATATACCTCTGCTTTAACTGACAAAATGTATTGAATATAATTTCATTATCGGTGACGGCAACCCTCATACATTTGGAGTAATTATAATGGTGCTGGTATATGTAGAGAGTAGAAGTTGTAAGAGTTTAGAGCAGAGGTTGGCAAACTCTGGCGCACAGAGTGGCCTTCTGTTTGTGTAAATAAAACACTATAACACAGCCAAGCTCATGCACTTAAATATTGTCTGTGGCTACTTTTATACTACAGTGACAGAGTTGAATATTTACAACAGAGACTCTAGAGCCCACAAACCTCAAATATGTAGTCTCTGGGACTTTAAGAAAAAGTTTGCCAACCCCTGGTTTAGAGGAAGGAAGGAAAAATAATTTCATAGACTATTGCAAATGGAACTAATAGTCAAGGGATGTGCAGAGGAGAGATGCTGTCTTTAGAAAGGTTGTGTATCAGGAGAAATTTCAAGAATGGCTGATTTTTGGAAGTTTACCAGGAAAGGAACAACACTGAAGATGTAGTCTGCAAAGTCTGAATAGTAGTTCACATGTTAACACAGATATAATTGGGGATTAAACTCAGCTGGGTAGCTGGTTAAAGAAGTTAGTGGAAAGGATTAGGGCTGCCCTTAGAAAAAATTGCAGAGAGCCCTTGTTTCAACTCATGAAGATTCCTTAACAAAAGCATAAGCTCTCCTAGTATGACCTATTGTGAAGAAGGTAGTAGGGGAAGGTTGATAAAAATAACCAAAGGAATGGTTCCATAGCAAGATTGTAAGTAAACTTCCCTTCACACATCTGAGGATTGTGACATGTAAAGGAGGCATAGCAACCTGCTCTGTAAAAACATGCAGCATAAATGTAAAATAGGATTTTTTTAGGGAATAACATTCAAGCAGAGAAGAAGGCCAAGCACATAAGAATCCCTGAGCTACCCTGATCCCATAGAGAGTCATGATTAAATCAGGCATAAGTAAACTGGACTTAGCAATGGAAAGGACTATGTATGTTTAGAAGAAGTAGAAAACTAGGAGTATGTAGGGCCCATGTAATGAAACCATTAGGTTGAGGTAATGCCCTCATTAAAAAGATGGAGCCAGCCACTATAGCTCAGAGGCTAGAATTACCTTGTTACTGCGTTGAACTTACCTGTTAAGCCAGCTTCTTGCCCAGCTGCTGAAAGGAGCAAGGGCTGTCTGAATTTTCTCTCCTCAGGTAATTTAGGTAAAGAATGGAGAAAAGATACAGGATTAGTTGCATAGTGTATTTTTCAGGTTAGATTGGGCACAATTTGTCATAAAGTACAAGGGTATCATAGTTTTATTGATTTTTGAATTTGTGGATTCTGAGTTAATGGGCTTATTATTCTAAAATTAATGGGGAAAAATTGTTCCTGTGCAGAAGAAAAGAGAAGTCATTCTTACATCCAAATTTGAATACCTACTATATCTGAGGGACTACTGTTGCTTTTGTTGTTAGGTGCCATCGAGTTGGTTCTAACTCATAGTGACCCTATAGGACAGACTAGAACTGCCCCATGGGTTTCCAAGGAGTGACTGGTGGATTTGAACTGCTGACCTTTTGGTTAGCAGCCAGACTTTTAACCACTGTGCCACCAGGGCTCCATAGGAGATGTAAGTATATGGCAAATAGAAGTAAGCCCAGTTGTTGGGAGAGCTTATGGAAAGAATGACCGGTCTCTGTTGGCGAATGTCAGGGAGTAGTTACTGAAGGAGTTAATAGGAGATAGAGTTTTTCAATTACATGTATGAGCTAGCCAGATAAAATCAAATTTCATGTAAGTGAAACAGTACATGAACAGGCTTGGTGGTGACAGTGTCATTCATTTAGCGAGAACTGCAAGTAGTTTATTATGATTAGAGTTAGATCGTTGGAAGACAAAGTTGGAAAATAAGGAAGGAACCACTTCAAAAGGGCCTTAATCTCATGTTAAAATATTTGGGTTGTGTCTTTAAAGCAATAGAGAACCATTGAAGAATTTTTGGATATGGCAGTGACTTAAGATTTGCTCTGCCAGAAATTCAGAACAGTAAATGGAACTGTCCATGTGTGAAGTGATGGGGACTGGACACAAAGGCAGTGGTGATGGAGGGGAAGGAGATAGTTGTGAGAACTAAGTGGGCTATTAAGCTAAGGACTTGATCTTCACAGAAAGTTCTAAATTTTTCATTTTGAGAGTGGTTATACATGTGATGTATTTGAAAAGACAAATTTGATTTATAGGAGTAGTAGTTAATCACATACATAATTTTATATATGTATAGTATCTGTAGAGCCCTGGTGGTGCAGTGGTTAAGTGTTTGGCTGCTAATCAAAAAGTCAGCTGTTCAAATCACCAGCTGCTCCCTTGGAAGCCCTTTGGGGAAGTTCTACTCTGTCCTAAAGGGTTGCTATGAGTTGGAATGGACTCGACGGCAGTGAAAAAAAAAACGGCATCTATAAAGTAGCAAAACTCAATGCAGATACACCCATTGCTGTCGAGTCGATTCTGATGTAGATACACACACATACGAATATACGCACCCTAAACAAAAGTACAAGAAAACCTGAGTAAATAATGAGACATACTATATTATTAAATGAGATGACTTAATATATCCTCAAGGTGCCAATTCTTCTCATATTGATACTGCATTAAATTTATATGTATATATATGAGAATCACTGTGGGGCTGTTGGGGAAACTTGACAAAATTAATATAAAGTTGTTAAAAAAAAAAACCGATTGCTGTCGAGTCAATTCTGGCTCATAGCGACCCTATAGGACAGAGTGGAACTGCCCCATAAAGTTGTTAGCTGGAAGAATAAATACATGGGACTAGCTAATAGAATGTTGAAAAAGAAAAATACTGAAGATAATTTTTCTTGTAAGATATTGAATGTAACATTTAGAATCATGTAGAACTTCTCAGATACTTCAGAACCTTTATACAGTAACTTGATTGCTGACTTTGTGGGATGATTCCTGCATGAATATTGAGCCTTTCATGATGCCATTTTTTTGTAAAATAGACAGGGAAGTAGTGGCTTTATTTTATAAAAAGAGATACACATTTTTAAACTAAGCTATGTAGCATCTATTTTTTTTAATGAAATTCTTTTATTTATTTTTTCTAAACAGTAGTTGGTAATTTTTTATGTATTTTTTTTTTCATGGTACAAATACATACAACAAAACACTCCCCCATCCAGCATTTTCTATGTGCACAGTTCAGCGACATTGATCACACGTTGTGCAACCCTTATTCCTGTCTTTTTCCTAATTATTCTACTGCTGTCAGTGCCCCCCCCCCCACCAAGCAAAACCTCCCCCTTTTCCCCTTTCTCCCACCCTGGTAACCACCATGAAGCTTTGATTTCTGTGTATTTGCTTATTTCATATAAGTGATGTCATACGGTATTTGTCCTTTTGTGACTGACTTATTTTGAAATGCTCAGCATAATGTTTTCAGCATTTATTCACTTTATGGCATGTTTTAGGCCTTCGTTTCTCTTTTTGGCTGAGTAATATTTCATTGTCTGTAACACATTCTGTTTGTCCATTCATCTGTTGATAGGCATATTTAGGTTGTTACCACCTTTTGGCTCTTGTGAAGAGTGCTGCAGTGAACATTGGTATACAGGTTTCTGATTGCTTTCCTGCTTTAACATCTTTTGGGTATATGCCTAAGATTGGGATTGCTGGGTCATATGGTCGTTCTATGTTCAACCTTTTGAGGAACCACCAAACTGTTTCCAGAGTGTCTGCACTATTTTACATTCCCACCAGCAATGGATGAAGGTTCAAATTTCTCTACATCCTCTCTGGCTTGTTTTCTGTTTGTTGTTTTTTAATCATTGCTATTCTAGTGGGGGTGAGGTGGTATCTGATAATAGTTTTGATTAGCATCTCCCTATGGCTAATGACATTGAGCATCTTTTCATGTGCTTGTTGGCTATTTGAATATTTGCTTTGGTGAACTGTCCAGGTTCTTTACCCATTTTTTGATTGGGTTGTTTGTCTTCTTGTTGAGTTGTAGGAGTTTTTTAAAAGATATTTTTGATATTAGACCCTTATCACATTAAAAAAAAAAAAAAAACCTGTGGTCGTCAAGTCAATTCCGACTTACAGCGACCCCGTAGCACAGAGTAGAACTGCCTCACAGGGTTTCCAAGGAGCGGGTGGTAGATTCAAACTGCTTACCTTTTGCTTAGCAGCTGAGCTCTTAACCACTGCGCCACTAGGCTCAATCAAATAAATAATACCCCCAAATTTTCACCCAATCTTGTCTCTTCACTTTGTTGAGAAAGGTAATTTTTTTAACATGATTGTTTCTTATTGATGGGACAAAAAGTTGATGCTATAAATGATGCACAATGGTAGTTTGTTATTGTTTAATTACAGTGAATAAAGTCTGTTCAGATATGTCCAGTAATGTGTAAGCTGGCAGATTGTTGGTACACTTATGCTCCATCTGTAGTGTACTTCATTGTTTTCTGAAGGTCTAGGTGAGTGAATTCAGTAGCCATCAGCCTTCAGGTACACATCTACTGCAGTTTTCTCCCTTAAACATGCTGTGTCTATTTTCATAAACCCTGAAATTTCTAATTCTGAGTGTTTAGCTAATGATGTAGCCCCAGAGAACTATAATGCTACAATCATCAGTATCATCCAAACCCTGTTTTAAATGTCTAGATAGAACTTTGCTTTGTGCTATAATATACTAACTGATCGTGTTGTGGTTCTTTTCCTTCAGAAATTGATAGCCTAAGACAGAGGCTAGCAAATTATGACCTGTAGGTCAAATCTAGACCACAGCTAGTTTTTGTAAGGTCTGCAAAGTAAGGCTCTATATATTTTGGGGGATTGTTAAAAAAAAAAACCCAACCAATGAGTAAATAAAACTCAGAAGAAAACGCAACAGAGACCACATGTGGCCTGCGAAGCCTAAAATGTTTACTATCTGGCTCTTTACAGGAAAAGTTTATTGACCCCTGACCTGAGATGAATTGATAAGACCCGGAAGAGAAGTAACAACAACCAAACAAATGTTGTGTGTGATCACTATTTGCATAATGTGCAGGGAGGTGGTTTGAGTAACAGTGACTATGTACTTGAAGCTACTGACCTTGATTAATGAGAATAATTACTCAGTCTTCTTTGTGGTCATTATGTATTATTATTATATATTTGAAGAGCTTCTGTAGTAATCTGGCAGTAAGGTTCTTGAGATATTAGCAAAGATTTAACAATATTTTGAATATTTAAGAAGCAGCCTCCCATTCGCCCCCCCCCACACTCTGTGTGCAAATACCCAGTGATACTTTATTGAATTGTTGCAAAAAACAGGCTCAATTTTATTATTTAAATTAGAATTCTTACAGAAATTTGTGAGAAATATGCTAGGATACTAACAAACCAAGAAAGAAATTGTTCCACAAATGAGCTAATTTTTATTTTGTTTTGTTTTAATTGTACTTTAGATGAAGGTTTACAGAACAAACTAGCTTCTCATTAAACAGTACACATACTGTTTTATGACATTGGTTAACAACCCCACGACGTGTCAACACTCTCCCTTCTCGACCTTGGGTTTCCTATTACCAGCTTTTCTGTCCTCTCCTGCCATCTAGTCGTTGCCCCTGGGCTGGTGTGCCTGTTTAGTCTCGTTTTGCTTTATGGGCCTGCCTGCTCTGGCTGAAGGGTGGACCGCAGGAGTGACTTCATTACTGAGCTGAAAGGCTGTCCAGGGGCCGTACTCTCGAGGTTTCTCTAGTCTCTGTCAGACCCGTAAGTCTTGCTTTTTTTTGTGTTAGAATATTGTTTCTACATTTTTCTCCAGCTCTGTCTGGCACCCTCTATTGTGATCCCTCTCAGAGCAGTCAGTGGTAGTAGCTGGACATCATCTATTTGTACTGTCTAGTGGACACCGTGGTAGTTGTGGTCCATTAGTCCTTTGGACTAATCTTTCCCTTGAATCTTTAGTTTTCTTCATTCTTCCTTGTTCCTGAAGGGATGAGACTACCGGATTATCTTAGATGGACACTCACAGGCTTTTAAGACCCCTGACACTACTCACCAAATTAGAATGTAGATTTTCTTCATAAACTGTGTTATGCCATTTGAGCTAGATGATCTCCGAGACCATGCTCCCCATAGCCCTCAGCCTAGGAATTCAGTCCCTCAGGGTAATTTTCAGTGTTCTTCATTATCTTATTTCTCTCTGGCCAATGATACTTCTTCTGATGAAATGTACATTTTAAATTTTTAGCCTTTTAGCAAAGGCACAGTTACTAAATTTCTATAAGACTGTCTTAATGTAGTAGTATTATTATTAACAAAAACTAGTATTATTTTCATTATTTTGCACGGGAACTTTTTTATGAGTAAGCCACTTAGAAGCTTCTGGCGAAACATTGTCCTTGGTCTAATACACTTTTTTAAAGTAAATTTTCTATTTAAGTATAACATTAAAAAAATGCACAAATCCTAAGTGTTTGGCTCAGTGAACTTTTACAAAAAGAACATGGGCATATAACCAGCACTTATGTCAGGAAACAGAACATGCCTGTACCCCAGAAGCACTCTTTGTACTGTCTCCCAGTCATTACCCTCCTGTTCCAAGGAAGTCACTAACCTAACTTCTAATACTAGATTAATTATGTCTGTTGGATTTTATGTGAATAGCATGTGTTCTTTGCTCAGCATTATTTTGTGAAATTAGTTATGTTGTTGTTGAATGTAAATACATTTTGTTCATTTTCATTTATGTATATATTCTTCCATTGTGTGAATGAATATACTACATTTTATTTACATGTTCTTTTTTTATTATACATGGACATTTGAGTTGTTTTCTAGTTTTGTAGTCAGTTTGATTCCTGTGTATTTCATCCGGCAAGGTCCACATGTACAGTTGCTATTTATGTTGTGGAAAAAAGGTATTTCCAATGAATAAGTCCTTGGTCTTGCAAAATTCTGTCATGCGATCTCTGGAGTCATTTCTATCAGTAAGGCCATATTATCCAACAACCAGTCCTTCTTCTTTGTTTCCAGCTTTCACATTCCAGTCATGAGTAATTATCAATGCATCTTGATTGCATGTTCGATCGATTTCAGATTGCAGAAGTTGGTAAAAATCTTCACATTCTCCATCTTTGGCATTAGTGGTTGGTGCATAAATTTGAATAATGTAGTTATATTAACTTGTCTTCCTTGTAGGCATGTGGCTATTATCCTGTCACTGGCAGTGTAGCATTTCAGGGTAGATCTTGAAATGTTCTTTAGGATGGTGAATTTGACACTGTTCCTCTTCAATTTGTCATTCTGGCATAGTAGACCATATTGTCCCATTCAAAATGGTCAATACCAGTCCATTTCAGCTCACTAATGCCTAGGATACCGATCTTCAAGCATTCCATTTCATTTTTGACAGCTTCCAATTTTCCTTGATTCATACTTTGCACGTTTCACATTCTGATTATTAATGGATGTTTGCAGCTGTTTATTCTCATTTTGCATCATGGCATATCAGCAAATGAAGATCAAGGAAGCTTTTCTCCATCCACATCATTAAAGTTGACTCTACTTTTAGGAGGCAGCTCTTCCCCAGTTGCATTTTCAGTGCCGTCCAGCCAGAGGGACTCATCCTCTGGCATTATGTCATACAATATTCTGTTGCTATCCTTAAGATTTTTCACTTGCCGGTTTTTTCAGAAGTAGATCACCATTTCCTTCTTCCAGTTGGTCTTAGTCTGGAAGCTCTGCTGAAACCTGTCCTTCATGGGTGACCTGGTGGCATAGCTTCCAGCATCACAACAATACACCAGCCACCACAGTATGACAAACTGACAGACGAGTTGTGGGATGACATCAGGGACATCATACATGAAGAAAGCAAAAAGTCGTTAAGATTACAGAAAAAAAAGACCAAAATTGATGTCAGAAGAGACTCTGAAACTTACTCTTGGATGTCAGGTAGCTAAAGCAAATGGAAGAAATGAAGTAAAAGAGCTGAATATAAAATTTCAAAGGGTGGCTCAAGAAGACAAAATAAAATAATGAAATGTGCAGAGACCTAGAGTTAGAAAAATCAAAAGGAAAGAACATGCTCAACATTTCTCAAGCTGAAAGACCTGAAGAAAAAATTCACCACAAGTTGCAGTATTGAAGGATAATATGGGCAAAAAATTGAGTGACGGAGGAAGCATCAAAAGGAGATGGAAGGAATACACTGAATCACTGTACCAAAAAGAATCAGTTGATGTTTTACTATTTCAGGCGGTAACATACGATCAAGAGCTGATGGTAATGAAGGAAAAAGTCCAAGATGCTCTGAAGGCATTGGTGAAAAATGAGGTTCCAGGAATTGACGGAATACCAATGTAGATGTTTCAACAAATGAATGCGACATTGGAAGCTCTCACTCGTCTGTGCCAAGAAATTTGGAAAACAGTTACCTGGCTAACTGACTGGAAGAGATCCATATTTGTACCCATTCCAAAGAAAGGTGATCCAACAGAATGCAGAAATTGTTGAACAATATTACTAGTATCACATGCAAGTAAAAATATGCTAAAGATAATTTTAAAATGGTTTCAACAGTACATAGAGGGAACTGCCAGAAATTTAAGCCAGACTCAGAGGCAGACATGGAACAAGGATTATCATTACTAATGTCAGATGGGTCTTGGCTGAAAGCAGAGACTACCAGAAAGTTGTTTACCTGTGTTTCATTGACTGTGCAAAGGCATTCAACTGTGTGGATCAGAACAAATTATGGATAACTTTGCAAAGAATGGGAATTCCAGAACAGTTAATTGCGCACATGTGTGTCAACCAAGAGGCAGTGTTTCAAAGAGAACAAGGGGATACTGGATGGCTTAAAATGCTTCTCAGAAGTGAGGATGGCAAGACTTCATCTTACGTACTTTGGACATGTTATCAGGAGGGACCAGGCCCTGGAGAAGGAGTGTCAGGGGTATATCCTTTCATCATATTAATTCAGTCTGTATTATTTGAGCAAATAATCTGAGTAGTTGAACTATATGATTAAGGAAGACTCATTAACAACCTGTGATATGCAGATGACACAGCCTTGCTTGCTGAAAGTAAAGAGAACTTGAAGTACTTACTGAGGAATATAAAAGACCACAGCCTTCAGTATGAATTACACCTCAACATAAAGAAAACCAAAATTCTTACAACTGGATCAATAAGCAACGTCATGATCAATGAAGAAAAGATTGAAGTTCTCAAGGATTTCGTTTTACATGGATCCACAATCAACACCCATGGAAGCAGAAGTCAAGAAATCAAATGATGTATTACGTTGGGAAAATCTGCTGTAAAAGACCTCATTAAAGTGTTAAAAGCAAAGATGTCACGGTTGGTCGGGACTAAGGTGCATTTGACCCAAGCTGTGGTATTTTCATTCGCCTCATATGCATGCAAAAGCTGGACAGTGAATAAGGAAGACTGAAGAATTGATGCCTTTGGATGGTGGTGTTGGTGAGGAATATTGAATATACCATGGACTGCCAGAAGAACCAACAAGTCTGCCTTGGAAGAAGCACAGCCAGAATGCTTCTTAGAAGTGAGGATGTTGAAACTTCATCTTTCGTACTTCGGACATGTCATTGGGAGAGACCAGTCCCTGGAGAAGGACATGGTGCTTGGTAAGGTGGAGGGTCAGTGAAAGAGAGGAAGACTCTGGATGAAATGGCCAACACAGTGGCTGCAACAGTGGGCTTGAACATAGCAATGACTGTGAGGATGACTCAGGACCAGATAGTGTTTTATTCTGTTTTACATAGGGTCTCTGTGAGTCAGAATGGAGTCCACAGCACCTGACGACAGCAACAACATTTCAGTGTTGTCCAATTTACCAGGCCCCCCCACCCCCGCACCTTTAAAGCTAATGCTATTAGTATTGTTTAAGAAATTATTACCCACTGAAAGGTCATGCAGATACTGTTCTAAAAGTGCTAGTGTTTCGCCTCCCGTGTTTTAGATTCATAATCCATTTGGAGTTTATTTTTGTGTATGATTTGGGGTTTAGGGGTTAAGATTTGTTATTTTCCAGTTAGAAATTCACTTGACCCAGCATAGGAAACCTAGGTGGTGTAGTGGTTAAGTGCTACGGCTGCTAACCAAAGGGTCAGCAGTGCAAATCTGCCAGGTGCTCCTTGGAAACTCTATGGGGCAGTTCTCCTCTGTCCTATAGGGCCATAGCATCCTTTCCCGACTGCACTACAGTGTCACCTTCATCATGAATCAGGTAACCATATATGTGTGGGACAGTGTTTGTACTCTCTATTTTGTTCCTTTTCTCTGGCTGTATGTCCTCACCCATTTGTTAACTAATTATCGTTTGGTATATCATAGTATGAATTCTCCAGCACATGTTTCTGCAGCACTGCCTGGCTATTCTTACCCCTTTTCCTTTCCACGTGAAACTAGGTGTCGATTTTCACACATACCCACACCAAAAAATAAAACAAAACTTACAGCATTTAGATTTTTTTTTTCCCCCGTTTGGAAGTATTGATCTATTTAGAGAGAACTGATATTTTTATAATATTAAGTCTTATAAACCATGAATATGTTTGCCTTCTGTTGGTTTTCATTAATTCTCTCCATAATCTTTGATTGTTTTCAATGTATAGGTCTTGTGCATTTTTTGTTAGACTTATTCCTAGGTATTTGGTTTTTATTTTTAGTGGTATTTCTTTTTAAAGAAAAGTTACTTCCTATATGTTTGTTGCCAGTATGTAAAAGGATAGTTCATTTTTTTTTATACGTTGACACTGCATTCAGCAGTCTGTGAATAGTGACAGATATTTTTTTTTAATCTTTTTAATTTTATTTAATTATCTTGTCTTACTGTCTTGGCTAGAACCTCCAGTAAAATGTTGCGTAAAAATGGAGCTAGTGAGCATCCTTGTCCTATTCTTGACCTTAGGGAGAAAATATTCAGTATTTTAGCATAGATTATTAATTATTATTAAGGAGAGGTTTTTAAAAAAATCTTGGTTGGAATATGGAACTGAAAGGTTGACTGTTCAATCCACAGCCTTTGAAAACCTTATGGCGTGCACTTCTACTTTGAAACACATGGTGTTGCCATGAGTTGGAATTGACTTCATGACAATTGTTTTTTGTTTGTTTGTTTTTTAAGTGTGTTGCAGCATCCTTGGGTAGTGCTAATGGTTCAAGTGCTCTCCTGCTAACCAAAAAGTTGTAGATACAGTTTTACTCAAAAGTGCCTTGGAAGCAAGGCCTGACCATCTGTTCCGAAAAATCACCCATTGAAAACCCTATGGAGCGCAGTTCTATTCTGACACAGGAGGTCGCCATGATTCAGAATTGACTTGACAGCATTTACCAAAAAAAAAAAGTTGCATTCAACTGTTTGAGGTGCTAAGGATGCAGCACTGAGAAAACTCAACAGAATCCCAGCTTCTTTCAACTTATAGCCACTCCTCACTTAACTTACCTACTTGGTTAGGTTCCAAAGACCAGGTTGTTATGCTAAAATTGGCATTATGGGAAGATGGAGGATGACCACATCAGATCACAAAATGGAAAATGACTTAATCATTAGATAACTGCCAGATTACATTATTACATTACTGCCAAATTACGTAATTACGTAACTGCCGAACCACTGAGAGTCAAGTTAATGGTGCCACTAGTAATAGACAACAGATGTCTCGTGGATCCTCATGTGATATATCGAGGACACGGCATTACTTGTAAGGTATTCCTGTCAAAAGTGTGCCATCTGAATGTAATCAGGAACGAACATCAGACAAAGCTGAATTTAGGGATACACTAAAACACAGATAGCCTATATTCTACAAAAGTGCTAAGGTTCTGAAAGACAAAGACTAAAGGAGTGTTTAGGATTAAAAGAGATGAAATTAAATGCACTGTGTGATCCTGGATTGTATCCTGCACCAGAGGAAAAAAAAAAGAGAGAAGTTTAAATAAGGTTTATAGCTTACATAATAGTGCTGCGTTCATATTGGTTTTCGATTTGGATCATTGTACTTTGTTTTGGGGAAGTATTTGGGGGCAAAGAGACCTTGTGCCTGCAACTTAATCCACATGGCTCAGAAAAAATTTTTCAAATGCATGTGTGTTTATTTAGAGAGAATGCTAGTGCAGAAGTGGTAAAATGTTAACATTTGGGGAGTTTCTTTGAAGGATATATGGAAACTTTTGTACTAATTTTTGCAACTTTTCTGTGAGTTTGAAATTATTTCAAAATAAATTAAGAAGACAAAAACAAATTTATAAGAATATGAAGTTAAGTATTACTATTCAAAAATAGACAAAGTGCTATAGATAAAATGAAGGACGTTTAATTAACACAGCTTAAGAGTGAGATACTAAGTTTGTAGTTTTCAGTATTATGTCTTTGGTGTCATCATTGAAGTATAAGTGTATTTCTGTGCAGATTTTTCTGGTTGCTGAAAAGATTCTTTCTGACTTTAATTAAATTGGAGGAATAGGGAGATTGTTATAAGCTAAGTCCCTTCGTCTAGCAGCCCCTTCCTTCATCTCCAACTCTTTTTTCTTTTTATAACTTTTTCTTATTATTTTTTTTTATTGTACTTTAGGTGTTCAGTAGTTTGTATATAAAGTGTTCCATGACGTTGGTTGTATTTACCACAATGTGTCAGCACTCTCTCCATTTCCACCCTGGTTTCTCGTTTCCTTTTGTCTTGGTTTTCTGTCCCTTCCTGCCTTCTCATCTTTGTTTTTGGGCAGATGTTGTTCTTTTGATCTCATATAATTCATTGTTCTAAGGAACGTGTTCCTCTTGGGTATTATTGTTTATTTTATGGATCTATTGTTTGGCTGAAAGATGGTCTCTGGGAGTGGCTTCCATTCCAGGTCAGAAAGGGTGTCTTAGTTGGCGGTTCCAACTGTTTCTGATAGATAACTTTGAAGAAAAAATTTTGATTTAAGTTTCTTTTGGGAAGAACAGCAGGGATGTACTCTTAATGATAGTGAACTCTATGTTGTTTTTTTTTTTTAAATCTTTGTTTTTTCTTTATCATTCTTTAGATGAAGGTTTACAGAACAAACTAGCTCCTCATTACACATACTGTTTTATGACATTGGTTAACAACCCCACAACATGTCTACACTCTCCCTTCTCCAGACCTTGAGCTCCCTATTATCAGCTTATCTGTCCCCTCCTGCCTTCTAGTCCTTGCCCCGGGGCTGGTGTGCCCCTTCAGTGTGGTTTTGCTTCATGGGCCTGTCCAGTCTTTGGCTGAAGGGAATGACTTCATTACTGAGCTGAAAGGGTGTCTGGGGACCGTACTCTCAGGGTTTCTCCAGTCTCTGTCAGGCCAGCAAGTCTGGTCTTTCTTACTGAGTTAGAATTTTGTTCTACATTTTTCTCCAGCTCTGTCTGGGGCCCTCTGTTCTGATCCCTGTCAGAGCAGTCAATGGTGGTAGCTGGGCACCATCTAGTTGTACTGGACTCAGTCTGGTGGAAGCTGTGGTAGAGGTGGTCCATTAGTCCTTTGGAGTAATCTTTCCCTTGTATCTTTAGTTTTCTTCATTCTTCCTTGTTCCTGAAGGGGTGAGACCAGTAGAGTATCCTAGATGGCTGCTTACAGGCTTTTAAGACCCCAGATGCTACTCACCAAAGTAGATTGTAGACCATTTTCTTTATAAACTCTGTTATGTCAGTTGAGCTAGATATTTCCTGAGACGATGGTCCCCACAACTCTCAGCCCAGCAATTCCTCAGGGAGTTTGGATGTGTCTATGGCGCTTCCATGAAGTTGGCCTTGTACAAGTTGTACTGGCTTCCCCAGTATTGGGTACTGTCTTCCCCTTTACCAAAGTTGAGCTATAGTTTTGTTTTAAAGAATTTTTTCAACCACATTTAATGTGTATTCTAAAGCAACATTACCTGGGTCAATTTCACTGCTGTCATGTTCATATTTCACTTATATTGGAAGTCTTTGACTAAGATTATTTTTGCAATAAATGTGTTTCGTTGTTGTCATTTTCTTCTTCTTGGGTTTTAGGAGTATAGAAAACATCTTCTAAACATATTCATCTTTGTTAAATTCAAATTTTTAATGCAGCAAGTATGTTTAGGTGACTTTTAGACATAAATTATTCAGATTTCAGTGTTTTAAAATAGCATGGTATAATGGAATGCCAGGATTCTGAAAACCAGTATTGCAGTCAGTAAAAAAATTTTTAATGATAAAAACACCAAATAAACAAAGTTAATATATAAATGAGAAATTTGGAGTATTTATAAAGCATGGTTAATATATTTGTAGTGTACAAAGTACACTGTGTACTAAATTGACAAGTAAAAGACAAATTACATAATAGGGAGATAATTAAAATATACATTGAATTGGCAGTTTAGAGAACACAAAATCCAACTGAAAACATGTAAGAAAATGTCCTATCTGTGCTGGTTAGGGAAATGCATATTAAAGAAGTAATGAAATGTTATTTTATACCTATTAAACTACCAGAGATTAAAAATAATACTTATATGAAAATATTATTAATCTGTTTTAAAGGGTACTTTATAGCTATACGAGTTGACTTGGAGACATATCCATTAGCTGTGATTAAATAAGTAAAATAAAGAGTATTGATAGAGTCCCATTTTTGTAAAACTCTCACAGAATTCCATATATCTATACAATTGTCCGTTGGCATCCACAGGGGATTGGTTCCAGGACCCCCTGCAGATACCAAAATCCAAGGATGCTCACGTCCCTTATATAAAATGGCTTAGTATGTGCATATAACCTAAGCATATCCTCATGTATACTTTAAATCATCTCTAGATTATTTGTAATATCTAATACAGTATAAATGCTATGAAAATAGTTGCTGTATTGTTTGGGGATAGTGACAAGACGCGATGTGAAAATGCTCCAGTGAGAGCTTGAGAGGGACTGAGGATCTGTGAAATGGAGGGAGGCTACAGCAGGGTGTGCCTACACGTCTTTTCATTCACATAGATTCAGCGTAGTGCTCAGTGTGCGGCAAATTCCAAAGCTTGCTTTTTGGAACTTTCTTCTTTTTTTCTTGAATATTTTCGATCCACAGTTGGTTAAACCCGTGGATGCAGAATCCATGGGTACAGCAGGGTACGTGTATAAAGTCATATGTTCGTACATTTGTAAGGACTTTTAAGAAAAGATTAAATAATGGTCAGAGGTTTATTTTGAAAGGGTGAGAGAAGGAACCATTAGGAAGATCTTGTGGGAAGAGCATTCTACAGAGAGGGAGTAGCTGGTGCAGGGTTCCTAAGGTGGGAGTTATCTAGTGCAAGGAAAACACACATTTACATGCTAGTGTGGCTTAGTGGGCATAGGGGAGAGTGATGGAAAATAAGGCCATATGGGGAGGTTAAGGCCACATCATCTATTTTTGTGAGACAGGCAGAATAAGTTTGAATATTACTTTCAGTAAAATGAAAAACCTGAATCTCCCACCTGAACAATATGATCTGTTTTAAAAAATACCACTCTGGCAGGTCTGTGGCAGATACACTGTAAGGTGCAATAGGTGGAGCAGGAATCTGGTAAGGTAGGTATATCAATAATATTTATGAGAGATGATGTAACCTAGTGTAGGTTAGTGATGGTGTAGCTAGAAAGAAGTGGATAGCTTGGAGAGATGCTTTAGAGTTGACACGGTTTGCTGATAGATTGGTTACAGTAGATTATTGGGATAAGAGGGATGGAGGATAATTCTTAGATTCTGTTTCGTTTTGCTTTTGTTGTTTGGAAGGATGGTGGTGCCATTTGCTTAAATGGAGAAGACCGTTGAAAGAGCACATTTGGTGCTTTTATAACCATGAAGCTGAATGCAGCCACATGGCAAGGACTGTGAGGATAAAGAGGAGAAGGGAACCCAAGTCCAACTAAAGCCCCAGGGCACTTCAGCATTTAGAGGCTGAGCAGAGGGAGAGGTGGTAGCAGTATGACTGAGAGAAAGAAGCCACTGAAGTAGGAGGAAAGCCAGGACATAAATACCTGGAAAAGAACGTATTTGAAGAATGAGAAATATAGTCAACTTTTTTCAGATGCTGCTTAAATAACAGTAAGATAAGAACTAGAAAGTGGCCATTGATTTCCACCATGTAAATTACAGGTCACTGATGTTCTTGACAGGAGCAGCCTTAGTAGAATATGGGGACTGGAAATCTACTTTCATTGGGTTGAGGAGACAATAGGAGGTAAGGAAGTGGAGATAAAAATTATAGATGATTCATTCAAACGTTTTTACTTTGAAGTAGAACAAAGAACAGGTGGTAACTGGAGGGGCAGTGTGGAGTCAGGGGAGATGCTAGAGCATGTTTTATGTGCTGATGGTTTTTGATCTTGTTGAGAAGAAGGAAGCCATGATGGGGGATAGAGCGAAACTTTTGAAAAGCGAAAGGAAAAAGAGATAGAAACAGAGATATCAATAATAATAGCAGGAAGGGAGAGTGGTAAAGTACAAATGAAGCAGTTCAGCTGATAGATTTGGTGATGGAAAGATGAGGTAGTTCCTCTTTCTGTTTTCTTAGTGATTTGAGACAAGGTTATCAGTGGGAAGTGGAGTTGAGGGAGAGAAGGTGGGAAATAATTCGCTTGGTGAATGAAACAAACGAGGGTGGAAGGTATGACTGCCAGGCAGGATTTTGTATTTGAGATTGTTGTTAGGAATTTGGAGACATTGTTTGTGTGCTTGTGCACACGTGTGTACACACATTTCCAGCAATTTTCAGCTATTTGCCTAAACATAGAGGGATAACCAGATGTAAGTATAGGGGACCTGTTCCCTGGTTGACGCTGTGCCAGTCAAGTTTGATAGTGCAAGAAGGGCAAAGGAGTTAATTGTAAAGATAGCGATAGACCATGTAATCCAGAGAAGAAAGGACGGACGTGAGAATAGATAATGACAAAGTGGTGAGGTACGAGGATTGGAGGATCTGATAAGGTAAAAGAACTACTGGAGAGATAACACAGAATGGGAGCACTGGGCAGGAGATGGTGACAGACCATGGAATCCAGAGAAGAAAGGAGGGAGGTGAGAATAGATAATGACAAAGTGGTGAGGTACAAGGATTGGGGGATCTGATAAGGTGAAAGAATTACTGGAGAGGTAACACAGAATGGGAGCACTGGACAGGAGATAGTGACAGACCATGGAATCCAGAGAAGAAAGGACGGAGGTGAGAATAGATAATGACAAAGCAGTGAGGTAAGAGGATTAGGGGATCTGATAAGGTGAAAGAACTACCGGAGAGATAACGCAGAGTGGGAGAACTGGGCGGGGGATAGTGAAAGGGTAGAACCGGAGAGAGAACACAGAATGGGAGCACTGGGCAGGAGACAGTGAAAGGGTAGAACCGGAAAGATAACGCAGAATGGGAGCACTGGGCGGGAGATAGTGAAAGGGTGGAACCGGAGAGATAACACAGAATGGGAGCACTGGGCGGGAGATAGTGAAAAGGTGGAACTGGAGAGATAACGCAGAATGGGAGCACTGGGCGGGAGACAGTGAAAAGGTGGAACCGGAGAGATAACGCAGAATGGGAGCACTGGGCGGGAGACAGTGAAAGGGTAGAACCGGAGAGATAACGCAGAATGGGAGCACTGGGCGGGAGACAGTGAGAAGGTGGAACTGGAGAGATAATGCAGAATGGGAGCACTGGGCAGGAGACAGTGAAAAGGTGGAACTGGAGAGATAACGCAGAATGGGAGCCCTGGGCGGGAGACAGTGAAAGGGTGGAAGACATGAAGCCGAGATTTTGGAGACTGTAATTACCGGTGATGGCAGAGTTAAAGGCATGACGGTAGGAGTGGGTGACTAGCATGAGGCGAAGATAACGATCACTGGAGGCCGGGAGATCAAGGAACTGAGAAGCCCAGGATATTGCACTGATTCTTTTTTGTACGCTGGTGCCGAAGTCACGAAGAACAAAGATAGAAATAGCACTAGAAAGAAAAGCAGTCAAGTGATACTTACCAGTGCCTGAGGGAGAGTGACCACAAGGCAGGTTATCAGGTGGTATAATTTCCTGGAATGAGCTCCAGAAGAACTAGAGTTTTTGAAGGGGAAGGAAGGAAAAATAGTTTGGAAGAGGGAATAGGAAGTAAAAAGAATGTATCTTCTAGGGCCTTGAAGTATGGGGGATGTAATATTTAAAAACAAAGAAAAATTGGTCTCCATTTGAGAGGACTTCAGGTAGCATGTTTCAGTTTGCGAAAGAAGTATTCAAAGAAGAATTTGAGGACCTGGGAATTTGCTGATCCTAGACAGTGAACCTCATGGGTACAACAGAAAGGTTTGGGAGGGAAGAGACAAGTATGAGGTAGATGAGTAGATATATGCAGCTGTTCAGGGATTAAGGTCTGGGGTAGGACTTGGGTTTCTGATGGGTAACAGTTTTAAGCTGACTGACAAGGGGCCACCAGACAACTTTTCCTTCTGCAGTTCTTTGCCTTCTGCAGTGGAGTGGCAGCCAAGGGTAGGGAATGCCTCCTCAGGAGGCGGCTCTGTCAGAGCCCTTGGATATACAAGGTACGTGTAGGACTGTAGTCTAGTGGCAAGCTGGGAGAGGGGAGGCTGCTAGAACCTTTTCCTTTTTCTGGAGTCTGGCTCTGTATTAAAAGTGGACTAATCTTCAGGTAGGCTGTATTCAAGTATTCATGTTTTTAATGAAAACACTTTTTTTTGCCTAGGTCACATTTACAAAGAGAAAGTTTGGATTAATGAAGAAAGCCTATGAACTTAGTGTGCTCTGTGACTGTGAAATAGCACTCATCATTTTCAACAGCTCTAACAAACTGTTTCAGTATGCCAGCACTGATATGGACAAAGTTCTTCTCAAGTACACAGAATATAACGAACCTCATGAAAGCAGAACCAACTCGGATATTGTTGAGGTAACCCATCTATCTAGTAATGCCTAAATTGCAAATAATACTTAAGTCTTCTGTTTCATAACCTTAGCTGTCAGATTGCTTTTTATGTCCGATAAATAGTAAATCAGTTAAAGATTTTTTTAATTTTTGGGGGGGAATTATTTCTTAAAAGAAGGATCCTAATTATTGCTATATAATGACCTACTTAAAAACATTTCTTATTTATTCAAACAAAATTAATCGCTTGGTTTACTGTATACACTGGTGTAATCTAACATTTCCTCTATGATTACTTTCTATGAGTTTTTAAATTAATATTGTGAGGAATTAGAACACTTTAGGTTAGTACAAAGTTACAATTTTAGTATGTCTTAGTCATCTTATTACGTCAGTGATGACCCACAACTTTAAACACTAATAAAATGGAGGAAAAGATATAAATCATGTTTCTATTTTGTTAATAGTGCTTTATATGGGGGAGGAGGGTATCCTCGTTTTCTTTTTCTTAATCTGCCGCCCATTGTGTATCTCTCATAGTTTGGCCAACTGATGATGTGAAAATAAAGAAAAGCAATTTTTTTAGGATTTTTTTTATCTATTTGAAAATTTTGTTTTAAAACAAAACCTTCAAAAAGGGGAACCGATTATAACTTGTATTTAATTTCTGCTGCAAAATATTATAAAAGATACCTTTCCCATGTATGTTTCTAATAGCATTTTAAATTAGCTTCACATTTACTTTTTTGCCCTTCTTGTTTATATTTAGAGATTTAGCTTCATTTTCTTCGGAAAGGGGATATTTTCCATTACTCGTGAGAGGTTACTTTGGCTCAATTTTGTAACGTTGGAAAACTTATTTGAATAAATGAGGCATTTCCTTGTAGAATGTGCTGAAACCATGTGGAGATGATGCAGAATTAACTATTAAAGACAAGTGAAGCTCTAATCTAGATTTTACTTCTAATAATTGTTTTAATTTAAAACAGAAAAAGAGAAACTTTATTTTATTGTGTAGGAATCTAATCTATTTTTCCCAGCAGATTATGGTTATAGCTCTCAGAATGCATTTTAAATGCCACCCATATCACTGTGCCTTAGCCATTCCTTTTTGGACAGCTGTTGATTTAGGTTGTTGCTATAAAAAATTCTTATTTATATTAAAGAAAAGTTGTGTTAGTTGGAATTTTGCTCAGTAATTTTGTTACTTTTTTGCAATTTATCAATTGTTTCAAATGCGAAATAAAAGATATAACAAATTAGCGTAATGACAGCTAAGACTCACTCCTGCTGCTTGACCTGCCTGCACTTCTGTTTAAGGGGCCCCCACTGGGGTCCCATCCTGAAATGTATATGCAGCTTTTTACTTTACTTTTGTTGATCACGTCTGTTAAACTACATGGCTGTTACGTCTTAAGCCAAACCTCTTAAAGCAGTTGTATATATGTCATTTTAAAACAGTTTTATCATATTATTTAGCATTTATGTATATTTTATCATGTATGTGCCATATGAACTATATAGTAGACTCTTTCTCTGTTACATATTACAAATAAGTTTTGTATTATAATTTTGTAAATTAGAGGATTGCCCTTAGGTAAGCTATACAAGAGACTTCATAATTGGTTTCTTTGAGGTGGAGGATATCCCTCTGTGTTCAAAATAGCATCTTGTTTTAAAAATTTGTTTTACCAAAAGTTCCACAGCATTAAGTCAAACAAGGACATCGAGTTGACTTTAATAATGTCAACAAGTAGGGTCTAACTAGTTTCATGGTAGAAGGCAGCCACCTCCTGAACCCTAACTACTGTGCTCTTTCATTGCAGCAGTTGTTGTTCTTGGCCCTGGAAATTGAGGGTCCTTCGCCCAGCCTAAAGCTTGCTTCCTTAGAGAATGTGAAGAATATAGTCTGATTTAACCTTCACAACATTTTCAGAATACCTCAGTCTTCACCGCTGTTGTGGGCAGCAATCCAAGTGTAAGAATAAATCCCAAACAATTTTTAGCAGTCTCCTGTATTACAGTCTGCTTCAGTATGAAGGAAATTTTTGCAGTTTAGTTATCAATTGAGGTTTTGATACTTTCTTTTTAATGGCATTTCTTAGATATAAGCTAACATGAATCTTACCAATATTTCTTATGAAATTTTGAGTTATATAAATCCAATAGATAGAAGACACATGAGATTATAAGGAATTAATGGTAGGGTAAATTATAAGGCTTAATTCACCATTCTTGTATGTTAAAGTCTTACTCCCAAAAACCCAGTGCCGTCGAGTCAATTGCTCAGTCGGCCTTTATTGTAAGACAGTGGTTGTTACACTTGTAAGATATGCTTTCTTTCATGCATGATGATGAAGCAGCTGTATCCTCACTACTTGTTGTTGTTGTTGTTAGGTGCTGTCGAGTCGATTCCTACTCATAGCGGCCCTGTGCACACCAGAACGAAACACTGCCGGTCCCGTGCCGTCCTTACAGTCGTTAGCTTGAGCTCCTCACTGCTAGCGCATACATAGTCGAGTTCCTCTGGCCAGTGGTGGTAGTGGCCTAGACTGATGTATCTGCAAGGGCCATTGTGAACCAGAGCTAAGTTTACAGGGTAACACCAGTGACCAGTATTTTTTATAGAGCTTCCTAGGGACCAGCCACTTTATAATTGCTTTACAAATATTATTTAAGGATATTTTAAAAATACTATTACAAGTATTTTTTCCTTTTTATGTAATTTAAAATTCTAACGATTGTGATAATTGGAAGCAAATTCTTTGATATCCGTTTGTTCATTTGACAGAAATAATTTGAGGGCCTCCTGTGTGCAGTGGACTCTGAGGTGGTGGTAGTACACGAGATTTCTAATTCATGACACAAAATTGTTCTTTCTACCCATAGTTTTGTAAACCACCGAGATACATGTTTACCAATTGCCAATGTTGTATCTATAAACTTCCAACAAGTCAGTGATAAGGTTCTAGGTTCTTTAGCCATCTCATGTGGCTGAGTATATCCAGAGTAAACCGAGGCATAAACTGCTGTAAGTGATCTACGTTAGATGTTTCTTTATGTAATATGACTAATAAATAGTGAATCTCTGAAAACTTGGTGAACAGCTTTTATAAGGCCCCTAACCTGAGTTTTTTTTTGTTCGAATCTGAGTTTACCTATCTCCTATCGCATATATTTTAGTATTTAAAATCAGTGGGATTTTACTTTCTCTCATATTAAAATGGAGTACTCTGTAGATAAATTTCTGTTCTATTGTATCTTACACGTAAACTCTTATGGGATGTAAGGTGAGGAGGAAGAGGATGGTGCACTCTGCTGTTAACCAACCACACCTGCATTATCCACAGCGTAAGGACACACATGTATTATGTCTGTAGGGTTAGATGTAGTATGCTTTCTCGGGGTACAATAAAAGTAATATAAAACCCACTGCCGTCGAGTCGATTCCAACTCATAGCAACCCTATAGGACAGAGTAGAACTGCCCCCATAGAGTTTCCAAGGAAACTGGCGGATTTGAACTGCCAGCCTCTTGGTTAGCAGCCGTAGCACTTACCCACTATGCCACCAGGGTTTCCAAAAGTAATATAGCATGTTAAAAGTAGTTTGTATTTGAATATTGTGTTTATAAATAAAAAGAGATAGACATAGTGCTCACATTATATACCTTTCAATTTTATTTAACCACAGATATTAGAAAGCAATCTATGGGGTATTATTTTATCTTTGCTGTCCCTGTGTCTTATTACCCATGTTTTTAAACAAGTTTCCTAAAAATTTAACTTAAATTGTAATCAATTTTTAAGATTTTGATTAGAGTTGATAAAAATTTAGAAATTATTTCTTTATAACTTTTTTTTTAACCAACAGCATTTACCTCTTTTAAGTAGAAATCTGCAGTGTTTGTAGGCTGTCTGTACTTCCTACTTAAAAAAGCTGAGTACATGAAAATGGAAACTTAGGGCATCAGTAAGTTAGGGAGTCATCATTGGAGTGAGTCTGATTAGAGACTTCTTAACTGGATTTCTTTGAAATGGAGACTGTCCCTGCTGTGTTTACATGACATCTTGTTTTAAAATGTTTATACACAGTTTTTTAGGAATGTGTCTTAACGTGAAGGGAGTTTTACTACTTCATTTCATGTATTTCATTAGGAGACTTTCTGCTAAGAATGTCATCAAAGGCATACATTGTACCTTTTCATGTTCTTAAGCATTGATAGAAAAATAGGTGGCAGACTTTTGTTTGGTTCTACGTAAGTAGTAATTTAAATGTACGAAGAAAATGTTACAACCCCTAGATTTTCTTTTTAATAAATTAAGATCTAAAAACTTGTGAACTGTATAATGAAATTCTGTAAGAAAATTTGATGTGTCAGAAAATAGAGTTGAAAATCACCAATCCAGGCAGTTGCCATTAAAATTCATACTAAGAGCCTAGAAGCATTGGGGTTCTGCATCAAAATGAAAATTATGCTAAAAGGCATGAAATTAGGATTTTAGCAGCTGCTACATCATAAAAGCCTGGCATTGCTTTTGTATCCACATTTTTTATTCTTCACTTTGCAGGAATGTTAAATATTTCTGCACTCATAATTTTAAGTAGCCGTGACTTGGAGGCATTGGAGAATATGCTGTAAATGGCTTGTGTGGAGATTCAGATCATTGTATTATCATTAAGGGTGTAAATATAGGAGCCATGGTCATTGATCTCTCTTGTTGAATTGATCTTGTGAACTATTCCCAAATGGAGGCATTTTCTTTACCACAGGAGTACTACAGTACTTAAAAAAAAATTCTACTTATATTTTCTCATTTGATCTTCACATCTAAGGTAAGCTTTTTCAGAAGTAGAAATTGAGACTCAGGTTAAGTGACTTGCCCAGAGTCATGTAGCAATTTAATGGCAGAACTGGGATTAGAACCTGAGTATTTGAGACTTACTCCTTCCCCTTGACTCCCCAGTATACTGAATCCAGTGGAGCTCTAGAACTTTTCACCGTAAATAAATATTACATATATACCAATGATGTGAAATATATAGCAGATGTAAGTTTTTCTCAATAATGAACAGAATATTAGGATAATAGCAATAAGAATTTTAAAATAAAAACCATTGACGTCAAGTCAAATTCCAACTCATGGCAACCCTACAGGACAGGGTAGAATTGTCCCATAGAGTTTCCAACGAGTGCCTGATGGATTCGAACTACAGACCTTTTGGTTAGCAGCCATAGCACTTAACCACTATGCCACCAGGGTTTCCAGTAAGAATAATAGGTGACATTTATTAAGTACCTAATATGTCCTTATGGAAACCCTGGTGGCGTAGTGGTTAAAGTGCTATGGCTGCCAACCAAAGGGTCGGCAGTTCAAATCCGCCAGGTGCTCCTTGGAAACTATGGGGCAGTTCTACTCTGTCCTGTAGGGTCGCTATGAGTCGGAATCGACTCAGTGGCACTGGGTTTGGTGTTTTTGGGTTTATGGCCTTATAGTCTTCCAAGGGCTTCTATTTGTATTTTATTGAATCCTTTTTATTGTCTCCATTTCATAGTTGAGGAAATTGAGGTCGAAAATGGATGGCAGCTGAAGGTTCAGAGCTACAAAAAAGAAGCTAAAGATATTATAATAGAATTAAGTAAAAATGATGGAAAATTTGTAATATTGTGCTATAAGGTTTGTAAAGTTATATTTTATAATATCCGTGATGAAGGAAGAGAAAATCTGCTTTTTCAAGTCTTTAATAATCCTTGCCTGCTTTCAAATTACAGAGGAATTTGGAAATAATCAGTATCTTAAAGATAGGAAGATATGGGACCAATATAAGATGCATCTGTGAACTAGTAAGTAAAAACAGCTGGTAGTAAAAGTGGTCATGCCGGGATCACCCTTTTACAATTAGTAGTTCTCAAAGTGCCCTCCTCAGGTAGGTGGCATCAGCATCACCAGGGAACTTGCTAGAAGTGCAAATTCTAGAAATGTCTCACCCTAGACCTTACTGAATCAGGAGTTTCTGCAGTGAGGCCTAAACATTCATGTATTAAATTGGATTAACTTGTCCTAAGTGCAGTGGTAGACCAGAAGCTTCAAGTGACATGCACTGTCTTGGCATTGGTCATCAGCTTTTTAAATATATCTCCAAGAATATCCCCTGAAATAATTTTAAGCTGTTAGCTAGCACAAATTCAAAATAGAATGTAAATTAGTATTCAAAATAGTATTGGTGTGAATTGCAAACGAGGGAACAAATTTCTATGAGGTTGCTTTTCAAACTGATTCTGTATGCTAATAGGAGCTTCTCTGAATGTGTATTAGAGGGTATGGTGAGGATGGGTGGAAGATGAAATCCTCTTCCTCAGTTGTGCAGAAAAGGAAGCCGAATGACTTTTGTCTCCTGAGATCATCTAGTGCTGGCCTTACAGAATTGGAGGCGTGGTTATGCCTAGGTTTTCTGACAGTGTTATAACACCCTCAAAGAGGCTTTGTGAGCCAGTCAGTTTTATTCTCCCCATTTTACAGATGAGGAATGGAACCAGACAGGGAGTGTTTTTTAAGAGGCTTGCCTAATGTTTTACAGAGCTGCAGTGGAGCAGCAGGGAAAGGGAAAAAATGAGACCTCTGAAGACAAGACAAAGCTTCCCTCCACCTCCAGCCCCCTGCCCTGCTCTTTTGTTCCTAACAGAGCCTGAAGCAGCAGGATGATGACTCACAGGGTGAGGCACACAATCCTCACGGCCCTCCTCTCCCTCGTCCCACCTGTCACATGCCGCGCCATCACTTCACACAGCAGTCACCGTAGCTCTTGCAATTTGAGTGCCACTATTTTTATTTTGCTATAGATTTGAGTATTATTTATCATACAATTACTGGTTTTCATTTGTGTGCTTTTTATAAGGAGATATGCTGCATCTATTAAGTGCGTGTATGTGTTTCATTGTGAGTTTAGATTTGTCCATTAGAGATTGATGTTGTTGATATATAAATAAGAGTTCATGGCAGGGGATTGATCTGCATATGTCACCTGGTAATATAATTCACGTTTTTGTAATATATTTCTTGTGATTATTGACCAATACTCATGTGCCCTGTGTTGTCAGAGATTGAATTAAAGTTCTAGATCTTACCATCAGATAAATTGTTCTTTTTGCTCTGGAATGTTTTTGATGCATTGGTCAAATTTTTGAGCAGTGGGAGAAGGAGGGTTCAAGAGAGGATTGGGAGGTCAGAGAGGTGACACCATTACCAGAGTCCTTTAAGGGATAGGGTTGAAGAGGGAAATGGGGTAGAAAAAAGACGTTGGAGATGAAGAGAGAAGCTTATGTGGAATTAGGGACTTAGACACAGTATATTTATTTTGTGGGGTTGAAATCAGTTAAGTATAGCTGCAGTACAGTATGAGGAATAGAAATAGCTAAAATCTGAGGAGTAAACCAGATCGGGAAGAGCTTATAGAAGGCCTTTGGACTTTGTCCTGAAGGTTTGTGTAACCGTTGAAGTAGTTTGGTAGAGCAGCCACCTGGATTTCACTGAGCATCTTGCATTTCCCAAGCTATAAATTGTGCTAGAACTGCGTCATAACTTATTTTTCCCTAATAGGGGTTGAAGATAAGGAAGGAGAAAAAGGGTAAAAACATTGAATATAGTGCATTATTTCTACGTTGTTGTGTTTATTGGACTGATATTTATTGAGTTATGTACCAGACATTGTGCTGGACACAGAATATAGTGATTAAAAAAAAAAGAAAACCTGTTGCTGCCAAGTTGATTCCAACTCATTGTGACCTTACAGGCCAGAGTAGAACTGTGCCCTAGGGTTTCCAAGGCCGCCACGTCTTTCTCCTGAGGAGTGGCTTGTGGGTCCAACCGTTAACCTTTTGGTTAGCAGCTGAGCACTTAACCATTGCGCCACGAGGGCTCCTTTGGGGATGTAGTGATAATTGGCCGTGTTTCTGCCTTGTTCCTAACAAAGTGATGTGTTGGCCCATTTTGATCCTTCAGGTCTTTTTGGATTTTTTATTTTATTTTATTTTTTGTTGTTGTTTTCTTTTTGGAATTTTTAACAGAGGGAAGCTTTTGCTTTTCAGTATAAGTTAATTCAAAAATTAGTTTTAAAATATATTGGTTTTAAAATGTTTAATGTTATATTAAAATAGAAAATTATTTAGAAATGCATTTACAGAAAGAAGGAAAAATCATTACCTGCTTTTTTGTCGTTTGTAGGTACACTTGAACAGTAAGATTTTTATTTATATTTTTGTAAATCAGAATGGTGAAAACAGCCATCTGCGTGTTCTTTTTTTTTTTTCCCCAGTTGTCCTTGTATCTTAATAAGTGCCACGGCTGCTAACCAAAGGGTCGGCAGATCGAATCTGCCAGGCGCTCCTTGGAAACTCTATGGGGCAGTTCTGCTCTGTCCTAGAGGGTCGCTATGAGTTGGAATTGACTCGACGGCACTGGGTTTGGGTTGGGTTTGTATCTTAATAAGAAATACTATTAGTAGACCTTACCACTATTATTTTTGCCCTCCTTCCTGCCTCCTTCCCTCATTTCCTGCTTTTGTGTGTGTAAGAGAGAGAATGGGAATTTTTAGGAAACGAATATCCTTCTTAAACATAACAAACTAGCAGTTTCTTAGGAATGAATCATTTAGGGTTCATAGGTAAATAGGCTTATGAAATTAAAGCTAAAAAACATAGTGAAAATGAGCATGATGTGGTTCTTTTTTCTAGGGCTGTTCTGTACAACACCTTAACTGGTTATAGTCCAGAGCCAGTCTTGCCCACATGCTGAAGTCGGAAGATAAAATTATATCTGTGCTTTTTAATCAGAGCATGAATTAAATTAAGCCATCTAAAATTATTTGAAAGGAATTGTGGACACTTGGAAAATAAAGATGGCTCTAGGAAAATTAGTTAACGTATAAATAAGCAGTGTAGTTATATATGGTTCGGATAATGTATTCTGCTATATTAAATCGTTCAGTGGTTATTCAGCAAAACAAGTAATCTTCAAAAATAAGTACAACATAAAGTAATAGCCACAAAAAAATGTTATAAAATATGTTTAAAGCAACTCAGACTGGTGGAACTAAGGGAAGAAAAACTTTTAAGTTTTTGAGCAAATAAAAAATGCCATTCTTATTCTCTCATCTTATTCCTCTGTTTCATTTGTCCAATAAATATTATTGAGCACTGACTGTTCTGGGACCTAGGGGTCAAGCAGAGACCAAGAAAGTTGAGGACCGTGCTTTCAAGATCATATTGTTGTAGAGGGAGAAAGATAATTTTTTAAAAAAAGCATAAAAACTTTAGATAGTGGTAAGTCCTGTGATAAAAAATAAATATATAGGTGGGTTGATAAGGCTTGCAGATGGTTTGGATGTCATGTATAAGGGACGAGAAGGCTCAGGGGTGATTCCTAGGTTTTTGCTTGAGCCATCGAATTAACAGAAGTGCCATTCACTGAGATGGGCAAAACTAGCTGAAGATTTTTATATATGGTGTTTTCATTGCTTATATATTTGTGCTGTATATTAAGACTTCACAGAGGTGTCTTACATTCTATTTCATTTTAAATATGTCCTCAAGTATAAATACATACTTCAAGCAAAGTAGAATTTATATTCCCCCTTTACATTTACTAAATACATACATAAAAGAAAACTGAGAGTAAAAGACTTTTTATTATTTTCCTGCGGAAGTTCCTTTGTTGGATACACTTCAGTGTAGAGTCAAGATACTTAAAATCCCAAGATTTTGATGTCTCCCACCATATAGTAATACTTTAGCATATAGATATTATACTCCTATTAGAAGTAGCAGCTCATTTAGAGCACAAGATACTGGATACTTAACACGTTTATCAGTGTTCACAGTATACTCATGAAGTGAAGTCTGTATTTGACTTGAGTTCTTCCCTGTTGTTTTTGAAAATAATCTAAATGATATACCTGTTACTTTTTGAAAAAGTGGCTAATGCAGACTTGTAGTTTTTTTGAAACCTGGCAATTCAGACACAGTTTAAAATCAAGGAGGTAGCTGTATGGTGTTCATGGTTATTTTGAGTTATTTTTGTGACTCAGTTTTTAGACATTCTATTTAGGGAGCTAGAGTCTAAAGAAAGAGAGGTATCTTCTTGGCATGGATTAGGTATAACTATTTTTTAATTTAGAATTATGCAGTCAGCACTGTACCTGTAAAAAATGCCAAATGGTAGTGTGGACTTCTGTATTTTGGAAGAGTAAACAGGCCTTTTAATTTTCCAGGTTTTTGTTTTGTTGGTTGACTCACAACTTTTAATATGTGTTTTGATACTTGTGTGTACTAAGGGTATTCTATAAATAATACCATTATATGTTTAGCCACATTGATCTGTGATTATAAATCCTTAATCAAAAAATGTTTCTTGTAGTTCTCATTTTAATTCATTACCAGTAAGACACCAGAAGATAAACCTTTAATATTGTTTGGGAAATAGTAATTTTTAAACCTTGGTAAATAAGTTGTATGCTTGATTAAGCCTTAGAGAATAAACAAAAACTCGGTTATGTGTATTGGAATTTTGCTCTTGTAATTCAATGGAGAGCATTTTTCTGCCATGCTTTATTTTTATAGAAATTTTCCTTTCAAATAACAGGTTATCTTGTAATTTCTGTGCTTGAGTTTTTATTTCTAGAATTTATTTTGAAAACCTCAAAAATATTTGTGTTCTGAAAAAAGAACTCAGAAATAACAACTAGTATTTGTACAGGTAAAAAAAAAAAAAAAAATCACTTTTTTTTTTAATGCCGCTAATGTTTATATAGAGATTATACCATAATGTTTTATAATTAAAATGTTTTTATTTCTGTTTTCCACATGTTTACAGTTGAATTAAGTTTTTAACAGTTACTTTGAGATGTGAAAATTTTGTATGTTACATTCGGTAACCCAATTTTAGTTTGGTGTTCAAGCAGTTTACGAAAGGTGTTTGATATTTACTCTCAAATTCTGTTGTTTAATATTTCACTAATTAGTGATTCAGAGTAAATATCTTTAGTTAGTATTCTGCTTATATTAACTAGCTGTATATTGAATGCCTACTGTACGCCAGGTACTAAGCTCAGTGTTTAATAGAGAGAACAGTATTAAACCTTGTGGGTTTTGAGGATCCATTAAAATAATGTATGTGAAAGCATTTGAAAACTATATACCATATTTGTTACGTTGTTTATGGTTGCAAGCAACAGAAGACCTTGCTGAAACTTTTTTAAAAAGGGCTTTTGCTTTGTCCATTTGTTATATAACAAAAAAACCTAGCAGTGTGGTAGAGATTAGGCTTTGTTGAGGTGGGCTCCAGCCCTCTGCCTTCCCCCATGCATCAGCTTTGTTCTTGGACTGGCTTCTTCCTATTGATAAAATGGCGGTGCCAGCTTTAGGCATTCCTTCTGCACGGTATCATCTAAAGCAGCACTATCCCATAGAACTTTCTGTGGCGATGGAAATGTTTTCTATCTGTCCTTAACATTTGAGCACTTGTTATGTGGCTAGTGTAACTAAGGAACTAAAAATTTTTTTAATTAACACGTGTTCCTTAATGGTAGCTAGCATATTGTTAAATGCACATCTAAAGGATCAGAGATAAATTATGTCCCAGGATTCCCAGCAAAATCCTAAGATTAATTCTGATTGTAATGGTTTAGATCACATTCCTACCCCCTCCCATAAACCAGTCAACTCTTGTACATTCAAAGATGACCAAGTACAATAAACAAAACAGCAGAAACTGACTCCCAAATATTTCAGATACTGTTGTTATTACTCATAGATTATACAGAATTGTACTTTCTACATTTTAAGAAAAGAGATAAACTTGAAAATATCTACAAGAAACAGTGAATTATAAAAGAAGTGACATAGCAGTCTTGAGAAGAAATACTTCTAGGGATGAAAAAAATACAGTAACCAAAATTAAAAAAATCAGTAGTTATGTTGGAAATAGATTTGACATAGCTGAAGAAAGAATGTGTGAAGTGAAAGATCTGAAGAAATTTTCTAGAATGCTGCACAAAGAGATAAAAAAAGAAAGGAAAATACCAAGAGAAGTTGAGAGACAAGAAGGATTGTGTTTGACATTCCAGCCTACATTCTCTTGACATTCCAGAGGGAGAAAAGAGAGAGAGAGAGAATAGGGCAGAGGCAACATATGAAGAGATAATGACAGAATTTTCCAGGTTTGATGAAACAACACACTCCTCAGATTTTAGAAGCCCAACAAATCCCATGCAGAGTTAAAAAACAAAACAAAAATTATGCATAGCTATATCACAGTGAAACTGCAGAAAATAGAGTAAAACTTAGATTACTTCAAAGGAGTGTTGATTAATTCTGAAAAATTAAATGAAATGTGGAGACAATTAAATGATATCATAAATGTGCTAGAGGAAGGGGGTAGGAATCCTAGAGTTCTATACCCAGAGAAAATAGCCTTTGAAAATGAAGGCAAAACACCTATATATCAGCTTTGCAGTTAAACCACCTCATGGTTGTGGAAAAAGGGCGAAGGCCGAGGCAGGCTGCCATGATAAAGTACTCTTTATGAGAAGGTCAGATGACCTCCACAAGCTTCATGTGGACACTGACCCTTGCCTGTTTTATTAGTGTTAGTATGGTGTTCTCAGTAAATGTTGGATGAAAAAAAAAAAGCAAAATAAGTCATTTGTGTAATAGCCAAAAAACAGGAGAGAGGACAGATGCGAGAGAGGGATAGTGAAGAGCCAAGACCCAGGATTTATGAGGATTTACTTTCCTAGCTTCACAGTGCACTGGAAATCAGCTCCATCGAAGAATTAAATACTTTTAAGCATGTATAATTTCAAGATAATGCTGTGCCTCAGAATTTTAACTCGGTGGACAAATTCTCAAAAAATATATCTTAATAAAACTGAATCACAAGGAAATAGAAAATCTGCACAGTCTTATTGTTAAGTTTACCACAAGAAAACTTCAAGTTCATATGGCTTCATGAGCAAGCACTAGCAGATTTTTAAGGAAGAAGTAATGCTAATATTTTACAAACTCTTCTGGAGAATAGAAAAAGAGGGAACACTCCCTTATGTGAAGCCTAACCTTGATAACAAAACCAACAAGAAGAGCTCTAGAAAGAAAAATTGTAAATCAGTCTTACTGGATGTAAATGCATAACTCCTGAAGCACAGTATTAGTCCACATCTCTGTGCTCATGTCTTTTTTTATTTTTACAATGACCCAGTTCCTCTACTGCTTGGGCACACGTCTAGGCTCTTTGTATCAGCCTTTCTTGCCGTTAGGAGTAGTCAGTCATATGGCTGAGCTGTGGCCAATGGAATGTTAGTGGAAGTGATACACACTACTTGCAGGCCTGACCTATAAAATATCTCCCACGTAATCCTTCATACTCTTTGGTCCCAGTGTGCTAGCCAGTGGCAGAGATTGAGATGGGATCTTTTAGGTTCCTATGTGGAACCACAGTTAAAGGACCCTGAACAATTTCATCTGAGTCTGTCGCAGATTAAGCAACATCCTCTGCTCTGTATGAATAAGAAGTAGACTTTCATTGTGTTAAGCTGCAGAGATTTGTGAATTTGTTTGTTAAAGCATTTTGCATTACTTATGCTAACTTCTGTAGAAATTAAATCCAGCAATATATAAAAGGAGTAATATATCATGGCTAAATTGGATTTATCCCAGGAATGCAGGGTTGACTTAACAGAGTTATACAGTGTTCATAGATTGGAAATCTCAATATTGTGTATTTCTGGGTACATAAAATAATCTGTGTAGATTCAGTGAAATGACAGTGAAAATCCCAGCAAGTTCTATTTTATAAAGAATTCAACAACTTATTTTGAAATACGTAGGGGATTCAAAGGAGAAAGAAGATTAGACATTCTGAAGAACAACAACAGGGTGGTGGGAGGGTTTGCTCTGGAAGATACTGAGGCTAATTTTAAAGTTATAGTAACTAAGATACTGTGGCATTGGTATAAATAACAAACATATCAATGAGATAATAGCCCAGAAACAGAACCGTGTATATATGGATAATTGATATATGACCAAACCAAAAACCAAACCTGCTATTGTTGAGTCAATTCTGACTCATAGCAACCCTATAGGACAGAGTAGAACTGCCCCATAGGGTTTTCAGGGAGTGCCTGGTGGGTCTGAACTGCTAACCTTTTGGTTAGCAGCCGTAGCTCTTAACCACTACACCACCAGGGTCTCCTGATATATGACATAGGTGGCAAAATGGTGCTGGGGCAGTTGGTTATCTGTATGGAAAAAACATTAAATTGAATGCTCCTTCATATCTTACACAAAATCACCTTCAGAAAAATTATAGACCTAAATACGAAAGACAAAATGTTAAAGCTTTTTAGAAGATATTATAGAATTTTAGGTAGCAATTTTGAGGTAGGGAAGGATTTCTTATGCAAGACATAAAAATTGCTATCATGAAGGATGACTCTAAAGGAAAAAAATGACAAATTTGACTACCATATTTTTACACAAATAACATACATCTTCAGCATCTGTTTGCTGGCCGCACCCTCCCCACACGAGGCACCCTTACAAGCACCGCAATGCCAGTCCTCTCCTCGTGGGAGGAGGGTGTAGCCAGCAAGGCAGTGCAGAAGGTGCACATTACTTGCGTAAAAATACGGTATATTAAAAGGAATAGCCCCTCGTCATCAAAAGGTGAGAATAAAACATGCTGCAGAATGGGAAAAGATTTTCCCAATGCATAAAATTTGTAACAAAGGACTTAATAATGACTACATGTAAAAGAACTACTACAAGCCTTTAAGAAAGAGACAGTACTTGAACAGGCACTTTACAAAAGAGAAAATCCAAATGGCCAATAGATATGAAATGAGCATAATTTCAATAGTAATTACCAACCAACCCACCCACTGCTGTGAGTTGATTCCAACTCCCAGTGACCCTGTAGGACAGAGTAGAACTGCCCGGTAGAGTTTCCAAGGAGCACCTGGTGGATTCGAACTGCTGACCTCTTGCTTAACAGCCATAGCACTTAACCACTATGCCACCAGGGTTGCCAGTAGTTTAGGGGTATGCAAATTAAATCATTGCAGGTAGGCATGTACATTGATGGAACTACTTTTAAAAAGTTGGCATTACCTCATGTACCTGAAATCCATGTATTTGATGAACGTTTCCAGTCCTAGGAATGTACCCTAGAGAAATGTGTGCAGATACGTACTGTGTCTACAAAAATGTTCACATCCAAAAGCTTCAAGTAACTTTAATGTCTACCTGCAGTGAAATGGATAGTTTTTTATTTCATACAACAGAATATGATATTCAGTGAAAATGATGCAACTATAGCTTTCTGCAACCCTGTAGATGAATCTCATATAATGAAGGAAGCAAGACTAAAATACGTTACATATGGTTCCTTTCACATAATATTCAAAAATAAGCAAAACTAAAACATTTTTGGTGATATGTGTATTGTTGGTAAACCTATAAAGAAATCCTTTCACATAATATTCAAAAATAAGCAAAACTAAAACATTTTTGGTGATATGTGTATTGTTGGTAAACCTATAAAGAAATCCAGAAGATTGTCGCCACAGAGTCAAAAGGGTGCTGCCTGTAAAGAGGGAAGGAAAAAGTTACTTGTGTGAGTGAAGGAAGAAATACAGGGTTCTGATAATGGTTTTATTTTTTGCCCTGATTGCAGCCAGTGGTGTTCATTTTATAATTATTTGCTGAGTTGTATATGAATTTTTATGTACTTTAAATATTTCACAGTTAAAAAAAATTAAGTGTTTTTGTTCCCTAAGTGCCTGGAAAGAATATTTCAAAATAGGAAGCAGTTGTTAAAAGTGGGGAAAAGGAGAACTTGTCTCATTTTTAAAATACTCTAACAGTCTAAGTCCTGGGAACTGAAGACGTACTATTCCTTTATTGTACAAGTACTCATGTGTACCTGGTGCTGTAATGACTGCCTACCCATCCAGCCAGTGTTGATGGAGCACTTACTGTCCAGCTCCATCACAGAAATGAGATGTAAGTTGGCTGGTGAAATTGTGGATTGATGTAATTGACTAGTCCCTTGCCTTTAAGAATGATGCATGTACACCTTTTCAGGAGCCTTGGTGGTGCAGTGGTCCAGGTGCTCAGCTGCTAACCAAAAGAGTTGGTAGTTTGAGCCTACCAGCCGCTCTGCGGAGAAGAATGTGGCAGCCTGCTTCTGTAAAGATTTACAGCCTCGGAATCCAAATGGGGCACCTCTGCTCTGTCCTGTAGGGTCGCTGTGAACTGAATCGACTCGAAGGCAGTGGGTTTGGTTTGGTATAGATGTTTTGAGTACTTTTAATCTCATAATTTCACTTTTGTATACTGCGATTTTATTACTTTGGAATGGAATTTGGCAACCAGTTATAATCCTTAAACAATTTCCATTATAAAATTGAGGCATGTATTAAAAACGTTTCAATTCTTGGTAGGCAGTAGTTAAAAATCCAGCTCTTGCTAAGCATGGGCTTTGATAAATACTCAGGCAAAATAGCCTCTCAGATCCAAAATTTAGTAGCATGTCTCAACATTGCAGAAAATGTCATCCTCTGGGATTTTTATGAATCCTTATTTCAGACCTCATGTGGTTTAAATATTTTTAAAACATATTTGCAGTGAAAGATATCCTGAATACTAGATTTTCTTATTTTACAAACACCAAGTATTGTAATAATATAAAAAATATATATATATGTTTGTTATATTAATCTAATACATATATAATTATATATGCACACATATGTGCATGTGCTTACACATAACTCATGGAAATGAGTCTACAAGTTCAAATATATTATTTTTTGCTGTTAGTTTAACATGAGCTATATCAACTATAAATTTTTTGCCTATGCCTAGTAATTCATTTTGAAATTTGTATTTAAAATTGTATTATGGAAAAAAACACTGATGTACTTATTTTTAAAAAATTCCAACTAGCATTGTTCTTGCCTCCTCAAGTTTCTTCTCCCTCTCCCCTTCCCAGTATTCTCTTTTTCCATCTCTCGTTTCACCAACAAATTTAATATATAGCTAGAAAAGAAGAGGCAAGTGGATAGGGCCTGCCAAGCAGTAGTTACACCCACAATTTAGTAAATGTTTCCTGAACTTGAAAGTCGCTAGTACTTTATAACTAGAACAACAGAACACATGACTTTAAAGAGCTCTGTTGGTATATGTCCCATTATTTCAATCAATCTTCTTTGGCCAGAACAGGGAGTAAGCTTCAGTCATCTCATGGTCAGATTTAGAATCCTTCCTGGGCACTAGGTTGTAAAGGCACTGACCAGACTGGTTTTGGAACTTCAATGTCTTGGATAGGGAGACTATGAAATTGTGACCAGAAGGGTCACTGACAGTTCACTTCATTAAGATTCTTTGATGATAAGGAATAGAGAGACCTGTCTGAAATAGCTCAAGCTAAAGCCCATAGCTGATTAATGAAAAGAGTAGAGGCAGAGGTCACCCAGAGACAGGAGGGAGTACCTGGCTTCACGACACCATTAACTCCATCTCGGGCCGCATGGTCTCTCATCCACAACACCAAGGCTAATTTATTTGCAAGATGACTCTCTTGAAGGCACAGGTGATGGTCTTCATATAAAAATAAAGCGATATTCTGAGTCATTGTCCAATTAACCATTTTTGTAATCAAACCATAATTCCTCAGTTTAAAGAAAAAGCTTCAATATGGCACTGTCTTGGTGGTGCATTGGTTAAAGCGCTCGGCTGCTAACTGAAAGGTCGTTGATTCAAACCCACCAGCCACTCTGTTGGAGAAAGATGTGGCAGCCTGCTTACGTAAAGTCTACAGCTTTGGAAACCCTGTGGGGCGCTTCTACTCTGTCCTTACCACCCAGTGCCATTGAGCTAAAGGGTCACTAAGTATCCGAATTGACTTGAGGACACTGGGGTTTTTTGTTTTTTTTTTTTTTTTCCTTTTTTGGCTTAGGAGAAAACATTTGATGAACTGTGCCCTCTTTATTGCAGTGCTATATAGATTTTTTAAAATTGTGTTGACCCTCAATAGATGTCGTGGAGTTTTCCTTACTCTAGAAAAATTGGGCTTTTGTTTTTTAAATTTCCAAGTTCATGCTCCAGCCTACTGGGTTTAAAATAAATGCAGGTGCTTCTATTAGAAGATCCAGAATTAGAACCTTTGGATGTTAATTGATTATAGGTAACTGCATACTTCACATAAAGGAGGAAGATTCCCAGTTACCAAGTCTAATCTTCCTATCAGAAAGCCTCTAGGGAATCACCCAATACCTTTTACAGTATCAGCTATTGTAACTTAAACTTTTAGGTTAAACCATATGAAATTGTATTGTGTAGTTCAAAAACAGTCAAGTACTGAATTGTTATAAAGCAAATTTCATGTTTTTACCACAATAAAAAAAAAAGTCAAATATCAGCACTTTAACCACTACGCCACCAGGGTTTCCCCACTAAGTTTACATCTATTAAAAATGATGACGAGTCAAGGGTAGTTGGACTTTTATAATTGTTAAAAGGTAATTTAGGTAAAATCATGACTCTCAAACAGATATTACTTGAGTGTGAGTCAACCATTTTAATTCATTAATTGAGGAGGGGAACTGGAAAAATTATTACCAGTTAACAGGCAGATCCAAAGGTCAGACAAATACGTTAGCCCATCAGGAAGGCCAAAATGAATTTGCTTCTGAGATGCAAAAACTGGCCTCTTCCACAGTGGGGAAAGGAAGTCAGTTGAACCTCTACTAAACCCCCCCCCCCAATACCAAACCCACTGCCATCGTGTCAATTCCAACTCAGAGCAACCCCATAGGGTTTCCAAGCTTGTAAATCTCTATGGAAGCAGACTGCCACATCATTTTCCCAAGGAGCAGCTCGTGGTTTCAAACTGCTGCCCTCTCAGTTAGCAGTTGGTCACTTCAACCACTGTGTCACTAGGGCTCCTTGAACCTCCACTGGGCAGAGTTTATGTGAATGTCTGTAGACACATACTTGTATTACTGTCAGTTTTCTACTTTAACTTTTATCTCTACAGTTTGTGAAATAGCTCAAAACATTAAAGGCCCAGACCCCAGATAATCAGATAACTTGCAAAGGGGTGCCCTAAAGAATGTATAGTTTTCCATTAAAGATGCTTAGTAATATTTTTTGGTCCATTTAGAAGTCTTTCACAATTTGTTCTTACATAACTAATGTTGAAAAGTAAATGTTAAATAAGGACATTCATAATTTTAAAATGTACATTTTGTACCGTAAATGCCAATGTGCAGAATGTGCAATGTGCTCAAAATCACAAAAAGAAAAGCCTTTAAAATCAAAATAGAAACTTAACTTTGTTATGACAAATAGAAAAATGTTTGTTTTTTAAAGGTGCTTAACTGGTTCTCCAAAAATAAAATTTTTGTTTTCTATAGAAATAGGCTGATGAAAATTTATAGGTATGTTAATTTTAGGATTTTATGTAAGTAATAGTGCCAGTTGAAGCTTTTAAACATGTTTTAGAACACAGCTATAGGACAGATTGTGTCAGGTTATCTTAAGTTGGTTAATAATTGCTCATCACAACAGATCCCTTTACCAGTTTATAATATATATTTAAGAATACAATTATATTCCAGAAAAGCAGCTGAGATAACTTAAATGGGAGATGCCACTGAAATTTTAAATTATTTTGGCACAGTTGAGTTTTCCCCTTAAGTTTGCCAGAATGGCGCTGATACGCTGTCACATTTGCAAGGAATAAAGAATTTAGGAGTTTTGTTTACTTTAGAATGCAACACAGTAATGAACAGTAATAGCCATAGAGTGCACACAGGCAAATGTTAGTACTCTTGATGAGTTTTTTCCACTTACAAGCTGGTTCCTCATAGTGGTGACCTTTCAGACTGTTTTCTTCATGAGCAGGTGTTTTTTGATTGTAGCTAATGTGTTGCAAAACTGAAGCTGGCCTGTCTCTCGTATCCTTCTCCTGGCCTTGTTAATAGATAACAGCATTCCACTTGTTAGTAACAGTGACACAGGAGAAACTTTTACTATTACGCTGTTCGGTAATGATAAAGAAGACAGAAAAAGTCTTTTTATGGTAGTTGGGCCCTCAAAACAACTCTTCATGTTTTGGTGATAGGGAGACAGAAGTTGGATATCAAACAGAGGTACATTAGCTTGTTATCTGCATAGCTGATACAGCCTCTTAAATTCCCTCACAATGACAGGAGCCCCTTCTGAAGTGAAGGCTTGCAGAGCTGGAGATAATGGAGAGAGCTTTGTGTCCCCATGAATACTAGTAGGGTTAACCCTACTGTTGTAGAATAAAAATTACATGTAATTAGTAAACACCATATTCTTTTTCTTCTATACATTAGAAAATGCTCAAAGAGATACTTGATGATTGCTGTCTGTAGAAAGTTTAGTGATTAGCATTTCATCATATCAAGAAGAGCGAGATTATTAGTCTTAAAATATATGAAAATGATGGGAAACTAGAGATGTCAGTCTAGAATGAAAGTAAATCAGTTGTTTCTAGTCCTAAAGTTGTAATAAAGTGTCAAATGCTAATTTATGTTCAAAGTACTCTTCGGTTTCTGGTTTTTAAATAAGCCAACTTCATGCTTGCCAAAATCTATATGCAGGTAGTGTTTTAGGGCTGTGTAGGTTATCAGAGTTAAATATATTCCAGTATCGTGACCGTTAAACAGTTTGACTCCTGCTGGCAGCTGGCAGCGAATCCACAGGCAGACTGTTGCAATGGATGGGGAGGATAAGTATCTCCATCCTTTAGTGTTCCAGACAACAGGCCCTCTTATGGCTAAGAGCACATAAATGTCCATGCAATTAGTTAGGCCCACAAAGCTCGGTGCCATGAGGCAGATGTTGGGATAACAGGTGTAATGTTTGCTGTACGTTCGTGTTTAGTGTAATGGAAATTTCAGGCATCGTATGTGGAATTTCTAGTATATGCCAAGGAATTTGAGAAGGTAACGTATCTATACTAATGATCGCCTGTGATTCTGTATGCATGCAATAAAAATCAAGTTAAATAAATAAATGGCTTCAGAGAGACAAATTCTCCACTCTTAATGTACTATATGTTTACATTCTACTTCCTTCAAGAAAAAAGTAAAATAAGCGTCTATAATTATTGCAAATCTTTTTTTAAAGGATACTAAGATCTATTATTATGAATTATTAAAAATACACTTTAAATATAATTTAAATAATATTAATGAACTTATGCGGGTACCCTGGTGGCATACTGGTTAAGAGCTCAGCTGCTAACCGAAAGATCAGCAGTTCAAATCCACCAATTGCCCCTTGGAAATCCTGTGGGTCGCTTCTACTCCGTCTTATAGCATCGCTGTGAGCTGGAGCTGACTCAACAGCAAATAACAACACCTTAAAATAAGACCCATAAGGATTTTAAAAAGCAAGCCTTTAGACGTTCTAGAAATAAACTAATATTCCATATCTGAGTCCTTGGTTTTACATTTATTCTTTTAAAAACTAAACAAGTCGTTTCACGATGACTTTCTAAGTTAAAAAAAATAAAAATCAGAAAACCAATCCATATTCATTATATTTTTACCCCCAAGCAAGGGGAAAGAAAACTCAGTATGGTTTAGGGTATATTTTGATGATACTGTAAGAAAATTCTCCAGAAAGTCAATTCAGTAAATTAAATGAAACCATAAAGGAGCTCTTTAAGAAGAGCTAGCAAAGGGGAAAAACTTTCTGATTAAAAAAATTTTTAATACGTAAAGTCATTAATAATATACATGTAATCTACATAGAAGTCATAGAAGTCATTACTGACCTATAAATATATAAATAAGTATTATATTTGAGCTTTTATACCTCAGAATTACATAGGAAGATGAAAATGTTAGTATTTAAAAACAAATCAGGGATCAGATTATTGGGATACTGTGTTAATTCTTTCCGATGGATAGGGTGAAGTCTCATAGGCCGAAAGGCGTTTCAGTAGGTGAAGTGGCAAAATTGTTACAAAGGCACTGCGATAGCCTCTCAAAGCATCATTTGGATACGTTTCCATTTCAGTTCTTAGGCTCACTGGCCCTGGTAAATAAGTGGATGAGGCTGTAATCAGATTGGAGTGTAATTAGGAGCAGCGATAACTTAGTGTCCTGTAGGTAGTTTGGAAAGGGAGAATCCAAACAACTAAATATTCCTTTTCTCTTAATGTACAACAGGAGCGTTTATTCTGGTTTCATCTACAGTTTACCTTATCTGAAAAATCAGAGTGCGTTTGTGATCGTTTGAAGCCATTTCATTCGCTCTTGTATAATTCAGTTCATTCAGTCTGTGCTCTCTTAAAATTTTTACAGAAAAATTCATGGCAAGTTAGTATTATTTGTGTGTGAATTTTCCAATTGTATTTCAGACTTTAAGAAAGAAAGGCCTTAATGGTTGTGAGAGCCCTGATGCTGACGATTACTTTGAGCACAGTCCACTCTCGGAGGACAGATTCAGCAAACTAAATGAAGATAGTGATTTTATTTTCAAACGAGGCCCTGTAAGTACTTTTACTTTACCTCTACTTTTTATTTGTTGATCCTTTTTGTTAACTTCATTATTTAGGCTCTGAACAAGAAGGAACACAGAGGGTGCGACAGCCCAGACCCTGATACTTCATATGTGCTAACTCCACATACGGAAGAAAAATATAAAAAAATTAATGAGGAGTTTGATAATATGATGAGGAATCATAAAATCGCAGTGAGTACTAAAGTATGGTTTGTGTTTTTATCTTGTGCATGAAGAGATTGACCATACATCTTGTTTATTTTCACAGTGAGTGGTGACAATAGTAAATAGAAGGAAAAAACTCTGCCATTTTACTAATTTTTATTTTGGTTTTATAGAATTTTAAAATGAAATTGCTCAAATTTGGTAATAATACATGGTCAGTGTTTTAAAAGTAGAAGTGAAAGGAAAATGACCTAATCCAGTCTCTGCCACTTATTACCCCTGTGCCTTTGAGATTCCATCTGTAAATGAGTGATTTGGCCCTTGTAAATATTAAGGCCCATTCCTACTCTAATAGTCCATGATTCTAAAGATAGTGGATATATAAGAATTACTTTCCCTTCCTTGACTTTTCTAAAAAATATTAGATGTACTTGAGTAGATCTTGAGAATATAAAATGTGAGGTGATTAGATTTCTTATGAAATTTGGTATTTCAAAATTATTTATGATCACCTTACATAATTGCTGTAATAGTAGTAGGGCTAAGCCTGTTGGGCTCTGTGCTTTGTAAATGTCACACTTGGCAACAGATACTACCAAACTCTTGTTTTTTTCTCATACTGTAGGTACTAAGGAAGAGATGCCTGGTTTAACTTAAGAAAGCGATGCTTTTAAACTGGTTGTAGAACAAATAGTTGATTTAATTTTTTTCTATGCTTATGCATCTAACTGTAGTGAAACTACTTCCAGAGTTCACATTCCAGAACTTGATGGTTCTTCTAAGAGTTCTTCTCACCTGAAGCTCCATTGGCAAGAACTACTTAAAATAGCTGTTCTGGATGTAATTTCCCGGTTTTATATATGTAATATAGGCTTCATGGAACACACTGGTTCCAAAGCTAATACTCATTTCATTGTTAGGATTGATTTCCTTAAAACTATGCCCCAAAGAATGCATCATGGATAATTTCTTCAAAATAGATCTGCACTCTAAGAAGATGCTTATGAAAAATAGATATAAAGGGGCTTTTCTGTGCTGATGACATTACTGTTTGCAAACAAAATAAACCTTGCAGGGATGTTGCGAGGAATAACTAGTCAATGTTAAGTGGCAAAAATACTGCATGAATGAAATTGTTTTTACCTTTGAAATTTTTTAAATCATGGATTGATCTATGTTTGTTGCTTAATATACTTTCTCATCTGAAATAAGTTACTGTTGAATAGAGTATACAGACTATGTATATATCCTTCTAACTTTGAATTGGCAGTATTACCTTACTTCGTAAATCACTGTTTTAAAATGTGGGGGAAAGGAGATTTTTTTCTCCTCTCACTTTAGATTATAGAGCGGGCTGCTGTTTATCATGGTGAATTTGTTGTTGTGTTAGGTGCTGTTGAGTCAGTTCCAACCCATAGTGACCCTATATTCATGCAACAGAAGGAAACACTACCTGATCCTTAACCATCCTCACAGTTGTTGCTTTGTTTGAGCCCATTGCTGTGAGCCATTGTGTCAGTTCGTCTCGTTGAGGGCATTCCTCTTTTTCACTTTACCAAGCACGATGTCCTTCTCCAGGGACTGATCCCTGCTGATAACATGTCCAGAGTACTTGAGACCAAGTCTCACCATCCTTGCTTCTAAAGAACATTGTGGCTGTGCTTCTTCTAAGACAAGTTTGTTCGTTTTTCCGGCAGTCCATGGTATATTCAGTATTCTTTGCCAACACCATAATTCAAAGGCATCAATTCTTCCTTATTTCACATGCATATGAAGCAACTAAAAATACCATGGCCTGAGTCAGGCACCCCTTAGTCCTCAAAGCAACAGCCTTGCTTTTTAATACTTTAATGAGGTCTTTTGCAACAAATTTGCCCAGCGCAGTATGTCATTTGATGGTTAATGAGTGTATTATAAATGGTGTATGCGAGAAATGCAAGAGGAAAATAGAAGTGTAATATTGGGGAACCCAAAAATATTAATGAATTTAGGTGTGGAATATTTTGGAAGGAAGGAAGATAGCATTTACAATATTTGTAACTTAGTATAGTTCAAAGAACTCTTATCAAAAATTTCTGTACTAGCTTGTCAGTAATTTTGTTGTTTAAATTTTAAAGTTTCTTTGCAGCTTCATTATACCAAGGTTACATTGTGTTATGTATATAATAACTTGGTTTTTCTTTAGTTTTGCCCATTAAGAATGCCAGCCAGTTAAATCAGACCTGAACTTTTTTTTATAATATCCCATGTTTGGCATATTAAGTTGGTAATAAATGTACACACTTTTTCCCCTTTTGTTATATTGGGAATCTCCTTGTAGAAATGTAGTGTTGCTAATTTATGCGTACTTGGTGACAATGAGGAAACCCTGGTGGTGTAGTGGTCAAGTGCTACGGCTGCTAACCAAAGGGTTGGCAGGTCAAATCCACCAGGCGCTCCTTGGAAACTCTATGGGGCAGTTCTACTCTGTCCTATAGGATCACTGTGAGTCGGAATTGACTCGACGGCACTGGGTTTGGTTTGATTTGGTTGGTGACAGTAATATATTTTTCATGTCTAAATTTGTCTACACTGCTCTGTTATCAGATTCTAACCTCTGATTTTCATCCATAAGAATATTTGAAATATATAGATTACATTAGTATATATAATATCAATGTATAAAAATTGAAACTGAAAATGTTCATGTCAAACGTATCCACGTTAAAGTACAGTTCTAAAGAAAAATAGCTTAAATCTGCAAATAGATTTAAGAATCCATCTCCATTCTCTGTTTTTAATTGCTAGAGGTATCTTGTCAAATTAAAGCTTGTAAGTTATTTAATATAGATGAAAATTAAACTAACAGTTTTCTCTTCCTTGTTCTTATTTGCAGCCTGGTTTGCCACCTCAAAACTTCTCAATGTCTGTCACAGTCCCTGTGACTAGCCCTAATGCTTTGTCCTACACGAACCCAGGGAGTTCACTTGTGTCCCCATCTTTGACATCCAGCTCAGCGTTAGCAGATTCAAGCATGCTCTCTCCACCTCAAGCCACATTACATAGAAATGTATCCCCTGGAGCCCCTCAGAGACCACCAAGTACTGGCAATGCAGGTTTGTAGTGAAATCTCTTCTGCTGGTTCATTAACAAAGAGGGGGGTAAAAAACTAATTGCTAACATAAAAAAAAAAAAAAGTTTTTTTTTTTTAGCATAAGCATAGGTTATTCTGCTACTCTTAGTTTACTGCTTTGATGAGTAAGAATCACTACTACATGATTGGCTCTATTTTAAGGTATTTTTTCAGTACCTCCTATGGCTCTCGCACTGTGCAGGGCACAGTGTAAAGAACCTGCCCTCTGTAAGTTTTCTTTATGAGAAAGCCATACTTTTTTTTTTTTTTTTTTATGGCTCTCGCACTGTGCCAGGCGCAGTGTAAAGAATCTGCCCTCTGTAAGTTTTCGTTATCATGAGAAAGCCATACTTTGACAGGCAGAAAATTTAATTAGGTTATCATAAGCAAGGATTTAAAAGTTGAGTATAAGCCGTTTAAGGAGCCCTGATGATGCAGCAGTTAAGTGCTCAGCTGCTAACCATCTAACCAAAAGGTTAGTGGTTCAAACCCACTCAGCAACTCCACAGGAGAAAAGATGTGGCGATCTGCTGCCATAAAGATTATAGCCTAGAAAATCATATGGGGCAGTTCTACTGTGTAATGTTGGGTCATTCTTAGTCGAAAATAGACTCAGTGAAACCTAACAACAACAGTAAACCTTCTATGTTAGAAATATGGGGAATAGATGTGCCTGATTGGAGTTAGAGTGTTTATTGTATTTCCTTCTACCTAAATTAGTTCATTCGTTCAGCAGAAATTTACAGTGTATTTACTGCATTACTCTGTCATGCAGTGCCTCCTCTGCCTTTAGTTGTAGATTTAATAGTACTCCATGAGCATTATCTCTGTTCGTATGAGCTTGATTGACAAACTCACATACATGATTACATCAAAGTATACATTAATGCCACGTTCAGGCTATACCAGTTTTTATTTTTGTGTTTTATAAGAATGAAGTGGGGGTTACCTGTATTCTGTGAGGTAAGGAGAGCTAATTCATATTCATTCCCTCCCCTTTCTCTTCTCTCTAATGCTGTTAGGTGGGATGTTGAGTACTTCTGACCTCACGGTGCCAAATGGAGCTGGAAGCAGCCCAGTGGGTGAGTATATTTCTGCTGTTACACTCTGTAGGCATCAATCCTGTCAGAGACAAAAGGAATATTTTTCCTGGAACAGGGCCTTTATACCAAATTGAAATGAAGAGGAGAAAACGGGGATATATGACTAAAGTAGACATGTCTCTTTGAAAACTTAAATTCCTTCCTAGGGGTACTTTAACTAATACTTAAATTTTTCACAAATCCCTGTTTTTCTTCCTTGTACCTTGGCGTTAAGTTCAGTTACTCATTCATTCATTAAGTTTGGACATCATTCTTTTGTAAAGACTGAACCGCCTTAATACCACATTTACATCAAGGCAATTTCTTAAGCAGAAGCTTTCTGTATCTGTTTATTTCAGTATCTGCCCTCCCTAAAGTTAGACTATTAGCAAACGGATCTATCTTATAATAGCATGAAATGTTACTGGAGTAGGGAGAAATGATGGACCTATTTCTAGAGATACCAATAGAATTGAGAGGCTCTCTGAAGGAACTCTTTTGGAGGTCACATGTAGAACATTCATACTTTGTCATAGATGCAGCCAAATAGGTTCTTTCAATTTGAACCCCTCTCAAGCTGACTAGCAGTTTAAACAGGCCATAAATGTACCTGCGTGGCCCTGAAGTACTTGTAAAGATAGATACCAAGATCTTATGTGGTATATATATGGTGTATGGATTGAATTGTGTCCCCCGGAAATATCTGTCAACTTAGCTGGGCCATGAGTCCCAGTATTGTGTGATTGTCCACCATTTTATGTGATTTCCTTGTGTGTTGAAAATCCTGTCACTGTGATGAATTGAGATGGGTTAGTGGCAGTTAGATGAGATATACAAGATTAGATAATGTCTTAAGCCAGTCTCTTTGAGATATAAAAGAGAGAAGTGAGCAGAGAGACAGAGGGACCTCATATCACCAAGAAAGCAGTGCTGGGAACAGAGCGTGCCCTTGGACCTGAGGTTCCTGTCCTGAGATGGTTCCAGACCAATGGAAGACTGATGACGAGGACCTTCCTCCAGAGCCAGCAGAGAGAGAAAGCCTTCTCCTGGAGCCGGCGCCCTAAATTCGGACTTCTAGCTTACTGGACTGTGAGAGAATAAACTTCTCTTTGTTAAAGCCATCCACTTGTGGTATTTCTATTATAGCAGCACTAGATGACCAAGACAAAATTTGGTACCGGGAATGGGGCGCTGCTCTAACAGATACCTAAAATGTGGAAGTGGTTTTGAAACTGAACGAACTGGCAGCAGCAGAGAAGTAGCAGCAGCAGCAGCAGAACCAGGAGACCAGCACCAGACAGCGCTAGAGCCAGCCCACAGAGTGAAGGAGCTGAGTGCCTGTGTGCAGGAGGCTTCCTGGTGGAGTGGGGTGCCTCTAGGCGCTTATTGGTGGAGTTAGGCTTAGCAACCCATGGAGCAAGAGGGAGCTGAGTGCCTTCTGGCCAAAGTTTACTGGTAGAGTGGGGTGCCTCCAGGCACTTAGCGGTGGAGCTACAGAGCTTTGGAATATGCAGATTACACAACCTTGTATGATGAAAACAAAGACGACATGAAGCGCTTACTGATGAAGATCAAAGACTACTTCCTTCAGTATGTCTCACACCTCAACGTAAAGAAAACAAAAATTCTTACAACTGGACCAATAAGCAACATTATGATAAACGGAGAAAAGATTGAAGTTGTCAAAGATTTCATTTTACTTGGATCCACACTCAATGCCCATGGAAGCAGCAGTCATGAAAGCAAAGGACATGCTGCACTGGGCGAATCTGTAACGAAAGACCTTCTAAAGTGTTGAAAAGCAAAGATGTCACTTTGAGGACTAAGGTGTGCCTGGCCCAAAGCACGGTAATCTGAGCTGTCTCATACGCCTACAAAGGCTGGACAGTGAATATGGAGGACTGAGGAAGAATTGATACCTTTGAGTTATGGTGTTGGTGAAATACCACGGACTGCCAGAAGAACCAACAAGTCTGTCTTAGAAGAAGTACAGCCAAGAATGCTCTTTAAAACGAGGATAGTGAGACTTTGTCTCTTGTACCTTGGACATGTTATCAAGAGGAACCAGTCCCCAGAAAAGGGCATCATGCTTGGTAAAGTAGAGGGTCAACGAAAAAGAGAAAAACCCTCAAAGAGATAGATTGACACAGTGGCTGCAACGATGTCTTCCAACATATAAACGATTGTGAGGATGGCGCAGGACCAGGCAGTGTTTCATTCTCTTGTACAGAGGGTCAGCATGAGTCAGAACCAACTTGATGGCACCTAACAACAGTAACAACAGAAGATAAGGTAGAATATCCCGAATGAAGCCTGGAGGCACAAAAGGATGGAAAACTCAAAGGAAGGCTAAGTCCCAGAGGATATAATGAAGAGGTCTAATATATGTGAAGTTGGAGTCCCAGGAGGTAAGGAGAAAGGAAATTGGGCAGAAGCGATATTTGAAGAAATAATCACTAAGAATTTATATATAATTCTGTATATACATACAGGCAGATACACACACACACACACAGTCTTCCCTCAGTATCTGCAGGGATTGGTTCTAGGACCCTCTGCAGATGCCAGCATCTGTGGATTGCTCAAGTCCCTTGTATAAAATGACGTAGTTTGTTTTTTGTTTCTTTGTTGTTTTTGTTTTGTTTTACACAGCACAAGAATGAAAAGTGTTTCGCTTTGAAGTGGAATAATGATTGTTGGACCAGGTTAGGGCAGATGTGTGAGGCAGTAGATCAAAGCAGGCAGTTTTACAGATAGCCACATCCAGGCCCTCCTGCTGCAGGCTGCCCTCCAATCCAGGTGTCCTGCTAGGAGGCTCTGGGTGACTTTGCATGCCCACACATACATGGTGTAGGGGGTTCTAGATCCTAGATCTGCCAACTTGGTTTTCTCCTTAAGGACCCAAGATGTCTGCTGAAAACATGCTCTGCCAGATCCTAGGTCACGTGACCCTATTCCTCGTGTCCTCACTTGCCTAAATTGTGTCGAGGTATGGCTGCCCCTGTCCTCTGGGAGCATCATCCTTCTCAACCAAATACTGTTTGTTCCTTGGGACCAAACCCTATCTTGCCTTGTGCTGCCTTCCACGTTGCCTCCAGGCCCTTGAGCTCTTTCTTTTTTCTTGAATGTTTTTGATCCGTGGTTGGTTGAACCCACAGATGTGGAACGTGTGGATCCACAGGGCCAGCTGTGTCTGTGTGTGTGTGTGTATGTGTGTGTGTATATATATATCGTTAGGTGCCTTCAAGTTGCTTCTGACTCATAGTGCACCTATGTACAACAGAACAAGAAACTGCCCAGTCCTGCACCACCCTCAGTGGTCACTAACATGTGTGAGCCCACCTTTGCAGCCACTGGTCAGTTCATCTCGTTGAGAATCTTCCTCTTTTTTGCTGACCCTCAGTTCAGAGTTATCAGCTCTTCTTCAGTCGTCCGTATTCACTGTCCAGCTTTTGCATGCATATGAGGCCGTTGAAATTAACGTGGTTTGGGTCGGGTGCACCTTAGTCTTCAAAGTGGCATCTTTGCTTTTTTGACACTATAAGAGGTCTTCTGCAAAAGATTTGCCCAACACAATATGTCCTTTAATTTTTTTTTTTTAATAATTCGTATTGTGCTTTAAGTGAAAGTTTACAAACCAAGTCAGTCTCTCACAAAAACTTATATACACCTTGCTACATACTCCCAATTCCTCTCCACCTATGAGACAGCCCCCTCCCTCCCTCCACTCTCTCTTTTCGTTTCCATTTCGCCAGCTTCTAACCCCCTCTACCCTCTCATCTGATCCAAGAAGCTCACTCCTTACCAGCATCCCTCCAACCCACTGTCCAGTCCAATCCATGTCTGAAGAGTTGGCTTCGGGAATGGTTCCTGTCCTGGGCCAACAGAAGGTCTGGGGGCCATGACCACTGGGGTCCTTCTAGTCTCAGTCAGACCATTAAGTCTGGTCTTTTTATAAGAATTTGGGGTCTGCATCCCACTGTTCTCCTGCTCTCTCAGGGGTTCTCTGTTGTGTTCCCTGTCAGGGCAGTTCATCGGTTGTAGCCAGGCACCATCTAGTTCTTCTGGTCTCAGGCTGATGTAGTCTCTGGTTCCTATGGCCCTTTCTGTCTCTTGGGCTCGTAATCACCTTGTGTCCTTGGTGTTCTTCATTCTCCTTTGATCCAGGTGGGTTGAGACTCATTGATGCATCTTAGATGTCTGCTTGCTAGCGTTTAAGACCCCAGATGCCACTCTTGAAAGTGGGATGCAGAATGTTTTCTTAATAGATTTTATTATGCCAGTTGACTCAGATGTCCCCTGAAACCATGGTCCCCAAACCCCTGCCCATGCTATGCTGGCCTTCAAAGCATTCAGTTTATTCAGGCAACTTCTTTGATTTGGTTTAGTCCAGTTGTGCTGACCTCCCCTGTATTGCGTGTTGTCCTTCCCTTCACTTAAAGTAGTTCTTATCTACTGTCTAATTAGTAAATACCCCTCTCCCACCCTCCCTCCTCCATCTTGTAACCACAAGAGAATGTTTTCTTCAGTTTAAACTATTTCTCCAGTTCTTATACTAGTGGTCTGATATAGTATTTGTCCTTTTGGAACTGACTCATTTCCCTCAGCATAATGCCTTCCAGGTTCCTCCATGTTATGAAATATTTCTTAGATTCCTCACTGTTCTTTATCCATGCGTAGTATTCCATTGTGTGAATATACCATAATTTATCCATTCATCCGTTGATGGGCACCTTGGTTGCTTCCATCTTTTTGGGATTGTAAACAGTGCTGCAGTAAACATGGGTATGTGTATATCTGTTCGTGTAAAGGCTCTTATTTCTCTAGGATATATTCCGAGGTGTGGGCTTGCTAGATCCTTTCGTAGTCTATTTCTAGCTTTTTAAGGAAGCGCCAAATCAATTTCCAAAGTGGTTGTACTATTTTACATTCACACCAGCAGTGTCTAAGTGTTCCAATCTCTCCACAGCCTCTCCAACATTTATTATTTTGTGTTTTTTGGATTAATGCCAGGCTTGTTGGAGTGAGATGAAATCTCATTGTAGGTTCGATTTGCATTTCTCTAATGGCTAATGATCGTGAGCATTTCCTCATGTATCTCTTAGCTACTGGAATGTCTTCTTTAGTGAAGTGTCTGTTCATATCTTTTGCCCATTTTTTTTTTGAGTTTTTTTTTAATTTTATTGAGCTTCAAGTGAACGTTTACAAATCAAGTCAGTCTGTCACATATAAGTTTATATACATCTTACTCCTTACTCCCACTTGCTCTCCCCCTAATGAGTCAGCCCTTCCAGCCTCTCCTTTTGTGACAATTTTGCCAGCTTCCAACTCTCTCTATCCTCCCATCCCCCCTCCAGACAGGAGATGCCCACACAGTCTCAAGTGTCCACCTGATATAATTAGCTCACTTTTCATCAGCATCTCTCTCCTACCCTCTGTCCAGTCCCTTTCATGTCTGATGAGTTGTCTTCGGGGATGGTTCCTGTCCTGTGCCAACAGAAGGTTTGGGGGCCATGACCGCCGGGATTCCTCTAGTCACAGTCAGACCATTAAGTATGGTCTTTTTATGAGAATTTGGGGTCTGCATCCCACTGATCTCCTGCTCCCTCAGGGGTTCTCTATTGTGCTCCCTGTCAGGGCAGTCATCGATTGTGGCCGGGCACCAACTGGTTCTTCTGGTCTCAGGATGATGTAGGTCTCTGGTTCATGTGGCCCTTTCTGTCTCTTGGGCTCTTAGTTGTCATGTGACCTTGGTGTTCTTCATTCTCCTTTGCTCCAGGTGGATTGAGACCAATTGATGCATCTTAGATGGCCGCTTGTTAGCATTTAAGACCCCAGACGCCACATTTCAAAGTGGGATGCAGAAGGTTTTCATACTAGAATTATTTTGCCAATTGACTTAGAAGTCCCCTTAAACCATGGTTCCCAAACCCCTGCCCTTGCTCCGCTGACCTTTGAAGCATTCGTTTTATCCCGACTTTTGCCCATTTTTTAATAGGGTTATTTGTCTTTTTGTAGTTGAGTTTTTGCAGTATCATGTAGTTTTTAGAGATTAGGCACTCATCAGAAATGTCATAGCTAAAAACTTTTTCCCAGTCTGCAGGTAGTCTTTTTACTCTTTTGGTGAAGTCTTTGGATGAGCATAGATGTTTGATTTTTAGGAGCTCCCAGTTATCTAGTTTTTCTTCTGCATTCTTAATAATGTTTTCTATACTGTTTATTCCATGTATTAGGGCTCCTAACGTTGTCCCTATTTTTTCTTCCATGATCTTTATTGTTTTAGATTTTATGTTTAGGTCTTTGATCCATTTTGAGTTAGTTTTTGTACATGGTGTGAGGCATGGGTCTTGTTTCATTTTTTTGTAGGTAGATACCCAGTAATAGTTGGCTGGGTTTTTATCCAGTTATGCCAGCACCGTTTGTTAAACAGACTGTCTTCTCCATTTAACTGACTTTGGGCCTTTGTCAAAAATCTGCTGCTCATACGTGGATGGATTTATTTCTGGATTCTCAATTCTGTTCGATTGGTCTATGTATCTGTTGTTGTACCAGTACCTGGCTGTTTGTACTACTGTGGTGGTATAATAGTTTTTAAAATCAGGTAGAGTGAGGCCTCCCACTTTGTTCTTTTTCAGTAATGCCTTATTTATCCACGGCGTCTTTCCCTTCCATATGGAGTTGGTGATTTGTTTCTCCATCTCATGAAAAAATGTCGTTGGGATTTGGATTGGAATTGCATTAAATGTATAGATTGCTTTTGGTAGAATAGACGTTTTTATAATGTTAAGTCTTCCTATCCATGAGCAAGGTATGTTTTTCCACTTATGTAGGTCTCTTTTGGTTTCTTACATAAGTGTATTGTTGTTTTCTTTGTATAAGTCTTTTATATCTCTGGTAAGATTTATTCCTAAGTATTTTTATCTTCTTGGGGGCTACTGTAAATGGTATTGATTTGGTGATTTCCTCTTCGATATTCTTTTTGTTGGTGTAGAAGAATCCAACTGATTTTTGTGTGTTCATCTTGTATCCTGACACTCTGCTGAACTCTTCTATTAGTTTCAGTAGTTTTCTGGAGGATTCCTTAGGGTTTTCTGTGTATAAGATCGTGTCGTCTGCAAATAGAGATAATTTTACTCCTTCCTTGCCAGTCTGGATGCCCTTTATTTCTTTGTCTAGCCTAACTGCTCTGGCTAGTACTTCCAGCACAATGTTGAATAAGAGCGGTGATAAAGGGCATCCTTGTCTGTTTCCCTTTCTCAAGGGAAATGGCTTTCAGGTTCTCTCCATTTAGGGTGATGTTGGCTGTTGGCTTTGTATAAATGCCCTTTATAATGTTGAGGAATTTTCCTTCTATTCCTATTTTGCTGAGAGTTTTTATCATGAATGGATGTTGAACTTTGTCAAATGCCCTTTCTGCATCAATTGATAAAATCATGTGATTCTTTTGTTTTATTTATGTGATGGATTACATTAATTATTTTTCTAATATTGAACAATCCTTGCATACCTAGTGTGAATCCCACTTGGTCATGGTGAATTATTTTTTTGATATGTTTTTGCATCTGTTGGCTAGAATTTTGTTGAGGATTTTTGCATCTAAGTTCATGAGGGATATAGGTCTATAATTTTCTTTTCTTTTCTTTTTTTTTGGTGTCTTTACCTGGCTTTGGTATCAGGGGTATGCTGGCTTCATAGAATGAGTTTGGGAGTAATCCGTCCTTTTCTGTGCTCTGAAATACCTTTAGTAGTAGTGGTGTTGACTTTTCTCTGAAAGTTTGGTAGAACTCTGTAGTGAAGCCGTCCAGACCAGGGCTTTTTTTGTTGGGAGGTTTTTTTTTTTTTATTAGCTTTTCAATCTCTTCTTTTGTTATGGGTCTGTTTTTGCTGTTCCACCTCTGTTTGTGTTAGTTTAGGTAGGTAATGTGTTTCTAGGAATTCATCCATTTCTTGTAGGTTTTCAAATTTGTTAGAGTATAATTTTTCATGGTAATCCGATACATTTCTTTTAATTCAGTTGAGTCTGTTGTAATATAGCCCATCTCATTTCTTATGCAGGTTATTTGCTTCCTGTCCTGTTTTCCTTTTGTCAGTTTGGCCAGTGGTTTATCAATTTTGTTGATTTTTTTCAAACATCCAGCTTTGGCACTTGTTAATTCTTTCAATTGTTTTTCTGTTTTCCATTCCATTTAGTTCTGCTCTAATTTTTATTATTTGTTTTCTTTTGGTGCCTGAGGGTTTCTTTTGTTGCTCTTTCTAGTTGTTCAAGTTGTCGGGATAATTCTTTGATTTTGGCCCTTTCTTCTCTTTGTATGTGTGCATTTATAGGCCTCTGAGCACTTCTTTCGCTGTGTCCCAAAGGTTCTGATAGGAAGTGTTTTCATTCTCATTGGATTCTCTGAATTTCTTTATTCCATCCTTAATGTCTTCTATAATCCAGCCTTTTTTGAGCAGGGTATTGTTCAGTTTCCAAGTGATTGATTTCTTTTTGCCGCTTTTTCTGTACTTGATTTCCACTTTTATCGCCTTATGGTCAGAGAAGATACTTTGTAATGTTTCAGTGTTTTGAATTCTGCTAAGGCTTGCTTTCTGACCTAATATGTGGCCTATTCTACAGAATATTCTTTCTGCACTAGAAAAGAAAGTATAGTTGGTTGCTGTTGGGTGGAGTGTTCTGTATTTGTCTGTGAGGTCAAGTTGGTTGATTATGGCAATTAGATCTTCCATGTCTTTATTGAGCTTCTTTCTGGGTGTCCTGTCCTTCACTGAAAGTGGTGCGTTGAAGTCTCCTGTTATTGTGGAGCTGTCTGCCTCACTTTTCAATGCTGTTAGTTTCTTTTATGTACCTTGCAGCCCTGTCATTGGGTGCATAAATATTTAATATGGTTATATCTTCTTGGTGTATTATCCCTTTAATCATTATGTAGTGTCCTTCCTTATCCTTTCTGATGGATTGAACTTTAAAGTCTATTTTGTCAGAAATTAATATTACCACTCCTGCTCTTTTTTGATTGTTGTTTGCTTGATATATTTTTTTCCGTCCTTTGAGTTTTAGTTTATCTCTAAGTCTCAGCTGTGTCTTATGTAGGCAGCGTATTGACGGAGCTTGTTTTTTAATCCATTCTGCCCCTCTCTGTCTCTTTATTGGTGCATTTAGTCCATTTACATTCAGGGTAATTATGGATAGGTATGAATTTAGTGCTATCATTTTGATGTCTTTTTTTGTGTGTTGTTGACAGTTTCCTTTTCCCACTTAATTTTATGTGCTGAGTAGATTATCCTTATATATTGTCCTTTCCTTATATTCGTTGTTGAGTTTGTTCCTGCTGAGTCTCTATTTTTTTCTTGTATTTTATTTTGATGAGTAGGATAGTTTGTCTCCTTTGTGGTTACGTTATTATTTACCCCTATTTTTCTAAATTTAAACCTAACTTTTATTTCTTTGTGTCGGCGTATCTTCCTCTCCATATGGAAGATCTATGATTGCATTTCTTAGTCCCTCATTATTGTTTTAAGGTTGCCTTCTTTTATATAATAACATCGCTGTTACCCTGTTTTGAGCTTTTTTTTTAAAAAAATCTTGCTTTGTTTTTTTGATCTCCCTGTCTTGGTTGACTTCTGATTATTCTGCCCAGTGTTCTAGTCTTGGGTTGTTACTTGATATTATTGATTTTCTAACCAAAGAACTCCCTTTAGTATTTCTTGTAGTTTCCGTTTGGTTTTTACGAATTCCCTAAACTTGTGTTTATCTGAAATGTCCTAATTTCACCTTCATATTTAAGAGACAGTTTTGCTGGATATATGATTCTTGGCTGGCAATTTTTTTCCTTCAGTTTTTAAATATGTCATCCCGTTGCCTTCTTGCCTGTGTGGTTTCTGCCGAGTAGTCCAAGCTTATTCTTATTGGCTCTTCTTTATAGGTGACTTTTCGTTTATCCCTAGCTGCTCTTATCTTATCTTTATCTTTGGTTTTGGTGAGTTTGATTATAATATGTCTTGGTGACTTTCTTTTAACATATACCTTACGTGGAGTTCAATGAACATCTTGGTAGGTATCTTCTCATCTTTCACGATATCAGGAAATTTTTCTGCCGACAAACCTTCAACAATTCTCTCTGTATTTTCTGTTATCCCTCCCTGTTCTGGTATGCCAGTCACTCATAGGTTACTTCTCCTAATACAGTCCCATATGATTCTTAAGGTTTTTTCATTTTTTTCAATTCTTATATCTGATTTTTCTTCAGATATATCAGTGCCAAGTGATTTATGTTTAAGTTCAGAAATTCTGGCTTCTACTTGCTCAGTTCTGCTCCTCTGTCTTTCTACTGAGTTGTCTACTTCTGTAATTTTATTTTTACTTTTCTGAATTTCTAATTGCTGTCTGTTTATGGATTTTTCCAGCTTATTAAATTTTTCATTATGTTCCTGAATAGTCTTTCTAATTTCTTCAGTTGCTTAATCGTGTGTTCCTTGGCATGTTCTGCGTATTGCCTGATTTCCTTCCTGATGTCTGGAAGTATTCTGTATATTAATCTTTTGTATTCTGGCTATGGTAATTCCAGGAATGCACTTTCATCTAGAAGATCCCTGGGTTCTTTGTTTTGAGAGCCTGTTGAGGTGATCAAGGTCTGCTTCTTTATATGACTTGATATTGACTGTTGTCTCCGAGCCATCTATAAGTTATTGTATTAGTTTATGCTTGCTTACTGTGTCATGGCTTCTTGGTTTGTTTTGTTTTGATATGACCAAATGGGTTGCTTGAGTGAGCTAGCTTGATTATTTTCGCCTTTGGAGCTCTGACGTCCTGTCCCCAGATGGCTAGGGCTGTTATCAGGAATATCAGTCTAGGAGTCTGTTCACTTTTCTTGTGTGAATTCAGCTCAGATGTCCAGGTAGCTGATTATCAAGTGTGTGGTACAGGCTGTGTCGTACAGTCTTAGAGGGGCAGGGGTGATTGGTGTATGTACCGGTATCTGATTGCAGCAGGGGGTCACACTCTGAACAAGGCAGGGGGCTGAGAACTGAACCCCGAGTGTCTCTGAGGAAAGCGCATCCCTGTTCCCTAGAGCGCTCAGCTGGGTGGGTTCTGCAGAGGGACCATGGGCACCCAAAGTTTTTGGTTGCAAGGACTGGGAGGTACCAGTTATCTTTGGACCCCTTTCGTGAGCGTCTGGGTGGCCTGAATGAAGCTACCAGTCCTTAGGTCCCTGATGTGGGTAGGTGATTGCCTTGTTTTATAGGGAAAGCAGTGTGAAACATCAAACACCGACCTCACCACTACACAGCTGAAACGGTTGGAGTCTGCCAGCAAGGGCCTATTCTCCCAAAATAGGCCCGCACAGGACCCATGCAGAAGGGAAAGGTGCTCAAAGTCTACGGACCATTTATGTCTGGACAGGAGCCGCTTCTGTCCTGAGCTCCCCCAGTTAGTGGAGCTGGCAAATTATGTTTTCCCCCAGTTGCAAATTTTTTCCTTCTCCAAGGCCTGGAGGATGACTCTGGGTGTTCAACAGGGCCTATCTCAAGCCCAGGGAATTCAGCCGCTGAAGGCGGCTTGGGGGTGGGGGGGGTGTGGTAAAATATAGAGAGGTATTTAGCTTTGCCAAGAGTGCCATTCTTCTCAGGTTCTGGAGGTGTGAGTAGGCTGTGTTTCTGGCTGCTTCTCCCTGAGGAAACTGCGGCCGAATGCTAGTACCAGCCCCCCACCACCACTGCTCCGGGAATGGTGCCTGAGGGTTCCCTGCAATTCAGGTCCAGTAACACCTCTCTGCTTCTGAATGGTCTCTTCCTCCCCCTGCCCCTCAGTTCGTTTTCTAAGCTTGCCTTGTGAAGCTCAGGGCTCCTAGCTTGTCACAGATATACTCGTTTCACGTGGTTTTGTGGGTCTTTGTTGTAAAGGTATTTCGCTGGAAGCGTCTGTCTATTCCGCCATCTTGGCTCTGCCTCCCCTTTAATTTCTTGACTGCTGCTTCCATGGGTGTTGATTATGGATACAAGTAAAATGAAATCTTGATAACTTCAATCTTTTTTGTGTTTATCATGATGTTGCTTATTGGTCCAGTTGTGAGGATTTTTGTTTTCTTTATGTTGAGGCATAATCCATGCTGAAGGATGTAGTCTTTGATCTTCATCAGTAAGTGCTTTGTGTTGTCTTTGTTTTCATCATACAAGGTTGTGTCATCTGCATATCGCAGGTTTTTAATGAGTCTTCCTCCAGTCCTGATGCTGTATTCTCATATAGCCCAGCTTCTTGGATTATTTGTTTAGCAAACAGATTAGATAAGTATGCACAGGTTTCCTGATTTTAAACCATGCAGTATCCCCTTGTTCTGCTTGAATAACTGCCTCTTGGTCTACGTATAGGTTCCACAGGAACAAAGTTAGGTGTGTTTTACTCTGGAAGCTCTGCTGAAACCTGTGCACCGTGGGTGACCCTGCTGGTACTTGGTGGCTTCCAGGATCACAGCAACACGGAAGCTGCCACAGTATGACAGACTGACAGATGAGTGGGGGAGATATATATATCTTAAATTTTGTGTTTTCTGCCTCTTTTTCAAAAGCTAGGATTCTTCAGATGCATGTACTGTTGAGAGCAGAGGCATCCTTGAGCTTTAAACCATTTGAACAAACTCAGGATAGTAGAAGACTTCTTAAATAGGAAGCTAAACAAGACTAACCACAAAGAAAGATTGACCGCTTTGCATATGTTAAAATTTGGAAGCGTTGTTCATCACAAAGCGTCATATAGTGAAGAGGCAAAAGAGAGTAGGAGAGTACGTATGCAGTACACTGAGCCAACAGAGTTTTCATAAAGAAATACCTACAAATCAACAAGGAAAAGAAAACTTAAGTTTTTAAAATATAGGTGAGAACATACGTACTTCACAAAAGAAGCTATCCAGGTGTCTGGTAAACATGTGAAAAGATGCTTAATCTCAGTAATCCAGGAAGTGCAGAATTAAGACCACAAAGAGGTAGCGCTATACACCTAACAGGATGGCTAAAATGAAACCAGTAACACTCTGTGTTGACAAGGCTGTGGGACAGAAACTCAGACACTCGCGGTGGCAGTAGCAGGTGGTAGAACCATTTTGGCAATATCTCCTAAAGTTGAGATGTGCATATTCTATGACCCAGCAGTTTCCCTCATTGCTGTATATTGTAGTGAAATGCATAGGTGCATCATGAGCACCAAGAGATGTGTAAATTATTATTTTTTACAATCAGCATCTAGAAATAATCTGGATTTCTGTCATATTATAATGCATAAATAAAGTATAATACATTTATGTGAAAGAATACTAAACTGTCATGAAAATGAAGGAACTACAGCAATAATGGAGCCCTGGTGGTTCAGTGGTTAAGAACTCGGCTCCTAACCAAAGAGTTGGCAGTTTGAATCCACTAGCTGCTCCTTGAAAACCCTGTGGGGAAGCTCTACTCTGTCCTGTGGGGTCGTTATGAGTCAGAATCGACTTGACAACAACAAATTTGGTTTTGGCTTTTATAGCAATAATCAAGAACATGCATAAATTTTATCAAAATAACGTGAATAAAATACACAAATATTTACTGGTTCTATCTACATAAAATTTGAAAAGCGGGGAAAGAAAACCATAATGTTAGGGGTGCATGTGTGGAGGGATGGTAAAACTTTTTTTAAAAAAACCAAGAAATTACTGGAAAACATGATAGTAGTTACAGGAGGAGAGGATAATATTTTAGGGGGTCAAATTATAGGAACTTCTGTGGTGCTGGCAGTTCTTGAATTATTTTATTTAATCTGGGTTGTAGTTACATAGATGTTCACTTTATGATAAATCATTGATTTTGTTTTGTGCACCTTTCTGTATGTGTATGTTGTTGTCGTTAGGTGCTGTCGAGTCGGTTCCGACTCATAGCGACCCTATGCACAACAGAACGAAGCACCTCCCGGTCCTGCGCCATCCTTAAAATCGTTGTTATGCTTGAGCTCATTGTTGCAGCCACTGTGTCAGTCCACCTCATTGAGGGTCTTCATCTTTAACTCTGACCCTGTACTTTGCCAAGTATGATGTCCTTTTCACTTTCACCAAGCAAGGTTGCGTCATCTGCATAGCACAGGTTGTTAATGAGTCTTCCTCCAATCCTGATTCCCCATTCTTCTTCATATACTCCAGCTTCTTGGATTATCTGCACAGCATACGGATTGAATAGGTGTGGTGAAAGAATACAAACCCTGATGTACACCTTTCCTGACTTTAAACCTGTCAGTATTCCCTTGTTATGTCTGAACAACTGTCACTTGATCTATGTAAAGGTTCATCATGAGCACATTTAAGTGTTCTGAAGTTCCCATTCTTCACAATGTTATCCATAAATTGTTATGATCTACACAGTTGAATGCCTTTGCATAGTAAATAAAACACAGGTAAACATCCTTTGGTATTCTCTACTTTCAGCCAGGATCCATCTGACATCAGCAATGATGTCTGTAGTTCCACGTCCTCTTCTGAAACCAGCCTGAATTTCTGGCAGTTCCTTGTCGATATATTGCTGCAGCTAGTTTTGAATGACCTTCACCAAAATTTTGCTTGCATGGGATATTGATGATATTGTTCTATAATTTCCACATGCAGTTGGATCGCCTTTCTTGGGAATAGGCATAAATATGGGTCTCTTCCAGTCAGTTGGCCAGGAAGCTGTCTTCCATATTTCTTGGCATAGACGAGTGAATGGCTCCAGCACTGCATCCGTTTGTTGAAACATCTCAATTGATAGTCCACCAGTTCCTGGAGGCTTGTTTTTCACCAGTGCCTTTAGAACAGCTTGGGTTTCTTCCTTCAGTACCATCGGTTCTTGATCATATGCTACCTCTTGAAATGGTTAAACATTGACTAATTCTTTTTGCTATGATGACTCTGTATTCCTTCCATCTTCTTTTGATGCTTCCTGCATTGTTTAATATTTTCCCCATAGAATCCTTCACTATTGCAACTGGAGGTTTGAATTTTTTCTTCAGTTCTTTCAGCTTGAGAAATGCCGAGTGTGTTCCTCCCCTTTGGTTTTCCATCTCCAGCTCTTTGCACATGTCATTGTAATACTTCACTTTGTCTTCTCGAGCCACCCTTTGAAATCTTCAGTTCTTTTCCTTCATCATTTCTTCCTTTTGGTTTAGCTGCTCGACGTTCAAGAGCAAGTTTCAGAGTCTCCTCTGACATCTATCTTGGTCTTTTCTTTCTTTCCTGTCTTTTCAGTGACCTCTTGCTTTCTTCATGGATGATGTCCTTGATGTCATTCCACAACTCATCTGGTCTTTGGTCACTAGTATGCAGTGTGTCAAGTCTGTTCCTGAGATGGTCTCTAAATTCAGATGGGATATACTCAAGGTCATATTTTGGCTCTCGTGTACTTGCTCTGATTTTCTTCAGTTTCGGCTTGAACTTGCATATGAGCAGTTGATGGTCTATTCTACAGTTGGCCCCTGGCCTTGTCCTGACTGATGATATTGAGCTTTTCCATCGCTTTTTCCACAGATGTAGTCAATTTGACTATAATTTTGACTATGCCACCGGTATTCAGATACCAGCAGGGCCACCTGTGGAGGACAGGGTTCAGCTGAGCTTCCAGACTAAGACAGACTAGAAAGAAGTACCTGGCAATCTACTTCTGAAAAGCATTAGCCAGTGAAAACCTTATGAATAGCAGCAGAATATTGTCTGATATAGTGCTGAAAGATGGGCCCCCCAGGTTGAAAGGAACTCAAAAGACCAATGGGGAAGAGCTCCGTCCTCAAGGAAGAGTCAACCTTAATGACGTGGATGGAGTAAAGTTTTTGGGACCTTCATTTGCTGATGTGGCATGATTCAAATTGAGGAGAAACAGCTGCAAACATCCATTAATAATTGGAACCTGGCATGTACAAAGTATGAATCTAGGAAAATTGGCAGTCATCAAAAATGAAATGGAATGCATAAACATCAATATCCTAGGCATTAGTTAGCTGAAGACGACTAGTATTGGCCCTTTTGAATTGTACAATCATATAGTCTACTCTCCTAGGAATGACAACTCAAAAAGGAATGGTGTTCATTCATCGTCAAAAAGAACATTTCAGGATCTGTCCTGAAGTACAATGGTGTCGGTGATAGGATAATATCCATATGCCTACAAGGAAGACCAGTTAATTCAACTATTATTCAAATTTATGCAGCAACCGCTAAGGCCAAGGATGAAGAAATAGAAGATCTTTTATCAGCTTCTGCCATCTGAAATTGATTGAACAAGCAATCAGGATGCATTGATAATTACTGGTGATTGGAATATGAAAGTTGGAAACAAAGAAGAAGGATCGGTAGTTGGAAAGTATGGTCTTGGTGATGGTGCCAGAGATGAAATGATAGATGTGTGTTATAGTTTACAATTAAAAAAAAAGGTTTTATAAATAAATGCACTTCACTAGATATGAAAGACCTGTCCCTACAAGTGGAACACTTATGGCGCAGTGGTCAAGCGTTTAGCTGCTAACCAAAAGGTCGGCCTTTCAGATCTACTAACCGCTCCTTAAAGAACCCCATGGGGCAGTTCTACTCTGTTCTATAGAGTCTCTGTGAGTCGGAATCAACTCAGTGGCAATGGGTTTGGGTTTTTTTTGTTTTGTCACTACAAATACGAAGGAAGGCACTTTTAAAATGTTTTGAGGATGTGTTGTTATACTTCATGTAGTATTTATACTATTAATTCCAAAGTCTAGGAAGAAAAAATTCACACGTACACACACAGAAACTCTCAACAGTCTTTTGAGCCTTTAGACATTGCTCTCTGCATGTGACAGCCAAAACCACAGCACCCATCTTGAGATCATGAAACCAGTCAGTTTAAGAGGACAGGCCAACGTGCCAAGGATGGCAGAGGAATGCTTAAAGAATCTGGGTCCTCAGTGATGTTGAACTGCTGAAGGAACCAAGCCTGGAACAGCTGTTCCTTCATTTGTCGTGTTTTGTGGTAATGATATCCTTTCCTCATTCTTAAAAGGAAAAATAAATAAAATATATACAACCGATTGTTGTTGTTAGCTGCCGTTGAGTCAGGCCCTGACTTGTGGTGACCCCATGCACAACTGAAGAAAATGCTGCCAGGTCCTTTGCCATTCCTGTCATCAGCTGTGGATTGGACTTTGTGACTCAAAGATTTTCATTGGCTGGTGTTGTCATGCCTTTCTTCCTAGTCCATCTTAGTCTGGAACCTCCACAGAAACCTGTTCAGTAACAGAGCTACACATAAGCCTCCACTGGCAGCCAGGTAGGAAACCCTGGTGGCGGAGTGGTTAAGTGCCACGCTGCTAACCAAAGGGTCGGCAGTTTGAATGCGCCAGGCGCTCCTTGGAAGCTCTGTGGAGCAGTTCTGCTCTGTCCTATCAGGTCGCCATGAGTCGGAATGGACTCATCAGCGCTGGGTTTTGGACAGCCAGGTGTGGTGGCTGCATGTGAGCTACATTGTTTGGGAATTGAACCCAGGTCTCCTGCACAGAAGATGAGAATTCCACCACCGAACCACCAATGTGACAGGAATATTTAGTAAATGAGTGGACATTTAAATGTTTGTAAGTGTGCAATTCAAGGAAGAAACCCTACTAGTGTTTAAGAAAATGAAAAGGACGTTCATCGTTGCTAGTAGTTATGAAATTCAAATAAAAACAGCCAAAAGAACACCACTTTTACTTTCCAATTGCCAAGTATTACCACTTTTTATTGTGATACTCAGATGAAGGTGTGGTGAAACTGATGATGTCATATGGGCTTATGGGATTTTAAATTACTAACAATCTTTCTGGAGAGATTTTGGCAAGATATTTCAGTAGTCATAAAAATGTTCATACCTCCAGAAACTCCAAGTCCAGTAATCCTATTTTGGGAATGTCTCCCAAAGAAAGAAATCAGAATATGCTAAAGTTCATTACAGTGTTATTTATAGTAGTGAATAATAAGAAATCAACATATTCAATAGTATAAAAATTAAGAAAGTAAGTTTTCCAACTGAATTCCTTTTTAGTTGTGATATGAAACTATACAAAAAACATGTATATGGAAAGTAAAAAGGAAGGGAAAGTCCAAATTGATTATAGTAGTTGTGTGTGGATGATGGATTGTAAGTGTTCTCCTTCTTTTTGTAGCTTTTGAATTTTTATGGTCCTATTTTTTTTTATATTGATAATGGTGCCCTTGGAATCATAAAATTTTTATTGTAATAGAGCATTTGTTTATTATTTACTTACAATTTAATCTTTGTTTTCCATCTATGTTAATATTTGTACAAATAAAACCTGCCAGTTTTGTACATAGTATAAATTCTCTAGCTCTTTCAAATGGGTAGGGAGCCCTGGTGGTGCAGTGGTTAAAACGCTTAGCTGCCAACTGAAAGGTTGGTGGTTCAAACCCCCTAGCCGCTCTGTGGATAAAAATGTGGCAGTCTGCTTCCATAAAGATTTACAGCCTTGGAAACCTATGGGGCAGTTCTGCTGTGTCCTGTAGGGTTGCTGTGAGTCAGAATCGACTCCAAGGCGGTGGGTTTGGTTTTGACTGGTTCAAGGAATAATCTGCCTATTTGATTATGAATTATGTTATTAGCTATAGTTCTCTACTGAGAGTTTACACTTAATCAGTTTATGCTATAGTTCAAATGACTTTGGAGACTTCTTTTAACTTTGGGCTTATGTTTAAAAATCAAGCATAAAGTAAAATTTCAGATATCCTGCAACTTAATTTTTTAAAAATGTTGAAAAAAAGAAAGAAATATTCTGGGCTGGAAGTAGAAAGACTCAAGAAGCTCTTGGAATTGTTTAGGGTTGAATGAAAGTTATAAGGTTTATGTTGTAGCAGAGGCAGTGGCAGTTAAGAAGAGAGAGATGAGATTAAGAACATTATGAAGAAACACCTAATAAAGCTTGGTAGCTCTGTGATGGTGAGGATGAGGATGACGGGGGATAACAGTGGTCAGATGTTTAGAACAGGTTGACAACAACATAATTAAAAGAAAGTGGCCACCGAGCAGTTGAATATGGACTGGAAATTAGGAGAGACAAAGCAGAAAGACAGATTTAAGAGTCTTTCACATTGTGGTGCTAGTTGAAGCCATGGGGATGCATAAAGTCTCTGAAAGAGAAGTAGAGATGTAGCCTCCTTGAGGCTGCCTACACAAGAGACATTGAGAAGGCATTTATGGTGTTCAGAAAGAGAAGAAGCAGGACTCATATGAGCATTACCTGTTTCAGATTAGAAACTTCTAATAGACAAGGATCTATGCTATATATCCTTTGGGAGTTTTCATTGAGTCAAATAAGTGTATCATTAATTATTTCAAAACACAGGTTTTTCTTTTTTTTTATTTCAGAAACCTCAAGCAGTTCTTTATACAAATGAATTCATTTTATAAACTTTTAAAGTTCATGTTTATTTATTAGATAATCAGTTGAAAGTTTGTCAGATTTTATGAAAAATTTATCAAATATGATAAAATCAATTCTTGAACCTTGCTTTGGTTGAGTTTTAAAGAATACTTTGAAATTTACATGTTTAGTTCAACTTCTGGAATGGATTCATAATTTAAAAAATTAATGACATCATTGTCTACAGTTTAGCCCCAGAGAAGAGTAGGGCACATGAATGCATTATTTGAGCTGAAGTGATTTATGTTCTGAAATGTGAGCCAGACTGATACAACTGAATGATGTGTCTTACAGTTGGAGGACCGTGAATGAGATTGGCTGTATTAAGTTTCTGGAGCCATTGTTATGCGCTTTGTTCCAGATCATTTTGTCATGTTTGTCTTCGGGCAGTAAACTACCAAACTGTGAACAGGTTTTAACAGCAATGACATTAAATTGAGTTTATTCATATAGAAGAGATACTTTAATTCTTAAATTTGTAAGCTATGGCAAAATGAGTTATGTACTAAAAATACCTATTTCAAAAGTCTATCTCAGCAAGATCCTCATTTTTGTTATAAAAAATGAACTGGTGGTAAGAAGGCAACATTAAGTAGTATGTTGTTCCACTCTACAGAATAACAAATGGTGCATGTGAGATAGCTTCAGCCTGGCAAGGTACCAAAAACTTACATCATCCTGTAATCATTATCTGCTGTAAAGTCCTGACTTTACACAAGAAATACTGTGCTTTTAGATCCTCTTTCATGCCTGTAATTTGATTCTCATGGCTTACTATGGTATCATGGCTTACTATGGTATCATAGCTAGCATCAGGGACTCCACATGGGAAAATAGTATTAATGCTTCTTGATAATGTGTTCCTCTAAATTATACCTTTAAATCATCTCATAATGTATTTGAGAGGAAATATTTTTTTTCTTCAGATTTGAGTGTAAATCAAGTAAAAAGAATCTTCTAAGTATTATCAGAGAGTACATATTGAGAACATATTTGTGCTAAGAAATATTGTACATCTAATGTTAATCTGTCATTCTCATTTTACTATGCAGTATGAAATTTCTGTTAATGCCTCCTACTATCTTGAATAAATTATTTGATAAACATCTTGTTGTCCTCCAAATGTCTGGGTTGCAGGTTCCCTCTGCCCAGTTCATAGATGAGCTCTACTCCGTAGGGGATGATCTAGTAAAGAAGTTGTTGTTGTTGACACCACTATTTTTTTATTTATTTTATGAAGCTTAACAGTATGCAGGAAATTGCTTTATGGCATATGGAGAGAAGGTTCAGCCCAGATTTAATACACAACTCCTTCAAAAATAATTAAAGCAGAATGCAGGAAATGGCCTCATAAGTTTAACTGAAATCCCAGTCTCTGCAGCAAAATTAAATCACAAAAATGAATTAAAACTGCTAAGTCAATTGGTAAAAGTTTTGGAGAAAGCAGGAAGAATTAGGTGAGAGTTAGGGGGAAAACCCCAACATGTCTGTCAGTTTGTTATACTGTGGGGGCTTGCCTGTTGCTGTGATGCTGGAAGCTATGCCACCAGTATTCAGATACCAGCAGGGTCACCCGTGGAGGACAGATTTCAGCTGAGCCTCCAGACTAAGACAGCCTAGGAAGAGGGACCCAGCAGCCTACTTCTGAAAAGCATTAAAAGCCAGTGAAAACCTTATGAATAGCAGCGGAACATTGTCTGGTATAGTGCTGAAAGATAAGCCCCCCAGGTTGGAAGGCACTCAAAAGATGACTGGGGAAGAGCTGCCTCCTCAAAGTAGAGTTGACCTTAATGACATGGATGGAGTAAAGCTTTCAGGACCTTCATTTGCTGATGTGGCACCACTCAAAATGAGAAGAAACAGCTGCAGACATCCATTAATAATCGGAACCTGGAATGTACAAAGTATGAATCTAGGAAAATTGGGAATCGTCAAAAATGAAATGGAACACGTAAACATCAATATCCTAGGCATTAGTGAGCTGAAATGGACTGGTATTGGCCATTCTGAATCAGACAATCATAGTCTACTATGCTGGGAATGATAGCTCAAAGAGGAATGGTGTTGCATTCATCGTCAAAAAGAATGTTTCAACATCTATCCTGAAGTACAACGCTGTCAGTGATAGGATAATATCCATACGCCTACAAGGAAGACCAGTTAATACGACTATTACGCAAATTTACACACCAACCACTAGGGCCAAAAATGAAGAAATAGAATATTTTTATCAGCTGCTGCAGTCTGAAATTGATCGAACATGCAGTGAAGATGCATTGATAATTACTGGCGATTGGAATGTGAAAGTTGGAAACGAAGAAGAATCAGTAGTTGGAGAATATGGCCTTGGTGATAGAAACAATGCTGGAGATCGAATGATAGAATTTTGCAAGACCAACAACTTCTTCATTGCAAATACCTCCTTTTACCAACATAAATGGCGCCTGCACACATGGGCCTCGCCAGATGGAACACACAGAAATCAAACTGACTACATCTGTGGAAAGAGACGATGGAAAAGCTCAATATCATCAGTCAGAACATGGCCAGGGGCCGACTGCGGAACAGACCATCAATAGCTCGTATGCACATTCAAGCTGAAACTGAAGAAAATCAGAGCAAGTCCACGAGAACCAAAATATGACCTTGAGTATATCCCACCTGAATTTAGAGACCATCTGAAAAATAGATTTGACGCACTGAACACTAGTGACCAAAGACCAGATGAGTTGTGGAATGACATCAAGGACATCATCCATAAAGAAAGCAAGAGGTCACTGAAAAGACAGGAAAGGAAGAAAAGACCAAGGTAGATGTCAGAGGAGACTCTGAAACTTGCTCTTGAACGTTGAGCAGCTAAACCAAAAGGAAGAATTGATGAAGTAAAAGAACTGAACAGAAGATTTCAAAGGGCGGCTTGAGAAGACAAAGTAAAGTATTATAATGACATGTGCAAAGAGCGGGAGATGGAAAACCAAAAGGGAAGAACACGCTTGCCATTTCTCAAGCTGAAAGAACTGAAGAAAAAATTCAAGCCTCGAGTTGCAATAGTGAAGGATTCTATGGGGAAAATATTAAACAACGCAGGAAGCATCAAAAGAAGATGGAAGGAATACACAGAGTCATTGTACGAAAAAGAATTAGTCAGTGTTCAGCCATTTCAAGAGGTGACATATGGTCAGGAACCGATGGCACTGAAGGAAGAAGTCCAAGCTGCATTGGTGTGAAAAACAAGGCTCAAGGAATTGATGGAATATCAACTGAGATGTTTCAGCAAACAGATGCAGCGCTGGAGGTGCTCATTTGTCTATGCCAAGAAATACGGAAGACAGCTTCCTCGCCAACTGAATGGAAGAGATCCATAAAAAAAAAAAAAAAATTTTTTTTTTTTTTAATGCTTATTCCCAAGAAAGGTGATCCAACCGCACGTGGAATTGTAGAACAATATCGTTAATATTACAAGCAAGCAAAATTTCGCTGAAATCATTCAAAAATGGCTGCAGCAGTATATCAACAAGGAACCGCCAGAAATTCAGGCCAGTTTCAGAAGAGGACATGGAACCAGGGGTATCATTGCTGATGTCAGATGGATCCTGGCTGAAAGCGGAGAATACCAGAAGGATGTTTACCTGTGATTTTATTGACTATACAAAGGCATTCGACTGTGTAGATCATAGCAAATTACGGATAACATTGTAAAGAATGGGAATTCTAGAACACTTAACTGTGCTCTTGAGGAAACTTTACGTAGATCAAGAGGTGGTTGTTTGGACAAAACAAGGTGATACTGATTGGTTTAAAGTCAGGAAGGGTGTACATCAGGGTTGTATTCTTTTCACCATACGTATTCAATCTGTATGCTGAGCAAATAATACGAGAAGCTAGACTATATGAAGATCAGCGTATCAGGATTGGAGGAAGACTCATTAACAACCTGCGTTATGCAGATGACACAACCTTGCTTGCTGAAAGTGAAGAGGACTTGAAACACTTACTGATAATCAAAGACCACAGCCTTCAGTATGGATTGCACCTGAACATAAAGACAACAAAAATCCTCACAACTGGATAGATGAGCAACTTCGTGATAAACGGAGAAAAGATCGAAGTTGTCAAGGATTTCATTTTATTTGGATCCACAATCAACAGCCATGGAAGCCTCAGTCAAGAAATCAAAAGACACTTTGCATTGGGTAAATCTGCTGCAAAGGGCCTCTTTAAAGTGTTGAAGAGCAAAGATGTCACCTTGAAAACTAAGGTGCGCCTGACCTAAGCCATGGTATTTTCAGTCGCGTCATATGCATGTAAAAGCTGGACAATGAATAAGGAAGACTGAAGAAGAATTGCTGCCTTTGAATTGTGGCGTTGGCGAAGAATATTGAATATACCGTGGATTGCCAAAAGAACAAACAAATCTGTCTCGGAAGAAGTGCAGCCAGAAAGCTCCTTAGTGGCAAGTATAGGGAGACTGCGTCTTACATACTTTGGACATGTTGTCAGGAGGGATCAGTCCCTGGAGAACAACATCATGCCTGGCAGAGTACAGGGTCAGTGGAAAAGAGGAAGACCCTCAACAAGGTGGATTGACACAGTGGCTGCAACAATGAGCTCAAGCATAACAACAATTATAAGGATGGCTCAGGACTGGGCAGTGTTCCGTTCTGTTGTGCATGGGGTCTCTATGAGTCAGAACCGACTCAAAAGGCCCTAACAACAACAACAAGGGGGAAAAATTAAACACTAATTGTCTGGAATCCTGACTTTAGAATGATAACTGCTGGAGAGATACAATCCAGTTTCTAAGTGCCACACCTCATCTCTCTGGTTTCTTTATCCTTTGGTATTCAGACCCAAACTCAAAAGTACTCCTTTACCTAGGCTCTGATCGTACATTTCTGGAACCAGCCACTGTGGCTAGGGAAAATTATGTATACTTGTTGGCTCTGGCCTGAGTCAAATGCCTGTCATCCAGCCACTTTGTGGCAAGGAGGGTTGAATTGGAGTCAACCCTACCAAATCACATGGCTGTTACACATGAGAAGAGACTAGAATGGCTACAACATCCATGAAAATAGAAACTGTCTCTTAGATTGATTTTTTGTATCTCAACTGGTGCCCAAAAGTACTGTGTATACACAACATATAACACAGTATACCTGTTCCCTTATTTTATCTAAGAGAGATGGATGGTTCTGTGGGGAAAGTTAAAAAGTAGCAATAAATGATTCACTTCCAATAAAGTATAAATATTTAATAAAGGACTTAATGGCAGCTGAAGAAATAGAGCTGGTACTGGTAGAGCCATAAGGAAGAAGTACCTAGTGAAAATGAGGCATTAGAGCTGTGTGCTAAATGAACTGCAGTCAAGGAGTAGCCCCAATACCCGGCCCAGTACCCAGAACCTAGTAACAGTGCCTTTGCTGTCACAAGAATGAATGAACAGGCCAATGTCAGGCATTTTCTTATAATATCTCCATGATCTTGGTCCCTGGTATGAGAAGCTCTGTTAGAAACACGTGTTGTGTTTAAGTATCTCTAAGCAGTGAGGCTGGAAAATAAGTGACGTTAGTCTTAAGCTTTGTATGTATTTCTGACTTTGATTGACTTCTTTTGTTATTTTTAAAATACCCAAATATACATGGTTAGCTACTAGTAGGTTTTGTTACAAATTAATTTGTAACTAGTAGTGGGGAAAGCTTGCTTCATATTTGTGCCAAAGTATTTTAATGACTTTTTCCGTATTAATGAACACTATTTCGTTTTCCCAGGTAATGGCTTCGTAAACTCAAGAGCTTCTCCAAATTTGATTGGAACTACTGGTGCAAATAGTTTAGGCAAAGTCATGCCTACAAAGTCTCCCCCTCCTCCAGGTGGTAGCAGTCTTGGAATGAACAGTCGAAAACCAGATCTTCGAGTTGTCATCCCCCCTTCAAGCAAGGGCATGATGCCTCCATTGGTAAATTGAACCTCTCTTCAACTCCATTCTTTAAAGCCCATATTTTATACATAGTCTATATCTTTTTGTAGTTTTCCGTACCTCCATAGAATCTAAACTTTTTCTTAATTACCTTTTCTATTTAAAATTAACATTTGAAGAGACAAATCTATTTTCAGTGCACAGAAATCAGACTGGAAAAATTGGAAGTAGATCTCAGTAGTAGTTATTTAAAATTAAAGAAAATACGGAGAAATTATTTTCCTTAATTTTACTAAATTGGAATCTTTGCTTAGAAATCTCATTCCCGAGATTAATAAATTAAACCTAATTTATGTACTTCATCTCTGTCCTTTACATACTTGCAGTAATCTACTATACCTGCTTTTCTATGTGAGAAATATTAAATTATTAGCCAGGAAATTCTACACAACAAAGGGAACAACTGTACAGTAGGGGAAAATGCATAAAAACTTGGATGGGTTATTATTCTCCAAGTAATTTTTCTTTGCTTATTCCTTCTTAGATAATCTGTGTGTTTAATTCTATAAAGAATGTAGGTGTCCTTCCACCATCTATGTAATAGGTCCGGCCTCATTTACTTTTGAGTCCTAAGTCTGTGTTTATAAAGGACAGGAAAATATGTTTATTCCCTTCGTCTCTGTAGAAAAAAGATTGGAATATATATATATACATATACATACATACATACATACATATATATATATATATATGTGCAAGTTTTAAGACCATTTCTAGTTAAGCAGCTATTTGACTACTTGCATGCTAAGTGATATATACCAGGTGTTCTTTGTACTGTGCATCTGCTAACTTATCATTTGACTTTTTGTTAACCAAAAGTGATGGTATCAGGCTTAAATAATAATTATATATTTTTATAATGCTTTATTCCCAAACATCTTTATAGGCATTGTCTCATTTGACTCTGAATTAAACTGTAATCTTGGCTAGGTAGGGATGAGAAAACTGAACATGTTTTTATTTGTCCAACATGGTACAAAAAAGACCCAGGACCAAAAAACTCTTTTAAATTCTGTATTCTGGGTCAAAAAAAATTTAAAAAACAAAGGAATACTTCTTCATGCAAAGATACAGAAACCTAGAAACTGTGTCGCTTCCATCCTTACAATGAAAACAATAATTGGATGAACAAAAGTAAGTTCACAGTTTTTCTTGAATTCATTGTAGTGTTGAGATTTCAGGGCAGCCAGCTGGCCTGGACTCTAGAGGGGGAGAGACATCTTCAGGGAAATATAAGTAGTTTGAGCACTGACTTACAAGACATAGGAAATAAGTCAAGCTAAAGTGATTGGCGAATTGCCAGAGGCCACATGTGCACGGACAGAGCTGTGCGGAGCCCCTGTGGGCGGCAAACATAGGGGAAGTCCACGTTCTCTTGTAGGCGTTTTCTCCATGAATCCTAGAGGGCACTCACAGACGAGACTGGGAGTGCCCTGAAAATGTCGCCTTGTGGTACAAACTGGGAGAGTGGAAGAATAGCCACCTCGGCAGAGGCAGAAAGTTTTGCTTGGATTGTTCTTCCCTTTTACTCCTGTGAAACAAAAGGCTTAACCTGTGAGGATACGAGCAAAAAACACCGTATCCTTAGGGCGCTGGTGAAATCCCACTGCACCTGGGGAAGTGGAGAAGGAAGAATACCTCCACCCCTGGTAGAGGAGGACTCACACCTGCTGCGTGCAAAACTGCAAAGAGAACGGTAGGGTATCTGAGAAGGTCACAGCCTCAAGACTTACAGACATAATGTCTGGCTAACACTGAGACTAAGTCAGAAAAACAGAGAAAGCCTTCCTAACTCCCACTCCCTGTTAATAAACATCAAGTAATAAGAAGTAGCTTGTAAGAGACAGACCGTTGCTGAAGCACAGCACCAAGAGGAAGGCTCAAGACAGGGTGGAGCAATCATTTGGAGGCAGGGAGCAGAGGAGAGCCTTGGCAGACCAGCCTCCCCATCCTCTGCAGAGATTTGAAGCCTGTGACAGATACACTGAAGGTAACCATTGCAACAGTAAAGCTCAAACCTAACCTAGTTCTTAATTAAATTAACTCAAACCTTGCAATAAAGTTCTAATAGAAGGAAAGGCCTGTCTATTCTCAGATATAAAAGCTATTTACGATAGTGTCTGCCGTCCTACACAAGATGGCTGGCTTTTAACAAAAAATTATGGGATATACTAAAAAGCAAGAAAAAAAAAATACTCTGAAGAGACAAAACAGTAATCAGAACCAGACTCAAATATGACACAGATATTGGAACTACCTCATGGAGAATTTTAAATTATTGTGATTAGCATATTAAAGACTAATGAAAAAGACAACATGCAAGATCAGATGGTACTTTTGGCAGAGAGATGGAGATACAAGAAAGAATTAAGTGGAAATGGTAGAAATGAAAAAAATAATAGAAATGAAGAATGCCTTCAGAAGAGTCATAAGTAGACTTAATATAGCCAAGGAAAGAATCTGTGAACTTTAAAACTAGTCTATAGAAATCACGCAAGCTAAAGGGCAAAGAGAAAGAAGAGTGTACCCAAAATAAAGGAAACAAAGTATAGAGTGAAGTATCCAAGAGCTCTGAGTCTTTATCAAATAGTTTAACATACACGAATTGCAATCCTAGAAAGAAGAGAGAGAGAATGGGGCAGAAGAAATAATAACCAATACCAAGTAGGATAAATGCCACCAAATGTGTAAGTGCATAGTACACGCGCACACACACACTCAGACTGCTAAAAGCAAAAGAAAAAAACCTTAAAGGCAGCTAAAGAAAAGAGACACATTAAATACAGAGGAATAAATATAAGAATTAATTCTATCTTCAGAAATCATGCAAGCTTGAAAACAACATGATAACATACTTAAGTGCTGGAATTAAAAAACAAAAAACCCACCAGCCTAGAATTCCGTACCCAGCAAAAACATCTTTTAAAAATGAAAGATAAATACTTTCTCAGACAAACAGAAATTATGGGAATTTATTGCCAGCAAACCTACTTTACAAAAAATGTTAAGAGAAGTTCTTCAGGTAAGAGAATATGATACATCAAAAACTTACACGTTTTTGTAAGTTTACACAAAGTAATGAAGAACAATGGAAATGGAATAAATTAAAATAAAATTGATTTCCACCTATTTTAATAAACCTTTTTAGAACAGTTTTAGATTTGCAGAAAAATTGCAAAGGTAATACAGAGTTCCTATATACTCTGCACCTATTTTCCCATACTATTAATAAATTAGTATGGCCCACTTGTTACAATTAATGAACCAATACATAATTATTAACTAAAATATGTATTTCATCCTTTTTTTTTTAAAGCTTTTACCTAATGTCTTTTTCTGTTCCAGGATCTCATCCAGGATACCACATTTTATTTAGTCATCATGTCTCCTTAGGTTCCTTTTGGCTGTAATAGTTTCTAAGACTTTGCTTGTTTTAATGACCTTGACAATTTTGAGTTACTGGTCAGATATTTTATAGAATGTCCCTTGATTGGGATTTGGCTGATTTTTTTTTTCCCTCATGATAGACCAGGTAATGGGTTTGGAGCAGAAGACTGAAGAGTTTAAAGTGACATCAAGGCTATATACTATCAAGACGACTAATTTTTGTTGATGTTAACCGTGACCCTCAGGCTAATGTAGTTTTTGATGAGTTTCTTCACTTCTAAAGTTACTCTTTCCCCCTCCTTTCCATACTGTACTCTCTGGAAGGAAATCTATGCACAGCCCAAACTTAAAGAGTGGGGAGTCGTGCTCTACCCCCTTGAGTACAGAGTATCTACACAAATTATTTGGAATTCTTCTGCACAGATTTTCCTGTTCTCTCCCACTTACTTGTTTATTTATTTATTTATGTTAGTATGAACTCATGAGTATTTATTATATGCTTTGGGTTATATATACCCCAATAGCACTTCTTCCGTCACTCAAATTGTTTCAGCTTTGGCCTTTCAGTTGGCTCCCGTGATCCTTTGACATTTCCCTTATCCTTGTGGGACTTTTTAAAGGTGGCGTACTTTACTTCCTGGCATACTATATGCTTCAGGTTCATCTTGTAAATTTCCTGCCCCAGTCCTAGAATTGGGCATTTCTCCAAGGGAACTCTGGTTCCTTTTATTGGAGAGTAGTATTAGAAACCAAGATCTGTGGGTTTTCCCTCTTTTTAATTGCTTCAAAATACAGCCTGCTGCCTAAAGCAAAGCTGATAGTTTTTGTGTTTATAAAGCATATGTAAAAATAAAATATGGCAACAGTAGCACAAAGGATGATAGGGAGAAATTGGAAATGTATAGGTATAAGGTCCTTACTCTATACATGATGTGATATAATATTTGAAAGTGAACTCTGATTAACTAAAGGTGTATATTGTCAACCCTAGTGTAACTACAGAAAAAAAAAATTAAGTATAAAAAGTCAATAGAGAAGATGAGGTTATTTTTTAAAAGGTTCTAATCTAAGAAATGGGAGGGAAAAAATAAAACAACGGATGGAACAAATAAAACATAGCTACAAAAATGATAGATTTTAATCAAACCATACAACTAATCAATGTTAAATGTGGTATCTTAGTTATCTTGTGCCCCTATAACAGAAATACCTCAAGTAGATGGCTTTAACAAAGAGAAATTTATTCTATCACAGTCTTGGAGGCTAGAGGTCTGAATTCAGGGCACCAGCTCCAGGGGAAGGCTTTCTCTCTCTTGGCCCTGGGGGAGGGTCCTTGTCATCAGTCTTCCCTTGTGTCTGGAGTTTCGTAGCGCAGGGACCCCTGGTCTAAATGGCTTTTTCTTGGTACTATGAGGCCTCTCTCCTCTCTGCTCAATTATCTCTTCCATAGCTCAAGAGATGGACCCAAGACACAACCCAATCTCTGTGTAAATTGAGTTCTGCTTCATTAATATAACAGTCCCTAATCCTGCCTCATTAACATTATCGAGTTAGGATCTACCACACATAAGACAAAGCACATCAGATCACAGAATGGTGGGCAACCACACAATACTGGGAATCATGGCCTAGCCAAGTTGACAGACATTTTGGGGGGACCCAATTCAGTCCATGACAAGTGGTATGAACACATCAGTTAAAAGACAGAATGTCAGATTGGATAGAAAAGCAAGACTCAATTATATGCTACTTACAAGAAACCCACTTTAAATATAAACATATAGATCAATGGTAAAAGGATGAAGAAATATATGCCGTGCAAGCACCAACCAAAAGAGAGCTACAGTAGCCATATTAATTTCACACAAAGTAGACTTTAAAACAAGGAAACTTATAGCATTAAATATTTACATTCAGAAGGTAGAAAGGTCCAAATTAGTAATCTAAGCTTTCACATTAGAAACTCAAGAGAGCAAAATTGAACGAAAGCAAGCAGAAGAAAGGGAAAAACTAAAGAGCAGAAATTAATGAAATTTAAAACAGAAAAACAATAGAGAAAGGAAATGAAAAGCTGATTCTTTTTTTAAAGATCGATAAAATTGATAAAACCCCTTAAAGGCTGACCAAAGAAAAAGCAATGACACAGATTAGCGAAATCAGAATTAAAGAAGGTATATCAGTTCTACTCTGTCCTATACGGTCGCTATGAGTCGGAATCAACTCGACGGCACTGGGTATTACTGGGTATATCCCCCAAAAGACATAAAAATAATAATAATAATAATACTACAAATACCTCTGTTCCAATGAATTTGGTAGTTTAGATGAAACGGACAAATTCGTTGACAGATAAAAACTACCAAAGAACTACCAAACTCACTGAAGAATAAATAGTTAACCTGAATTGTCAGATAGTCAAACTACAATCGAATTCCTAGTTTAAAAACCTTCCAAAAAAAAAAAAGAACTCCAGACCCAGATAGTTTCACTGCAAATTCTACCAGATATTTAAGGAAGAAATTACACTAATTCTTACACGGAAAAATAGAAAAGAAGGGAATATTTGCCAACTCATTTTACTAAGCCAGCATTACCCTAATACAAAAGATATTATAAAAAAAGAAAACCACAAACCAGTATCCCTTATGAACTATAAACATAAAAATGCTCAACAAAATATTAGTAAATAAATTCAGCAATATGTAAAAAGGATAATACATGAAGACCATCCCAGGAACGTACAACTGATTCAACAGTTAAAGATTCATCGGTATGATTTACCTTGCTGACAGAATGCAGCATTTATTCGTGATAAAACTCTCTTGAAACTAGAAGAGAAATTACTTAATATAAGGACATCTACAAAAATTCTATAGCGAACATCATACTTACCAAGAGGAAAGCATTCAGTTTTATACAAACATCAGGAACTAGGCACTGTTTTTTCTCACACTCATACTCAACAGCATATTGGAAGTCTTAGCTAGTACAGTAGGGCAAGAAAAATAAATAAAGTGCATACATATTAGGAAGCGATTAAGTGCTTTGATTCACAGAAGAAATAATTTTCTACATGGAAAAGCATAAAGAATCTACAAAAAACTCTCAGAACCAGTAAATGAGTTCAGCAAGGTTGCAGGATACAAGATCAATATACAGTAGTTAATTGTATTCTTATATGCCAGCAATGAAAAGTTGGAATTGAAATTTTTTTTAATTACCAATTATAATAGGACCCCCCCCTAAAAAAAGTACCTAAGTACAACTTTGACAAAATACATGCATGATCTGTAGGCTGAAAAGTACAAAACACTGATGAAGGAAACCAGAGAAGACCTGGAAATAAATAGATGACATTAATGGATTTGAAGACTCTTTTGGGTTTTGGTATTGTAGAAATACTACTGCTTCCCAATTTGATCTATAGATTAAACACAATCAGTGAAAATCACAGCTTGCTTTTTTTTTTTTTTTAGATATTAACAAGCCAATTCTAAAATATATATGGAAAGGCAAAGGAACTACAATAGCCAAAACAATTTTGAAAAAGAATGAAGTAGGAGCATTCACATTATCTGATATCAAGATGTACTATAAAGCTACAGTAGTCAAGAATTCATGGTATTGACCAAAGAATGAACACATAGATCAATGGACAGAACAGAGAGCCCAGGAAATAGACCTGCAGAAATACATTCAGCTGGTTTTTGACACAAGTAGGAAGGCAATTCAATGGAGAAAGGATAATTGTTACTACTCACAGTGTTAGAACAGTTCAACATCTATATGCAAAAAAAGAACCTTGTTACATACCTCACGTTGTACGGAAATTAACTCAAAATAGAAGTAAATGTAAAACATTAAAATGAAACTTCAAGAAAAAAAATGGGAGAAAATAATATAACAAAAGCATGATCCATAAATTTAAGAAGTTGATATATTGGAGTTCATCAAAATTTAAAAATTTTGCTCTGTGAAATACACTCATCAGGTAATAAAAAGACGACCTATAGACTAGGAGAAAATATTTCCAAATCACATATCCAATAAAGGACTTGAATCCAGAATATATCAAGAACTCTCAAAATTCCAACAGAAAGAAAACATACAACCCAATTTTGAAAATGGGCAAAAGATCTAAACAGTTACTTTACTAAAATATATGGATGGCAGAAGAGCATATGAAAATATGCTCAACATCAGTAAGCTTTAGAGAAATGAAAATTAAAACTATAATGAGACACCATTACATACTTATTAGAATGGCTAAAATTAAAGAAACTGAAAATGCTAACAGTGTTGGTGGCAATGTAGAACAACAACGCTCATGCATTCTTGGTGGGAATGCAGAATGGTACAGTCACTTTGGAAAACAGCTCAGCAATTTCTTGTAAAGTTAAATATATACTCACCATACAACTGAGTTACCCCCTTTCCAGGAAACTGAAATGAAGCCCTGGTGGCACCGTGCTTAAGAACTTGGCTGCTAACCAAAAGGTCAGCAGTTGAAATCCACCAGCCACTCCTCGGAAGTCATATGGGGTAGTTTAAAACCTGTATATTTCATGATCGCCCAAAACTGGAAACAAGCCAGCTGTCCTTCAGCAGATTAATGGATGAACAAACTACGATACATCCATGCAAAAGAATACTACTCAGTAATAAAAAGGGACAGACTGTTGGTTCCCAGAACACGAATGAATCTGAAGTGAATTTAGCTAAGTGAAAAAAACCAGATCCAGAAGGCCGCTCACTGTATATTCCATTTATATGACATTCTGGAAAACACAAAACGGATCAGTGGTTGTCAGAGGTTGGAAGTGGGGAGGGGAATTGACTATAAAGGGAACTTTTCAAGGTATAGAACTATTCCACGTGGTACTGTGCCGTTAGATACACAACTGTATACATTTGTCAAGCAAGTGAGTGGATTGCATCCATAGTTATACAATGGGATATTATTCAGCAATAAAAGAAGAAACTATTGACTCACACAGCAACGTGTGTGAATTTTAAATACAGTATGCATTTAAGAGGTCAGATATTTTATTCTGGAAAATGCAAAACAGATCAGTAACCACTGGTCAGTAACCAGCAGTTGGGTGTGAGGAAAGGAATTTGGTGACCACAAAGGGGTAGCATGAGGGAGTTTTTCAGGCAGTGGCACTATTCTATATGATACTGTGCTATTGGATTCATGATTCTGTTGTTAAAACTAGTAGAACTGTGTACTACAAAGAGTGGTTTTTTACTGTGTACAGTTTTTAAAGAAATCAACCAGGATTTCAGGGGAACCCAAGATGGAATGTAGACAGTGACACATAAATATATTACAAATGAGTGACATCATACTGAAGGGGATGAGGAAGAAAGGAGCTATCCTAAATAACTTTGGGAACTGTTTTGACTGGATACTATAAAGACCAAAAAAAGAAAAACTATATCCAGACCCTGTACTCTTTTCTAAATGGCAGATACATTTCTCACATGATATGGGTTAGCAACTCTAAAACTACTTTGTGCACATATACCCCACACATGCACACACCAAATAAATGAATACCTTAGAAACTCTATGGGGCAGTTCTGCTCTGTCCTACAGGGTCGCTATGAGTCGGAATCAACTGAACGGCACTGGGTATTATAGATAAAAAGCCAGGTTTCTCATCATTGAAGAAAGAAGTTACAAATAAGCAAGGGGAGGGCAGCGAGTCTAGAATTGACCTCTGTGTGTCTGAGTTGTAGTTGGATGTATCAGTATGAACTTATGCTGTTGTTGTTTTAATATAAACAGATAGATATATACATGCATATACATGAATTGGTATGTTGTGTGCCTTTGGAAACCCTGGTGGCATAATGTTTAAGTGCTACGCCTCTTAACTAAGAGGTCAGCAGTTTGAATCCGCCAGGTGCTCCTTGGAAACTCTAGGGGGCAGTTCTACTGTGTCCTATAGGGTAGCTATGAGTCGGAATCGACTCGACGGCAGTGGGTAGGGTTTTGTGTGCCATTGAAATGATTCTGACTCATAGCAACCCTATAGGACAGAGTAGAATGCTCCATAGGGTTTCCTAGGCCATAAACTTTACAGGAACAGATCTTTAGGTCTTTTCTCCCACAGAGTAGCTAGGGGGGTTGAACTGTCCACCTTTTGGTTAGCTGCCAAGTGCTTAACCATGTGCCACCAGAGATCCGTGAATTAGTGTGCACACGTATTTCCTTATTCTGTCTTGCTGAGAGGGCCTTGAAGCAGTGACACCCAGTAACAGTGAGCATACCTAGCACTCAGATCTTGGTTTCTAAATACCTTTCTTCAATAAAAAGAACGAGGGCTCTTTGGAGAAGTGGTTGATTTTATTGACATTCTAGTGCAGGAAAAATACAAGATGCGCCAGAGGATAAGGAAGTGTAAAAGGTTATAGGAGCCAGCCTTTCTCACGAGCTCCCAGTGGCCAGAACAGAGACAATATGATTAATAAAGTAAAGGGTATCTATGAGTCCATTACTGACATAAATAGATGATTGAACATATAAATAAAAGAAGAAACAACTCCTTCTTAGAGAAGAATTCCAGTTAATAAACGTAGAAGGAATGAAATAGCAAATCACCATTACCAAACCAAAACCAAACCCAATGCCGTCGAGTCACTTCTGACTCATAGCGACCCTTTAGTACAGAGTAGAACTGCCCCATAGAGTTTCCAAGGAACGCCTGGTGGGTTTGAACTGCTCACCTTTTGGTTAGCAAGTGTAGCATTTAACCACTATTCCAAAAAGCCAAACCAAACCCATTGCCATCAAGTCGATTCCGACTCATAATGACCCTATAAGACAAGGTAGAATTGCCCCATAGAGTTTCTGAGGAGCACCTGGTGGATTTGAACTGCCGACCTTTAGGTTAGCAGCCATAACACTTAACCACTACGCCACCAGGGTTTCCTTAACCACTATTAGAACACCATAAAAACCAAACCCGTGGCCATCTTGCCAATTCTCATAGCAACCCTATAGGACAGAATAGAACTGCCCCATAGGGTTTCCAAGGAGCAGCTGGTGGATTTGAACTACTGACCTTTTGGTTAACAGCCAAGCTCTTAACCACTGCGCCACCAGGGCTCCATAGTAAGTGATAATTGTTATAGGCAAAATCAACAGATGAATGCTAAATTTAATGGGCAAAAGTGAAGGATAAACAGGATATTTGAATAGCCAAAATGTCTCCCTTAAAATGTTTGTTGATTACAAAGGGAAAAATGACTTTATAGTGAATAATTCTAAAAGACCAAGGTTAAAATCACTGGTAATGGGACGTTAAGATGTCATGTGCCTTCTGGTATAATGTACTAAGAAGGTCACATTACCTTTGTGATACTCTTCCAAAGATCCATATACCCTCTGTCTAACCATGAGAAAACACCAGACAATACCACATTGGTGGACATTCTATAACTTACCTCATCAGTGCTGTTCAAAAGTGTCAGGGTCGTAAAAGGCAAGGAAAGACTGAAGAACTTTCACAGACCACAGGAGACTTAAAGATACATGACAGCTAAAAGCATTGTGGGATCCTTGGGTTAGATCTTGGAATAGAAAAAGAACATTGATGGAAAGACTGATGCAATCAGCCTAATAGAAAAAATAAATAAGATCTTCAGTTTTAATTAGTGGTATTGTACCAATGTTATTTTCTTAGTTTTGACAGTTGTACCATGGTTATTTGAGACTTTAACATTGGGGAAAGCTGGGTGAGGGGTGTGAGAGAGCTCTCTTTTTGCAACTGCTCTCTAAATCTAAAGTTATAATAAAAAGTTAAAAATACGTACATATATACGTAACAAAGAAAGAATGCCCAAAAGAAAGAGCCAAGAAGAAATGTATTTAGGTTGGGTATTTGGCTCACCTTTTAAAAACTGGATGTGGGGATACCTGCTATTATCTTTTGGAAATACAAACTACAAAAAGTTTTATATAAGGCACAGATAGACATTTGTAAGAATTTTTAGTAAACTGTAAAATTAGCAACTTGTTGATATAATTATCTTTTTTAAAGAGACCATTAAGTATGGAAAACTCAATTTGCCATATAAGCTATTTATACCATTATCCCTGTAGGTTAAAGTGAAAACTATATATATATATATATATATATGTAGTTTTTTTAGCCCATAACATTTTATAGTATTTGGACATGTATCTTGTAGTTGGAGATAGGTAAAGATATCTATAACAAAACAGTTGAAATTTTACTCACATTTGAAATAGTAACTGTAGACCAGTGTTAAGTAATTGGCATCCCTCTGATTTTACACCGTTAGTTTACACACAGATCTCCTCCCAGATTGGGGCTGTATGTATCCGTGATGCCTATTTATAAGACCCTTTTCACATACTGACGAACAAGGTTGTTTTATGCAAGTAAAATAAGAACAAACTAACAGATTATTTCTAGGATGTACATATTTTCTGAATGTTCAGAAGAAAAGGAACAAATGTGTTTAATTCATCCCTTTTCTGTATTTTATTCATTTCTTCTTTAGTCTCATTTTCTTCATATATGTGGTTTTTCTCCATTGAAGTTATTCATCTGAAAACCGTATTTGCAAATGATAAGCATAGATAAACTGTACGATTTAAAAGTGTTTTATTTACATGTGTTTGAGTTCCTGTTATTTCATAACACTGTTAGCTACTCTGGGAAATAAGAAAACGTAAAATGGTTTCTCCCCACTAAGGAACACAGACTGTAGGAGAGGGGTAAGTGACCTGTCTGACCAGGTGGGATAGGGGTAGAGGATTAAGATGGAAGTATAGAGGTATTTTTCTCAAGGTTCCAAACATAAACTGGTATTATGATTAGGGACCCCTTTTAAATAAGGTGTCATCAGCCTGGCTGTATGTCAGAGAGGCCAGCATGCAGGGGAGGGCGTGGTTTAAAATCCTGTACCTGGAGAATTTAAAACAATCTTTCTGGTCTTTTGCAATCTATTACAAGTATAGGAACAGTAAATAATTTATGTTTCTGTTTGTTATATGTGTAATCATGTCTTTAGAGCTCCAGACAATTGCTAGTGTCCAAATTACATGTCTTTCTAAAAAATTTTTGCTTTGTGAGTATCAACAGTCACAGTAACTCTCTTATCCCTCTTTTGTGCTGAGTGCAGTCGGAGGAAGAGGAATTGGAGTTGGTGAGTGTGGGTTTCTGCTTGAAGAGAGCTGATAGATTTAGAAAGTACTAATTCTTCACTAAAATGCTTTTATCTAATCAGTGTTCCCTTTGTACAGAAATTTTTTTTGTTTAATTAAACACTTCTGAATGAATAACTAAAGCAATGTACTGGTGCTTTTCTGTTTATGATGTGTATATTGACCCATTTTATTGGTTGGAGGGAACGTTGGAACAGAGCCTTTAAAAACAGGAGCTGTCCATAAGCACAGGACACTTGTTAAAGCTTTTGTGAAGAAAAGCTACAATATACCTTATATAGTCCCCAAGTTATTAAAATATTTTTAGAAAATGACTTCACCCTCAAAGTTCCTCAGATTGTAGCACATGGTCTTGTGTTATTTTCTTTCTTTCAAACAGCTTACATCATTTTGGTGAGGTCACCTTTTTCAGAGTTGGAATTGTTTCAGCCTGCCTCAGAAGATCTGACCCACAAGGGGATTCCCTGTTCACTAAGAGGAATGTCTGTAATTGAAAATATGCAAACTGAACTTTTTTCTCTCAGAATATATTCTGTTCTTAAAAGCAACTATTACCTTCCCCCATCCCCACCCCTACTTCACCCCCCCAGAAAAAAGATTTATATTGGCTTTGCCTTTAGAAAATAAATATGACTAAAAGTAACTTGGAGTTGATCTGTTTCTTCTTTGGAAACTAAAACCCAAACCTCACGGAAGTATTCGTAGGAATTCAGAATTAGCTGCTACTTCGATGCCTTCAATTTTAAGGGAATTAAGACTTGAAATTGTTCTGTCTTTAGCTTAGAGGAGGTTCAGATTGCATGAAAACACGGGGGAACGGCATCTGCTGGTTTTACTTACATTGTATTATACATGTTTATGCATGCTGGTGTGCTTTGCAGTTTGTTTTCTTTTCAGATAAGGTTGTCTATGCTCTGTCTGTGAAATAAGAGATTATTCCTTACTCAGCTTCATGGTCGCTCTCAGTTTTGGCTGTGGTTTTGTATTAACGGAAATAATGGTCAGCTGTGAATGTAGTGTTGGATTATAGTATGTACAGATACGGAGTATCTTTTATAGTGAAATAATAGTACAGTAATGATTAGCAAGTAGAGGTTTGTAATTCAAGCTAAAATAACTCCTCCGAGATTCAAAACCAAACCAAACCCATTGTTGATTCCGACTCATAGTGACCCTATGGAACAGAGTAGAACTGCCCCTTATGATTTCCAAGGAGCACCTGGTGGATTTGAACTGCTGACCTTTTGGTTAGCAGCCGTAGCTCTCTTAACCCTGGTGGCCAAAAAGTCAGCAGTTTAATCCACCAGGCGCCCCTTCGAAACCCAACGGGGCAGTTCTACTCTGACCTATAGGGTCGCTGTGAGTTGAAATCGACTTGACGGCAGTGGGTTTGGTTTTGTTTTTTTTATTGATGCTTAGGTGGTGCAATGGCTGAAGTGATTGACTGCTAGCGGAAAGGTTGGCAGTTCGAAACCACCAGTGACTGCTCGGGTGAAAGATATGGCAGCCTACTTCCGTAGTAGAGATTTACAGCCTCAGAAACCCTATGGGGTCTCTGTGAGTCAGAATTGACTCAACGGCAGTGGTTTAAAAAACTTATGCTTAAATTGACATGAATGGTTCCCTGTGAATTATCTGGCAACACGTTGCCCTCTAGTGGCTCTGAAAGTCACTTACCCTTGTAGAACTCTGCCGTTGAGATTAGTAGCTTTGATGGGTAGAACCAATGTATTGGAGTCTCACTCTTACCCTGTCTTGGAGGTCATGCCAGGAGATTGCCATGGAGATGAAGCCATGGTGTGGTTGTTCTTTCACCTAGTATTTGATGTTTGAAGTACCATTGACCAAATATGAAAGGACAAACTAATTCCAATAGATCCCTATCTCAAAAAATCATTAAAATTGGTAACTCAGTGCTGAGACTCGTGTATTCCTAGTTATCATACATTGATTTTCCACATTCTTTAAAGTATCCTCCATTATAAAATCTCAAAGATAAATTTGTAAGTCTTTGAAGACTGTAAAGTCTAGAAATCATGAAAGTAAATATTTGTAACTAAGAAACATATATGACTAAGAACTATAAACAACTGTTCATATTCTTTAAAACTTCAACTAAGAGAATTCAAGCTGTAAAACTTAAATCAATTAAAAATGCAGAGCTTTATATGTCAGAACCAATATATAACCAGAAACAGAATCTGTTAGGACTTAGAAAGTTGTTCAGATTGATTTAAGCTCTAAAATATAATCATGGATGACTGATACACAGCAAGGAAGGGCAGTGCCCTGAAGCCTGTCTTAAAGACTCTTTTGGAGAAAACTTAGCTGCAGGTTCCTTGGCGTCCTTGCAATCCTAGAACAGCTTTACTACCTGACAGCTCCAGTGGATGAGCTAGGAATGAGAAAGGATAAATTTATCCTTTTTTTCTTTACCAGTTTTGTAGAAGTCTTGGAGCAGGGGGTTTCCTGGGACAGTAATTTTAAGGATACTGTCTCACCTTTTTGGAGCCCTGGTGGTACAGTGGTTAAGCGCTATGGCTGCTAACCAAAAGATCAGCAGTTCAAATCCACCAGCCAATCCTTGGAAACCCAATGGAGCAGTTCTACTCTGTCCTGTAGGGTCGCTATGGATCGGAGTGGACTTGATGGCAACGAGTTTATCTTACGTTTGTTTAGCACTTCAGTTACCAAAGCACTTGCAAATGTATGAGATCATTTCATTCTGACAGTAGTACTGTGAGGCAGGCAGGACAAGGATCACTGTCTTCCCGACTGTACAGACGAAGATGATAGGAAGAGGAGAATCTTGGACAAAAACCCAGGCAGTATATCACATACTACATTATCTGACATCATCTCACTTAAACTGAAGAGAAAATACAAACTAAAAAGACATAATTGAGATCTGGATCCTCATTCAGGTGGCCTTTTTTCTGGAGATTATCTAAATCTAGCCAAAGGCTTTCATCTAACATTCCCTTCCAAAAGTGGTGACTGATAAGAACCAAATCACATTCTAATTCTTTCCAAGAAATCTGAGTGGTACTGAATTGTACTTTTATTGATAATGGCTTATGCCCCCAGAATCATTTATCAGACCGTAACTTCTTCATTTAAAGGAAAAAATCTTGGACACTTGTATACTAACCACATGGAGTCTGTTCTGTTCCTCTGAGCCTCAGTTTTGAAAAATGTTAGCTTAAGCCAGTGACACGGTGAGAAGCTGGTTCTGTCATACCCTTACACGTAGAAGACAATGACTGCCTTAAAGCAAACTGAGAAAGTTGAGTTTTTTACTCATTCTCACTGTAGATAGGACACTATGTAGAGCCAGCCAATCAGCGAGCATTTATTATTGCTCCATTCACAACTTTGTACCCAAAAGTAATTTAAAAGATCTCTACTCAAAACCTTTCCTTTCAGAAGAGTTGGGAGTGTAGAGGGAGACGTATCTGATGCCACTGGCAAAAAATAGGTCAGGATTAGAGGGAAGGAATATAGGAACTAAGAATGCAAGATGTACTTCAATAAGCCGTGACTTTAAAAACCACGATAACACGTAAGTGTTGCAAATAAACATAGTTTTGGTTCCTGTACAAGCAGTCCCTGGGCTACAGACGAGGCTCTGTTCCTAACGCTCTTTTGAGTTGAATTTGTAGGTAAGTCGGAACAGGTGCACCCATTTCTTCCTTCGCCTTGTTTACTTCAGTATGAGAAAAGGCTCAAGGCTTCTCAGTGATTTAAAAGTTGCATGTGCAGCAAAGGAAGGGGATCGAGATGAAGAATTGGTTGCCGGTTAAGAGCTGGCTCAGTCGTTTCAAAGAGAGGGGAAATTCACGTAACATTAAAGGGCAGGTACACACTGTCCGTAAGTCGGGTGTCCATAAATCAGGGACTTACTGTACTCATGGACCTATGATCCCGAACATACAAATGGTCTTTGCTATCATCACGTATTTAGAGCCTACACACCTTTTACTGAGGGTAGCCTGGCAGTGTTTGTAATGGCATCACATCTCATTTAGGCTAACGTATAAAAGTGTTACCACCTATAATGTATGTTTCTGTTGTAAGGCCATGTCTATGATATCGATAAACTCTCTATGAAAAAAGAAAATGAATAACATAAAAATATGTCCCTTTAGTATTCTTATTTAATTAGAATATTTTAGTATAGAATGTTTTAAGATTTTCACATCACTTATTCAGAAAATACAACATTCATATTATAACACTGTGAAAAATATCACTTTTAAATTGAATGTTATTTTTAAAGTATTAAGCCTAAACATAAAAATACTCACATAATAACACTTTTTCTAATCTCCCACAGAATACCCAGAGGATAAGCAGTTCTCAAGCCACTCAGCCTCTTGCTACTCCAGTGGTGTCTGTGACGACCCCAAGCTTGCCTCCACAGGGACTCGTGTACTCAGCGATGCCCACTGCCTACAACACTGGTAAGCCTGCCCTATCGCCTCTCATGGGTTTTATTTCTCTCTTTTGTGATCAGTATGCCCTTTTGTGATTTTTAAACGGTGTATTTATTTAAATAAATAACCAGTTCTTTAGATTCACATTTGGATATATTAAAAAAATATGCTAGTCTTAAAAAAATTACAATTGTTAATAGTGGAATGAATTCATAAATGGGTTATTTCTATTCAGGGCTTCCAACCTGTTTATTCTGGTTCAAACCCCTGCTGAGGATTTGCATTTCCATCAAGCTCCCCAGGTGGTGCTGATGTTGCTGGTTAGGGACCAGTTCTGAGAACCAGTAGTAGAGCCGTGGCTCTCAAAATTTATTATACATAAGAATCACATGGGGATCTTGTTAAACTGTAAATTCTGATTCAGTATATCTAGGGTGAAAATGCAAATTCTTAGCAGGGGTTCCAGCCAGTTCTGCAGCTGTTTGTATTTCTCTAACATAAACTTCCACTTAACTCCTGACAGTAAAACAAGTAGCTGTTATCAGAATTGTGGCACACATCAAACCCAGGAGGCTAATAGCCTATTACTCAGTGTTTTCTATATAGTTTCTTATTACACAGTATCTCACTCCTCCCGGCTTTTTGAATAGAATATTTTTCTTTGTGCACTGTTAACCTATTTTGGGAAAGAACGTGAATCCTTTTGGACCTCAGGACTTGAGGATATGGTGGGCGTAGAGCTGAGTTGGGCAGGTTGTGCTCACCTCCTTGTAACTTACAGTTTGCTTTCAGTTGTTTGTGCCTGAGGAACAAAAACAAGTACTTCAGCCGTTCCTCCTCAGAGCTAGTCACTCTTCACCCCTTAAGTTTAGCCTTTGAGTCTTAAGATACCCTAGTTGGGGGGTTATATGGAGGAAGTTGAAGAATGCCAGTGACTAGAGGGGTGCTTTTAGCCAAACAGGCTGTGTGGGGAACCCTGTGCACAATGAGCTTCATTTCACTTTGCCACTTCAAGGAGTGTCAGAAAACACGTGTTTATGTGCTCTCTCTAGCTGAGCCAAACATGTGATGCTTCAGAGGAAAAAGGGACTGGTTTAACTGTGCCTTGTCCGTGATTCTGGGACTGTAAAGCAGGGAATTTCTATAGGGGACATACTCTGGGTGATTCTCACCGGTAGACTCTGATAAAGGTCATTACATTTTAGACTTGGGGCAAATGCTTTAGCTGTTCAGCTGCTGTTGGCAGCTGCCTGAGAGAGCAATTGATAAAAAAAAATTTTGATTTTGTCTTATTTTAAAACAAACAATTTTGAAAGATTTGGTTTTGTTTTGAGTGAAAAATATAAGGAAAAAAAAGCATCTGAGGAAATGTACACTACCTTTTGCAACAATCAAATAAAATAGCTAAATCCTCTGACAGCTAACTAGCCTAGCTAAAAAAAAAAAAAAAAAAAAGGATGTATGAATTGTAGCCTGGTGTTTATGTCTTAACACAGAGCAAGGTTCCAGAGTAAAGCCAGGGCTTATGCATTCATAGGATATTCTCTTTTAGTGTATTGATTACCGGCTGGCTGTACGTGAGGGACTTGAGTTTATTCTGCCTGAGGAGATGTGAGACATAGCTAAGTTGCTAACCGTGGAGAGGAAGTGCTGAGTGGTTGAGGTTACCCATTTATACTCTGAGACCTGAGAAGGTAGGAACAGAGAGAGATCTGTGGGCCAGAATGTTCAGAGGCGTATTGGCTAAGATGTAGCTTGAACTGGACGTTGAAGTTAGATTACAACTTACTGAACATTTCGTTACAAGGTTTTCAACATACTTACAAATTCCACGATACTTGTTTTTAGAAATGCCATTGGATTAGAAAGAATCTGTTTTTACAAGTTCAGAGGAATTACCAAAACCTATAAAGCTGGAGTCAGGTTCTCTCAAAACCATCAGTTGCTTACCTTCAGTCTCATTTGTTCTTTTGACAGACCGGCTTTATCTTTGCTCTCCTTTCACAGCATCTGTTCTGTTTGATTGTACCATATTTAACTTGCTTACCTATTTGCATTTCTCAGTATTTACAGGAAGTCCATGTTTTATCTTTCTTTAGTATCATACCCACCTTTCTGTACGTATTTAGTGTCAAACACATACCAGACAGGCAACAAAGGAATGAATAAATGAGCAGTGTTTCAAAAAGTAAAGTTCGGTGCTAAGGAACCCTATATGTGCTTCTTCTGCCTGTCAGTAAGGTTGCTCCCAGCTGCACAAGCGTATGCATGCGTTCATCAGCAAATATTTATGGAACACCTGCTGTGTGGCAGGTACCATGCCACACACTGGAAACAAGAGTGCAGAGTTAACAGTGGATCTTAGGGAAGAAAGGCAGAAGAGAAATGGCCTAGGAATAATTTATTGCAATTGTGTTAAGGGCTACATTTAAGCTTAGACCTAAAGAGGTGTGTGTGACTTAGCTAGGCAAAGGAGAGTGTCCTGGCAGAGGCAAGACCATGTGAAAGGCCTAGGAGACAGAAGGAACATGGCTGTCTTTAGGAACTGAAAGAAAGCCAGTGTGGCCGGAGGTACAGCAGTGGGTAGGGGTGCTTAGAGTCTAGACTGGGGAGGTAAGTAGGGGTTTAATAGCCCACCCAAATACCCAGTGCCCTTTTGGAAACTCAGTGGGGCAATTCTACTCCGTCCTATAGGGTTGCTTTGAGTTAATAGCCCATATTGAGGATTTTGGACTTTATCTTGAGAGCATTGGGAGACTGTAAAAGGTTTTAAGCAAAGGAGTGTTAGGATCATCTTTGTCATTTTGAAAATATCACTTTGGCTGCAGTGTACATAGGGGCAAGGAGGCCACAAAAGAGGCTGTTATAGTGGTGCAAGTAGTGGGTGCCAGTGGGTGCACTGAGTGGTGGCGGTAGAGTTGGGGAATTGTGGCAGACTTGCGAGACAGTGGAAAGATTGACCAGATGTGCTGGTTGGTGGTGTGAGTAAGAGAGCAGTATGAAGGATACCACCCACAGGTTTTTGGCATGGGCATCTGGGTGAGCGTTGGTGCCATCTACTAAAGTAGGTGGTATTTAAGGAGCAACAGGTTTGCAGGAGATGTGTCCAGTTTGGAGCATGTCAGATTTCAGTTGTTCAGGAGAGATGCTCATGTAGGCAGCTTGGATATAAAGGACCTAGGGGTCAAAAGTGCCCTGGAGGGGGCACTGAGAGAGAGAGGCATCGGTACGGTGGACCTCTCTGCCTCCTGCCTCCTGCCTCCGTGGGATGGTGGAGGCCACCTTCGAGCATCTAGAATGAGAGAAGTACAGAGTCAGAACAGAATACTGAGCACCAGCCATGCTGTTTCAACTCAATTCCTTTTAAAAAAAAAAATGATTCATTAAACGCCTCTCTGGAGGCAAGAGAGAAAAGTTAAAAGTAAAAGAGCTTTTGCCACCTCTCTTTAGAACTAAATAGAAAAGACAAGTGTTAATGATGAACTAAAAAAAGCTCTACATGTGAATGAGAATTAAGGTCCCAAGTCTTGGTCAGAGTGATGATGACCCAAGCATTCGTGTATAAAATGAGCTGTATTTTGCTCTTGTAGCACGTAAAGCTCTTTAATGAACGTGAAAGTATTTTGCAGTCAGTATGGAACTGTGACAGCACCAATACTGTAAACAAGTGCAGTTAACTCTCTGTGTAATAATGCATTTGGTGTTGATGTCTCTAAGCGTGGCGCTCAGTGAGAAGAGGTGCGGTGCCTTTCTGGCTCCCCCCGTACCTCAAGAACATACGTCTTCTGGGTCCAGGTTCAGTCTGAGTGAGCCAGAGGGCTTCTCTTTGTTCACAAAGGCAGTGCTGTGGGCATATTTGTTTAAAATAATGGCGGTGTGGGAACACACTCAACTTCTGTGAAGTAATAAACTACACGCATTTAGTACAAACCTGAGTTTTGTTATATTTAAATAATCTCAGACAACTAGATATACTCAGATCCTTTAAACCGACAAAAAGAAAGTTTTTGTGGGATTTAGACACGTAAGCGTGTTGTTTTGTGTTACGAAGTACCTAGCTTCTCTCAACCAAGAAACTTCTAGAGCCTGTTGGAAGAACAGGTTTTGCATGCGCCTTTGTAGAATAACATGAGGACCTTTCAGTATACACAAGAGCAATATTTTCTTCTTTTTTAGATTACTCACTGACTAGTGCGGACCTATCGGCCCTGCAGGGTTTCAACTCCCCAGGAATGCTGTCTTTGGGGCAGGTGTCGGCCTGGCAGCAGCACCATTTAGGACAAGCAGCCCTCAGCTCTCTTGTGTGAGTAACTAGAAGAATTTGCGCAAATCTTTATTCCCAGTCCACCACACTCTCTTTTCTTAACAGTTAGTCTTTTACCCTGTCGACTTTCATGTTAATAATCTTGCAGTGATTCTTTTTCAGTTGGACCCAAGTGTTCGGAGAAGTATTTTCTTTACGTGGCTGTAGATAATACCTTGGCTACCGAACGAACTAGGCGTTCCTTGAAGGGATTCAGGGAGCAAAGCATTTCTTACATGGACATACCAAGGCAGAGAGACCCTATTAGTCTAAGGGGGCGTCAAGGCACGGATGCCACCCATATGCACCCTGTCTTCTATGTGCTGATCAATAATTAACAGCCCATCTACTTCCACCCCTACTTCCAACACCTGTCTGTGGCTCCACAGTTTGAAGAAAGGCAGCTTGAAGGTATGCAGGCCCACCTACCACCCTTCCCTGTTTTTGCCTGCTGAATATCTGTGGACAAGGAGACTAGGAAAATAAGCTGTGCCCTTTGCTTTCTCCCTGGATTATAGGGGAGGAGAAGCGGGGAGTATCTTTCCTGTGAATTAGGCTACATAGAGTTCATATGGCTTGGCCAGCCCATTGCATATTCTGCACCTCACCAAGGAGGGTTCACAAAGAGAACATTCCTGTGAGCCAGGGTGTTGGGCTACCAGCGAGAGAATTACAGTGGTGCTCAGGGGTTACCAGACACCCCTGAGAAAGGAGAAGGGGCAGTGCTCTGGTAGACTCGTGGAACAGGTGGAGGAGAGCCAACAGGCTTCCCTGTGGGCTGGCTGCTTCACGCCTGCTTAGGGCAGTAAGGGGACCCTAGCCTCCTGCCCTGAGAGTACCCAGCAAGCCCTAGCTCAGGAAACCATTTTCCTCCCACATTCAGAAATAACTCTAGGTATATATTGTTATCAGTAGTTTTCTTGGGAATTACGTCAGGGAAATTTCTTTGTCTACACAGGTGTTTGCCCTTCAGGCCTATACTGAGCGTCTTAAATGAACACACTAAAAATAGCCCTGGAAAAGCCATTGGAAATGGTTTGGCCTGAAGCTCAGAGCTGGGGAGAAGCCTGTACACTTCCTGCTGTACCACTTTGAGCAAGTTACTTAGCCTTTCTGACACTGTTTCTTCATTTGGAAAATAAGAATGATATGACTCCCTTTTCAGAGTTGTAAAAGGGTAGGTGAGATACTGTGCCTATCATAGTGTGCAGAACTGAGAAGATGCAAAGGAAGAAAAGGGAGAGGGAACCAGAATCCAGGTCACCGTATTGTTCCTCTGCCTTCTTGGTCCACGCGCGGCATTAGCCACTGACGCTGTTTTTCAGCTACACAAGTATCAGCTGTGGGGTCGTGGCATCAGTAACTAAAGGGCTCAGCTGTATGGTTTTCTTCCTTCCAGGGAGAGGCAGTTTCTTTTTCTTAGAAGTGCTGAAGGAAACAGCCAAAACCAGTCTTTGGGAATTCTGACAGGATCTCAGCCACTGGGCTGTTTCCAGTCAGGCTGTGTCTGTAGTATCATTCCAGTTATGCAGATGCACTCACAACCACCTGACCGCTCTCTGTCTCTCTCTTCTCTACAGTGCTGGAGGGCAGTTATCTCAGGGTTCAAATTTATCCATTAATACCAACCAAAACATCAACATTAAGTCAGAACCAATTTCACCTCCCCGGGATCGAATGACCCCATCAGGCTTCCAGCAACAGCAGCAGCAACAGCAGCCCCAACCCCTGCAGCCCCAGCCCCAGCCCCGGCAGGAAATGGGGCGCTCCCCTGTGGACAGTCTGAGCAGCTCTAGTAGCTCCTACGATGGCAGTGACCGAGAGGATCCCCGGGGCGACTTCCATTCTCCAGTTGTGCTGGGCCGACCGCCAAACACTGAGGACAGAGAAAGCCCATCTGTGAAGCGGATGCGGATGGACGCGTGGGTTACTTAAGGCTTCCAGGGCTGACGTTTGTACTTTGTGTTACTGCAGTGAACTGCCCTACATATCTAAATTGGTCAATAAGGACATGAGTTAAGTATATTTATATGTACATACATACATATATATCCTTTACATATATATGTATGTGGGTGCGAGTGTGTGTGTATGTGTGGGTGTGTGTGGCAGACAGAACCAGGCACTTAACTTCAAACTCCCTGTAGATTGGCAGATATACGTCCCATGGCAAACAGCACCCTGTAGGCAGAGGTCTAGTCTGGCACGTCTTTGGACTACTCGTTTCGTAAGATAACCAGTTTTTGCAGAGAAATGTGTACCCATATGTAGCTATCCCACACTAGCTTGCGGAAACCTAGAGGGCCCCTACTTGTTTTATTTAACTGTGCGGTGACTGTAGTACTTACGAATGCTTTGTAGAACAGAGCAGTAGAAAAGCAGGAACCAAGAAAGCAATACTGTACATAAAATGTCATTTATACTAATTACCCAACCTGGCATGGGTCTCTATTACAAAGGGGTGCATGGGAAAGGGCTGTTGATATTTAAAAAAACAAAAAATAAAAACGCCCCTCACATAACTGTTTTGCACGTGCAAAAATGTATTGGGTCAAAGAAGTGATCTTTAGCTAATAAAAAGGAGAGAGAATAGAAAACACGCATGAGATATTCAGAAAATACTAGCCTAGAAATATAGAGCATTAACAAAATAAAACTAATATATTAAGTTATAATTGGAATATGTCAGAAGTCTCTTTTTACATTCATATCTTAAAAATTAAAAAAAACTGATTTTAGCTCATGTATATTTTATATGAAAGAAAACACCCTTATTAATTGATGATTATATATAAAATTATATTCACTACGTTTGAACACATTCTGCTATGAATTATTTATATAAGCCAAAGCTGTATGTTGTATTTGTTTTTTTTTTTTTTTTTTTTAAAGAATAGCTTTATCTTGTTTTAACTTTTTAGTTTTATTTCAGGAGCGGGGGGGAAACAAATATCTTGCGAGCAGAACCTTGGAAAAAAAAAGCCATGAACACTTACTATTCTATGTGTAAATTAAAAGTTGAGCCAAACTCTGTGTACATAGCATCTGAAATATATTATCACCTTTAATGTAAGTACCTATGTATTGTATGGTCACCAGATTAAAAAGTATATTTTTGTGGATTGCCACCAATTTGGGGGGAAAAGGCAAGGTCTTTATTAGAGTGCTCACTGTTTAATATTTACTATTTTGTTAAATATACTGTACTTTGGATTTTAATTTTTAGCCCAGTTTTTTCAGAGGATTGTATAAAGGGGTTTCTCCCCTCACTGGTGGTGAATGTGTGATGTTACATGGTAATCTTTGTGCTGTATGGGTTGAGCATCATTATATATTTTATATATATGTACATAAATAGCAAAGTGGCAAAAAAAATTAGTGTTAAGTTGATCCTGCATAAATATAAAATGTGTTGTAACAGATTTTATAAGGCATTATTTAAAAATTTGCCTTTTGTGAGGAAAAAAATGAGTAGAAAAAGCCGACCTAATTTAATTATTAGAGAAAATGACAAAATATTAGATGAGCACAAAGGTTTTATAAGTGGTAAATGATTAGGAGAAGCATTAATGGGGGAAGGGGTTTTTTTTCCCCCTTAACCCCCTAAAAATAGAACGATGCAGCTGGTTCCTGTATGCTGGCATTGTTAATGGTTATGTGTGTTGAAATGACATTTTTTTGGTGTGGGAGGAGAAATTCTCGTACGGTGCAGATCCTCATCCTCATCATGGTTCTTGCCAACCTGATTGAAATCAGTGGAGCTTTACTCTTACAGGAAGACAATGAATTGGTAATAGCTAGTTCCTCAGTTTACTGGGCTTGTGCCATGAACAAAAATTCAGAGTCCCGTATATCTTTTATCATAGCTTTTAAATGCTCCTTTTCCTGAGAAACTCCAAGTAAGGGTTTAAAAATTGCTACTTCATATTTTACAGTGAATATTGAGCAGCTAGCTGTAGTTTTTACTTAGATTTTGCTTTTCCCCCTAAATTATGTTCTTTTTGATGTTTTCCTCATATGCTACTTGTGAGAAACCTTCAGCCATATTTCTTGACTGACACATAGGTATGAGGTACAGGGTACACCTCCAGCAGTCACGGGATGCAAAATGGAGATTTTATTCAGTGGCAATTTGGGTAGTAAAGTTTGATACAGGCCAAAAAGGGGAGGGCAATATGCTGCGCTCTCTTCTCTTTGATACAGACATTTGGCTGTCATTCAGGAAGGATTTGTTTTCCTTTAAAATGTACTTATTTTCCTGAACTACTTACAGGCACATTTCTTCATAAGGTCACACCTAATTGAAACCAGTCTCCCAACACTGAATTTCCAAGATAATCCTTACCACTTTGTAAACCATTTATAGCTTTGAAAGTGTGATGTGATCTTTCATTATTATTTATGCATGTTCACAAACTTCTGCTGTACGTTGGGATAGGAGTTAACACATTCACATTTACTGTCTATTTTCTTGTGTGCCTTATGAGATGGCTTTTCTGACTGTATCTCAGTAGTCTTTCTTTCTATGCAGGTTTATAATCAGTACAACTACTGTTTTCTAAAATAATATTACACAAGGCTCGGAGTTTGTATTTAAATTACACTGACCAAGTAACAATTTATTCCGTTTTCAGGAACTGAATATTTGACTGTTAACCTTCTCTCCACATGTCCAGCGTGATTTGGAGCATGTGGGCTTGACAGAGACATCCTTCACCAGACACCCATGTACAAACACATCCACATACACACCTCTTGGTGGAAACCAATTCAGAGTGGGCAACACACTAATGGTGTTACTTTAGAACCTACTTTTCTTACCCTTTTAGATTCATGTGTTTTGTATAAGACACCATTTGCAAGAAAATTTGATCCCTTCAGATGAAATATTTTATTACTAAAAAATAAAAACAAAAAAAGTTTCGAATAAGTTGCGCCGGTTACAGTCCACTTTCCAACAGCTGTCCGTCCTTCGGCACTCTAACTGGTATCCCACTGAGAGTGAAAGTCATCACTGTGTGTAGACAAACGGTCCCAACCAAACTCCATCTTTTGAGCCCTAATTATGTCCATTGTGTTATAGACTAAATCAGGGGTTTGTTCTAAAAGAACAATATATGTTTTACCATTTCCTTGAAGGACAACTAATTATGCATTCACATAGTTTCTGTATTAACCATCATGCGCACAAGAAATACATAGTAAATAAGGAACCTGAAAACTCCTGGCACCGGGTCATGAGAAGCTAGATGATTAGAATGTGAAAAATATTTTACAAATGTAAAACTTTTATTTCTCTGTAGAACCTTTCTTCACTTTGCTGTGCAAGAAGACACTGCTTTGCTATATTTAAAATGGCTTTTTTAAAAGAGATTTATGTATTTGGTAAATGTTTGTAGTCAACAGTTCACACAAGAAGCTGTACACGGTTTGATCAAGTAAAACCGTTTGGCGGCACAAGCTGGACTTTGTTGCCATCCTTGAGATGAACCTTTTAAGAAAAATAAGTTAATCTCAATTTTTCCCTGAATGTGTTGTTTTTTCTTCATTATACAATAAATATTATAGTGAACTTTTTATCAAATGGTTAAGAAAATGCTAGAGGTTGTTGTAAACTATTTGTATCCTGCACTCACTACAGTAAAGACGGACTGGCTTTTACTGTGTACTCCGGACTCTGTCATGTTTGCCTGAGGAGACTCGGGGAGAATGGAACTCCAGAAAGGGCTATTTTTGGCACCAGTCATACCCTTTCCCCAAAACCCTTTCCCTTCTCCATTCCCCTCACGAAAACCTCTTCCAGCCTCCAGGTCCCATGTACTTCTTTGCAGACATGCTTAAGGAAACTGTTCCGGTGCCCAACCATCCCACCCATATCGATTCCCCAGGCCTCCCTGTAGGGACAGAAGTCCTGCCGGCCTTGGAACCCTTTAGGATCCAGCCGGTGATCCAGTCCCCAAACTCACTTAGCCTGGGTGTTATGCATTCGTGGCCATGGAATGATTCTATCCATTCAGGCTCTAACAACTACTACTCACAGAAGATACACCAAAGAGTGCGGGGAGGGGGGGCGGAGTGGAGTACTGTTAGAACTATCATTAGATATTTTATTTACTTTGTTGTTGAGAATACACACAGCAAAACATGCACCAATTCAAAAGTTTCTACATGGACCATTTAGTGACACTGATACATTCTTTGAGTCATGCAGCCCTTCTCAGCCTTCTTTTCTGGGTTCTTCATCCCTCATTAACGTAAGGTTCCTATCTCATCTTCCAAGTTGCTGCTGTTAATTCAATCCCATATAGATAGTTCTTAAGAGAGCATAATGCTCAAGGCAGACATATTTTACCAGTTAAGCTAAACTACTGTTTGGTTTTAAGAAGACTTCAGGGGATATTTTTAATTTAAAGATGATCTCAGGGCAGTAGTAGTTTCAGGGGCTCATCCAACCTTCATGGCTCTGGGAAATCAAGTCCCTGAGAATGTGAAATTCTGTCCTACATTTTTCCTCTATTGATCAAGATTCTTCACCATTAAGTGCCCCCCCCTTCCAGCCCTGGTAACCACTAATAAACTTTGTTCTCTCTACATCTGCCTTGTCTTTTTATGTAAGTGAGCTCGTACAATATTTGTTCTTCTGTGGTTGACTTATTTCACTCAGCATGATGTCTGCCAGCTCCAGCCATGTTGTAGCATGTATCAACACTTCATTTCTCCTACTGGCTGAGTAGTATTCCAGTGTATGTATGTACCACTTTTTATCCATTCATCTGTTGATGGGTGTTCAGGTTGTTTCCACCTTTTGGCTATTGTTAATAGTGCTGCAGTGAGCATTGGTGTACAAGTCTGGGTCTCTCAAGTCTTTTTGGTATGTACCTAGGAGTGGAATTGCTGGATCATATGGTATTTTTTTTAGTTTTTGGAGGAACCACACTATTTTCCCCAGCAGCTGTACCGTTTTGCATTCCCGCCAGCAGTGGGTAAGGATTCAATTTCCCCACATCCTTGCCCACCTTTGTTATTTTTGTTTTTTTTTTTAATCTTAGCCATGGTGGTGCAATGGTTCAGCATTCAGCTACTAACCAAAACGTCGACAGTTTGAATCCACCAGCCATTCCTTGGAAACCCTATGGGGCAGTACTGCTCTGTCATATAGAGTCACCGTGAGTCAGAATAGACTCTATGGCAATGTTTTTGTGTTTTTTAATCCTAGTGGGAGTGAAATGATACTGTGGCTTTGAGTTGCATCTCTCTGATGGCTAATGATGCTGAGCATCATTGCACGTGTTTGGTGGCCATTTGGATGTCCTCTTGGTGAAATGTCAAGTCCTTTCCCGATTTATGATTGGGTTGTCTTTTTATTGTTGTCAAAGTTTTATGCTTTTTTGTTATTGTCAGATATAAGGTTTCAGAAGATATTCTCCCAGTTAGTAGCTTGTCTTTTCACTTTTTTTCGTAGACTTTTGATGAACCAAAGTTTTTAATTTTTTTGAAGTTCCATAAATAAATTTGGTTTTTTGCTGTTTGTGCTTTCGTCATTATGTTAGATAATCCATTGTTAAAAGCTAGGCCTGATGACGTTGCTTCTGCTTTTTCTTCCAAGAATTTTATGGTTTTAGTTTGCACATTTAGGTCATTGATCCATTCTGAATTTGTTTTTGTAGATTCTATTTATCTTTGAAGCTTAGAGGGTGAAATGACTTGTTTTGCCCAAAATGCATACATAGTAAGCAAGAGGCAGTAGAAGACAGGTTGACTAAAGTGAATTGAGTTTTATTTTCTAAAGTGGTAGGTGTGTGTTCCAGGATGTGGGTAGGCCCTTTTCAGTGGTTGTCCCTCTTGGTTGTAATTCAGCTAGAAAATGAAAAAATGCAGCGAAAATGTTCTCAGCCTCTGATTTTGCCTTCCAGGCCAGCTCCCAGCTAAGCAGATTCTTAGTGTCAAATGAGATTAAAGGCTAAATCTTTTGTCCTGGTTTTACTTGCTGGCTACAGTGCAGCTCTTACCAGGTTTTGAAAGCTGGGTGAGTCCTGTGGTTAAAAATACTCTAATCAGAGCTACAGCTACTTAAAAATCAATTCACTGTGACTTCCTAGTTAGCGCTCACTGTGACTTGCTGGGCTTTCTCATGTTTTTAAGTTGATTACGCGTATGGCTGGCACCAGCCAAGAAAAAGCGTTTTCCTGCTGGAGCCCAATGCCAGTTGGATGGCTCCAAACCAGTCTGCTCCGACTGACAAGGGGCCACAGTGCCACTAAAACAGAGGAAGATAGAGTGTTGTTTCTTCCTATCTTCTGCAAGAGTTAATGGGGTTTCATATGGGAACTTAAACCACCGTCGAGAGAGGGGCTCCCCAGGGGCTGAGTGGACTTCTGTCATTCGTCTATCCTGCCATGCTCAGCCCAGGGGAATATTTATTAAAGGGCGCCCTGCTCTCCACCTGCCACCATGTTTGAAGTGAAGACATGCTCTTCCCAGGCAGCCCTAGCCGATGACTGTACACGGCAGGGTACTAGGGACTGGCCAATTCATGGCATAATTACTACAGATAAGTAAACACAGTTAAACCCGTGCTACCTTGCTTATTGGGTAATCCATCCCTGTTAGCCATTCATCCATCACAGGCACCCCCCGACACACACATAATAAATCCTGTGCACTCTTAACTCCCATCTCAGTGTCTACCTTCCAAGAGACCTGAACCCACATAGCCCCTGACCCAGCTTAGCGTCGTGGTCCTACCACACCCCAGTCACAAACATACCCAGCTTCTCTGGCACTTTTCTAGCAAAACCCAACCATGCTTAAATATAGTATCTGCCTACTCAGTGTCTACATCCAGGCAGATGAATACAGGCTGGAGGAAAAAAATCAGTGACTTTTTTTTTTTAACTTTTTTCCAAACTTTATTTAGAATTTTTAGACTTACAGAAAAGTTGCAAAAAAAAAATTCTGTATATTCCTCAGCTTTTCTTAATATTAACATCTTACATAACCATATGCAAGTATTCATACCAAAAAATTAACCTTAGTGCAGTACCTTTAAAGACATTTGAATCTCACCATTTTTTCCACTAATGCCTATTTTTGTCCTGAGATCCATCAGACCCCACATTGCTTTTGTTATTTCTCTGTAATGATTCCTCAGTCCTTTCTTGATTTTCATTACCTTTGACGTTTTGGAAGAATACTGATTATTTTGTCTAATATCCCCAATGCAGATTTGTCTGCTCATGATTGGAAGGATGTATATTTTTATCGAGAGTACCATAGAAATGATGTTATGTCGTCCTTAATACACATACGTCTTACTGTGGGTTATGTTGGCCTTGATCGCTTGTTTAAAACAGCTTTCACCAGGTTTCTCCACCGTAAAGTTACTGTCTTTCCCTTTGTAAATTAATTACAAATTAGATTGGGGATTATACTTTGAAACTGTCCAGATTTCTCCTCAACCGTACCCACTAATTTTAGCAGATTATCTGCAACAGCTATTACTGTGGTATTTGCCTGTTGTCTTCTACACGTATTAATTGGAATACCATTGTAAGGAGGAGCAGCCCCTTCTGCCCCACTTCTTTATTATGGGCTCATGGATTTTTTTTTTTTTTTTAATTCTGTGGGTTATCTAGTACTACAGTTATTTTGTTGTTCCGATTGTTCCAGCTTTGGCCATTAGGAACTCCTTCAGGTAGACTCCTGTGTTCTTTTGACAGCCTCCTGCCCTTTTTTTTTTTTTTTTTTAAGGACTTCCCTTCTGGCACCACAGAATGTCCTACACATCTTGTGTCCCCTGCCCCAGCCCTGGAAGCCACCACTTCTGCAAGGATTCCTGGTTCCTTTTACTGGAGAATGGTATTTAGAAACCAACAGCTAGGCACTGGGTGTGCTCATTGCTACTCGTGTGTCACTGCTTTTAGGCCCCCTCTGTGGACAAAGGAGCCCTGGTGATGCAGCGGTTAAAGTGATCGGGTGCTAAACAAAAGGTCAGTGCTTCAAAACCACCAGCGGCTCTGCAGGAGAAAGATGTAGCAGCCTGCTTCCCTGGAGATTTACAGCCTTGGAAACGCTGTGAGGTCGCTGTGGGTCAGAATCGACTCAGCAGCGGTAGGTTTGGTCTGTGGACAGAGCTAGGAAACATCTGAGTAAATACATGTAGGTGTGCTAACTCAGACACAGACACACATACATATCCTGTAGCTAATGTATATATACACATATAACCATGAATTTATACTAATACTTGGGATTTCAGTTCAGAATTCAACACCATAAGGTTTATTTTTAGCCTTTCCCTTCCCTTATTTGTAACTTCTTTCCCATATGGTGATAAACTAGCTCTCTTATCTACAATCTCTTTACTTATTTGTTCAATTATAGCCCGGGTAGCTCAGTCAGTAGTGCATCAGACTTTTAATCTGAGGGTCCAGGGTTCAGGTCCCTGTTCAGGCGCTAGCAGTTCTTTGGAAACCCCGGTGGCGTAGTGGTTAAGTGCTATGGCTGCTAACCAAAGGGTCAGCAGTTCGAATCCACCAGGCGCTCCTTGGAAACTCTATGGGGCAGTTCTACCCTGTCCTATGGGGTTGCTATGAGTCGGAATCGACTCGACGGCACTGGGTTTGGTTTTTTTGGTTTGGGTTCAATTATAGTATACGCATTGTTTCAGAACTGCTGACCCATACCTGTGTGGGAAACACATTTACTAACAAGCATTTATGTAGTTCTTTTGTTTCTGACCTTGTATTATCCAGCGGAAATCATGTTCCCCACAGTTACTTTTAGTCTCCAGCTCCCCTCAGTGTGGTTATGTTAATCATTTCCAATGCAGTTAGGATCATGTGTTAAGTGTGTGTATTCCATGTTGGGTACCACTACACACACATCCTCGTTGGTCTTATTTAATTATTTGAAGAAGGGGCATGTGAAGAGTGTCTGAAACATTACTATGTTTCTAAGAGGTGGAGCTTAGTGGTATAACCAGAAATCAGTCCATAGAGTGATCAGCTCATACAAATATTCACCACTGTTTCTACAGCTGTGTAGTACTCCATTATCTGGGGGCACCATGGCTGCTTCTCCTATGAAGAGGCACTTAAGTTGTTTCCGGTAGTTTGTATGTATCAGTGAAACCTTGGGATATGTATTTTTATGTTGTTGGAGATGTATCTTCAGGGTAGATGCCTAGAAGCGGGACTGCTAGATAAGTTCATGACTGGCTTGGCTAGGTATTGTCAAGATTTTCTCCAGAGGATTTTACCAATTTGCGTTTCCTCCAGCATTGTATGAGAATGCCTGTTTCTCCACAACCTCTCCAACAGAGTGTGTTGTCATAGTTTTTGTTTTTACCCAGTCTAGTTTTTAGTAGGTGAGAAATTCTATCTCAACATTGTTTCAATTTGCCTTTCTCTGTTATGAGTGAGTTTGAACATTTCTTCATGTGTTTGAGGGCCATTTTAATCCCCTTTGTGTGAATTGTCTGTTCTGTCTTTTTACTGTTTGCCTGTCAGGTTTTGGGTCTTTTATTCCTCACTCATAAGAGTTCTTTTTAGATTGGGGATATTAGCCCTTTGTCATATATGTTATGAATATTTTCTTCCAGAGAATCAGCTGTCTTTTGACTTTGTTTATGGTGTGTTTTGTCATGCAGAATTTTATATTTTTATGTAATCAAATCAATCTTTTATTGCCTGTGGATTGTGAGTCATACTTAGAAAGCCTTTCCCTACACCAAGGTAAGAGAGGAGTTCACCCATGTTTTCTTCTAGTACTATTATGGTTTCATTTTTTATATCTAGCTCTCTAATCCATTTGGCGCTTATTCTTGTGTATGAATTTAATTACATATTTTTCCAAATGGCTAACAAGTTTTCCTAGCTGCATTTATTAAAACGTCCATCTGTACTCCAGTCATCTGGGATGCCACATTTGTCAAATACTAAGTTTCCATGTACATTTAGGCATAATTCTGAACTTTCTATTCCACTATGACCACAAATTTTTTTTCTCAATTTTTTTATTGTGGTAAATTCGTAGGTAACAAAACATTTGCCATTTCAACAATCTTCGCATGTGCAGTTCAGTGCCATGAAATATGTTCATCATGTGATAACCACAGATTTTAAATAGACTCACAACACTCCCCAGAAATGCAACTACAATTCCCTGGTATGTTTGCTTCCTCACTTGCTGACATTTCTATTTTACACTTTCTTCTCTCTATTCAAACCTCCAAGACCACTTCCTCCTCTTCTAGCTGATTACTTCCTCTCACGTTTTTCATTGAGAAAACAGACGTAACCTAATGAGAACTACCTAATCTTCCCACCATGAAAATCCAGGAGCCTGTCTGCATTTGTTCCCACATGCTTTGCCTTTCCTCCAGTCGCTATAGATGAACTGTGTGTGCTCTTATTTGAGGCCATGTTGTATATGAAATCCCATGACCTCTCTCTCAGTCTTCACTCCTGCAACTATCTAATTTTTTCTGGCAGCATCAATTTCTCCTTCCCTTCTAAAGCATACCCATCAGCGTAAAGGCACACCTTTCAGTCATCCATTTCAAAAACCAAATCAGAACAAAACCCTCCAGCTACTACTTCTTTATAACACTTGAGCTCAAATAAACCAAGTTCTGTCGAGTTGACTCCAACTCATGGTGATCCCATGTGTGTCAGAATAGAGCTGTGCTCCATATAGTTTTCAAGGCCCAATTTTCCTGAGTAGATTGCCAGGCTTTCTGAGGTGGCTCTGGGTGGACTTGCACCTCCAACTTTTTGGTTAGTAGCCAAGTAGATTAACTATCTGCACCACCCAGGGACGCCTAGGGCCCATATAGAGATCATCAAATTCTCTCCAGTTTACCCCAGGGTGCTCTACTTATTATTTTCTATATGTGATATGACCTGAAAAAGATGGGGAAGCACTGATTTACATGGATACCGAGAGTGAGAACAGGCACTAAAGACCACTGAATTCAAGAGAGGGAAAACCTGTAGATGATGCAACAAGGAAGTCCAGTAGGTACTATGTTCTGATGACTTGTGCTTCAAAGGAGTAAGAGAATTTAGGAAGCAGCAATGATCTTAAAGTAGCACTTCTGGATCACTTGTCCATGAGCTGTCCTCCTTTCCCAGCCACTCAGCTGAGATAATACCCTCAAAACCATGGGGCCTAGCACTTGACACGTAAGAGAAATGTAATAATATTTCTTCAGCCCAGATCAACCACACATCTCCAATGCAGCTATCCCCCTGGTGCCTGGAATTCAGCGGACTCACTCTCAAGCCATTCAAGAAAGTCTGCCCCTTCTGACTTGTGGTACCATGATCCAGGACAGGTTCATAAATTCAGAGCCACTGACAGGCCCATTCCTTTGGATCTGCCTCTGAACCAGTCTTACCCTCATGCCATCACTTTGGCTGCCCCTACCCTAACTCTAGCCTGTGGACGTCCACTTCTGGCCTTAATGGAATAACGAACCAGATGTATTCTTCAACCTCAAACAAGTACAAAAGAAAAAAAACAGATGAAAGCTGAGATGTTAAACCACAAGCAGCACCAGATAGTGATCCCTGAGAGAAGAGAAATAAATTACATAAAACTGATGAGTGCCCCCAACTCAGTGCCTGGAGAATTTCCAGGCCACAGCACAAACAGAGCCCAGGGCCTTGCTAAGTTGAAGAGAAGAGCCAGAGCTTGGAATTCAGGGAGGCCAAGTCAGCTAGAATTTGTAGGGCCGAGTACTGGGGAGGGGCCAGCTGAACAGAGATCCCCTCAAGCCTGTCTGTGTACTGATCAGCACATGCATGTGAGGAAATCTCTGAGGCCAGGGAAGACCAACAGAAAAAGTCAGTGGAACAATCCAGATAGCTCACTAAGTACCAGGAATAACACACAACATTGGCTATCACAAGGGTATTGCTGTAGTAGTGTGGACAAATTAGCCCTAGACTACCAGCTACTCTGAACCTGCTCTAACAAGGCTTAAAAGTAAGCCTCAAAAGGATCGAACTGATCCCAAAACTAAGCCCAAAAATACTTAAAGGAATGCAACAGAATCCAGCACCCAACAACATAAAATTCACTATATCTAGCATCCAATAAAAAATTACCAGGTGTGTAGAGAAACAAGAAAATACAACCCATAATCAGGAGAAAAATTAACAAACAAATATACTTAGGATGACAAAAGGTAGAATTAACAGACAAAAACATTAAAATAGCTATTATACTCCATATATTCAAGACTATAGGGTCACTATGAGTCGGAATCAACTCGACGGCACTGGGTTTGGTTTTTGGTTTTATTCAAGACTATATGAACATAAATGGACCATATGACAAAGACCCAACAGAACTTCTAGAAATGAAAAATTCCTGTAATGAAACATGCACTGAATGGAATTAATAGCAGATTTAGACAGTATAAAAGAAAACGGCAATAGAAGCTATCCAGAATTGAAGAAAAAGACGGAATAAAAAATGAACAAAACATCAGTGCACTGTGGGACTACATTAAGTGGCATTAAATTAAATTGGAATTACATTAAATTGGAAGGGGAAATCAGAAAATATATTTGAAGAAATCATGGTTGAAATTTTTCCCAATTAGATGAAACTATATAAACCCACAGATCAAAGAAGCTTAATGAACCCCAAACAGAAGAAAACCACACTAAGGCTCATCATCATCCAGTTGCTAATTGTGGCCTGCATCACCACCTCTGATGGCCTGCCCTCCCCCAGTCAAGCCTCCAAATCTTGTGAAAGGTCAGGACTCATCGACAATCTCTGCTGCTCAGAGACTTTCAGTTGCATCCCATCACCCATCAAATAACGTCCAAATCACTTCAGTTTGGAATTTAGGGTCGCTTATAACCTGACGCCAAACTATTAACTGCAGAACTTTCCCATGATTCCATTTACACTTCCTTCACTTCAACCCGCTAGGGCAGTTCCCTGTCCATGTGGTCCCCGTGGTTCCCAGCCTCTGGGCCTTTGCTCACACCGGAGAGCACTCTTTCTGGAGAGCCATCCACTGTCTTGGTAGTAAATCTCATTCTCCCTGGATTTTAGTAAGGAGATGCCACCTCTTGTAGAAAACCTTTCTTGTTTTATCTACCACTTGGTTTCCCTCTCATAGGGCCCAGCATAGTCTACCATATCACCATGCTTGCGTAAGTCTTATCTTTCCTACTAGATTATAAGCATCTAGAGGGCAGGGACCACACCTTGCATATGGCATAGCCTCTGGGTATACTAGTGCTCTGAAAGGTTTTTGAATGAATGAATAGAAGAGCCCATGTTCCCTACTCAGTGTAGTGAATGGTGATTAAAAATAACCCAGTGCTTGCTGAAGATCCTCCAAAAGGGGAAAAATGGTGGCATCAGTCTTCCTGGGGTGTGATAAGGTGGCCCGCTCCCAGTTAGCACTGTCTGTCACAATGTCTTGGAGCACTGGTGGTGCAGTGGTTAAGCGCTTGTCTGCTAACTGAAAGGTCAGCAGTTCAAACCCACCAGCCGTTCCATGGGAGAAAGATGTGGCAGTCTGCTTCCATAAAGATTATAGCCTTGGAAACCCTATGGGACAGCTCTACTCTGACCTATAGGGAATCAACTCAACAGCAACAGGTTTTTGTTTTGTTTTGTCAGTGTCTCAGGGCCCCAACAGTTTGGGGCAGGGATTGCAGAGTGCACAGGATGGAGGTCAAAGATGCACATCCCTACCACCTGGCCGTTCTGGGGCTGGGCAGGAGGAGGGCAGGGCACTGGCCTCATTGCGCCTCAGCAGCTCCACTCTACCCAGCTGGCTCTTGGAGAACAACAACAATGGAAGCTGCCCCGCTCTCCATGCCCCATCTCCCTGCTTGGCCTGGTGAAGCCAGCCGTCCCTCGTCTGTCCCAAGGCATTAGAGCCTGGGAGGGAGGCGGCTCAGGCTCCTTCGCTGACACAAATCAGGTTTATTTTTCACAGTCAAGGAGACTGGCTCACTGACTCAGGGTCTAGATCCAGGAGATTCTGCGCCATTAAGAAAACTGGCAGATGAATCCCGATTCTGCAGTTCTCCTTGGGGTCCAGGCCACAGACCTGACATTGCTTGTCACTGCAGTGTCCGTGTCCCAAGGGGGACCAGGAGAAATAGTCTCCATTCTTCTCTCTCCGCTGCCCTCTCCTGAAGCCCTGCCTTGGGAGGACAGAATCCCACCCATGCAGGCAGAGGGCTCAAGCGGCCGCCATGGTCTGTGAGTCGGGACCAGGCCTGTCACTGCCTTCTCCAGAGCAGCAAGGTCGTAGCAAAGTGGTTAAGAGCTGGGACTTCTCGCACGCCCCCCCCCATTTACTAACCATATGATCTCAGCCAGCTTTGTTTCCCCATCTGTAAAATGGGGTAGTAACAGTGCCCACCTGGGGAGGCTGCTGGGAGGGCAAGATGAGTTAGTACACATGACCGCTCAGAGCCCTCACTACGTGGCACCTGGGGAGCACTGTGGGCCATGCAATGACTGTTTCTGCTCCTAGGGCAGCCGCCCAGCCTTTTCCCAGAGAGCAAACATCATGAGTTTCTGGGCCCTCCCTACAGCTGAGCTCAGCCTCCTGCCCCTGCCAGCCAGATGGCTGTTTTCTCAATTCCATGACATTAGACAGCCCACCCCCCTCCCCCGCCCTGCCCACGCCATCCACAGCAGCCCAGAAGGCCTGGCACAAGCCCACGTGTTCCCAGGCCAGGCCGCTCCCAGCCAGCGCCCAGCACAGAGGTAATGCTCCACCCAAGTGGCTTGAAAAAGTAGATGAATTAGCCCGTTGGCGGATTATTCCAAGACCTTCTCTGGCAGTCTCTCTACAGCGCAGCAAAGTGCCCAAGGCATGGTACAGCGGTGGGGGATGGGGGTGGGCTGCCAAATCTGCGAATCCACAGGGCACAGACCCCCCTCTTTCCTGCTAGCAAGAGTGACAGTGTAAAATTCTGCAGCATACACTACTGGTTGTTAACTCCTTTAGCCAAACATTTCCAAGTCAGCACAGAGCTGAAGCCATTTAAAGCAATGCCTTCTCAAGGAGTGGGGCTGGGCAGTGGGTGCAGGCTGCCCCTGGGCCCTCGCTGGGCAGTGGCTGCTCTGGGTGACCCTGAAGCATTTGGTTTGTCCTTGTAGCCTAGTCTCCCACAGGAAAACAGGCACTGTTTGCTTGACAACAGAGGTTCTTTAGGCTTCAACGTTAAAAAAAAAAAAAAAAAAAACCATTGCCATCTAGTCGGTTCTGATTCATAGCGACCCAACAGGACAGAGGAGAGCTGCTCCACAGGGTTCCCAAGGAGCAACTGGTAGATTCAAACTGCCGACCTTTTGGTTAGCAGCTGAGCTCTTAACCAGTGTGAACCCACCATCATTCAACCAGAAAGACCGAAGACAACAAATCTAATTATTTCTTTAAAGCATTCATTCCCAGACACTGAAAAAGAAAATATGCAATGAGCTCCACAGTTGTCTTACGCGTACCCAATAATACAGCTGTAAAGCCTGTCACGCAGGCCAGTCAGCCAGTCTGTTGGTTACACGTCCTGTCCTTGCCGGCTCATGGAACGCTGGCCCAGGCCCCTGGGCTGCTGTATCCAGGCACAGAGGACCCTGGGGACCTGGACACCTTCTTCTCCACCATTGTCCCATATTTTTTCATTCCAAATTATCAACCCCCAAATTAAAAAGGGAGGACTCAATTTTCCTTCACAGAAGAAATTATTTTATTCCATTTGAGAAAAGTAAAAGATACAGATATTTGTTCTTTGCCTGGCAAGTGACTTTCCCATGGGGCTGACTCTGCCTGGGTTGTGGTGACAGGTGTGACAGGAACTGTGCCCCCTGGTGGCATAGCCAGCACAAACATTTGGCCAGAAGAGCAATTACATGATGAAAACATGTCCCGTGGCAAAGTTTCACAAGTTCATCTTAACCCGGAGATCATTTTGGTATTTAAGGAAACATTAAATTTTAAAAATAATTTAAGTGTGGTAATTGAACCTGGGCAAATCGCTGCTTTTTCACAGGAACTGATAAGAAAACGGAAGGCCAATTCGAGGACTCTTCCTCTACACTTCCTCCTCTCAGGGATGTGTCAAGGCTTTACCAAAGCCACCCCGTTCCAAAAGCCAAGCCAACGTGGTCCAGTGCCATCCACCACCCCCAAAGCTCGGCATTTGGCTCCCTGTAAACGTCTCTGAGGCTGAGCCACAAGCCACCCTAGTCCATTTCCACTCCTCCGTGACGCCGAGGCTGGCCTCCTGCCAAACCAGCCCCCTGGGCAGCAGGTTCCCTCACCCCTCGGCCCCTCCCCTCCAGCCTCAGCATCACTGCTGCCCTGTCCTGGGTGGAGGGGACGGAGAGAGTTCTCCCAGGACACACCTCAGGCCAGCAGGCACCAGACCTCCTCTTTTTACGGCCTGTCAACCCTCTAGACCCCCGCTAAGCGTTGAGTCTTTCAGTACGAAGCTACGCTGTATGTAGAGTTTACTCTAGGGGCATCACCTAGGAAGCGTCTTGTGCTGTGGCTCCAGCACCTCTGAGAACGGAGTGGGGGAAGGAGCGGGCTGAGTGCCCCGTGCTCCCGGCACCACCCTTCCAGGGGCTCTGCAGGGCCTTGAAAGAGGGGCCGATGGAAGTACACACATGCTGGAGCCTCATTAAAGACAGGCCTTCATCCTTCTCTCCACACCCACTCAGATCTGGACCGCGTGCCAGCAAGATGGCTTTCAAAGAATGCTTACTCCTGTGAAGCTGGGCAATGGTCCTGTGCGTCCTGCCAGGAAGTGCTGGCCACACCCTCCTGCGACTTAAAACACGCTTGTGTTTCAGACTAGGTGTGTCTAAAAGTGCAAGGAAGACGACTGGAGTTTCCTCAGTATTACAGCAGCTTGGATTGGAGGCTTTTTCAAGTGTAGAAATGACACTGCCTCACAAAGGCTAACTGATGAGGCAAACATGAAGTAGGGCTTGTTACAACTTGAACCAGTCACTCCCTAAAGGAGGCTGAAGCAGCTTTGCTGGGGAGACATACGGCACCCCTTCTCACAGCCAGTCTCCCTCCATGGCAGGCCTGGAGCCGCAAACAGCCAGGCAGCCAGAAGCCGACCCAAGTGCAGCCCACACTGCAAGCCTCCTTGTTAAGGCCATTCGTCTTCCCCAGCACATCCAACCTGGGGGACACTCACAGCCAGTCCACTAAATGTCCTTAAGAGGCAGCAACCTGTCACCTGTCAAGGTCTCTCTCACCTCTCCAAATGCAGGAGGCTGAAGCAGTGTTTTGGTCCTGTAGCCTTGGGTCAGGTGGGGGGCTGTTCCCCAGGTGAGCGCCACCGAGAACACGGCAGTCACTGCCACCGATCAGTCCAGTCGCAGAGGAGAAAACACAGCCCCCCAGGACGTGGCCAGTGACAGCTGATGCACATCAGGAACCCAGCTGCTAAAGCTGGGCTAATTCTCTGAAAACAAAAAGCTTAGTTCCCTGTCTGGGTGGTCTGACCAAAATGGCCGTCTGAAGAGGGGATGGCTGGCACTGGCACCGCTAATTTGGGGGCTTTCCCTGGAATCGCAGTCATTGCTATCGAGCCATTGGGGACAGCTGTTGTGTTCAAGCTACCAGGTGTCTCGCCAGTAGCCTGTATTTTAAAATAGACCAAATAAAACACTGGCAAAACAATCCCAATCAGGAGCATGATAAAAACAGCATTCCACCACTGGATTCCACAGTCTGCACCATTTGTTGGCATCTTCTGAGTAGCAGGAAGCAGCGGCTGACCGGGGGTCTCGATGCAATAACTTTCACGTAGAAAGATTTCTGACTGCACCGCACGCTCAATGTTCTGGTCAATCCCCTTAAAGAAATTTGTCAGCTGGCTGGACTGGCCCCCAGCATCTGCAGCTGCTCTGTCTGGGTCGGGCAGCTCCGTGAAGGTCACTCTGGTCTCTGAGGATGGGTTCGGGAGGGGTTTTAGCTCTTTGTGCGTCTCTGTTAGGATCCCGTGGTTTTTCACTGGAATCTTAATAGATTTTAAACCATATAAGTCTTGTTCACGGATGAAGTTGTTGACTTTCTTAATATCTGCCACCTAGAGAAGCCATTAAGAACACCACCATGAAATACGTAAAGTTCCCTAAAATTCATACCCAAAAAGTGGCTCTTAGCCTTTCCGGGTATTGGATCAACCCCAGCCCGCTTAAAAATCGAATGAATACCAGAAAGCTGCACCTACACACACACAATTAGTTCAGCTGCATAACTTTGGCTTTAACTCAGTCTTACTGTATATCTTAATAACTTTCCCATAGATTTACAAGTTTGATCAATTTAAGATCAGTTTTGGAAAACATTTTTTTTTAAATCTGTTTAAAGCGTCACTGCAACAAAAGGCTTTTAGATGAAACACAATCAAGGTATATAGCCTTCTTCCTTTTTAACTTTTATATACGTCTTTATATATATATATATATATATACACATATATATGTACATATATATATAAGTCTTTTAACTTTTGAGGAGACAGTGCCCCCATCCGGCTGACTTCCCTCTCACATCAGACCCCAATCAGTAGCTGCCTTAGCTGTTATCATTCAACAAACACTCGCAGGGCCTCAGCCAGCTCTACAGACCCGCCGTAAGGATGTCATGAGAGGTGTGCCCTTATGGTCTGACACATGTTCTTTCCCAGAAGTACTGCATGGCATAAAATTATTTTTTAAATAAAAGTGACCTATACTTAATTCATTGGGAGAATTTCACAGTACTTATTAACAATGATTAGAAAACCAGACCCAGTGCCGTCGATTCCGACTCATAGTGACCCCTATAGGACAGAGTAGAACTGCCCCACAGAGTTTCCAAGGATGATTAGAAACACGTAGGGAATCACAAATCAAGTTCAAAACTATGGACTGAGCACTTCCACTTCAGTATCAGGACTCCAAGAGAAGGGAACACCTGTGTGGATTTTATCAGGTGACAAAGTTCATCATAAACTTCTCGTAATCAAACATGCTGACCTCTGACCCTAACATTTAAGAAGTGGGGGGACATTTAAGTCAAAAGGCAAACCTTCCCTCAAGCTGATGTTTGAAAACTTATCAAAAGCATCAGAGATGGACTCTAATGTTTAACTCGTAAGTCTGCTTAAACTAGAGTGCAAATACGGCCAAGGGACCTGGAAATAGAGCCTGACTCAAATCGACCATCCCCATTTTCATTATTTAGAAACTGCTTTTGTCATTTAATTGAACTGTGGTGGATGATATTTTTGATTTATTATGTCCTAACATGAGATGCTTGAGGCCCTTTCATCCTTGCTCCTAATAAAAAAAAAAAGGAAACCACTCACTTCCCACAGGAAAGCTGACCACTTACAGGGGAGTCCATAGTCTCTGCTGTCTACCCAGGCCTTTCTAGGGTGGGATGCATTTCTCGACCCATGCTCTACAAACACTTCACAATGCCACATAAGGTGACTGTAAAAGTCAAATATAAACGTCAGTACAATTTAACGACCTCTACGTATCACTGGTGACCAACCTGTTTATTTCCAGGAGAGAACATAACAGCCCCCACAATGTGTTTAGCTATTTCGACCTCGTTAGATAAATGATATTTTAAGGAAGAAAAAAAATGTTTAAGTAAATAGCTTATATAGCCTTAGAGAAGGCCACAGAACTTTGAAGCACAGTGTTAGTTAGAAAAATGAATTACACAAAATAGCTTCAATCTAGGAGAAAAAATACAGGAATTCTATAAATACTTTCCTACTTACTTTGCCATTGTTAATCACTCTGAATGCTAAAAACATAATTAAAAAGAAAAACAGAGTTACACAGATACACAGCATACAAAGACTAACTAGATCATGCAGTTCTAAGAGAGACATTTACCAGTCAAACAAGCTACTATCAGCAAGAAAAGGTTAAAAATAAATAAATAAATAAAAGTAGCAAGAAAAACAAGCATCCAAAGAAATCTTGGATAAATTTTGCCTGGCATCTCCAACCCCACTAGGTCTTAAATAAGATGTGCTTTAAAAAACGAAAGAAAAAAAAAAAAGTTTCTGCATTTCTACTTGGAGGGGCAGGAAGAGTAGAAAGAAGTACCCTGCACAGAGAGGGAACTGCCCCATCACCTGAGAGCCCAGACTGACCGTCACTCTTTATTACCTCCCCAGGTTCAGAACTAAACGTTCTTTCATCTGCCTCTCTGGCTAATCAGGAGAGGCCTTTACTGCTATAAGGTCCCCGAGTGGCACAAACGGTTTGCCAAGCACTGCTAAACTAAGACTGGCAGTCTGAGCTCACCAAGTGGTGCCACAGAAGTAAGGCCTGGAGATCTGCTTAAGTAAAGAGTACCCACCCCCACTCCCCCTGCTGCTGAGCACACTCCAACTCAGAGTGGCCCTATAAGACAGGGCAGAACTGCCCCATAGGCTTTCCTAGGGTGTCATCTTTTTGGAAGCCCTGGTGGCATGGTGGTAAAGTGCTGCAGCTGCTAACCAAGAGGCTGGCAGTTAAATCCACCAGGCGCTCCTTGGAAACTCTATGGGGCAGTACTACTCTGTCCTAGAGGGTCGCTATGAGTTGGAATCAACTTGATGGCAATGGGTTTTTTTTTTTTTTTTGGAATCTTTATGGAAGCACATTGCCAGATCTTTCTCCCTCTGGGCAGCTAGTGGGTTCTAACCGCTTGCCTTTCAGTTAGCAGCTGAGCACTTTAACCACTGCGCCAACAGGGCTCCTTTCCAGTAAAAATTACAGCCAAGAAAACCCTGTGGAAGCAGTTCTACTCTAACACATGGGGTCACCGTCTTGTTTGTTTTGCTGCTACAAGAGGCCTCTCCCGACCACCTCTCAGGGGTCAGGAGGAGGCAGCAAGACCCCATCGCTTAGTGAGTTGCCATGTCTCTCACCCTGTCCCCGAGGGCTCCTTACTTTGCAGCCGTACTGCAGTGCCAGCTTGTTGAGGCTGTCCTCCTGGGCCAGCTCCCGCTGCAGCAGCACCACGTCGGCGGCTCCTGGCTGGTGAGGGCGGTGGGCGCAGTTCTCGTGGCGCTCCTTGCCCCGGGGCCGCAGTACCACCCGGCCTGACTCTTCCTCAGAGGAGTCCCCTGAGTCTCCGCTGCCATCCTTAAACACGTAAACGTGGCTGCTGGGAGTCCTACACACAACCGCCGGGCCTTGGAAGGTCTTGGTTAATACTTCCTTCTGCCTCATCTTCTTAACTGAAAACCAAACCCGGGGTTAATTCCACACAAAGCATATTCACTCCTCTGTGGCCGCATTAAAGGTAAGGGTCCTCTGCTGTTAGAGGTCATTTCTCTCCCTAATCACTGGACGTGCTCAACAAGTACCATCAGTCCCAAAACTGTGCTTATGCTGGCTGGGAGAGAAGGAGGTAGGCAGAGTAAAAACACTGCATTTTTTCCCTAAGTGCACACTTTTTGCCCAAAAAGCAAAGTTTCCCCCTTTTCCTCCCATTATTCCTCATCCACAGCTGTGTCCCCTCAACAGCCACAACTGTAAAGAAGCGACTTCTATTTGTGGTCTCAGAGTTGTAAAGAGGAGGGGGGTCCCTGCCATGAGAGGCAAGTACTGCATCCTAGCCTTCTGGCCCCTGAGAATCTTAAATTCCCAACCTTTCCCCCAAAACTGGTATTCAATACTGGGCACATTGCAAGTATCTTCACTAAGGTCAAGACTAAGGGCACTTGCTTGCCAAGAAGCACCAGGAGAAGAAATTACTTGTATTTTGAAACAGCTTGAATATAATACGTGAGGCAAGTTAGGGGCAAATCCCCGTCAACTGAGACCTTGGCCCCTTGCTCACAGGTCTCCTGGCTTTCATTCCATCTGCCTGTCCGGTCTTTCTTTTCACTGCCAGCCAAGTGCAAACCCACAACGCCCCCTTTCCCCTCTCCGAACTGTTCCAACGAGATTCAGGGCTGAAATCTCAAGCACCGGAACTGACGGCCTCAAAAGAACCGCTGGCACCGGGGTCCTGCGAGCCGCTGGGGAGCAGACCACCGGGGACAGCCCGCGACCCCGCGCCGAGACCCGCACTCCCTCCCCTCCGAGCTCCGGGCCGGCAAGGGGGCCCCGGCAGGTCTCAGGCCTCGGTTTCTCCCCAGCCCCTTCCGTGGACGGAGGGGGCCCCGAGGCCGGAGCTGACAAAGGAAACGGTCAGCGGCCGCCCTCGGGCTCACACGGGCGGGGCCCCGACGTTCTACAAGGGCGTGATCTTTAACCTCTGACCTCCAACCCAGGGATGTACCGCTGGCCCTCGACGGTCCCGGTCGCCCCCTCCAGCTGGGGAGTGGCCGCCCGCCCCCAAGCCGACCAGCCAGGCCAGGCGGAGCGCCTCAGCCCCCTCAGTGTAGGCCCGGGTCCCTCAGCGCCCAGGCTCCGCCGCGCCCGCTCCGCCGCCGCCTCGCCTGCCGATTGGCCTCGAAAATCAGCGGGCCGAGGGGCGGGGCCTACGAGGCAGCCAATGAAATCTTCGGTGGGTGGGCACTGGAACGAGCCAAGCCGTGCAGAGAGGTCAGCCCCGGGATTGCAGGGCCCGGGGGCGGGGCCGCGGGGCGGACACCAGGGGCGGGCCCGGGGGCGGGGCCAAGGGGCGAGGGGTCGGGGCCAAGGGGCGAGGGGTCGGGGCCAAGGGGCGGTCGCCAGGGGCGGGGCCCGGGGTCGGGGCCAAGGGGCGAGGGGTCGGGGCCAAGGGGCGAGGGGTCGGGGCCAAGGGGCGGTCGCCAGGGGCGGGGCCCGGGGTCGGGGCCAAGGGGCGAGGGGTCGGGGCCAAGGGGCGAGGGGTCGGGGCCAAGGGGCGGTCGCCAGGGGCGGGGCCCGGGGTCGGGGCCAAGGGGCGAGGGGTCGGGGCCAAGGGGCGAGGGGTCGGGGCCAAGGGGCGGTCGCCAGGGGCGGGGCCCGGGGTCGGGGCCAAGGGGCGAGGGGTCGGGGCCAAGGGGCGAGGGGTCGGGGCCAAGGGGCGAGGGGCCGGGGCCAAGGGGCGGTCGCCAGGGGCGGGGCCCGGGGCGGGGCCGCGGGGGCAGACGCCAGGGGCGGGGCCCGGGGCGGGGCCGGGGCGGGGCCGGGGCGGGGCTCCCAGGGCCGACGTCCGCCCTGCCGGGCCAGCTGCGACGGCGGCTGCGGCTTTTGCTCATGCCCTGGGACGCTGGCCTCGCGAAGTTCACAGCTGTCTGCTCAGCCCCGGCGCTCTGGCCACTAGAAGAGGCCTTTGACCCCGCCCTGTAGGTAAATGCCCGCGGGTCTGTGGCGGGCCCGGGTCCCCAGAAGAGAGGGGGTCACCGCCGAGCCTCCCGCGGAGAAAGCGGCCCCCCGGCTCCGTCTAGATGGGCCGGGGTCTCCCTGCGCGGGGTGTCGGCGGACCCTGAGCCTTTGGACGCCGGGACCACGAGAATAAAAGCAGAAAGGTCTGCTAACATCGAACCACAAATAAAGTAATATTTATCAAACACCGGATGGTGGAGGATTTCTTAAGCTTAAAAGTGATGGATGAATTGTCTCACACGCCAAGGCACAAACGTTTAAAACTTCTATCCAAACATGAAAACCGTAATTACCAAACGATAACCAGGGAAAACCTCACCAAATGACTCAGACCCCAGTAGAGAAAAACCAGCAGTTAAAAGCCTATGCCTTTGTGACTGTTGACTTGGAACTCATATCTAATTTAACGGGTTGTCTTTTGTGTCCACAAAGCCTCTCCGGAGCACTACAAAGTACATTTTTCCATATTTTTCTATATTATATACCATATTTTAAGTCATGACGTCCAAAATATGTCTTCAAAATGGAAAAAATCATTTTCATGTTAGGTAATATATGACTGGCAGAAAAAGAGGCAAAGAGAGAGAAAAAAAGGAATCTTACTATAAATATTTGTTCATGATGGGGAACCCTGCCAGAAATTGCATTTGTAGTTTTTACTCTTCTCTGATGACAGACATGGACGCCTGGTGGTTCAGTGGTTAAGAGCTTGGCGGCTAACCAAAAGGTTGGCAGTTTGAATCCACCAGCTGCTCCTTAGAAACCCTATGGGGCAGTTCTACTGTGAGTCCCAATCCACTCCACAGCGATGGGTTTGGATTTTTTTTTTTTTTTTTGGATGAAAGACATAAAACTTTGTTACACCACGTAAGGACAAGATCAGAACTCAATCCTCTGTTTCTTGAAAGACCTTTGTATGTGTCAGATATTTCAGTTGTGTTGGGAATATGGCCTGCCGCCACGTCTCGCATCCAAGCCACCTAAGCAGAGGCCTTGGAACCGGAACATTCCTGATAAAGAGGCTATGAGTTTGGCCACTGTCTCTCTGCCAGTCCCTTCTCCTTTGGGGGAAAGCCTTTCTCCCTCTTCTGGGCACATGGTAACTTTCTGTGTCCTGCTCATTCATGGGCACCACATAGCACCTGGCCAACCCCACTTCTATATTGTCTCCTCCAACTGCCACAGAGGGGTGTGTGCAGAATATCTGTCCTGCACTGGCCACAAAGGGCGACTCCCTAGCCATGGGAGACTGGTGCCCACAATTGAAGCTGACCTTGCTCTGTCTATTCGTTGTGTGAAATAATAAAAATAAAATAATACAAAAAAATAATAATGAGAGAAAATGTAAACCTCAGTAGCAATCGAAGCAATATAAATCCAAATAACAAGACTTCAGAATAACCCCTCAAAGGCTATCCTACTTACAATAACAGTCAAATTCTTTATCTTGGGTGGTGAAGCCCAAGATGTGCAGACTCTAAACCTTCTCTGTGGCTCTCCCCACTCCTTGCAGTCACACTGTGCTGTGTTCGGCCTCTTAACATCCTTCTCCCACCTCAGGCGCTCGTCCTTTGCTGTTCCAAGAATGTCTCTTTCTTGGTCCTTGTCATTACTGGATTTTCTGACCCTCAGGTCTCACATGAAAGTCACCTTCTCAGTGAGGTGCTCCCATCCACCTTGTAAAGGTAGATGTCCCCTCTGTGCTTTGTCAGAATATTCTCATTCTTCACAGCATTCCTCAGTTAATTTACTTATTTTATTGCCATGTCCCTGGGTGGTGCGAATAGTTTACGCTCAACTACTCACCTAAAGGGTGGCAGTCCAAACCCACCCACAGTGCTGCAGAAGAAAGGCCTGGTGACCTGCTTCCGTAAAGATTACAGCCAGGAAAACCCCATGGAGCTCAGCTGTACTCTACAAAGAATCAACTCCACAGCAACAGCTCTGGTTTTTGGTTTCGTTTTGTTTTATTGTTGGGATCTTCCTACCCCAAACACCACTATACTTACTTCCAATGCCCAGCTCAAATGCAGTCACTTAGTATGTGCTCACAATTCTATTGGTTCCGTAGGCGAGACATCAAGTGAGCTAGGCCAGGCAGGATACACAGAGAGAGGACAGCAACAAAACTCAAGCCCTGGTGTGTCTGACTCCAGAGTCCACGCTGTCGTCAGCTACCAGCAGTATTTCTGGCCCAAGGCCCTTGGCCATGACCTGGGGATTTGGCAAGTCTACCCATGGCTGTCGAGTTGATTCCTACTCATAGTGACTCTATAGGGCAGAGTCGAACCAATTCTAGGAGTCAGAATTTAAAGGCATGATTAATGGAGACTAGAGTCAGAACAAAGTGTGAAAACCTGCATTAATGTAGCTTCTCTCTATCAGTTATGGTTCTTTCATTCATTCAACTTATAGAGCTCCTTTTATGTGCTAAGCACTGGGGGCACAGTGGGGAACCAGGCTGCCAAGGCTGCATGGGGCTGACAGTTCCAGAGGGGAGACAGACATACACAGAATACATCATTACAGATTATGCTAGGTCTATGAAAGACTCAAACTAGGTCATGTCTATTAATAAAAATCATGCAAACTTTGTAAAAGCAAAAGGATAGCTGTGCGTCCTTTCCCTGTCATACTGGGGTATTATCTCGAAGGCCCATCCAAAAATTATCTGTTCCTCTAAGGCAGCTGTTCTCAAAGTGTGATCTGGGTGCCCTGGTGGTTCCTAAGACCTTTTCAGAGGGTCTATGAGATCAAAACTATTTTCATAGTAATGCTAATATTATTTGCCTTTTTCACTTTGTTCTGTCTTGAATGTACAGTAATTTGTTGTTGTTGTTAGATGCAGTCAAGTCGGTTCTGACTCATAGCGACCCGATGCACAACAGAACGAAACACTGCCCGGTCCTGCACCACCCTCACAATTGTTGCTATGTTTGAGCCCATTGTTGCAGCCACTGTGTGAATCCATCTTGTTGAGAGAGTCTTCTTCTTTTTTGCTGACCCTCTACCAAACACGATATCCTTCTCCAGGGACTAATCCCTGCTGATAACTTGTCCAAAGTATGTGAGAGGAAGTCTTACTGAGACAGATAGGGTTAACTCCGCTGGTGGAACAAAAGAGCTGTTAAAAGATGACCATCTAGAAGTTGAGTAAACAGGAACCACACCCTGTCAACATGAAATAAGGTTAAAACAACCCGTGAATTACTACCTCCTTCTTAGTGTTTTTCTAGTCCCTTTCCCCTTTACAGATTCCACATGCACAGAAGAACAAAGTGTGACCACTGTTCGACTTTCTTTAGCCTGCGGAAGAGGGCAATGTAGTGCCCAAAATCAGTGCACCTGCACTATATCCTATAATAAGTGATGCCAAGGGCTGCCAAGAGGACTCCATCTTGAATATCAGCGGGTTCCATCTTGGATTCCAGATGCCAGCGCAACCTAATTAGTATGCACCGCCATTCTGAGAAGTACCTGCCCCTTGAAAGAAATCCAGTAAATATTCATTACTGTGTTGCCTCCACTGAACCCAAATAAGCCCTAATCTTGCTTCCGTTTTTGAGTCAGTCTTTTGGAGAGGCGTAAGTCCCCAGTGACTCCTTTTATTTGTCACAAGTAAAATAAACCTGTTAGAGCTGAACCCAAAATTGTCTCCTGTGTGTATTCTTACAAGAGAAAGACAAGGACCCATTGAATCTGAAGGGCCTCCATGCCCTCGGCAGTAACATCACCATCCTTGCTTCAAAGCAGCATTCTGGTTGTACTTCTTCCAAGACAGGTTTTTCGTTCTTTTGGCAGTCTGTGGTATATTCAATATTCTTCGCCAACACCACAATTCAAAGTAATTAATTTAGTAATTTAGCCAACATTTATTGGACCCTTACAGGGTACCATGCAACAGATCTGAGCATGACACCTGTATGACATATGTGCTGTTATAATTCCCATTATAAAGATGGAAAACTCTGAGTGTGGGAGAAGCTGCAAGATGCCTACCCAATATCTATTTTCACCTTTTTTCCTTAGAAACAGAGCCCCTGTATTATTTGGGAGACCAATGCGCTAAGCCAAGACTACATTTTCCAGCCTTTCTTGCAACATGTTGTACAATAAGTTCCAGATAATGAGATGTAAATGTAAGTATTGGGTGGGACTTCTGGAAAGGCTCCTAAAAGGAGGGGACATATGGAAAATCTCTGTAAAATGTATGTGCCCTTTTAATCCTTCCTCCTGCTACCTGAAATTGAGATGTGATGGCTAGAACACCAGTAGTCATCTTGGACCATGAGGCAACATTGGAGGTAGAATCCATGGAAGATATGTGAAAGAGCAATGATAAATATCATTATTTAAGCTACTTTTTAAGATCTCTGTTAGCAGCTGAACTAATTCCTAACTTACATTTTTAGGTGCAAAAAGATTAAGTTACTTGCCCAAGATGTCAATGCTACAAAAGGCAGAATACAACCCCCAGATAGTCTGGCTCCAAAGTTTATGGCGACTTTAGATATAAAAATGTTCTTAATGGTAAAAAATGGGGGCAAAAACAAACAAAAAAGTCCAACAGTAGGAGATTAGGTTGAATTAATTTAGCTCATTTATGAAATGGAATAAAGTACACTCATTAAAAATAATCTTGTAAACATACCTTGCTCGTGGATCGGAAGACTTAACATTATAAAAATGTCTGTTCTACCAAAAGCGATCTATATATTTAATGCAATTCTGATCCAAATCCCAATGACATTCTTTAATGAGATGGAGGAACAAATCACCAATTTCATATGGAAGGGAAAGAGGCCCCAGATAAATAAAGCATTACTGAAAAAAAGAACAAAGTGTGAGGCTTTACTTTACCTGATTTTAGAACCTATTACACTGCCACAGTAGTCAAAACAGCCTGGTACTGGTACAACAACAGATACATAGACCAATGGAACAGAATTGAGAATCCAGACATAAATCCATACACATATGATCAGTTGATATTTGACAAAGGCCCCAAAACAGTTAAATGGGGAAAAGACAGTCTTTTTTAACAAATGGTGCTGGCATGATTGCATATCCACCTGAAAAAAAATGAAACAAGACCCATACCTCACTCCATGCACAAAAACTAACTCAAAATGGATCAAAGACCTAAATATAAAATCTAAAACGATAAAGATCATGGAAGAAAAAATAGGGACAACATTAGGAGCCCTAATACATGGCATAAACAGCATAGAAAACATTATAAAGAGCGTAGAAGAAAAACTAGATAACTGGGCGCTCCTAAAAATCAAACACTTGTGCTCATCCAAAGACTTCACCAAAAGAGTAAAAAGACCACCTACAGACTGGGAAAAAGTTTTTAGCTATGACATTTCTGATCAGCGCCTGATCTCTAAAATCTACATGATAGTGCAAAAACTCAACTGCAAAAAGACAAATAACCCAATTTAAAAAAGGGCAAAAAATATGAATAGACACTTCACTAAAGAAGACATTCAGGTAGGTAACAGATACACGAGGAAATGTTCACAATCATTAGCCATTAGAGAAATGCAGATCAAAACTACAATGAGATTTCATCTCACTCCAACAAGGCTGGCATTAATCCAAAAAACACAAAATAATAAATGTTGGAGAGGCTGTGGAGAGATTGGAACACTTCTACACTGCTGGTGGGAATGTCAAATGGTACAACCACTTTGGAAATCGATTTGGCGCTTCCATAAAAAGTTAGAAATAGAACTACCATACGATCCAGCAATCCCACTCCTTGGAATATATCCTAGAGAAATAAGAGCCTTTACACGAACAGATACATGCACACCCGTGTTTATTGCGGCACTGTTTACAATAGCAAAAAGATGGAAGCAACCAAGGTGCCCATCAACGGATGAATGGATAAATAAATTATGGTATATTCACACAATGGAATACTACGCATCGATAAAGAAGAGTGAGGAATCTGTGAAACATTTCATAACATGGAGGAACCTGGAAGGCATTATGCTGAGTGAAATTAGTCAGTTGCAAAAGGACAAATATTGTATAAGACCACGATTATAAGAACTTGAGAAATAGTTTAAACTGAGAAGAAAACATTCTTTTGTGGTTACGAGAGGAGGGAGGGAGGGGGGTGGGAGAGGGGCATTCACTAATTAGATAGTAGATAAGAACTACTTTAGGTAAAGGGAAAGACAGTACACAATACAGGGGAGGTCAGCATAATTGGACTAAACCAAAAGCAAAGCAGTTTCCTGAACAAACTGAATGCTTCGAAGGCCAGCGTAGTAGGGGCAGGGGTCTGGGGACCATGGTTTCAGGGGACATCTAAGTCAATGGCATAATAAAATCTATTTAGAAAACATTCTGCATCCCACTTTGAAGAGTGGCGTCTGGGGTCTTAAACGCTAGCAAGCAGCCATCTAAGATGCATCAATTGGTCTCAACCCACCTGTATCAAAGGAGAATGAAGAACACCAAGGTCACAAGGTGATTACAAGCCCAAGAGACAGAAAAGGCCACATGAACCAGCGACTACATCATCCTGAGACCAGAAGAACTAGATGGTACCCACCTACAACCGATGACTGCCCTGACAGGGAACACAACAGAGAACCCATGAGGGAGCAGGAGAGCAGTGGGATGCAGACCCCAAATTCTCAAAAGGCCAGACTCAATGGTCTGACTGAGACTGGAAGGACCCTGGTGGTCATGGCCCCCAGACCTTCTGTTGGCCCAGGACAGGAACCATTCGCAAAGCCAACTCTTCAGACATGGATTGGACTGGACAATGGGTTGGAGAGGGATGCTGGTGAGGAGAGAGCTTCTTGGATCAGGTGGACATTTGAGACTGTGTTGGCATCTCCTGCCTGGAAGGGAGATGAGAGGGTGGAGGGGGTTAGAAGGTGGCAAAAAGGACACGAAAAGAGAGAGTGGAGGGAGAGAGCAGGCTGTCTCATTAGGGGGAGAGTAATTGGGAGTGTGTAGCAAGGTGTATATGGGTTTTTGTGTGAGAGACTGACTTGATTTGTAAGCTTTTGCTTAAAGCACAATAAAAATTCGTTTAAAAAATCTTGTAGCAGTATAGTTATTGACATGGAAAGATGTTTATGAATAAAAAATACTGTTCTAAATATTGCTAGAAAACAATGGTCCCCCAAACCCAACAGTATCAACCAATATACATTTGTAAGGCTACAAAGCAAGGCTCCATTTTGCTTCCCCGGAAACCCCATCTGAGCCCAGTGGGCCTCCTAACCTTATAAGCAGTTTCCTCAGAAAGATATCCTCTTTTTCTGCTCAGACCCTGGGCTGAGCTACCTGAGACACAGTTTCCCAGACCCAGGTGAGGCAGAAGGGAGGTGCCAGAGCACCGGGACCCACCCACTGAGTTTGTCAGGATCATTCCCACCAAGGAGAATCCCTCCACCCCGGCCCAGAGAAATCTGTTGCTGCCAAGTGGACTCCTTGTGACTCCATGTTTGTCAGAGTAGAACTACGTTCCATAGGATTTTCAATGGATCGCCATGCCCATCTTTCGAGGTGTCTCTGGCTGAACTTGAACCTCCAACCTTTAGATTAGCATCAAGCATATTAGCCTTTTGCACCACCCAGGAACTCCCTACCCCTAAGAAAGCTGTAACCAAACCTCCATAAACAGATGTGCCTACTCAGATGCCCCTGAAACTCCTGCCAAACCTGTGCCGTCCCGTCCCTATGTCTGGCCTTTTGCCCAGGGAGCCCCAGTCAGGGTAGGGAGAAAGGAAGGGAGCAGATGCTTTCGCTGGTTGCTTCAAAATCCCAGTGGTTGAGCAGAGAACTGTATTGCCAGTGTTGTTAGAAATTCTTAAGCCATGAGTTCTCATTTGATAGTGAGGGATTTGGACCCAGAGACAGGAGGAGACTTGCCAGACTCACCCTGCAGGTTAGTGGTAGCTCTAAGACTTAGTGGAAGAGGCAGCCAGCTCTGCACTCCTCAGCTGTGTGACCTTGATCGAGCCCCTTGGCTTTCTGGGCCTTGGTCTTCCTACTTAGTGGTCTCCAGGCCTGGGGCAGCCATCTGTCTTATTCACCTGGAACAGTTTCAGTCTGTGCCTGTTGTCACAGCTTGGGCCAAATTAAGGCATGTGAGGGCCCTAAACAGTGATAATCTGTGGTGTCCCCTCCTCTGTTTACTCATGCATTTGAACAGGATATGTGAATTATATACGTACGTGTGTGTGCGTGTATGTGTGTGTTAGCTATCCATGATGTAACTTCTTTTTAAATGTGACCATTATGTTAGCAATTGAACACGGAATGCCATTTTAGGGGAACGAGGTGAACTGGATTAGAAAATTTTTAGTGGATGTGGGGTAATGAGATTTTTAGTGTATACCATATTTTCTACAAAAAGAATATTCCACAAAGTCTGCAACAAAGAAAATGAGTCAGTGAACTTGTTTCCACAATCAATGTAAAATTCTGTTGATCTCCCACAACAAAAAGTGACTTTCACCAATTTTGCTTTCAACGGCTTATACTTCAATTTTGATGCTTGTTTTGTAATTAAGACTGTAATTATAAATGAACAAATGACAAGACATCATAAAAGAAAATTTAATGATCAGAAAAATATTACAACAAATTTGTATATTTTATTTTTAGATAGCTCTTTCATCTCTCACGTTATAATTAAATGATTTCTTTCTATTCTTTGCTCTTACAAATTCTTCAATGATTTCATCACAATTAAGCTGATGAACAATACCTACTCCCATACGTAATAAGGATAATGAATCAAGTCTTTCTTGAATCATTGTACGCTGAGGATTTCTGAGTCTCTTGAAGGATGAGAACTAGCAATCTGTCGTGCAGTTTGTGATTATTAAAGTTAGGAATATGCGTAGAGCAATTTCAATATTGGAAAATATGCATTGTTTTTTATCTTCTACTATGGAATCATACACACCTGTTATTGTTAAGTGCCGTCGAGTGAGTTCCGACTCATAGGGACCCTGTGTACAACAGAATAAAACACTGCCGAGTGGGTTCCGACCCATAGGGACCCTGTGCACAACAGAATAAAACACTGCCGAGTGGGTTCCGACCCATAGGGACCCTGTGCACAACAGAATAAAACACTGCCGAGTGGGTTCCGACCCATAGGGACCCTGTGCACAACAGAATAAAACACTGCCGAGTGGGTTCCGACTCACAGGGACCCTGTGCACAACAGAATAAAACACTGCCGAGTGGGTTCTGACTCATAGGGACCCCGTGTACAACACAATAAAACACTGCACGGTCCTGTGCCATTCTCTTGATCGTTGTTATACTTGAGCCCATTGTTGCATACACTGTGTCAATCCATCTCAATGAGGGTCTTCCTCCTTTCGATAACCCTCTACTTTACCAAGCATGATGTCCTTCTCCAGAGACTGATCCTTCCTGATAACACATAAGATGAACTCTCACCATCCTCTCTTCTAAGGAGCGCTCTGGCTGTACTTCTTCCAAGACAGATTTGTTCATTCTTTTGGCAGTTCATGGTATATCCGGTATTTTTCACCAACGCCATAACTCAAAGGCGTTAATTCTTCTTCGGTCCTCCTTATTGGTTGTCCAGCTTTCACATGCATATGAGGCAGTGGAAAACACCATGGCTTAGGTCAGATGCACCTTAGTCTTTAAAGTTACATCGTTGATTTTTAAACCTTTTAAGAGGTCTTTTGCAGCAGATTTGTTCAATGCAATGAGTCTTTTGAGTTCTTGACTGCTGCTTCCATGGGCATTGATTGGGGATCCCAGTAAAATGAAATCCTTGACAACTTCAATCTTTTCTCCATTTATCATGATGTTGCTTCTTGGTCCAGTTGTGAGGGTTTTGGTTTTCATCATGTTGAGGTGTAATCCATACTCTAGGATGTAGTCTTTGATCTTCATTAGTAAGTGCTTCAAGCCCTCTTCACTTTCAGCAAGCAAGATTGTCATCTGCATAACACAGGTTATTAATGAGACTTCCTCTAATCCTGATGCCACATTCTTCTTCATGTAGTCCAGCTTCTCAGATTATTGGTTCAGCATTCAGATTGAATAAGTATGGTGAAAGGATACAATTCTGACACACACCTTTTCTTACTTTAAATCACACAGTATCCCCTTGTTCCATTTGAATGACTGCCTCTTGACCTAGGTTCCTCATGAGCACAATTAAGTGTTCTGGAATTTCCATTCTTCCTAATGTTAACCGTAATTTCTTATGATTCACACAGTCTTTGCATAGTCAATAAAACACAGGTAAACATCTTTCTGGTATTCTGTGCTTTCAGCCAGCGTCCATCTGACATCAGCAATGATATCCCTCCTTCCACACCCTCATCTGAATCTAGCCTGAATTTCTGGCAGTTTGCCATTGATGTTCTGCTGCAGCTGCTTTTGAATGATCTTCAGCAAAATTTTACTTGCATGTAATATTAATGATATTGTTCAATAATTTCCACATTTGGTTGGATCACCTTTCTTGGGAATAGGAATAAATATGGCTCTCTTCCAGTCGGTTGGCCAGACAGCTGTCTTCCAAATTCCTTGGCATAGACCAATTAGTACTTCCAGCACCACATCCATTTACTGAAACATCTGAATTGATATTCCATCAGTTCCAGGAGACTTGTTTTTTCACCAATGCCTTCAGTGCAGCTTGAACTTCTTCCTTCAGTACCTTCAGTTCTTGATCATATGCCACCTCTGAAATGATTGAACATTGGTCAGTTCTTTTTGGTACAGTTACTCTGTGTGTTCCTTCTGCCTTCTTTGATGCTTCCTTTGTAGTTCAGTATTTTTGCCCACAAAATCCTTCACTATTGCCACTCGAGGCTCGAATTTTTTCTTCAGTTCTTTCAGCTTGAGAAATGCCAAATGTGTTCTTCCCTTTTCTTTTCTAACTCCAGGTCTTTGCACATGTCATTATAATGCCTTACCTTATCTTCTTGAGCCATCCTTTGAAATATTCTGTTCAGCCCTTTTACTTCATCATTTCTTCCTTTCACTTAAGCTACTTGATGTTCAAGAGCAGGTTTCAGAATCTCTTCTGACATGCATTTTGGTCTTTCTTTCTTGTCTTTTTAATGACCTCTTGCTTTCTTCATGTATGATATCCTTAATGTCATTCCACAACTTGTCTGGTCATTAGTGTTCAAAGCATCAAACCTATTCTTCAGATTGTCTCTAACTTTAGGTGGAATATACTCAAGGTCATACTTTGGCTGTCATGGACTTGTTCTAATTTGCTTCAGCTTCAACTTAAACTTGCATATGAGAATTGATTGTCTGTTCTGCAGTAGGCCCGTGGCCTTATTCTGACTGATGATACTGAGCTTTTCCATCTCTCTTTCTACAGATGTAATTGATTTGATTCCTGTGTATTCCATCCAGCAAGGTCCACATATTCAGTCGTTGTTAATGTTATTGAAGAACGTATTTGCAATGAAGTCGTTGGTCTTGCAAAATTCTACCATGTAATCTCTTACATCATTTCTATCACCAAGGCCATATTTTTCAACTACTGATCCTTCCTCCTTGTTTCCAACTTTCCCATTCCTGTCACAGTGCATTCCTCTTAGTGCATCCCTATTGTATGTATGATTAATTTCAGACTGCAGAAGTTGGAAAAATCTTCCATTTCTTCATCTTTGGCCTTAGTGGTTGGTGGGTAAATTTGAATAATAGCCGTATTAATTGGTCTTCCTTGTAGATGTATGGATATTATGCTATCACTAACAGTGTTGTACTTCAGGGTAGATCTTGAAATGTTCTTTTTGATGATGAATGCAACGGCATTCCTCTTCAATTTGTCATTCCCGACATAGTAGACAAAATGATTGCCTATTCAAAATGGCCAACACCAGTCCATTTCAGCTCATTATTACTCCTGAGTGATTTTTATTGCCTTATTTATGTTCATCTGCATTTTTAAACTTGAACCTACATTTTTAAACTTGTTTGTTTATTATTAGTAGGTAGTATACCACATTGGAGCCCTGGTGGCTCAGCGGTTAAGAGCTCAGCTGCTAAGCAGAAGGCCAGCAGTTCAAATCTACCACCTGCTCCTTGAAAACCTTATGGGGCAGTTCTACTCTTTTGTATAGGATTGCTATGAGTCAGAATCAACTCATAGGCAGTAGGGTTGGTTTTGGCTTTTTTTTTTTCTCCATGGCTTAAAGATTTTTTTTTTTAATTGTGCTTTAGGTGAAAATTTACAGCTCAAGTTAGTTTCTTGTACAAAAATTTATGCACACATTGGTATGTGACCCTAGCTACCATCCCTATAATGTGACCGCACATTCCTCCTTTCCTCCCCAGATTTCCTGTGTCCACTCAACCAACTTGTATCCCCTTCTGCCTTCTCATCTTGCCTCCACACAGGAGCTGCCCAGCTAGTCTCAAGTATCTACTTGAACTAAGAAGCACACTCTTCACGAGTATCATTTTATGTCTTATAGTCCAGCCTACTCTTTGTTTGAAGAGTTAGCCCTGGAAATGGTTTTAGTTCTGGGCTAACAGAAAGTCTGGGGACCATATCCTCTGTCGTACCTCCAGTCTCAGTCAGACCATTAAGTCTGATATTCTTACTAGGTCTTCAGTTCTGCACCCCACTTTTCACCTGCTCCATCAGGGACTCTCAGGGCTGTCAGTGGTGATGGGCGGACAGTCGTGCTAGCCAGGCACCATCTAATTCCTCTGGTCTCTGGCTGATGGAGTCTCTGGTGTATGTGACCCCTTTTGTCTCTTGGGCTAATATTTCCCTTGTATCTATGGTGTTCTTCATTCTCCTTTGTTCCAGGTGGGTTGGGACCAATTGATGCATCTCAGACGGCCACTCGCTAGCTTTTAAGACTCCAGAGCCACTCACTAAAGTGGGATACAGAACATTTTCTTAACAAAATTTGCATGCCAGTTGACCCAGATGTCCACAGAACCATGGTCCCTAGGCCCCTGTCCCTGCTACACTGTCCTTCAAAGTGTCTGGTTGTGTTCAGGAAACTTCTTAGATTTTCAGTGGTGCTGACATCCCCCTTATTGGGTGTTGTCCTTCCCTTTACCCAAGATAATTCTTGTCTACCATATAGTTAGTGAATACCCTTCTCCCTTCCTTCCCACCCTTATAACCATCAAAGTATGTTTTCTTCTGTGTTTAAACCTTTCCTTGAGTTCTTATAATAGTGGTCTTATATAATATTTGCCCTTTTGCGACTAATTTCACTCAGCTTAATGCCTTCCAGATTCATCCATGTCATTAGATGTTTTGTGAATTCATCGTTGTTCTTTATCATTGCATAATATTCCATTATGTGAATATACCATAATTGGTTTATCCATTCATCTGTTGATAGGCACCTAAATTGTTGCCATCTTTTTGCTATTCTGAAGAACACTGCAATGAACATGGGTATGCATATATCTATTCGTGTGATGGCTCTTATTTCTCTAGTATATCTTCCAAAGAGTGGGATTGCTGGATCATATGGTACTTCTAGCTTTTTACAGAAGCGCCAAATCAATTTCCAAAGTGGTTGTACCATTGTACATTCCCACCAGCAGTGTATAAGGGTTCCAGTCTCTCCACAACCTCTTCAACATTTATTATTTTTGTGTTTTTTGGATTAATGCTAGCCTTGTTGAGGTGAGATGGTATCTTATTGTAGTTTTGATTTGCATTTCTCTAATAGCTAATGATTGTGAGCATTTCCTCATGTATCTGTTAGCCGTCTGAATGTCTTCTTTGGTGAAGTGCCGGTTCATATCCTTTGTCCACTTTTTAAGTGGGTTACTTGTCTTTTTTTTATTATTCTTAAGTTTTTTTTTTTTATTGTGCTTTAAGTGAAAGTTTACAAATCAAGTCAGTCTCTCACACAAAAACTTATATACACCTTGCTACATACTTGGGTTACTTGTCTTTTTGTGGCTGAAGTTTTGCAGTATCTTGCAGATTTTAGAGATTAGACCCTGATTGGATATGCTGTAGCCAATTTTTTTTCCCAGTCTGTAGGTTGTCTTTTTACTCCTTTGATGAAGTTTTTGAATAAACCTAAGTGTTTGATTTTTAAGAGCTTCCAGTTATCTAGTTTCTCTTCTGGTGTTTGTGCCTTGTTAGTTATGTTTTCTATTCTGTTCTTGCCATGTATTAGGGACCCTAGCATTGCCCCTGTTTTTTCTTCCCTGATCTTTATAATTTTAGGTTTTATATTTAGGTCTTTGATCCATTTTGAGTTAGTTTTGTGCATGGTGTGACGTATGTGTCTTGTTTCGTTTTTGTTTGCAGATGGATATCCAGTTATGCCAGCACCATTTGTTAAAGAAACTGTCTTTACCCCATTTAATGGACTTTGCGCCTTTGTCAAATATCAGCTGCTTATATGTGGATGGATTTACATCTGGATTCTCCATTCTGTTCCATTGATCTATGCATCTGTTGTTGTATCAGTACCAGGTTGTTTTGACTATCATGGTGGTATAATAGGTGCTAAAATCAGGTAGTGTGAGGCCTCCCACTTTGTTCTTCTTGTTTCAGTAATGCTTTACTTATTTGGGGCCTCTTCCCTTTCCTTATGAAGTTGGTGATTTGTTTCTCCATCTCATTAAAAAATGTTTTTGGAATTTGGATAGGGATTGCATTGTGTCTGTAGATTGGTTTGGGTAGAACTGACAATTTCACAATGTTGAGTCTTCCTATCCATGAGCAAGGTATGTTTTTCCACTTACGAAAGTCCCTTTTCCTTTCTTGCAGTAGAGTCTTGTAGTTTTTTTGTCTAGGTCTTTTACATCTCTGGTTAGGTTTATTTCCAAGTATTTTATCTTCTTGGGGGCTATAGTAAATGGTATTGATTTCGTGATTTCCTCTTTGAAGTTCTCTTTGTTGGTGTAGAGGAATCCAACTGATTTTTGTATGTTTATCTCGTATCCTGATGTTTTCCTGAAATCTTTTATTAGTTCCAGTAGTTTTCTTGTGGATTCTTTGGGGTTTTCTGTGTACAAGATCCTATCATCTGCCAATAAGAATACTTTTACTTCTTCTTTATCAATTTGGGTGCCCTTTATTTCTTTTTCTAACCTAATTGCAGTAGAGAGGACCTCCGGCACAATGTTGAATAAGAGTGCCGATAAAGGGCATCCTTGTCTGGTTCTCGTTCTCAAGGGGAATGCTTTCAGATTCTCTTCATTTAGGATGTTGTTGGCTGTTCGCTTTGTATAAATGCCCTTTATTATGTTGAGGAATTTCCCTTCCATTTCTATTTTGCTGAGCTTTTTTATCATGAATGGGTGTTGGACTTTGTCAAATGCCTTTTCTGCATCAATTGATAAAATCATGTGGTTCTTATCTTTTATTTATGTGATGGATTACATTGATTGTTTTTCTAATATTGAACCATCCCTGCATACCTGCATACTTGATCATGGTGAATTATTTTTTTTATGTGTTGTTGAATTCTATTGGCTACAATTTTGTTGAGGATTTTTAAGTCTATGTTCGTAAGGGATATTGGTCTGTAATTCTCTTTTCTTTTTTTTTTTTTTTGGTGGTGTCTTTACCTGGTTTTGGTATCAGGGTTATGCCTGGAATGAGTAGAGTATTCCATCCTTTTCTATGCTCTGAAATACCTTTAGCAATAGTGGTATTAACTGTTCTCTGAAAGTTTGGTAGAAATCTCCAGTGAGGCCGTCAGGGCCAGGACTTTTTTTGTTGGGAGTTTTTAAATTACTTTTTTAATCTCTTCTTTTGTTATAGGTTTATTTAGTTGTTCTGCCTCTGTTTGTGTTAGCTTAGGTAGGTAGTGTGTTTCTAGAAATTTGTCCATTTCCTCTAGGTTTTCAAATTTGATGGAGTACAATTTTTCATAATATTCTGTTATGATACTTTTCATTTCAGCCGGGTCTGTTGTGATATCGCCCACCTCATTTCTTATTAAGGTTTATTTGCTTCCTCTCAAGTTTTTTATTTTTTCAGTTTGGCCAATGGTTTATGAATTTTGTTGATCTTTTCAAAGAACAAGCTTTTGGCCTTGTTAACTCTTTCAATTGATTTTCTATTCTCTATTTCATTTAATTCTGCTCTACTTTTTATTATTTGCTTTCTTCTGGTGTCCAAGGGCTCCTTTTGCTGCTCTGTTTCTACTTGTTTGAGTTGTAGGGTTAACGTTTTGATTTTGGCCCTTTCTTCTTTTTGGACGTGTGCATTTATTGCTATAAATTGACCTCTGAGCACTGCTTTTGATGTGTCCCAAAGGTTCTGGTAGGATGTGTTTTCATTCTCATTTGATTCCGTGAATTTGTTCATTCCATCCTTAATTTCTTCTATAACCCAGTCGTTTTTGAGCAAGGTATTATTCAGTTTCCATGTGTTTGATTTTTTTTTCCTTGATTTTTCTGTTATTGATTTCTACTTTTATGGCTTTATGGTCAGAAAAGGTGCTTTGTAATATTTCAATGTTCTGGATTTTATTAAGGCTTGCTTTGTGGCCTAATATGTGACTTATTCTGGAGAATGTTCCATGTGCATTGGAAAAGAAAGTATACTTGGCTGCTGTTGGGTGTAGTGTTCTGTATATGTCTATGAGATCATGTTGGTTGATTGTGGCATTTAGATCTTCTGTGTCTTTATTGAGCTTCTTTCTGGATGTTCTGTGCTTCACTGAAAGTGGTGTGTTGAAATCTCCTACTATTATTGTGGAGCTGTCTGCTTCTCTTTTCAATGCTGTTAGAGTTTGTTTTATATATTTTGAGCCATGTTTTGGGGTATGTAAATATTTATTATGGTTATGTCCTCCTGGTGTATTGACCCTTTAATCGTTAGATAGTGTCCGTCCTTATCCTTTGTGGTGGATTTTACTTTAAACTCTATTTTGTCAGAGATGATACTGCCAGTCCTGCTCTTTTTTGATTGTTTGCTTGATGTATTTTTTTCCATTCTTTGAATTTTAGTTTGTTTGTGTCTTTAAGTCTAAGACGTCTTTAAGTCTAAGTCTCTTGTAGGCAGCATATAGATGGATCTTCTTTTTTTAAATCCGTTCTGCCACCTTCTGTCTGTTTATTAGTGCATTTAGTCCATTTACATTCAACATAATTATTGATAGGCATGAGTTGAGTCCTGTCATCTTGATGTATTTTTCATGTCTGTGTTGTTGATAGTTACTCTGTTCTACTTAATTTTCTGCGCTGATTTGTTTTTCTTTATGTATTTTCTTCTCATCTTTTTCATTGTTGGTGATTTTGTATCTGCTGAGTCTTTATGCTTTTTATTTTGATGTGCTGGATTGTCAGTTTCCTTTGTGGTTACTTTAATATTTACCTCTATTTTTCTAAGTTTAAAACAATCTTTTATTTCTCTATATCGCTTTGACTTCCTCTCCATATGAAAGATCTATGAATACATTTTTAATCCCTCTTTTTGTTTTGATGTTTTCATCTTTTGCATATTGACCTCTCTATGTTCCTATTTTCAGTATTTTAGATTTGATTTATTTTTGTGACTTCCTATCTGGGCTGATATCGGGTTGTTCTATGCTGTGTTTTAATCTTGGATTGTTATCTGATGTTATTGATTTTCTAAATGGATAAACCCTTTGGTATTTCTTGTAATTTTGGTTTGGTTTTTACAGATCCTTAAACTTCTGTTTATCTGGAAATGCCCTAAATTCACCATCATATTTGAAAGACAGTTTTACTGAAGGTATAAATCTTGGCTGGCAATTTTTTTCCTTCCAGGCTTTATGTATGTCATTCCATTGCCTTCTTGCTGCATGGTTTCTGCTGAGTATTCATAGCTTAGTCTTATTGACTCTCCGTTGTAGGCGACTTTTCATTTATCCCTAGCTGCTGTTAAAATTCTCTCTTTATCTTTGGTTTTGGCAAGTTTGATTATGATATGTCTTGGTGACTTTATTTTGGAATCTACCTTGTGTGGGGTTTGATGAGTTTCTTGGATAGATATCTTCTCATCTTTCATGATATCAGAGAAATTTTCTGCCAACTAATCTTCAACAATTCTCTCTGTATTCTCTTTATCCCTCCTGTTCTGGTGCTCCAAAGGTTATTTCTCTTGATAGAGTCCCCACGTAATTCTTAGGGTTTCTTCATTTTTTTTTTTTTAATTCTTTTATCTGGTTTTTCCTTAAATAAATTGGTGTCAAGTGCTTTATCTTCAGTCTCACTAATTCTGACTTCATTTGCCTTAATTCTGCTCCTGTGACTTTCTACGGAGTTGTCTAATTCTGACATTTTATTGTTAATCTTTTGGATTTCTGTTTTCTGTCTCTCTATAGATTCTTGCAGCCTGTTAAATTTGTCATTATGCTCTTGTATAGCCTTCTTAAGTTACTCTATTGCTTTATCTGTGTGTTCCTTGGCTTGTTCTGCATTTTGCCTGATCTCCTTCTTGATCTCTTGAAGAGCTCTGTATATTAGTCATTTTAATTCTACCTCTGGTAATTTCAAGAAGTTATCTTCCTCTGGAAGGTTTCTTGATTCTTTGTTTTGGTGGTTTGCAGAAGCCATTGTGGTCTGCTTCTTTATGTGATTTGATATTGACTGTTCTCTCTGAGCCATAAGTTATTATATTTATTTATTTTATGTTTGTTTATTATATCTTAGCTTCTTGTTTTGTTTTGTTTTGATATTCTCAAATAGGCTGCTCGTGAGAGGCAGTTTGATTATTGTGTCTTTGCAGCTCTCACCTCCTGTCTCCAGGAGGCTAGAGCTGTTACTAGATTTGTGAGCCCAGGAGTCCATTTATTTTTCTTGTGTGGATTCAGCTCAGGTGTCCAGGTCATCGGTCACCTAGTGTGTGATGCGGGCTCTCAACTACAGTCCTAGATGGGCAGGGGTGACTGGAGTAGGCACAGGTATCTGGCTGCAGTAGGGGGCCATGCGCTGATCAAAGCAGGGGGCTGATGGCTGCCCCAAGTGTCTGAGTGGAAGGTGTGTCACTGTTCCCTAGAGCACATAGGTGGGTGGGTTTTTCAGCTAGACTATGGGCACCCAATGCTGTTGGGATGTAGGGACTGGGAGTAACTACTTATTCTTGGACCCCTGTCATGGGTGGCTCAGTGGAATGGGTGGAGCCATCAGCCCTCAGGCCCCTGATGTGGACAGGTGAGAACCCTGCTTAATAGAGAGAGTGGTGTCATGTGTAAGTACTCTGCCACTCCCCCTTATAGCAGATACAGATTAAAATGGGATTCAGGTATGTACCCTGTTATACTGTGCTAATGAGGGCCTAAGCTGTTGAAATCACTCACACAGGTTTATACAGGGGTGAAAGGCATTCAAAGTCCATGGATCCCTTTTGCCTATGTCTAGGCAAAAGGGCTGTGTCTGCCCTGAGTTCCCAGATTAGGGCAGCTGGCAGATTATTTTTTCCCATTTGTTAATTTGTTCCCTCTCCAAAGCCGGAAGAACGGCTCAGGTTGTTTGACAGGTCCTACTTCTGGCCCAGGGAGCACAGGAATTCCTGAAGCAGACCGGGATCCAGAGCAGAGCAGAGAGAGGCAGGTAAGAGGTATGTCCAAAAGGGCTTTTTTTTTTTTTTTGGATTCACAAGGTAGGTTAGATGCTTGTACTTATCTTTTGCCAACTGGGTGCCATTTCTCACTGGTTCTGGAGGTTTGAGTAGGCTCTCCACCACTTGGTCTCCTCTGATGTGGAAAACACATCCCAAGCGCCACTGCTTGCCTCACCTACTGGGTGCCAGTGCCAGCCAGGTCAGGTCTGGCAACTTCTTGCTGCTTGTGAACCGTCTGTCCCTCCCCCTGGCACTCTGTCTGATTCCTCAACTTTGTCTTTGATGTTCAGAGCTCCGAGATTGTCACATGTAATCAATTCACTTGTCTTTTCAGGTCTTTGTTGTAAGAAGAACCACAGGAAACATCTGACTACTCAATCATCTTGGCCCTGCCTCCTGGTTTCGGCTTTTATACCACATTGGAGCCCTGGTGCTGCGGTGATTAAGACCTCAGCTGCTAACAAAAGGTTGGCAGTCTGAATCCACCAGCCGCTCCTTGGAAACCCTATGGGGGAGTTCTTCTCTGTCTTATAGAGTTGCTCTAAGGCATTCAACTCTGTGGGTCATAACAAATTATGGATAACATTACAAAGAATGGGAATTCCAGAACACTTAATTGTGCTTATGCAGAACCTGACATAGATGAGAAGGCAGTTATTGGGGAGGGGATACTGTGTGGTTTAAAATAAGGAAAGACGTGTGTCAGGATTGCATCCTTTCACTATACTTATTCAACCTGTATGCTGAGCAAATAGTCTGAAAACTGGACAATACGAAGAAGAACGGGATATGCAGATGACACAGCCCTGCTTACTGAAAGTGAGGAGGATGTCAAGCATTTACTGATGAAGATCAAAGACTACAACCTTCAGTGTGGATTGCACCTTAATATAAAGAAAACAAAAATCCTCAGAACTGGACTAATAAGCAACCTCATGATAAATGGAGAGAAGATTGATGCTGTCAAGGATTTCATTTTACTTGGATCCATAGTCAATGCCCATGGCAGCAGCAATCAAGAAATCAAAAGATGTGTTGCATTGGGCAAATATGCTGCAAAGACCTCTTTAAATTGTTAAAAAGCAAAGATGTCACTTTAAAGACTAAGGTGCACCTGACCCAAGCCATGGTGTTTCCAATCGCCTCATACGCATGCAAAAGCTGGACAATGAATAAAAAAGGCACAAGAAGAATTGACACCTTTGAATTATGGTGTTGGCAAAGAATATTGAATATACCATGGAGTGCCAGAGGAGCGAACAAATATGTTTTGGAAGAACTACAGCCAGAATGCTCCTTAGAAGCAAGGATGGCAAGACTTCATCTCACATAATTTGGACAAGTTATTGGGAGGGACCAGCCCCTGGAGAAGGACATCATGCTTGGTAAAGTAGGGGGTCAGTGAAAAACAGGAAGACCCTCAAAGAGATAAACTGATGCAGTGGTTGCAACAATGGGTTCAAGCATAACGATTGTGAGCATGGCACAGGACCCAGCAGTATTTCCTTTTGTTGTATGTAGGGTGACTATGAGTTGGAACCAACCGGACACCTAACAACAACAACGAGTTGAAATCTACTTGACAGCAATAGGTTTGGTTTTTTTAGACTACGTTAAGTCTGTTCAGATTAAGCTGGACTAGGAAGAAAGGTATGGCAATCTACTTCTGAAAATCAGCCAGTGAAAACCCAGTGGATCACCAGAATCTGCAGCTCAGCATGGAAATGGTGCAGGACCAGGCAGCGTTTTATTCTGTTTTGCATGGGGCTGCCATGCAGCTACAACAACAGTGTACCACGTAGTGGTTAAAACCACAGGTTCTGAAGTCAGACATCCAACTTTGAATCCAGCACCATCCTTTGGAATCTGTAGGAAAATTTTTTGACCTCTACAAGCCTGTTTCCTTGTATATAAAATGGGATCTGAGGTAGTCCCTGCTGCTGTCAGGATTAAATGGGGGAAAATTCCTGTCTGGTGTTCAGCGTGTGCCTAGCATGCAGTGAGCATTCAGGGAACGTTGGCTGTCATTGTCATCAAAACAAAACCAGTTGCTGTGGATTTGGTGCTGACTGCTGGCAACCCCATGTGTCCCAGGGTAGAACTGTGGTCCGTGGGGTTTTCATGGCTATGACCTTTTGGAAGCAGATCACCGGGCCTTTTTCCCAAGGCGCCTCTGAGTGGACTCCAAACTCCAATCTTTTTGTTGGTAGTCAACTGTTTAACCATTTATGCCACCCAGGGACTTCTCATTAAGGTGGGAACAGTAAAAGCATAGAAGTTATTTTTTAATTTTTTTAAAAAAATGCATGGCTGTCCTACTTAACATAAGTAGGTGGAAGTAGTTTGTGGGCCCCTTTTGGAGCCTTTATGTACTGTGATCTGGGGAACAAGTTTGCTATGTGAGTTTTCAGCCATTTGCCCACATTTTTACTTGAGTCAGATCCAATTGTCCTAGGGCCTGGGTGTTGGGACACGCCCCAAAACTGGAGCCCAATGAACAGACAGCTGATGTAATCATAGCTGACAACAAAGGCAGGTGTCAGCTAGGCCACAGTCCTTCAGACCAGGTGAGATCCCCGTGGGAAGTCCAGCCTCACCCAACCTCCCTGTAATGCCCTGTGAACCCGCCTTCTTGGTCATCCCAGGCCAAACTCCTCCTGCCACCTCTCCCACTCGGAGCCTGGGATTCTCCTGTCCTCCCTACCTTGGCTGGGGACTCAGTCTTTTTTTTTTTTTTTTCTGGTTTCTCCAAAGAGACACATGCGCGGCACCTTTGTGTCAGCAGCAGGGGATTAGAGGTTTTACAGACACATCTTAATATTGGATGTGTCCTCACTGTCCCTCTCAGGAGCAAAACCTCAATCCCTGTCCCACCCACTCCCCCTTCCATTTTCCAATCTGCCTGACTTTATCTAGTACCAACCTTTAACTGCAGCTGTGGTTTCCCTGGCATGCCTGGGAATTATGCCCAGGTTCTGAGCCTAACTCAACACTTCTCCATCCTGGTCTACTCCCCAGTCCCCCAGTGGGGCAGACTCATTAGTCCAATCAGGCAATGTAGGTGGGGCTCAAATTTTTAAAACTAATCAAAGCTCCATTAAAATGACAGTTAAAAGGGATGGGGGATTTCTTAAAACGTCAAACCTTCCGGCAATCCACACCTATCTATTTACTCAAGACAAATGAAAACAATGTTCACACACAGAGCTCTATGGCAATGTGCATAGACGCTTTACTCATAATTGCTCAAGTCACCTAGTGAATGCACAAACCAACTGTGGCACATTCCTACCGTGGAATACTGCTCAGGAACTAAAAGGAGCGGCTGACGCATGCAACAGCATGAGTGAATCTCAAAAGCATGATGCTACAGGAAAGAAACCAGATGCAAAAGGATATATACTGTATGGTTCCACTTATATGGCATTCTGGAATTCACAAAACCATAGGACAGGAATCAGATGAGGTCAGTGGTTGTCGGGGGCTTGAAGTGGGGAGGGAGGATTGACTGCAAAGGGCCATGGGGAAATTGTCTGGAGTGAAGGCATGGTTTAAGCTCCATTGTGGTAGTGATTAAAACCCATTAAATAGTACACTCTAAAGGGGTGAATATTACTGTATGTAAATTTCACCTCAATAAGCCAAACTTTACAAGTGGCTAAGGTGGGAGGAGTCCCTGGGTGGGGAAAATGGTTAATGTGCTAGGCTGTTAACCAAAAAGTTGGAGCCTAGAGTCCACCCAGAGGCATCTTGGAGAAAGGCCTGGCAATCTATGTCTGAAAAAATCAGCAACTGAAACCCTATGGAATAAAATAAAACAATATCATTAGGAATACTGTGCTCCTTTAAAAAGCATCTATATAAAGAAAAGGAAGGAGTGCTTCTGAATTCATTCTATAAAGCCACCATAACCCTGATACCAAAGCCAGGCAAAGACACCACACACACACACACACAAAAATGCAGACCAATATCTCTCATAAATATAGATGCAAAAATTCTGAACAAAATTCTAGCCAATAGAATTTGGTATCACATAAGAAAATAATACACCACAACCAAGTGGGATTCATCCCAGGTATGCATGGATGGTTCAACATTAGAAAATCAACCAATGTAATCAGGCACATAAATAAAAGAATCACATGATCATCTCAGTCGATACAGAAAAGGCATGTGACATAGTTCAACACCCATTCCTGATAAAAAAAAAACTCTCAATAAAATAGGTATAGAAGGGTAATTCCTCAACCTAATAAAGGGCATCTACACAAAACCAAGAGCCAACATCATTCTTAACGGAGAGAGGGTGAAAACATTCCCCTTGAGAACAAGAACAAGACAAGGATGCCCTTTATCACCAAGCCTATTTAACATTGTGCTGGAAGTCCTAGCTAGAGCAATAAGGCAAGAAAAAGAAATAAAGGGCAACCAAATTGGTAAGGAAGAAGTAAAACTGTCCCTGTCTGCAGATGATATGGTACTATATATAGAAAACACAGAAGACTCCAGGAGAAAAGTCCTGGAACTAATAGAAAGATTCAACAGAGTAGCAGTACACAAAATAAACATTCAAAAATCAGTTGGATTCCTATACACTAATAGCAAGAATGACAAAAAGGAAATCAGGAAAAAAACACCATTTATAATACCTCTTAAAAAAAATAAAGTACTTAGGAATAAATCTAACCAGGGATGTACAAGAGCTATATGAAGAAAACTGTAAAGCACTACTGCAAGAAACCAAAAGAGACCTACATAAATGGAAAAACATACCATACACATGGATAGGTAGATTTAACATGTGAAAATGTCAATTCTACCCAAAGCAATCTACAAATATAATGCAATCCCGATCCAAATATCAACAGAATTGCTTAACGAGATGGAAAAACTAATCATTAGCTTTATATGGAAAGGGAAGAGGCCCAAGATAAGTAAAGCACTATTGAAGATGAAGAATAAAGTAGGAGAACTTGCACTACATGACTTTAGAACCTATTATACATCTATGGCAGTCAAAACAGCCTGGTACTGGTACAACAGATACACTGACCAATGGAACAGAATTGGGAATCCAGACGTAAATCCATCCACCTACCGTTACCTGAACTTCAACAAGGAGCCAAAGTTGACCAAGTGGGAAAAAGTCAGTCTTTTCAACAAATGGTGCTGGCAAAACTGGATGAGCATCTGCAAAAAAATGAAACGGGACCCATATCTCACACCATACACAAAAACTAATTCAAAATTGATCGAAGACCTAAATATGAAGCCAAAAACTATAAAGATCATAGGAGAAAAAATAAGATCAACTCTAGAGGCCCTAATACATGGCATTAACAGGATATAAACCATAACTAACAATACACAAGCTCCAGAAGATAATCCCGATAACTGGGATCTTTAAAAATTAAACACTTATGCTCATCAAAAGACTTCACCAAAACAGTAAAAAGGGAACCTACAGACTGGGAAAGAAAAAATTTTGGCTATGACAAATCCGACAAAGGTCTAATCTCTACAATCTACAAGAAAATCCAACACCTCTACAACAAAAAGACAAATAATCCAGTTAAAAAATGGGCAAAGGATATGAACAGACACTTCACCAAAGAAGACATTCAAGTGGCTAAAAGACAAGTGAGGAAATGCACAAGAACACTAACCATTAAAGAGAAATGCAAATCAAAGCCACACTGAGATACCGTCTCACCCCAGCATTACTGGCATGAATCAAAAAACCGAAAATAACAAATACTGGAGAGGCTGCAGGGAGATTAGAACTCTTATGCACTGCTGGTGGGAATGCAAAATGGTACAACCATTTTGGAAAACAATATGGTGCTTCCTTAAAAAGCTAGAAATAGAAATACTATATGATCAAACAATCCCAGTTCTAGAAATATATCCTAGAGAAATAAGAGTCATCACATGAATAGACATATGCATACCCATGTTCATTGCAGCACTGTTCACAATATCAAAAAGATGGAAACAACCTAGATGCCCATCAACAGATAAATGAATAAACAAACTATGGTACATAGACACAATGGAATACTACACAATAATAAAGAACAATGATGAACCTGCAAAGCATCTCATGACATGGATGAATCTAGAGAGCATTTTGCTGAGTGAAATAACTCAATCATAAAAGGACAAACATTGTGTGAGACTACGACTCTAAAAACTCATGAAAAAGTTTACACACAAAAAAGAAACAATCTTTGATGGTTACAAGGGAGGGAAGGGGTGGGGAGCTTGGATTTCTTCCTTTACTACCATTGGTTCTTGATCATATGCTACCTCCTGAAATAGTTGAACATTGACCAATTCTTTTTGGTACAGTGACTCCGTGTATTTCTTCCATCTTCTTTTGATGCTTCCTGTATCGTTTAACATTTTCCCCATATGTTGTTGTTGTTAGGTGCCATCGAGTCTGTTCCGACTCATAGTGACCCTATGTGCAACAGAATGAAACATTGTCCGGTCCTGAGCCGTCGTTACAGTCGTTGCTATGCTTGAGCTCATTGTTGCAGCCACTGTGTCAATCCACCTCATTGAGGGTCTTCCTCTTTTCCACTGACACTGTACTCTGCCAAGCATGATGTCCTTCTCCAGGGACTGATCCCTCCTGATAACATGTCCAAAGTATGTAAGACGCAGTCTCGCCATCCTTGCCTCTAAGGGGCATTCTGGTTGCACTTCCTCTGAGACAGATTTGTTCATTCTTTTGGCAGTCCATGGTATATTCAATATTCTTCGCCAACACCACAATTCAAAGGTGTCAACTCTTCCTCAGTCTTCCTTATTCATTGTCCAGCTTTCACATACATATGATGCAATTGAAAATAGCATGGCTTGGGTCAGGCGCACCTTAGTCTTCAAGGTGATGTCTTTGCTTTTTAACCCTTAAAGAGATCTCTTGCAGCTGATTTGCCCAATGCAATGTGTCTTTTGATTTCTTGACTGCTGCTTCCATGGCTGTTGATTGTGGATCCAAGTAAAATGAAATCCTTGACAACTTCAATGTTTTCTCCGTTTATCATGATGTTGCTCATTGGTCCAGTTGTGAGGATTATTTTTTTTCTTTATGTTGAGGTGCAATCCATACTGAAGGCTGTGGTCTTTGATCTTCATTAGTAGTGCTTCAAGTCCTCTTCACTTTCTGCAAGCAAGGTTGTGTCATCTGTATAACGCAGGTTGTTAATGAGTCTTCCTCCAATCCTGATGCCCTGTTCTTCATATAGTTCAGCTTCTTGTATTATTTGGTCAGCATACAGATTGAATAGGTATGGTGAAAGAATACAACCCTGACACACGCCTTTCCTGACTTTAAACCCATCAGTATCCCCTTGTTCTGTCCAAACAACTGCCTCTTGATCTATGTAAAGTTTCCTCATGAGCACAATTAAGTGTTCTGGAATTCCCATTCTTCACAATGTTATCCATAATTTGTTTCCCCATATAATCCTTCAATATTGCAACAGGAAGCTTGAATTTTTTCTTTGTTTCTTTCAGCTTGAAAAACTGTTCTTCCCTTTTTGTTTTCTAATTCCAGGTCTTTGCACGTTTCTTTATAACACTTTACTATGCCTCCTCGAGTGGCCCTTTGATATCTTCTGTTCAGCTCTTTTACTTCACCATTTCTTTCTGTCACTTTAGCTACTCTACATCCAAGAGCATGTTTCAGAGTCTCTTCCTACATTCATTTTGGTCTTTTCTTTCTTTCCCGTCTTTTTAATGATCTGTTCTTTTCTTTGTGTATGATGTCCTTGCTGTCATTCCACAACTCATCTGGTCTTTGGTCGTTAGGGTTTAATGCGTCAAATCTATTCTTGAGATGGTCTCTAAATTCAGGTGGGATGCACTCAAGCTCCAGTCTAGATACATTTTATTTATTTATTTTCTTGTCTTATTGCTCTGGCTAGGACTTCTGGATGGGATTTCTAATACAATATTGAATAGAATTGGTGAGAGTGGGCACCTTTGTCTTGTTCACAATTTCAAGGGGAAAGCTCTCAGTCTTTTTTCACCAAGTATAATGTTGGCTGTTGACTTTTCATTTAGGCCCTGTATCATATTAAGGAATTTCCCTTCTTTCCAATCTTCTTTAGGGTTTTCATCAAGAAAGGGTGTTGAATTTTATCAAATCCCTTTTCTGCATCCATAGAGATGATCATGTGGTCCTTTTCTTTTGTTCTATTGATACATATTATGTTAATTGATTTTCTAATATTGAACCATCTCTGCATTCCTGGAATAAATCCCACTTGGTTGTAGTGTATGACTGTTTTAATATGCTGCTGAATTCTGTTCATAGTATTTGTTGAGGGTTTTTGCATCTATGTGCATAAGAGATATTGGCCTGTAGTTTTCTTGTGGTGTCTTTGTCTGGTTTTGGTATCAGGGTTAAGTTTGCTTCATAGAATGAATTAGAGTCTAAACAGTATTGGTGTCAATTCTTCACTAAATGTTTGGTATAATTCACCAGCAAAGCCTCTGGTTCAGGACTTTTTTTGTGTGTGTGTGTGAGGTTTTGGATCACTGATTCTAGCTCTTCATTTCTTACGGGTCTGTTGAGACTTTCTATTTCCTCTTCAGTCAGTTTTGGTAGTTTGTGTACTTCCAAGAATTTGTAAATTTCATCTCAGTTATCCAATTTGTTGCTGGACAGTTCATAATATTCTTTTTGTTTCTACTGGGTCAGTTGTAATGTCTCCTCTATCATTTATTTTGGTTTTTGCATTTTTTCTCTCTTTTTCTTTGTCAGCCTAGCTAAAGATTTGTGAATTTTATTGATCTTTTGAAATAACCAACTTTTAGTTTTATTGATTCTCTCTATTGTTTTTCTGCTTTCAATTTTATTTATTTCTAGTCTGATCTTTGTTATTTCCTTTCTTCTCGAAGACTTAGGCTTAGTTTGGTCTTCTTTTTGTAGTTCCTGGAGTTGCCGAGTTAGACTGTTGATTTGAGATCTTTCTTCTTTTTTCATGTAGGTACTTATTGCTAAAAGTTTCCCTCTGAGCGGTTTCTTTGCTGCATCTCATAAGTTTTGGTATGTTGTGCTTTCATTTGACTCTAAGAAACTTGTAATTTCTCTTTTGATTTCTTTCTTGACCCATTAGTAGTGTGTTGTTTAATTTCCATATGTTTCTATATCTTCCAGGTTTTTTTTTTTCCTGTTATTGATTTCTGGCTTCATTCCATTGTGGTCGGAGAAAATACTTTGTATGATTTCAGTCTTTTTAAATTTATCAAGACTTGCTTTGTGACCTAAAATGTGGGCTATCCTGGAGAATGATACACGTGCACTGGAGTAGAATGTATATTGTGCTGTTTTTGGGTGGAGTGTTCTATGTATGTCTGTTAAGTCTAATTGGTTTATAGTGTCATTCAGGTCCTTTGCTTCCTTGTTGATCTCCTTTCAACATGTTCTGGCCAATACTGAAAGTGGTGTGGAAGCCTCCAACTATTATTGTAGTACTATCTATTTCTCCCTTCACTTCCATCAGTGTTTATATATTTCGGTCCCCAGATGTTGGGTGCATAAATATTTATGATGTTAAATCTTCTTGTTTAATCGACCCTTTTACCACTGTATAATGTCCATCTTCCAAAAGATTTTGTCTTAAAGTCTACTGTTTCTGACATAAAGATTCCATCCCAGGTCTCTTTTGGTAATTATTTTCATGGAATATTTTTTCCATTCTTTCACTTTCAACGTATTTGTGTCCTTCGATTTAAGATGTACCTCTTGTGAAGAGTAGAGAGTTGGATCACATTTTTTTAAATCCATTTTGCCACTCTCTGTCTTTTGATTAGAGCATTTAGTCTATTTACATTCACTGTAATTACTGATAAGAAGTGACTTCTGCCATTTTGTAATTTGTTTTTGTGTCTTAAGCCTTCTTTGTCTTTGTCCTTTACTATTGATTGCTTTTGTGTTTTGTTGGTTTATTGTAGTGAGATTTTTTAGTTCCCTTCTCCTTTTCTTTTGAATATATATATGTATGTTACCATGAATATTACATTTAACAGCTTGTATTTATAATATTCTAGGGTAAATGGTACAACTTAACTTCAGTAACAAACAAGAAATTCTATATCTATACCATTCCTCATCCTCCCCTTTTTAATTACCACTAATTACATCTTTATATTTCTTGTGCCCTGAAACGTAATTTTATCCTTGCTTTTTAATATATTTGTTATTAAAAAAATATGAAGGACATAAAGAATTCTAAAGAAAACTACTGAAACTAATAGAAATGCTCAGCAGAGTATCAGGATACAAGATAAACAAACAACAATCAGTTGGATTCCTCTACACCAACAAAAAGAACATCAAAGAGGAAATCACCAAATCAATACCATTTACAGTAGCCCCCAAGAAGATAAATACTTAGGAATAAATCCTACCAGAGATGTAAAAGACCTATACAAAGAAAACTACAAGACACTACTACAAGAAACCAAGAGACCTACATAAATGGAAAAACATACCTTGCTCACGGATAGGAAGACTTAACATTGTAAAAATGTCTATTCTACCAAAGCCATCTATAGATACAATGCAATTCCTATCCAGATTCCAATGACATTTCTTAATGAGATGGAGAAACAGGTCACCAACTTCATATGGAAGGGAAAGAGGTCCCAAATAAGTAAAGCATTACTGAAAAAGAAAAACAAAGTGGGAGGCCTCAATCTACCTGATTTTAGAACCTATTATACTGCCACCGTACTCAAAACAGCCTGGTACTGGTACAACAACAAACACATAGACCAATGGAACAAAACTGAGAATCCAGACATAAATCCATCCACATATGAACAGCTGATATTTGACAAAGGCCCAAAGTCAGTTAAATGGAGAAAAGACAGCCTTTTAAACAAATGATGCTGGCATAACTGGCTATCAATCAGCAAAAAATGAAGCAAGAGCTATACCTCACGCCATGAACAAAAACAAACTCAAAATGGATCAAAGACGTAAATATAAAATCTAAGACGATAAAGATTATGGAATTAAAAATAAGGACAATGCTAGGAGCCCTAATACATGGCATAAACAGTATACAAAACATTACTAACAATGCACAAACACCAGAAGAGAAACTAGATAACTGGGAGGTCCCAAAAATCAAACACCTACCTATGCTCATCCAAAGACTTCACCAAAAGAGTAAAAAGATTACCTACAGACTGGGAAAAAGATTTTAGCTGTGACATTTCCGATTAGCAGCCGATCTCTAAAATCCACGTTACTGCAAAAACTCAACAACGAAAAGACAAATAGCCCAATTAAAAAATGGGCAAAGGATATGAACAGGCACTTCACTAAAGAAGACATTCAAGTAGCTAACAGATACATGAGAAAATGCTCATGATCATTAGCCATTACAGAAATGCAAATCAAAACTACAATGAGATTCCATCTCACTTCAACAAGGCTGGCATTAATACAAAAAATACAAAATAATAAATGTTGGAGAGGGTGTAGAGAGGCTGGAACACTTATACACTGCTCGTGGGAATATAAAATGGTACAATCACTTTGGAAATCAATTTGGTGCTTCCTTGAAAAGCTAGAAATAGCACTACCATACCATCCAGCAATCCCACTCCTTGGAATATATCCCAGAGAAGACCGTCACATGAACATATATATCCACACCCATGTTCATTGCAGCACTATTTACAATAGCAAAAAGATAGAAACAACCAAGATGCCCCTCAATGGATGAATGGAAAAATAAATTACAGTATGTTCACACAACGGAATACTACACATCGATAAAGAACAGTGAGGAATCTGTGAAACATTTCGTAACATGGAGGAACCTGGAAGGCATTATGCTGAGTAAAATTAGTCAGTTGCAAAAGGACAAATATTGTATGAGACCACTATTATAAGAACTGGAGAAATAGATTAAACAGAGAAGAAAATATTCTTTGACAGTTACGAGAGTGGGGAGGGAAGAAGAGAGGGAGGGGGTATTCACTAGGTAGAGAGTAGAACTATTTTAGGTGAAGGGAAAGACAACACACTATGCAGGAGACGTCTGCGCAACTGGACTAAACCAAAAGCAAAGAAGTTTCCTGAATAAACTGAGTGCTTTGAAGGCCAGTGTAGCAGGGGTTGGGGTTTGGGGACCATGGTTTCAGGGGACATCTATGTCAACTGGCATAATAAAATCTATTATGAAAACATTCTGCATCCCACTTTGGAGAGTGGCATTGGGGGTCTTAAATGCTAGCACGTGGCCATCTAAGATGCAGCAATTAGTCTCACCCACCTGGAGTAAAGGAGAATGAAGAACACCAAAGACAAAAGGTAATTATGAGCCCAAGAGACAGAAAGGACCACATAAACCAGAGACTATATCATCCTGAGACCAGAAGAACTAGATGGTGCCCTGCTACAACCAATGACTGCCCTGACAGGGAACACAACAGAGAACCCCTGAGGAAGCAGGAGAGCAGTGGGATGCAAACCTCGAATTCCTGTAAAAAGACCAGACTTAATGGTATGACTGAGAGTGGAAGGACCCTGGAGGTCATGGTCCCCGACCTTCTGTTAGCCCAAGACAGAAACCATTCCCAAAGCCAACTCTTCAGACAAGGATTGGACTGGACTATGGGATAAAAAATGATACTGGTGAGGAGTGAGATTCTTGGATCAAGTAGACACATGAGACTATGTGAGCAGCTCCTGTCTGAATGGGAGATGAGAGGGCAGAGGGGGTCAGAAGCTGGCTGAATGGACAAGAAAAGAGAGGGTGGGGGCAAGGAGTGTGCGCTCTCATTAGGGGGAGAGCAACTAGGAGTATATAGCAAAGTGTATATAAATTTTTATATGAGAGACTGACTTGATTTGTAAACTTTCACTTAAAGCACAATATAAATAAAAAAAAGATATGAAGGACAAAACATTTAGAATTATTACTAGCCCTTATACTTGTCCATGCATTTCCCTTTATTAGGGATCGTTCTTTTTTATATATAGTTTTGAATTACTTTCTAGTGTCTTCCCTTCCATCTACAGAACTCCCATTAGTATTTTTCGTAAGGCCAGACTGGTGGATATGAACTTTCTCAGCTTCTGTTTGTCTGAGAGTGTTTTAATTTTACCCTCATTCTTTTTTTTTTTAATTGAACTTTAGATGAAGGTTTACAGAATAAACTAGTTTCTCATCAAACAGTTAGTACACACATTGTTGTATGATGTTGTTTAACAACCCCACGACGTGTCAACGCTCTCCCTTCTCAGCCTAGGGTTCCCTATTACCAGCTTTCCTGTTCCCTCCTACTGTCCAGTCTCTGCTCCAGGGTTGGTACGCCTTTAGTCTTGTTTTGTTCCACGGGACTGAATCTTCGGCTTGAATCTTTGGCTGAAGGGTGAACCTCAGGGGTGGCCTCATTACTGAGCCAAAAGGGTGTCCGGGGTCCATACTCTCAGGATTTCTGAAGAAATGACTGCTCTGCCAGGCCAGGAAGTCTAGTCTTTCTTTTTGAGTTAGAATTTTGTTCTACATTTTTCTCCAGCTCTGTCCGGGACCCTCTATTGTGATCCCTGTTAGAGCAGTCAATGGTGGTAGCTGGGCACCATCTCGTTGCACAGGAATCAGTCTGGTAGAGGCCGTGGTAGATGTGGTCCATTAGTCCTTTGGACTAATCTTTCCCTTGTGTCTTTAGTTTTCTTCATTCTTCCTTGCTCCGGAAGGGGTGAGACTAGTGGAGTATCCTAGATGGTTGCTCACAGGTTTTTAAGACCCAGACACTACTCACCAAAGTAGAATGTAGAACATCTTCTTTATAAACTCTGTTATGCCAATTGACCTAGATGTTCCCTGAGACTATGGTCCCCACAGCCCTCAGCCCAGCAATTCGGTCCCTTAGGGAGCTTGGGTGTGTCTATGGAGCTACCATGGCCCTGCCTTGTACAGGCTGTGCTGGCTTCCCCAGTATTGTGTACTGTCTTACCCTTCACCAGAGTTACTGCTTATCTGTTGTCTATTAAGAGTTTTTGCATCCCCACCCCTCCCCACCCTTGTTACTGCTACTGCAATTTCACAAGTTAGAGCCGCCTGCCACGAATAGCCAATTCTTGAGACAGGGGTAAGGTGGGTAGCAAGAGCTTTATTAGATATACCGGTATATGGAGACAGAGGGGAATGATCTCCTCCTAAAGTTGTCTGTCTCACCAGACTACTGATGGGTTAGGGTTTTTAAGGGAAAAGGGGCCATAAGTTTTAGGGACTTGTGGAATGTGCACTCTCTTTCTTCTGTTTGGTTTTGGTGGTGGTATCTCAAACATGTTGATCTTTTCCTGCCATTATCCCATCAGCTCAGTGGGTAGCTGGCGCCATCCTTTGTCTTATTTGACAGGCTTAGATCAATATCACTTGTTTTCACAGTCTTAGAGGAAACATTGGCTAACGCTTAACCATTTGGGGAGCTAACATCAGGATCTTCCTTGGAGGCAGGGATGGGCTATGGGAGGGAAAGGAGAGAAAGAAGAAAGAAGAAGAAGAAAAAAATTGACTTAGGCACTGTTCAAGATACGGCTGAGCAGCCTGTTTCAATTAAGAGTTTTTGCATCCCCACCCTTGTTACCATTAAAGATTGTTTCTTTTTGTATGTAAAACTTTTCATGAATTTTTACAGTAGTGGTCTCATACAATATTTGTCCTTTTGTGATTGACTTATTTCACTCAGCATAATGTCCTCCAGATGCATCCATATTATATGATGCTTCACAGATTCATCGTTGTTCTTTAAAAAAAAAAAAAAAATTATTTATTTTATTTTATTTTATTTTTTTAGCACTGTGTAATACTCCATTGTATGTATTAACCACGTTTGTCTACCCATTCATCTGTTGATGGGCATCTAGATTGTTTCCGTCTTTTTGCTGTTGTGAACAATGCTGCAATGAACATGGGTGTACATATATCTATTCATGTAATGACTCTTATTTCTCTAGGATATATTCCTAGGAGTGGAATTGCTGAATCATATGGTATTTTTATTTCTAGCTTTCTAAGGAAGTGCCATAACATTTTCCAAAATGGTTGTATCATTTTGCATTCCCACTGGCAGTGGGAATATCCCCACAGTCTCACCAATGTTTGTTATTTTCTGTTTTATTGATTCGTGGCAGGAATACTGTGGTGAGATGGTATTTTATTGTGGTTTTGATTTGCACCTCTATGAGTCAGAATTGAAAAAAAAATAAAAATTTTAATTTTTTCTATGAGTCAGAATTGACTCGACGGCAGTGGTGGGTGTGGGATGACTAGAAATCATGAGCATTTCCTCATGTACCTGTTGGCTGCTTGAGTATCTTCTTTGGTGAAGTGTCTGTTCATATCCTTTGCCCATTTTTTAATTGGATTATTTATCTTTTTGCTGTAGAGGTGTTGGATTTTCTTGTAGATTTTAGAGATTAGACCTTTTTCTGATTTGTAATAGCCAAAATTTTTTTTCCCTGTCTGTGGATTCTTTTTTTACTCTTTTGGTGAAGTCTTTTGATGAGCATAAATATTTAATTTTTAGGAGATCCCAGTTATCTAGCTTATCCTCTGGAGCTTGTGTGTTGTTGGTTATGATTTGTATCCTGTTAATGCCATGTATTAGGGCCTCTAGCATTGATCCTATTTTTTTGTCCTATGATCTTTACAGTTTTTGGCTTTATATTTAGGTCTTTGATCCATTTTGAGTTAGTTTTTGTATATGACATGAGGTATGGGTCCTATTTCATTTTTTTGCAGATGGTTATCCAGTTTTGTCAGACTGTTAAAAAAGACTGTCTTTTTTGCATTTGACGGATTTTGGGTCCTTGTTGAATATCGGGTGACCATGGTGGATGGATTTACATCTGGGTTCTCCATTGTGTTCCACTGGTCAATGTATCTGTCGTTGCACCAGTACCAGGCTATTCTGACTACCATAGCTGTAGAGTATGTTCTGAGGTCAGGTAGTATGAGTCTTCCTATTTTATTCTTCTTCAGTAGTGCTTTACTTATCTGGGCCCTCTTCCCTTTGCATATGAAGTTAATGATAAGTTTTTCCATCTCTTTAAAGAATGTTGTTGATATTTGGATTGGTATTGCATTTTATTTGTAAATGGCTTTAGGTGGAATTGTTATTTTCAGAATGTTGAGCCTACCTATCCATGAGCATGGTATGTTTTTCCACTTATGTAGATCTCTTCTGGTTTCTTGCAGTAGTGTCTTGTAGTTTTCTTTGTATAGGTCTTTTACATCTCTGGTAAGATTTATTCCCAAGTATTTTATTTTTTTAGCGGCTGTTATAAATGGTATTGTTTTCCTGATTTCCTTTTCATCGTTCTCTTTATTGGTGTATAGGAATCCAACTGATTTTTGTATGTTGATCTTGTATCCTGCTACTCTGCTGAATCTATTAGTTCCAGTAGTGTTCCCATGGAGTCTTTTGGATTTTCTTAGTATCATATCATCCACAAATAGGGACAGTTTGAAGTCTTCATTACCAGTTTGGATACCCTTGATTTCTGATTCTTGCTTTACTGCTCTAGCTAAGACTTCCAAAACAATGTTAAATAGGAGTGGTGATAAAGGACATCCTTGTCTTGTTCCTGTTCTCAAGGGGGATGTTTTCAGCCTCTCTCCATTAAGAACGATGTTGGCCATTGGTTTTGCATAGATGCCCTTTATTATGTTGAGAAATTTCCCTTCTGTACCTATTTTATTGAGAGTTTTTATCAGGAATGGGTGTTGGACTTTGTCAAATGCCTTTTCTGCATTGATTGAGATGATCATGTGATTGTTTTCTTTCCTTTAATTATGTGGTGGATTACGTTGATTGATTTTGTAATGTTGAATAATCCTTGCATACCTGGTATGAATCCTACTTGGTCATGGTGTATTTTTTTTTTTTTTTGATATGATGCCAAATTCTATTGGCTAGAATTTTGTTGAGAATTTTTGCATCTATATTCATGAGAGATATTGGTCTGTAATTTTTGTGTGTGTGTGTGATATCTTTGCTTGGTTTTGGTATTGGGGTTATGCTGGCTTCATAGACTGAATCAGGAAGTATCACTTCCTTTTCTATGTTCTGAAATATTTTGAGTAGTACTGGTGTAAGCTCTTCTCTGAATGTTTGGTAGAATTCTCCAGTGAAGCCATCTGGACCAGGGCTTTTTTTTGGTTGGGAGTTTATTACCTTTTCAATCTCTTCTCTTGTTATGGGTCTGTTCAGATTTTCAATGTCATTTTGTGTTAGTTTGGGTAGGTAGTGTGTCTCTAGAAATTAGTCCATTTCCTCTAGGTTTTGAAATTTGTTGGAGTATAGTTTTTCATAATACTGTATTATGATCCTTTTTATTTCAGTTGGATTTGTTGTAATGTCTCCCATTTCATTTCTTGGGTTATTTGTTTTCTCTCCTGTTTTTCTTTTGTCAGTTTGGCCAGTGGTTTGTCAATTTTGTTGATCCTTTCAAAGAACCAACTTTTGGTTTTGTTTATTCTTTCTATTGTTGTTTTTCTAGTCTCCATTTCATTTTTTTTGCTCTGATCTTTATTATTTCCTTTCTTCTGGTGGCTGTGGGCTACTTTTGCTGTTCTCTATTTGTTCAAGTTGTGTAACTAATGTTTTCATTTTGTCCCTCTCTTCTTCTTTGATGTGTGCATCTAGTCTTCTAAATTGGCCTCTGAGGACTGCCTTTGCTGTGTCCCAAAGGTTTGGTATAATGTGCTTTCATTCTCATTTGATTTTAGGAATTTTTTTTATTTATCTTTGATTTCTTCTATTACCCAGTGGTTTTTAAGCAGGGTGTTATTCGGTTTACATGTAATTAATTTTTTTCCCCTTACTCTTCCTGTTGTTAATTTCTACTTTGGTGGCATTGTGGTCAGAGAAGATACTTTGTATTGTCTCAATGTTTTGGATTTTGTTGAGGGTTACTCTGTGGCCTAAGATGTGGTCTATTCTGGAGAATGTTCCTGGTGTGTTGGAAAAGAATGTGTACTTTGCAGCTGATGGGTGGAGTGTTCTATGTATGTCTATGAGGTCAAGTTGGCTGATTGTGCTCTTTAGCTCTTCTGTATCTTTGCTGAGTTTCTTTCTAGATGTTCTGTCCTTTACTGAGAGTGATGTGTTGAAGTCTCCTACTATTATTGTAGAACTGTCAATTTCTGTTTTCAGTGCTGTTAGAGTTTGTTTTATGTATTCTGGAGCCTTATCATTGGGTGTAAATATTTATTCTGGTAAGTCTTCATGATGGATCATCCCTTTAACCATGATATAGTGCCTTTTTTGTCTTTTATGGTGGCTTATGTTTTAAAGTCTATCTTATCTGAGACTAGTATTGCCATGCCTGCTCTTTTTTGGTAGTTATTTACTCGATATATTTTTTTCCATCCTTTGATTTTTAATAAATTTACTTTTTTGTTTCTAAGGTGTGTCTCTGGTAGACAGCATATTGATGGATCCTGTTTTTTTAATCCATTCTGTCACTGAGCATCTCTTTTTGGGTGCATTCAGGCCATTTACATTAAGTGTAATTATCGATATGTGTGAGTTTATTGCTGTCATTTTGTAACACTTTTTTTTTTTTTTGTGGTGCTGACATTTTCTTTGTTCCTCTTACTCTCCTGTGCTGAGTTCCTTTTGTTTGTGGATTTCTTTTTCATTTCTTTTGTTTTTGTAGCTTTTGTTTTTATTGAGACTTTATGTTTTTTTTTTTTTCTTCTTCTTTATTTTGATGAGTAGGTTTGTTAACTTTCTTTGTGGTTACCTTGAAATTTACCCTTATCTTCCTAGGTTTAAACCAGGCTATTATCACTTGGTATCGCCTTGCCTTCCTCTCCATTAGAAAGTTCTATACCTATACCATTTATTCCCTCTTTTATTGTTCTGACCTTGTTGTCAATTACAGATTAACCTCTCTGGTTCCCTGTTGCAGTTGTTTTGGTTTTGGATAGTCATTGAGAGTTCATTCCCTAGGATGGTATTTGACTGGTACTATCTTGCGTCCTAACTCAGGCGTGGTCTGATGTTGTTTGTTCTCAGACTGAGGGATTCCCTTTAATAATTCTTGTAAGTTTGGTTTGGCTTTTACATATTCCCTTAATTTCTGTTCATCTGGAAATGTCCTAATTTCACCATCATATTTGAAGGGAAGTTTTGGAGGATATATTATTCTTGGTTGGCAATTTTTTTTCAAGGTTTTATATATGTCATCCCATTGCCTTCTTATCTGCATGGTTCCTGCCAGATAATCAGAGCTCAGTCTTATCGTTTCTCCTCTGTATGTGACTTTTTGTTTTTCTTGAGCTGCTCACAGGATTTTTTCTTTGTCTTTGGTTTTAGCAAGTGTGATTATGATATATGCCTTGGTATTTTTCTTTTGGGGTCTATCCTATATGGGGTTCGTTAAACTTCTTGGATGGTCAGCTTTTCATCATTTATGGTATTAGGGAATTTTTCTGTCAGTAATTCTTCAGTCATCTTCTCTGTGTTTTCCGTTTTCTCTCCCCATTCTGGAACTCTGATCACTCCCAAATTTTTGCTTTTGATTTTATCTCACATAATTTTCAGGGTTTCTTCATTTTTCTGATTTTTCCTCAAACAGAGTTGTACACACAAGTTTGTCTTCAATTTTGCTGATTCTGTCTTCCATTGTTTCAAATCTGCTCCTCAGCCCTTCTATGACACTGCCCATTTCTGAAATCTTGTTGTTTAACTTTTGGATTTCTAACTGTTGTTTTTGTATGATTTCTAGTTATGAGTTTATTTTGGCATTTTGTTCCTGTATTACTTTTCTGAATTGTGCCATTTTTTTGTCTGTGTTTTCCATGAATTTTTCTGCCTCTTCCATAAATTTGTCTATTTTTTCCTCATTTTTGTCTGCTTTTTGCTTCAACTCTTGGATTTCTCTGACTACTAGAGATTTGAATTCCCTGTCAGGTAATTCTAGTGCCTTTTCTTCTACCAGAAAGTCATCTGATGTTTTATTTTGGATGCCTACTTGAATGATCCTGTCCTTTTTTTTTTAAATATGTTGTGATATTGTCTGCTGTCTTTGGGACATTCAGCAGTTGTTTTCTTCGTTTCTTGATTGTAGATTTGTTTTGTCCTGATTTTTTTTTTTTTTTTTTGGTTATGTCTGAGCAGGTGAGCTGTGCGTTCTTTGTTGTTTCTTGTCTGTAGTCACAATTCTTTTCACCTCCTTGTCCAATGGGCAGGGCCAGCCAATCAGCTATGGTGCAGCACAGCAGGTCCAGCTGAAGGGGAGGGGCTGGGATGAGTTGTTTGTGGCAAGTAGTAGGACCAACAGGGTGGGCCAGGAATCAGTGCTGGGCAAGTTCCAGTAGGCTGTGCCTGTGCTGCTTGGGGGTATGATGTTCAGTGCACGGTACAGGTAAGCAGGAAAGATGGGGGAGGTTGTGATGTGTGGAGCTAATGGGATATGGGAGAGAAACAGGAGCTAAATCAAACAGGCCAAGAAAGAAAAAAAAAAAGAGTGCTAAGGGAGCTTGCCATTAGAGTGGAGAGAAAAGAAATGGAGAAAAGCAAAAAGGAAAAAAAAAAAGGCGGGGGGAAGTAACTAGATAAAAATTTGGAAAAGAAAAGCCCCCAGAAGTCCTGGCGTCCCACCAGAGGAGCTGCTAAGACAGGGGAAGTGGCTTCCAGGCTGCACAGTATAGCCTGGATAGAGGGGGTACAGATGTCACACAGCACCAGGTATTCAGGAGACAGGAAAAGAAGATAAGTGTAGAGAGATGAGAACTGAGAAATGAGGACAGACATAAAGGGAAAAAGAGAGAGAAAAGAGAAAAAACAAAGAAAGAAAGAGAGAAAGAAAGAAATGCCCCCAGGGATCCCACCTAGGAGGCTGTGCAGATTGGGGGAGTGGCTTCTAAGCCGCACAGTGCAGCCCAGCTAGAAGCGGCTCCCAAGCTGCAAAAAGAAAAAGAAAACAAACAAACAGGACAAAGCAAAACAAAACAAGGCAAAAAAAAAAAAGAAAGAAAAAGCCCCAGGGATCCCACCAGTGTGGTGCTGCGGCCCAGGGGAGTGGTTCCCCAGTCAAGCGTGGCTTCACAGCCTTTCAAGAAGAAGCAAAGGTGGCACATGGAGCCAGGTGTTCCAGAGAAAGGAGGGGGATGTGGTAGGAGGCACAGAAGAAACCAAAACAGACAGAAAGGACCAACACCAGCTCAGGAGCCCAGCCTGTGTGGGCAGGGTGAATCCAAGCATCCTGAGGTCAAAGCAGTTGCCTCCCAGCAAAGAGACCGTAGCTGGCGGGAAGCAGAGGAGGCCAAAGGGGAGAGAAAGAAGGGGGAATGGTTAGGAAAGCATATATCGCTCTTTCACCAGGTGCTCTGTCTCCTGCTGGGAACTTCATGAAGCTGCTTTCCCATACTCCCTGTCTGCCAATCTCCGACATGGGTGGGGCGAATCCAAAGTGGCATGGATGTTGCACTTCCCGGCCACCTGAGCCACCGCAGGCAGCAAGCTCGGAAGTAGAGCATCGGGGAGAGAATGGGGGGTGGGAAAGCACGTATTGCTGGTCACCAGGTGCTATGCCTCCCGCTGGGAGTTCTGCGAAGTTGCTTTCCCGTGCTCCCTGTCTGCTGATCCCCGACAGGAGTCCAAGATGGATCTGTGCTGCCTTAGCAATGGGGCCCTCCACATGTATCTCTCCTCACTCTCTGTCCTCTGTCAGTTTCTTATCCTGTTAGGTGCTTGGTTGGGTTCTTTATCTCTTCATTTCACACTTCAGTTTCTAGGAATGACGTTTGTCTCTGTTTTACTTAGTTTTTCGGGTCTTTGCTGTAGAGGGATGGCATCGTGCTTCTGTCTATGGCACCGTGTTGGCCAGAAGTCTCACAGTGTCATTCTTGAAGGATAGTTTCACTGGGTATAGTATTCTTTGTTGACAGTTTTCTCATTTTTTTTTTTTTTTCCTCAGCACTTTAAATACATCATTCCATTGCCTTCTGGCCGCCAATGTTTCTGAGGAGAAATCAGCACTTAAATCTTATTGGGGAAATTTTGTACGTGACTGTTTTCTTCTGTCTCACTGCTTTCAGGTTCTCTTTTTATCTTTACTTTTTGAAACCATAACTATGATGTAGGAGCCCTGGCAGCACAGTGGTTAAGAGCTTGACTGCTAACTGAAAGGGTGATAGTTCAAACCCACCAGCTGCTCCATGTTGAAAGATATGACAGTAAAGATTTACAGGCTTGGAAATCCTGTGGGATAGCTCTACTCTGTCTTATACGGTCAGTATGAGTCGGAATTGACTCGAAGGCAGTGGGTTTGGTTTTGGTTTAACTATGATGTGTCTTGATGTAGATTTCCTCATGTTTATCCTGCTTGGGGTTCTTTGAGCTTCTTGGATTTGTAGATTCATATCCTTCATTAGATTGAGGAAATTTTCTGTCATTTTTAAAAATATTCTTTCTGTCCCTTTCTCTCTAATCTCCTTCTGGAATACCCACGATGTATATGGTAGGTCTCTGGTTATTGTTCCATAATTCTGTTAAACAGTGCTCAGACTTCTTGCACCTCCATTCTTGTTGCTCTTCAGCTTCTGTAATTTTAACTGTCTTATCCTCTAATTCACTGGTTCTTCTGCCTGATTAAATCTGTTGGTAAGTCCTTCTATTGTGTTTCTCATTTCAGTTATTGTTCCTTTCAGTTGCGATATTTCTTTTTTTTAGATCCTCATTTTGTTTGTGCATTGTTTTCTTCATTTCTTTTAGCTCTTTGTCTATGTTTTCCCTTAGTTCTTTAATTATGTTTAATGTTGTGGTATTATATTCTTTCATTTTTTCATTATTCAGTCATCCCTAGATGTGCTTCCACCCCCTTTGTCATATTCATTTGAATGGGTCATTATTTCTCTGTTCTTTGTGTGTCTTCTGATTTTTTTGGCAGGGGGAAGCATTGGAATTTTTGAGGGTGTTAACTTTCTCAGTTTTCCCCAGTATTTGATGTTTTTGTCTGTATTGCTTTCTGCAAAAAATTCTTGGGCAGGCAGAGCCTTCAGCCTTTGCTTACTGTTTCCTCTCCCTCTCTGTAATAGCTCATTCTCCCTCCCTGGTTTAATTAGTATTCAAAAGTTCCAGATCTTGGTTTTCAATATGTTGTGACCAGTCTGTCTACCAGAAGACACCACCACTCAGATGAGATATAGTGTACTAATTAATCTGTTCATCAGAGGACTCAGTCCTCTCTCTCTGGGTATTACTACCTTTCCTTCTTTGTTTCTTCAACCACATTTTTAGTCAGAAAACCTATGACCACCAAACCTTCTTTGGGGCTGGGTGTTGCCCTCTGGTTTTGCCCTAGGTTTCCTTCCCTGCTCTGTGGGGGCTGCTTATATCTGAGCTGGCATTCAGTTGGAGCACAGGCAGACTTTCCTCTGTTTCTTGAGGAGGAGGCGCTGGCACTTGCCAGAAGGACTTCCAACAGAGCTGTGTTGGTTTCTGAGCCCCAATGCCTTGTGGTTGCTGGGGAAGCCGTCTCTACTTAGGTGACCTACGTCCTGGCCCTACTGTATGAAACCTTCTGTAGAAGTTTGTATCAGTCAAGCAGCCAACTGTTACCAGCTCAGGGAGGGGTTGTCACACTCTGAACGGGCCCCCAGGGAGATCTCCCTTGTTGCTATCAGAGCCCCCCCCAAAGTATGTTGGCTGTGGGTGTAGCCTCCACTAACAATGTCTGCTTCCCAGCACACAGCAGCCTCAGTCAGCAGTCCTCAATGCCAACTGGAAGGGGGTGTAAACAGATCCAAACTGATCCCCAGGGAGTCTGTCCTGTTGGTTTCAGAGGCCTGAGCTAAGGGGTGCACAGGGAGGCAGGTAGAATGCTGACTATGGGAGCAGACTCCACTGCAGGGGCCTTCTGTAGCAGTGTGTAACAGCCTGGAAACCAACAATTACCAGGTGGGCAAGGGGGTGTCATACTTTGGTTAGATCCCCATGGAAGTCTGCCTTGTTGCTGTCAGAGTCCTCCTGGTAGACTGTTGGCTGTGGATACAGCCTCCACACAAGACTCCAGCTTCCTAGCACATAGCATCCTCAGTCAGCATCCTCAATGCCGAATGAAGGTGGCACATACTAACCCTAATTGACCCCAAGGAAGGTTTGCCCTGTTGGTTTCAGATGCCAGTGCTATGGGGTGCACAGGAGGCAGATAGAGAGCTGACTATGGGAATAGACTCCACTGCAGGAGCCATCTGTAGCAATTCACAGCCGGATTGCAGCCAACAGTATTTGGGTGGGGGAGGTGCTGTTGTTGTTAGGTTCTTCTAGTCATTTCTGACTCATGGCGACCCTATGTACCACAGAATGAAACACTGCCAAGTCCTGTGCCATGCTCACAATCGTTATTATGCTTGAGCCCATTGTTGCAGCCACTGTGTCAGTTCATCTTATTGAGGGTCTTCCTCTTTTCCGCTGACCCTGTACTCTACCAAGCATGATGTCCTTCTCCAGGGACTGATCTCTCCTGACAACATGTCCAAAGTATGTAAGATACAGTCTCTCTGTCCTTGCTTTGAAGGAGCATTCTGGTTGTACTTCTTCCAACAGATTTGTTCGTCCTTTTGGCAGTCCATGGTATATTCAATATTCTTTGCCAACACCATAATTCAAAGGCATCAGTTCTTCGGTCTTCCTTATTCATTGTCCAGGTTTCACATGCATGTGATGCGACTGGAGATAACCCAGTTTGGATCAGGTGCATCTTAGTCTTCAAGGCAACATCTTTGCTTTTCAACACTTTAAAGAGGTCCTTTGCAGCAGATTTGCCCAATGCAATGCGTCTTTTGATTTCTTGACTGCTTCTTCAAGATTGCAGCCAACATCATCAGGGTGGAGGAGTTGCTGGCGCACTCCAAATGGACCCCTGGGGAGGTCTGCCTTGCTGCTATCAGAGCCCCCTCTGTGGTACACTGGCTATGGGTGTAGCCTCTATTAAGATGCCTGCTTCCTAGCACACAGCAGCCTTGGTCAGCATTCCTCAGCACCAACTGAAAGGGGGAGCAGACAGACCTGACCTGAATCCCCAGAAGGTCTGTCCTGTTGATTTCAGAGGCCTGAGCTATGGGGTGCACAGGGAGACAGATATAGTGTTGACTATGAAAGCAGACTCCATGGTACTAGCCTTCTGTAGAGATTCACAGTAAGCTTGCAGCCATCAGTGACTGGGTTGGGGAGGTGGGGGCACACTCCAAATGGACCTCTGGGGAGGTCTGTCTTGTTGATTTTAGAGCAGAAGCTTGGGACCCTCTTTCTGTACATTCAGAGGCTGTGGTGTCTAGGGTATCAGGCTCCTTTTCTGGGGCCACTTCTCCAGTTCACAGCAAGTCGTGGCCCACGAGGCTGAGAGACGGGCAGGGACAGTGGGAGAAGTGATTTTAATTCACTGATTATTGCCAGTTTGCAGTTCCTGCTGCTTTCCTTTGCTCTCCAATTCAGAGTCTCTCAAAGCTGAGCACTGTTTCCTTTTATTTGTGGGGAACAGCTGCAATGAAAGTCTGTTTATGCTGCCATCTTCCCAGAATCCAAACAACTACCCCACTCACTTTTGAGCTGGACTGCATGTTGCAATTAATAACAGGGGGTGATTCACCTCCCCGTTACATTGGGCCAGGTAAGTTAATAACAGGAAGGACCAAGGGAGGTGAACAGTGGAGACTTTATAGAGCCAAGACACAACCTGTGGGTTTAAATGATCAAGTATTGTCCAATAGGAGGGAATGCGGGAGGACATGTATGGATGATTTGCTGGTTGTAGCCCCATTAAGGGAAACATTTGGAGCACTGATTGCTGTTTTCTAGGTTTCATTTAAGTTTGATGTGTGGACTAGACATGAGTTTTATTTGCTTTGTAGATGATGGTCTCAGTGGTATTGGGTAGTGAGGGTTATAAAGGTTGAAAAAATTAGGGTTTCCATTTAATTTCAGGCATAGAAAAAAACTCCCTTTATTTTTCCATTTTCAAGGCTTACGACTGAGGGTAAACCCCAATATATTCAATACTTTAACATTACAAAATGAGAAATAAGGAATTGCTTTCCAATTTCTTGAGCAATCTTAAGAACAAGTGCCCATGTTTGGCTTTGGAGTATTAATTTTTTGGCTATTCTCATCCAAGATACTTAAAGTGTTTGTCTCTGGCTTTTCTCTTTGCTGCTACAATCACCCTAGGATCAGAACCTAAGCTGAAACAGATTATATTTTATTGCATGCCTTGGAAGTGATCCATATACTGTCACAGGGAGGAGGGTAGGGCCCCGACATCTGAGATTACTCAGTCTTATGAAAGCAAGCAGATAGCAGGAAAATAGCCTTGGTTGGTTTTGAAGGAAAGAGAATCTATAGTGAGACAGAAGGACAGACGGAAGAAAGAAAAGAAGGAAAATATTCTAAAGGAAAAACTTGAAGATACTGACATCTGGGATTCTCTAATGAATGGGCCAGACAGATCAAATTACAACAGTGGCTCTCAAGCAGGGGCGGTTTTGCCCCCAGGGGACATTTGGGTATGTATGGAGACATTTTTGGTTGCCACAAATAAGGCAGTGTGCTACTGGCACCCATGGATACCGCTAAACATCTTGCGTTGCACTGAGAGCCCCCACAACAAAGAACTATCCACTCAAAATGTCAGTAGTGCTGAGGCTGAGAAACCTGCCTCACAGTGAAGTTCAGTGTCTACAAGCCCACCATATGCTTAAGACATCCAAGCAGACATTCAGTCTTTTATCCTTATGCATGAGCGATAATCTATTAGCAGGCATTTGAAGAAAACCTCTGACATGAATGACAGTGTTTAGAATACACAAACAGGAAAAAAAAAAAAAAACTCGAGTGAAACAGACAATAGAGGGAGAATAAAATTTAAGAAAAAAAAGAAAGATGGAAGGAAGGAAGAAAGTAAGGGAAGGAAGGACGAAAGGAAAAAAGGAAAGAAGATACCAGATCCATCGAACAAGAACAGGATGCTTTTAGAAAGGAATATTCCAAAAACAAATAACTCTTGAAAATCAAATATGTGATAGCAGAAATAATAAACACTAAACAGGTTAGAATAGAAAATTGAGAAAGTATTCCAGAAAGTAAAGCAAAAATCATAGATGAAACATAAGAGAAAAATATAAGAAAATTAGAGGGCCAGTCTAGGAAATGCAATATCACAATAGTAGGAGTTTCATAAAGAGGGGACAGGAAAAATGGAGGAGAGGAAATCATGAAGAAAATATTTCAGGAAAACTCCTCAGAAGTAAAGACCCTTAGTATTCAGGCTGAAAGAGTGAAATAATCTGCCCCCAGGCACCTTATAGAGAAATTTTCAAATACTGATAACATAGTGACTGTCTTACAAGCCTCAAGAGAGGAAAAATCAGGTCACTTTTAAAGAACTAGAAATACTATAATGGCTTCACACTTCTCATTATCACACCAGAAGCAAAGATATTTGGAACAATACCTTCAAAATTCTGAAGACAAATGGTTTTCAATCCAGAATTTCTATATCCAGCCCAACTATAAATGAAATGAAAAGATGGAATAAAGACATTATTGGATATGTATAATCCCCCCAGAATTTTCCTTGCTTATGCCTTTTCTTAGGCTGCTACTGAACAGCTGGCCCCTCCAAAGCAAAGGGAGTAAAACCAAAGGGATAAGAAGGCATCCAGGAAACAGAATCCAAAACAGAAGAAAGGGTGACGGTGAAGGCTTTGCATGAGTTTTGAGGGGAAAGTCAGATATGCCTGAATGTATTGAAAGAGATTGGCAGAGAGTTTGGGATTGAGTTATTGATTAAAAAAACAAAACGAAACAAAACAAAACAGAAAACTAAACAAATTAAAAAAAATTAGGAGTTCAGGAAAAACAAAACAAAAATAATGCAGAATCTAAAATTAGTAGTGTTATACTACATGGCTTGGTTGTGAAGAGTGTGCTGATCTAATCCAGTTAAAACTCTACTTGGAAGATTGGGGGAGGGAGGGTGTTTGTGGTACAGTGGGGCGTGTGGGACCCCCACATCACCCAACCTGAACTGCCATATTTGGCGGCCAATAGACACAATACAAGGGATCAAAATCCTCATCTACTGAAGTGTGAAGTCCACAGATCATACCCAACACTGAAAAACCAAAAGTACCAATAGAAGCCTGTTACTGAGAGATGGAAAGGTAAATATCAAAAAAGCCTATGAAAGAATTGAATGTATTTGCCCCTGGAGAAAAGCAGTTGGGACGGAGGCGATTATTGTTCTTAAAAAGCCCCACAGAACTATTTGACTCTAAAACAGCATTTTTACACCATTAGGAGCCCTGGTGGCCAACTGGTTAAGAACTTGACTGCTAACCAAAAGGTTGGCAGTTTGAATCCACCAGCCACTTTTTGGAAAACCTATGGGGCAATTCTACTCTGTTCTATGAGGTTGCTTTGAGTCAGAATTGACTCGATGGATGGGTTTCTATACCTTTGATAAAAAATGAAAACTTTCAAAAATGAAGGAAGGAAGGGAAAAATAGCTTGCAGGTAGGCAGGAGAAAGGGAGATGTATCCTTTGTTGTTGGAACGTGCTGGCTAGGAATTGCGGAAAAATACCATGACTGATGGGTGCCCTGCTAGAACCATCCTCTCCCCAATACTAAAGCTCAGGGGAGCCAATGAGGGAGAAGAAGCCTGGCAAGGCAGTTGGTCAAGGCCCCTACTCTGGGAGGCCACCCCATTCAACCACAGAACGAATGCTGTATATGAATGAGTAAAGCCAGTGGGTGATTTTCTATAAGGACAAGTCCGACCCAGGCAAGGGAGATTTGATTTGGATTTCTTATTCTAAGCTCCTCCTTTAACTTTTCCTACCCTACAACCTGCAATCGATCTGCTTTGCAAGTGGGTAAACCTTGCCCCACAGGCATTGTGTAATACACTGGACTGTAACCGCCAAGGACAAAGAACAATCTGTGTATCTGAGTGGTGCTTTTCTTAAAGATTTTCTTCTTTGACCTTCCCAATAACCTGGTGAGGTGGGCAGGACAGGTTTTCTTATCCCTATTTTCTGGATAAGGGAAGAAGCAGGAGGTAGAGAAGTGTGGCAGGACCAGCTTGAACAAGTTTCTTAACCTTTCTAAGCCTCCGGTTTTTCACGTGTTACATAATTCTTACTTCATAGGCTGGTTGTGAAGTTTACGTTAAGCAATATACGTAAGGCCTGCAACTAGTAAGCACTAAGCAATGTGGATTTTCTCTTTTCTATTCTCTTCAAGTACGGATCTTTCTCCAAAGACTCTCATTTGAAAAATATTATCTATATGCTTCATTTCTTAAAAAAAAAAAAATCTTTTAAATTGCTTATTATTTCTTTAAAAAAAATCTTTTAAAATGCTTATTATTATAAGAAGCAAAACCCACCAAAAAATTTGACTGTGCTTATCCTGTGGTTTTACCTACAGCCAACACACTGCACCCATCAAGGCTCCTAGCTGCAAACAAAAGAAACTTCCCCCTTGACTTGAGCTAAAAGAAATAATAAAAACAGCTCACACGATTGCTGGGAAGGCTGGGGAAACCTGCTTGGGAAATAGGCAAATGCCAGGGGGATATGAGGTCAGCAGCCCAGGCACAACCACAGCAGAGCACCAGCTGCTCATCTCTCTCCATTCAGTGAGTATTTATTGAGCACCTACGGTGTACCAGATACTGTCCTCTGCCCTGGAATGCAGCAGGCTTCAAAACAGATACGACTTCTGCTCTTGTGCAATTTACCTTTTGGTGTTGGGGAGAGAGCTAAAAACTAAAGGGAAACATACAGGATTTTAGATGATAATAAATGATTCAGAAAAATAAATTAAGAAAAGGTACAAGTAGATTTTACAGAGAGATGATTTCAGGCAGGGGGTTAGGAGTTGTTGAGGTAACATTTAAATAAAGCAAGTACATAAATATGCCAGTGCCAAAAGGCAGGAGGTTTGAGTCCCCCCAGAGGTGCCTCAGGAGAAAGGGCTGGTGATCTGCTTCAGAAAAACCAGCCATTGGAGTGCAGCTCTCCTCTGATACATGTGGGGTCACCATGAGTTGGAACCGCCTTGATGGCAACTGTTTGCTTTTTGTAAATGCTATGGAGGAAAATGAAGCTGAAGAAGAGAATTGGGAATGAGGGGAAGGATGCTGCTGTTTATTTACAGTGGTCTGGGGAGGCCTTACTAATATAATGTGACATCTGAACAAAGGCCCGGAAGAACTGATGGAGGAAGTCATATGGATTTCCAGTGGAAGAATATCTAGGCTAAGGGAAGAAACAGAGCCAGGCCATGAGGTGGGGCCTACCTGGCCTGCTGAAGGAGCAGAGAGAGGAAGACCAGGTTAGGTCAGTTTGGGGGCCAGGGCACTTCACCTAAGGTCACTTCACCTAAGGTCACCATAAGAGCTTTGGGTTTTATCATGAGTGAGTCAGAAGTCACTGGAGGGTTTTGAGCGTAAATACGAGTATGTATAGAGGGACCTGTGCATATACATGGGAAATTTCACTTTTTATGAAATGGGTATATTATATGCTTTTTTTCACATTTGCTTTTTTTGCTCAACAATGTTATGTTAATTCCTCCGTCTCATTCTTTTATGGCTGCTTACTTGTAGTGGCCACCCCCTGTCTATCACTTTGTTGTACTGTGGTGGCTTTTGTGTTGCTGTGATGCTGGAAGCTATGACACTGCTATTTCAAATACCAGCAGGGTCACTCATGGTGAACAGGTTTCAACAGATCTTCCAGACTAAGAAAGACTAGGAAGAAAGACCTGGACATCTACATCTAAATATTAGTCAGTGAAAACCCTATGGATCACACACAACAGACTATTGTCCAATATAGTGCTGGAACATGAGCCCCTGAGGCTGGAAGACACTCAAAATGTAGACTGGCTCCTGCAACAATGGGCTCAGTCAAGCATACCAACAATCGTGAAGATGCTGTAGGACTGTAGGCCTGGGTGACATTTCCCTCTGCTATACATAAGGTCACCATGAGTCAGAGCTGACTTGATGGTAACTAACAACTGCAATTGTAGTGGAAGCTTAGGCATGCCACAAAGACCCCCTGAGAACTGGGACTCATTCCTGCAGTGCCAAGAGTGACCCAGCATACCCCAGCCCCTCCCTGGGCTTTCCCGCTGCTCAAGGGGACTACCTTGCACTGTTGCCTCTCCTCCTTGGGACAGTCTGCATTCAAGACTGCTCTGTGCAGGGGGACAAAGCCCTCACCCCTTGCCTCAGTTGGGGACAACTCAGAAGGCTATTCCAGCTCCAAGTCTCCCTGTGTGCTGAGGCCTTTGTTGCGAATGCCCAATGCTGCCTCCATTACCCACAGTGTTGTTCTCAAGAGCATCCCTCAGTAAGCTTCCTGCACAAAATCTCCACATCAAGTCTGTTTCCAGGGAGCCCAACCATGATAGCTGGTGTTAGGAGGAGTCTGAGGAAGTAGATTCCAAAATGGGATTTTAGAGCTGCAAAATGGGATTTTAGGGTCACCTGCAACCAGCCAGCAGTGAGAGCCCCATTATGATGGGCGGTGGAGAACTCTAGGCTCCAGCGTGCAGTAGTGGCACAAGGTTAACTTTGATGGGTGGAGAACTGGGGTGGGATACTGGTGGACGGAAATTGACTGCTGAGTCCAATACTCCAAAATTTTGAAAAGATCAGAAAACACAGTAATTATAAGGATCATAGAATCAAATGCCTCTTGCTGAGAGGTATTCATGCAATGAAGAAAGTCAACTAAAGGCTGAGGTTGTTGAGCACGGTTTTAAGTGTGAACGCAGATGGCTTCCTTGACAGCCTAAGAAAAGAATCTCAGGTCCTGCAGCTGATGGGAGGACACCCCTGAGGAGCAGGCCAACAACTTAATTAGAGAAAGCAGAGCTCCAGAGAAGGCTGACCTCTCAACCCTGGTAAGCTTACTGCACTCAGACCAGGGCCCTGATAGAAAAGGGTGGGACCCTGAGTCTTGGGCTGGGGAGGTCTGGGTTGACAATCCATTACAATGAGTCAGTTTCGACTCATAGTGACCCCATGTGTTACAGACCCCATGTGCTACAGCGTAGAACTGCCCCATAGGGTTTTCTGGCTGTAATCTTTATGGAAGCAGATTGCCAGGCCTTTAGTTCTACTCTGTCCTATATGGTCGCTATGAGTCGGAATCGACTCGATGGTACTGGGTTTGGGTTTTTTTGGTTTCTATTGCAGCATGGCTGGGTGGATTCAAACTGCCAACGTTTCAGTTAGCAGTGGAGTACAAACCATCTGCACCACCCAGGGACCTTATCTGGGTTGATAGACCAGGGATTCTTGAAACCTCAGATTCCCGTAAGTCTTCTGGGCTTGTGAAAGGCCAACATTCCTCCCTTGCTTGAAAAAGATGCAGAAGCTTCTGCCTTGAGATTCAATATCTTCCTCTGCACCTGCCCCCCGCCCCACCCCCTAGGATCTATCTCACCTCTCCTCGAGCCAGGTTATGGGTTGAATTGTGTTTCCCCAAAATATGTATTGGAGTCCTAACCCCTATACCTGTGGATGTAATCCTGTTTGGAAATGGGGTTTTCTTTGTTACATTAACGAGGCCATATCAGTGTACAGTACGCCCTAAACCTAATCACTTCTGAGTTATCAAAAAAGCAGGTTAGGAGAGTGGTGGGAAGGAGCATCCTGTCTCATTGAGGGGAGAGCAACTAGGAGTATACAAAAAAAAAACCAGTGCCCTTGAGTCGATTCCAACTCATAGCGACCCTATAGGACAGAGTAGAACTGCCCCATAGAGTTTCCAAGGATATATAGCAAGGTGTATATAAATTTTTGTATGAGGGACTGACTTGATTTGTAAACTTTCACTTAAAGTGCAATAAAAATTAATTAAAAAAAAAGCAGGTTAGACTCAGAGACACACAAAGACACAGAATGAGACAATTGCCATCTGACGGTGACATAGCCTGATGAATCTGCAAGCCCAGAGCTCCCAGGGTTGCCAGCAGCTACTAGAAGCGGAAAGAGATAAAGAAGGGCCTCCGCTTAGAGCCAGGCCCTGAATTTAGACTTCTAGTCTCTTGATCTGTGAGAAATAGATTTCTGTTCTTTAAAGCCACCCACTATGGTATTTCTGTTACAGCAGCACTAGGAGACTAAGACCCTAGTTTTTGCCATATTGCTTTCCGAAAATACCCTAGCAATTCACATTTCAGCAACCATGAATTAGAGAACTCCTTTCCTGCACCTTTGCCCACAACTCGTATTAACACTTATTTTATTTTTATCAGTCTGATGGGTATAAAATGATAAGTTTTTTTCTTTAATTTGCATTTGCCTAACTACTAACAAATCTGAGTAGCTTTTTTATGTTGGTCATTTGGATTTGCTCCTCTGTGAATTGCTGTGTTAATTGAATTAGGTTCAGCTGCATAGAGCAGAAGAACCAAAAATAACAGTGGTTTAAATTGGATAGACTTTTTTTTTGTCTTCTGCAAAAAAAATTCAAGAAGCCCTGGTGATGCAGTGGTTAAAGCGCTCAGCTGCGAACCAGAAGGTTGGTGTTTGGAACCCATCAGCTGCTCTGCAGGAGAAAGATGTGGTAGTTTGCTTCCGTCAAGTTTACAGTCTTAGAAATCTTATGGGACAGTTCTACTCTGTCCTATAAAGTTGCTATAAGTTGGAATCGACTTGAAGGCAACAGGTAAAAGAATTCTGGAGGTAGGTAGTATAGGATTGGTATGGTGTCTTTGCAAACCTGTTGGTGACCCAGATGTCTTCTAGCTCTCCATTGTGCTCTCCCTAGGGAATGGCTGTGGCCCTCAGCCTCATGTTCTAAGATGGCTGCTAGAGCTCCAGGCATCAATATCCTCATTCCAAGCAATAGGAGAGAGGCAGGCACAAAGGAGGGCACACTCCCTCTCTTTAAGCAGCTGCTTTGGACATAACATGCATCACTTCTGTTTGCATATATTGTGTCAAAGTTATATAGATATACCTAACTACAAAGGAAGCTGGAAAATTTAGTCTTTGAGTTGGGTAAATGGCTGTCATGAGGAAAATCAGTATTCAATTATTGATTTTGGATGGGGAGAAGGGAAATTGAAGAAAGCAACTAGAAATCTCTGCCACAATTGCCTATTCATACTCTTATGGACAAAGTTGTGTTCCCCCAAATATGCATTAAAATCCTGGCTCCTATACCAGTGGATGTGATCCTGTTTGGAATAGGGTTTTCTTGATTATGTTAGTTAGGACATACCCAAGTAAGGTGAGTCCTAAACCTAATCACTTCTGAGTTATAAAAAGAGGAGAATAGGCACAGAGACACAGAGGGGGAAGATAGAAACAAAGGAAAGTCAAGGGACACCAAAGAACTCCCAGTAACTCCTGGGGCAACCAACCAAGAAGGACCTCTCCCGAGAGCCATGACATGAGTTCAGATTTTAGCCACCACAGTGGTGAGAAAATAAACTTCTGTTCTTCAAAGCCATCCACTTGAGTTGTTTCTGTTACAACATCTCTAGGTAACTAAGACACATACATTTTGTCAGTTTACCCCATCCGGCTATTTTCCTTTTTTTCTTGTTAATACCGTATAAGTTAAACAAAATGAAATGATTGATATTTCACTATTTTGATGAACAAAAAGAGCAATTTCGTATGATTCAACTTAATAGAAATTTACCCTTTGCCTTTATCTCTCATTAGCATGGCAAACTTTTTTTTTTTTCCTCCCAGAGGTGTTGTTTTTATATCAACTTTGTTTATGGTTCCTTTTGCCATTCAAGAATTTTATTTTTTTATGTAGTCGGATGAGTCTGCTTTGGTCTTATAGCTTCTGGGTTGCCTGTTTGGCACAGAAGTTTTTATGGAGATGTAGTTTCCTCTAAGACTTGAATTGCATTCTTTTCTCTTTTTTACTTTTAAATCTTTAATTGTCCTGGAATTTATTTTTGTGTACGGTGTAAAATAATGTCCAGCTGGATAATCCTGGGCTCTGAAGTATCACATTGGCCTCTTGTTCCTCTGCTGAGAGTTTGCTGTGCCATCAGCCTCTCCAATGAGGCTGCGTCTTCTTGGGAGACAATGCTCAGAGGGTCTCTCACGCTTCTGCACATCTTGTAAGCAGAGGCATGACAGCCTTTTGTTCTACATTATCTTTGTAAGGATGTTTGTATAGCAACAGTCTTGAAAGATATAGTGTTTCCCTCCAGAGCAAAGGGCAGACGTGTTTGCTGTCCAGTATAATAAAGATAATGTATCCTTCTGGGGCAAAGTTTGGCAGGTTTGCTTGTAGCCCATTATTATAAAAGAATGAGGTTTTCTAAGCTCAGGGCCTCTTAGCTGTGATGAAAAACCAAAGTATCCACCTGTGCCTGCCTCTGCATCACCCTTGTGGGTTTTGGGTGTAGAGGGTTGAACTGTATCCCCCCAAAAGATAAGTTCAAGTTCTAATCCCCAGTACCTGTGAATGTGAACTTACTTGGAAGTAGGATCTTTGCAGATGTCATCGAGTTAAGATGAGGTCACGTTGGATTAGGGTGGGCCCTGAATCCAGTGATTGGTGTCCTTATAACGAGAGACACAGGGTAGACACAAGAAAATAAGGCCATGTAAAGATGGAGGAAGAGTTTGGAATAATGAATCTAAAAGCCAAGAAATGCCAAGGATTACTGGTAGCCTTTGGAAGCTAGGAGAGAGTCATGGAACACATTCTCCCCTAGAGCCTTTAGAGGGACCAACCCTGCCAATTCCTTGATTACAGACTTCTAGCCTCCAGAGCTGAGAGGGAATAAATTTCTGTTTTAAGTCACCCAGTTTGTGGTAATTTTTTATGGCAGTGCTAGGAGACTAATACAGGGGGCAAGAGGATCTGACACAAACATGAAGCCGTGCCTGCTGTATTGTGAGTAATAGTCTTTTTTCTCTGACCCGGGAGTCTTGTGCCTTCTTCAACATCTATGTAATTGTGGCAGGCTAAATTGTTAACTTGCAAGGATGGTAAAATCTCAGACCCTTTGTAGTTCTTGATAGTATTAATGATAAGAATGGGATATTAGCTTTCTAAGTTGAAAGGACAAGGGTCAACATGGGCTGGGTTAGAGTATATGAGGCGATTCCTGGAATCAGGTAAGGAATGCTGTCTCCCAAGTCCTGGGCAAGGGTGAGGGAGTATGGATCCCACACTGTCCCACCTGTTAATGAACACTTAGAGGCTGAGCAGAGAAACAAGTGCTTGGGTTCTTGCTCATTCACCTCTGGGATGGAGGAGGAGGGCATGTTATGACAACGAGGCAGCAAACCCTTCAGCCCGAGCTAAAAGGTGATGTGGCTGTGGCTGCTGAATCAAGGGGTCCCCAGAGCTGAAATAAGTGGTGCCAGCAATAAGGATCTTGCTACTCAATATGGGGCTTTAGGCAGACCAAAATCAGAAGCTCGTTTAGTTGATCCAGGCCACTTTAAACTGAAAGTTAATGTAAAGCCTTGCTTCTTGCCACAAAGTGCTCTTTTTCTCCAGGCCCTTCACTCCTCCTTCCCCTCTACCCTGACCTCAGTCACTTTAAGTCAAAAGATGAGTACTCTGGAGAACTTCAGGGAGGGCAGAGACTCAAACTTTTAGGACTATGTTGGATAAAGGTGCCTGTCTTAGTTACTGAGTGCTGCTGTAACAGAAATATCACAAGTGGGTGGCTTTAAAAACAGAAGTTTGTTTTCTCACAGTTCTGGAGGCTAAAAGTCCAAATCAGGGTTTCTGCTGTGTCAGTTCCTTTCTTTTTAGTAACCCCAGGTATTCCTTTTGTTCCTTGGTGATCTTTACATGGCATTTGTCTTCCCCTTGTGTGTGCATATACCCATATCTAATCTGCTATTTTTGTAACTCAGAAGTGAGTTATATCTATAGAACCCACCCTACTCAGTTATAATCTGATATAACGAAGGGAACCCTGTTTCCAGACAGGGCCACATTCACAGGTATAGGGGTGTCTTAGTCGTCTAGTGCTGCTATAACAGGGATACCACAAGTGGATGGCTTTAACAAAGAAAAATTTATTTCCTCACAGTAAAGTAGGCAAAAAGTCCAAATTCAGGGCATCAGCTCCAGGGGAAGGCTTTCTCTCTGTTGGCCTTCTCATCAATCTTCCCCCAGACTAGGCGCTTCATGCAGGGACCCTGGGTCCAAAGGACACACCCTGCTCCTGGCTCTGCTTTCTTAGTAGTATGATGCCTCTCCCCACCCCCCCAACCCCACCCCCTTCACCCGCCCACCCCTGCTCGCTTCCCTTTCCTTTTTATCTCTTAAGATCTTAAAAGATAAAAGGTGGTGCATGCCACACTCCAGGGAAATTCCCTTTACATTGGATCAGGGATGTTACCTGGGTAAAGATGTTACAATCCCACTCTAATCCTCTTTAACATAAAATTACAATCACAAAATGGAGGACAACCACACAGTACTGGGAATCATGGTCTCACCAAATTGATACACACATTTTTTGGGGGGACTTAATTCAATGCATGACAAGGGGTAAGGATTACAACACATATTTTTTGGAGGGAGGGGACATGATTTAATCCATAACAGTCCCTAATTAATCAGCCTGCTCAGTCTTGTCAGGGAGGGAGGACCCTGTATTCAATTGATGGGGTTGGGCATAATCCACAGTGGAGCAGGGAAGCTAATGTGACCTTGTGGCCCCTTTGGGTCAGTTCAGTGTACTGTTTTTGTTACTTCTACATCTGAATGTATAACAGTAATTGAGGTGTTACATGCACGCACACCTCATCCCAAAAGTGACAGAGGGGATTCTCCCAACTGGAAAGAGATGCATGTAGCGAAGTGAGAGTTGGATAGACTTCTCCCTAATTGCCACCAGGGAATGAGTTAAGGTTTAGTGTGAGTGACTCTACCTGCTGATGTCCATAACTTTCACTATAGAGATGATATCCTGTTGATTGTCATGTCACTGTTACCACATCTTCACTGGTGGGGGTGGCTGATAAACCTTGACAAAATTCAGAGGCCTGTTCACCAAATAAAGTTTCTTGGGATTATGTGGATGAACGCACAACACTCAATTCCTTGGAAAAATTGCTGTTTCTTTGGTCTCCCACCACCTTACTGGACTCTTTGTGTTTTGAATACAGTGTTTGCACCAGTGGGCATTCTACTTGCCCCTTTATGACCTGAAAATCAGGATCCTTTGAGTAGGGTCCAAACCATCATGCTGTGTTGGAAGCTGCCCAGAAAGCTGTGGAGCTTTCTTGACATTTGCGGGCCCAAAGCCCTAATAACCCCTGAGCTACGAGTCTCTGTGACTGATGATTTTTCCAATTGGAACCTCTGGCAGAGGGAGGCAGCCTCCACTAGAACGTGCCTCTTAGGATTTTGGACTTGTTGCCTCCCTGACATGACTATCAGGTACACCCTTTTTGAAAAGCACCTAAAAGCTTGCTATGAGTTTTTTTTTTAATTGTATTTTTGGTGAAAGTTTACTCAGCAAATTAGGTTCCCATTTAACAACTTCTATACATATTATTCAGTGTCATTGGTTACATTTTTCATAAGCTTCCCTGCCCTCACCCCTCCCCCAAACTGCTTCCCCTCTCACCTTTGCTTTAGGGGAAATATTGACTGTTTGGTCTCATATAGGTGATTATTTAAAAAGAAGCAGAGTACTCACAGGTGATATTTTTTATTTGATGATCCAATCTGTTATTTGGCTGAAAGGTGACCTCTGGAAGTGCGTTCAGTCCCAATTTAAACGGTATCTCAGGGTGATAATCTCAGGGGACCCTCTAGTCTGTACTGGTCCAGTAAGTCTGGGCTTTTTTAGGAATTTGAGGTTTAGACTACATTTTTCTCCCATTCTGTCCAGGACCATCTATTTTGTCCCTAGTCAGAGCAGTCAATAGTGGTAGACAGACACTTCTGATCTCAGGGTAGATGAGGCCATGGTTCGTGTGGGCTATTAGTCCTGTAAACTGGTTTCTTCTTTGAATCTTTGGCTTCCTTTTTTCTCTTTTGCTCCAGATGAATACAGACCAATAGTTGTATCTTAGATGGCCACTTACAAGCTTTTAAGATCCCAGATGCTACTCACCAAACTAGGATAAAGAACAATGTCTTTATGAACTATGTTATGCCAGTTGACAGGTTGTCCCCCGAGACTATGGTCCTAAGCCTTCAAACCCAGTAAAAACCCACGAGTTGTTTGGTTATATCTAGGAGGTGCCTGCAATTGTGCCCCATGTGCTTCATTATCTATATGAATATATATGCAGCACACACAAACATGTATATACATATGCCTACAGATTTGCACTGGGCAAATCTGCTTCAAAAGACCTCACTAAAGTGTTAAAAAACAAAGACATCACCTCAAGGACTAAGGTGCACCTGACCCAAGTGTGTTTTCAGTTGTCTTCTGTGTGTGCGAAAGCTGGACAATGAATAAGGAAGACGAGGAAGAATTGACACCTTTGAATTATGGTGTTGGCGAAGAATACTGAATATACCATGGACTACTAACAGGTTGGGTTACTAACAGATCGAACAAATCTGTCTTGGAAGAAGTACAGTTAGAATGCTCCTTAGAAGCAAGAGTGGCAAGACTTTGTCTCACATACTTTGGACATGTTATCGGAGGGATAAGTCCCTGGAGAAGGGCATCATGCTTCGTGAAGTAGAGAGTCAGCAAAAAAGGGGAAGACCCCCAACGAGATGGACTGACACAGTGGCTGTAACAATGGGCTCAAGCATAATGATGATTATGAGGATGGTACAGGACCGGGCAGTGTTTTGTTCTGTTGTACATAGGGTTGCTATGAGTCGGAACTGATTCAATGGCTCCTAACAACAACAACAACAAAATACACCTATACATGCACACTCGTATACTCACATGTGCTTTCCTATATACATATATGCATAAATATATGCCTATGTAACCACACATATATTCTTGGGTTGTTATTACTGTTGTTGCAAAATTATATATGTCATAGCATTTATCAAAATTGTCCCTCATTCTTATGTACTTCTTAGTGTCATCATTTACCTTGGTTAAGTTGTGCAGACTTCGCTTGTATTGGGTATTACCTTTCCCATCACCAAAAAATAATATGTGTCTATTTTTTTTTTTTTTATGTAGAAAGTGATCCCCCTCACTCCCTCCCAGCCTTGGTAACCATCAAACATCTTTACTTTCTGTGTGTATATCTATTCTTGTCTTTAGAAAAGTGAGACCATGCAATATTTGTCCTTTTGTGATTGACTTATTTCACTCAGCGTAATGTCCTCCAGATTCATCCATGTTGTAATATGTTTCTAGAACTCATCGTTGTTGTTTATAAAACCAAAAACCAAACCCGTTGCCATCAAATCAATTCCAACTCATAATAGCCCTGTAGAACAGAGTAGAACTGCTCCATAGGGTTTTCAAAGAGTGGCTGGTGGATTCAAACTGCTGATCTTTTGGTTAGCAGCTGAGCTTTTAACCACTACACCACCAGGGCTCCTTATTATTTATAGCTGCATAGTGTTCCACTGTATGTATGTACCACAATTTGTTTATCCAGTCATCCATTGATGGGCTTGCTATGAAACTGTCAAAACTGAATGCCTGACCTATGGAGGCCTGGTGAGTCTCTGGCTTAATAGTCTTATTTTGGAATGATTCAACTTAGATTAAATGACTAACAAGGTGGGAAAGCCCAACAAGCCTCACTTTGTCAAATGGAAGTAGTATATCAAGATGGCAGCCTACCTGATGCTAGCAGCATCTTGGTTTTACAAGAAAAAGTGGCAGCTAACCTCTGGGGGAAACTATATCCCCTACTCAGCCATTTGAAGCAAAGGTGCTGGCTCAGTGGGACCCTTGATTCATAGGGGTTCTCTAAATGCCTGGCCTGGTTCACAATGTTTTGGTTCAGGTCAAACTTGTAGGTGTTCCTTGGGCTGCTGTGGTTGTTTAGCCTTAGCACCCTCTCTACGGAATTGAAAGTGGATGTGGTCACTATGTTCAGTGTGAAGAACTCACTCAAACACTTGGGCTATTGCCAATGACCTAGCTCTTTGGTCTATCACCGGGAAAACTGCAGACTGGAAGATTAGAGATATCCCTTTTTGGAGGCAGAAACAGTAGAAACAAATCATGGCTACTGATCAAGCCATCTAGGTCATTCATGTAATAACCATGGTATAAGAGCCCATTCTCTGATGAGACCATCTGTAATCAAGGTGCTGACTGAGCCTGCACTTCCCAGATTGCCACCGCTGCTGCCTGGATTCATCATTGTCACAGACATGGAAACACACCCACTGTGACAGACTGTGCACAAAGTAAAGGACTCTTTGTTTCTTTTTTAGAGGCTACCACTGCATGCCACATTTGTGACTCCTGCTCAGAGTTGTCCCAGTTGTCTCGTGGTAGGAGAGGCCACATCACACAGGGCATTGCCTCTCACTCCTGGCACATTGACTATATTGGACCTTTGACCCCCTCCTAGGGCTATCAGTGGTTGCTCACTGCTATTGGCACCTTTTCAGATTACCAATCAGCTGACTCTAGCCACACCAACTGTTCCAAGTTTTTGGCTTTCTGTACCATTTGCCTTCTGACTATAAAAAAATTAATAATGAGCTGATAGTCAAGGTATTTGATGGAGCTTTTATGCTCCCTAAAATCTACAGGCATCTCATATTATTGAACATTGGGATGACCCCATGCAAAAACTGATTTAAAAAGATTTCTGACTCTACCTCCTTTACCTCCTCCTGGTCCACATGTCTCAGCAGTTTGGTCACTGAATAAGGCTCGCCCCAAGACAGATCATCCCTATTGGGCTCTCCCTGAGTGATGATCAGGATAAAGGGTGTGAGATGCTTTATATACCTATCTTGAAAGTTTGGATTCTGTTTTGACTATTCCTGAGCACGATATCTCCTTTTTCCCCCCTAACAGCAACCCCAGGCTGGCCTAGCTGTTATTCCCTGCAAGTAAAAGCTCAGCCAAAGGGGCCCTGGGGGATTCAGATTCAATTCTGGTTTAGCACCTGGATTCACTTTTTGGAGTGACATGATCACAGATGATAAGGCTAATGACCACAAAGTAGAGTACACAGCTTACTGCGTCCCCTTACAATGGCACCTGCAGATCAAAGTGCAGGAATAAATGTGTTATAAAGTGCTCTTGTCCCTCTTGCACTTGATCTTTCCAAGTGATAGGTCTGGGTGTTAGTAGGGGATGATTTGAAAAAAGGTGATGTTATAGTTACTTAGACGGGACACATTTTTTGATGAAGGTTGAGGAAGAGCAACACCTGGGAAGAGAATATCCTAGACCCCAAAAAGTATCAGGGAGGGAGGGATGATTCTTTTGAAATCACCTCTGGAGCCTTCCTCATGAAGGAAAATGCTCTGCCCTGGTATGGCTCACCCTAGTGCCTTAAACTTAACTGACTGCTGAGTCGGCTATCTCATCAGACAACTCCGACCACGACTTGATCGCCATTTTTTTAACCTTAGTGAAAGTCAGTTGGCAACAGCAAAGGATGGCCCCAGCTCCTGCATCTCACACAAAAACACCTGTCAACACCTCCAGATGTCTTCCCCACCCCTCAGCTATTTGATGGGGTGGACAAATATCACCCAGCTGGTGGTGTGAACAAATAGAACAAGTTGTCTGAAGGCAGTCAATTTGTCCAAAAACCAAGGGCTAGACTAAATTATTCAAACTGAACTGGGACCCTAGGCCATGATGGAACTTACTGATGTAGGTCTCACTTAGATTGTCCACAACAATTACAAACAAATTTTCTTTCCAGGGACGCCACGTGTGTCCTTGGAATTGTACTTCTTGTGTGGAAGCCAGGCATTGAGTTGCCTCCTTCCCAAACACATGGACACTTGACCTTAGAGGTGGTCAAAAGACATGTTAAATGTTTAAGGAAACCTGGTGGCCTCTGATGACTCTAGAGGCCTCTCCAAAATGAGATTACCCTTGGTTAGTTGGGATCAGCTTTCCTGACTCATTATTCATGTGCACCCTGCAGGCAATCTTCCCTACAATGGGAGTCATCCAGTTAGGAAAGGTTGTATGAAATTTGCCTCTGACTTTAGCTGAAGTGATCAATGACACCAGCTTGGCTCTGGAAAGCTTTCTGTCTCAACTCACTGGCCAGGGTCCTTGTAGGTAATAAAACTGCTCTAGACTTCCTCTTTGCAGATCAGAGCACAGTCTGTGCAATGGCTGATACATTCTAATATACCTGAATTGATGTGGTGGGCCAAGTGAAGAGGTCAATACAGAAACTCAAGGAGAAAGCCACTTGGATTTCTAACTCTGATGATTGATGGGATTTGGCTGGGTCCCAGACCCTGGAGGTTATGGTTGGGGTCAATACTGCAGGTTGGCTTCATTCTGCTCCTTTTTGTTCTGTTAATAGTATTCCTAGCAATACCTATTGCCATCGAGTCAATTCTGACTCATAGCAACCCTATAGGACAGAGTAGAACTGCCTGATAGGGTTTCCAAGAAACAGTGGGTGGAGTCAAACTGCTGACCTTTTGGTTAGCAGGCATAGCTCACTGTAGCTCTTAACCACTGGGCCACCAGGGCTCCATTCCTATCAATATCCTTCTCAAATGCTGTATGAGACAAACTGAAAGAATTTGGTCCCAGCCCCTGTTAGTCAGAGTAATCAGAATGGTTGATGGAATGTCTTCTTTATGGAAAAATTTGCTAGATGCCAAGATTGTATAGAAACAAAAGGCAGATATTGTTGGGAGACAGTTCTCCACGGGTCTCTCATGTTTCTGCCTGTCTTGTGAGCAGAGGTACTGGCAGTCTGTTGTCCTGGACTAGAATTTTTTCAGGAATGTTTGCATAGCAGACAGCCTTTGGGGACAGAGTGGCTCTTCCAGCGCACAGGGGTGGTTTGTTTGCTGTGCAGTATAATAAAGATAATGCATTCCTCCAGGGCAAAGCTCTGCTGGGGAAAACAAACTGACCCTTTAATCTTGTGTAGGTCCAGGGCCACCTTTATGCTCCAGCTCTTCTCCCCTTCCCTGGCCCTGTGGCACAAAGGGGCAACGTGAGGCTCTACTGTATCTACCCCTCTCCTCACTCCATCCTCCGTACCTCCCCACCCCCACCTGTTATGGGGCTGTGTCTGCTCTCAAGTGTGCTATCCTTTGAGCTCTCTATATGTGATTTCCCTAAAGGCTGAAATAATCTTTCTGGAGATCTAGATGCCAGAATTGGTAAGAATATTGCTAAAGCTGTTGCCGTTAGCTGCCCTTGAGTTAGGCCCTGACACATGGTGACCCCATGCACAAAAGAATGAAATACTGCCCTGTCCTGTGCCATCCCCATAATTGGTTGCAAATCAGACTATTGCGAGTTATAGGGTTTCCACTGGTTGATTTTTGCAAGTAGGTCACCAGACCTTTCTTCCTGGTCTGTCTTAGTCTGGAAGCTCCACTGAAACCTGTTCAGCATCATAGCAACACACAAGTGTCCACTGACAGATGGGCGGTGGCTTCGCGTGAGGTGCATTGGATGGAATCAAGCCTGGGTCTCCCTCGTGGAAGGTTAGAGTTCCACCATTGAACCACCGGTGCCCTCCTGCTAGAATAGAATACAGCAACTGCTGCGGATTGAATTGTGTCCCCCCAAAAACATGTGTTGCAAATCCTAACTTCTGCCTGTGGTTGTAATCCCATTTGTGAATGGATTGTGTTATGTTAATGAGGCAGGATTAGGTTATGTCAATGAGGATTAGGTTATGTTTATTATGCTAATGAGGCAGGTTTAGGGTGTATCTGGAGTCAATCTCTACTGAGATAGAAAAGAGCAAGTAAAAGAAGGAGAGATGAGGGAAGAGAGATGCCAAGCCACATGAAGATCGCCTAGGAGCAGCTCAGAAGAGACAGGACCTTCCCCCAGAGCTGACAGAGACAGAAAGTCTCCCCCTAGGGCTGGCACCCTGAATTCACACTTCTAGCCTCCTAAGCTGTGAGAAAATAAATTTCTGTTTCTTAAAGCCACCCACTTGTGGCCCTTCTGTTATAGCAGCACTGGTTAACTAAGACAGCAACAGCGGAGTTGGGAGGATTTTTTTCTTAACCCTCTTGGCTGGGGTAACTGTGGGAATTAGGAGGAAAATTCCAAGAAAATTGCTTTAGAAACCTAACCTAATGTTGTCAAATGGAAACTTCCAGGACAATCCCGGAGGAGGAGTGGGAGTGAGGGACACCCAGGTGGACCACGGGTACCCTCTTCTGGGCCTCCCAAGCATGTGTCTGCCTCTGAACGGCTCTAACCCAGTCACCTGACCATCTGTCTCCTGCATTGGACCGGTGTTTTTCAAACTTTTTGACCATGCCCTCCCCCAATGAAGAATACATTCCACATTGCAAACCAGGACTCACATCCACACCTACAACTCAAATCAGTTAAAAAAAAGAGCCCTACCCTCGCTGCCATCACTGTCAGTTTGTCATGCTGTGGTGGTTTGCATGCTGCTATGATGCTGGAAGCTATGCCACCGGTATTTCAAATACCAGCAGAGTCACCCACGGGAGACAGGTTTCAGCGGAGCTTTCAGAGTAAGACAGTCTAGCAAGAAAGGCCGGGCAATCAGCTTCTGAAACTTTGCCAATGAAAACTCTATGGATCACAATAGAACATTGTCCAGTATAGTGCTGGAAGATGAACCCCCTAGGTTGGAAGACACTCGAAATACACAGTGGCTGCAAAAATGGACTCAAGCATAAGATTGCTTGGAAGGATAGTGCAGGGCCAGGCAACATATCATATATAAGGTCACCCTGAGTCAGAGCTGACTCGACAGTAACCAACACCAACACCACCCTTAGCACGTGTGATGACACCCTTTGAGATTTCTGTCCCATCTTATCCATTTTGTAGAATGCTGGTTGTGGTCCACTCAACTGATTTCAAGAACAAGGTATGTCTACAATAGTTCAGAAAACACTGACCTGGGCTGAGAGCCCTTTGAGGACAGGGTTCTCCGTGACTGCCCTGTGCCTGGCACACAGTGGACGCTCACTGCATGGCGGGCATTAGGGGGGAGACGAAGGAGGGCAGGGAGGAGGAGTCCATGAGGTGCTAAAATAATGAGAATCATGAAACGCAGGACACGTCCATCTTGTCCTGTCTGTCAGGGCATCAAAGCCAAATTTAAAACTAATCCCAGTGAGGGATTTAACTCTCAAAGTTGTGTATTTATCAATTAACCTATTACTTGTCTAACTTTGAGAGCTGCCTTATGTTCTTTTTGCAAGAGCTAGGTATGTGTACACACACACACACACACACACACACACACACCCCAACAAGCAAACAGACACACTGCAGATTCGGATATTCATTCATAGATTTCTACTTGGACCTATTTCGCATTCCGGCAAAGGCCAGGTGCACAGGCCTCTTGCATAAAAGTGGATCCCTAGCTGAGGTCCTTGATGCCACCTGTGCAAAAAGGCAGCGCTAATCTGTAGTGAAAGGATAGAGATTAGCTGTCACCCTGACAGTGACATTCAGAGGGCTCCCTCCAGCACAGAAGGCAGTTGCTTTGGCTATTTTCAGCTCCCCGAATTGACCCACGGTGGTCCGGTGGTCCGGAGCTGACCCACAAAGCTGTTCAGTGAACGCCGATGCTGGGCCACGCGCCCCTTGCCTTCTCCCTGCTTCCTAGACTAGCTCAGATGTAACTGACAAGGCGGTAGGAGCAGGTCGGCGTCACTGGGCCACAGCATTTGTGTTTTAAAGGGACACAGTTGACCAACATGATCTAAAGGGATGCATATCTCTTGGTGAAATTTCAGGGCCCAGTGACAAGCTGATGACACAGCTCAGAACCCTTTCAAACTCACCCACAGGGGTGGCTACCTTTTATGTGAATTTTTAAACTCATCCCTAAGAAAAGGCAGGGGGGCAGTGGGAGTTCAGTGGCTAATTTTTGCCTTCCATGCAGGAGACTCAGGTTCAATTCCTGGCCGACGCACCTCAAGCACAGGCACCACCCCTCTGTCAGTGGAGGCTTACGTGTTGCTGTGATGTTGAACAGGGTTCAGTGAAGCGTCCAGACTAAAATGAACTAGGAAGAAAGGCCTGGCAATCTACTTCCTAAAATCAGCCACTGAAAACCCTATGGATCACTATGGTCTGATCCACAACCGATCATGGGGATGTTACAGGACCAGGCAGCATTTCAATCCATTGTGCTTGGGGTCTCCATGACTTGGGGCCACCTCAACAGCAGCTAACAACAACAACAACAAAGTAAAGAACAATAAGAGTTCAGCTGTGCTGTTGGGAATATATGCAAGTAGTACACCAAATGAACATATTCAAGTGTTGATATCTAATAGTATGGCAAATTCTATTTTTAATGAATTGTTTTTGGATGACAACACTGCTTTTACAGACAGGAAGCTATTACACCAGGTCATTAGTCAGCCTAGAAGCCTGGGTGTCACCTCTTTACTTCTCCTTTGGCCACATCCGGTGTGTCACCAAAAGCCAAAACCAAATCCAGTGCTGTCAAGTTGATTCCAACTCATAGCAACCCTATAGGACAGAGTAGAACTGCCCCATAGGGTTTCATTTATGGAAGCAGACTGCCACACCTTTCTCCCTTGGAGTGGCTGGTGGGTTTTCAGTTAGCAGCTGAGTACTTAACCACCGTGCCACCAGGGATCCTTCAGTTGGTCACCAGGCCCCATCATTTCTGCCTTGCATTTCTCTAGAAGCCATCTCCGCTCTTCCAGGCCTCTGTCTTGCTTCAGCCTCTCATGAGCACCTGCCAAACCTTGTATCTTCTCATCTCCGCCATTTTTTCTATCTGAAACACACCTTTCCTCTTGTCTACTGGAGGAGTTCTGATTTTTTTCTCAAGACTCAATTCAAATAAGATGTTCCCTGCAAAGACCTCGTCCCCTCCAAGAAGAGTTAACACCCCTCCTTGGGGCCCCTAATTAAGGGGTGGGTCACAGAGCATTGGGGTGACGCAGAAATGTCTATGGCTGCTGCTGCTAGGTGGCTAAGGTTGCTATGATGCTGAACAGGTTTCAGCGGAGCTTCCAGACTAAGACTGACTAGGAAGAAAGGTCTGGCGACCTACTTCCAAAAATCAGCCGGTGAAAGCCTTATGGATCACAACAGCTGTAGGGACAGTGCAGGACTGGGCAGCATTTAGTTCTATCGTGCATGGGCTCTCCATGAGTCAGGGGCTGACTCCTAACAACACCCAAAAACAAACAAACACAAGGTCTGGCACATAACAGTAGTTTTGGCTTTTAGAATTAACGCAGTTGCTACTGGACTCCCTTCTTCATGATCGCTGATGGTGGCAGATTCAGGGGTTCCCTGAGGTGCACAAAGCTGTCCTTAGCTAAGGAGTTGTTCAGATGAAAATTTGGATAAATATCCAACTCCCCTCCTCCCTTTTCTCCCCCACTCCTGCTCTTCAAAAAAGTCTACTGAAGAGCCGCACAAACGGATGTGCGTCCTTGCTCCCCAGGAGGTACAGTCATGATGGTCAGCACTGGTCACCTTGGTGTGGGGCACGGCTGATACCTTCCTATCTGGACTCCCCCTTTCCTCTTAGGAAGGTGGGGAGACTCAGGTTCAGGGCGTGCGCCGCCCAGGCAGCTTTGCGCGTTCAGACGCCCGCCCAGGTGCGGACTCAGTGCAGGCTCAGGTGAGGGCCCTTGAACCGGCTCCCGAGGACCTAGGTGCGGCCGGAGTGTTTTCCCAGCTGTGACGCCTCGGCGGGAGGGGGGCGTGGCAACGCGGCCCGCCCAGCGCACGCAGCGAGGGCGTCGGCCGCCAGGGGGCACTGTGGCGTCGCCGTGGGTCGCCAGGCCAGCCCGCTTCGCTGCGGGCTTTCTGCCGAAGATCTCACACTGGCGAAAGGCCCCATAAGGCAGAGCTTGGATTTACACAAGGTCTCTATCAGCACCAAGGGCCATGATTTTCCCACGGTCCCTGGCTCAGTTTCTCCTGCGGCTCCGCACAAGGCCAGGTTCTTTTCGTCTTCACGCACACGCTTCAGGCACCTGGCACAGCAGAAAAAAACCCTGCCGAAAGAAGCGCCATCTGGCGTGACCTTTCCCCAGTATTCTATGCTATTGTCCCTCTGTCCCAGCTTTAACCCGGAAACTTTAACGGCCTCTGCTTTCTAGAGTGTCCCCAAGGCCGCTTCCAGTCAGCGCTTCATGTGGCAGCACAGCCAGGTGGATGGTGCTTGAAAGTTTCAGGTCGAAGGAAGCAGGGACTGAGGAAGGATTAAATCAGGGGGACTTCAGCCCTAAACGTCCTACCCACAGGGTCTGAGGTCCCCCGACTGTGGTAGGCAGAATAATGGCCCCCCACGTATGTCCATGTTCTGCTCCTGGAACCTGTGAACCTGTTAGGTTATGTGGTCAAGGGGAATTAAGGTTGCAGACGCATTACTGTTGCATTCTAGAAGCTGGAAAAGGCAAGGAAATGGATTCCGCCCTAGAGCCTCCAGAAAGGAGTGCAGTCCTGCAGACGCTGGCCTTAGCCTGGTGGGACCCATTTTGAACTCCTGAATCAGAATCGTCAGATAATAAGCCTGTGTTGTTTCCAGCCACTAAGTTTGTGGTGGTTTGTTACAGCAGCGGTGGGAAACTAGTACACTTACTATGGGCCTTGTGTCCAATGGCCTTGCCTAATATAAACTGGGGCTAGGGGGAAGCCTATCAGCCCCTCAGATTTTTTTAAAAACGTTTTGTTGTGGTAGAATACATATTTTTTTTAAATTGCCGTTTTAACCATTTTTAAGTGTCCAATTTAGTGGCATTAATTACATTCACTGTGTTGTACACCATTACCACTAATTTTTTTTGAAACATTTTCATCACCTCAAGTGGAAACTCAGTGCCACTTCAGCAATAACTCCCCGTTTCCCCCTCTCCTCAGTGCCTGGTAACCACTCATAAATTTCTGTCTCTGTGTATTTGCCTACTCTAGCTATTTCTTATGAGTGGGATCATACAATATTTGTCCTTTTGTGTCTGGCTTATCTCACTTAGCATAATGTTTTCAAGGCTCATCCTCGTAGCATATATAAGAACGTCATTTCTTATATATGTGTTCTTTTGTGTCTGACTGATATCACTTAGCATGTTGTTTTCAAGATTCATCCATGTTGTAACATGTATAACAACTTCATAATAGGTACCTTGTGGCTACTATGAACCAGAACCCACTCAATGGCACCAATCAGTTTGAGATAAAGTGATTATCCTGGATTATCCAGGTGGACCCAATGTAATCACAAGTGGAAGAGGGAAATATAATTTTGTTTCTTGATGAATGAATAATATTCCATTGTATGTATTTGCCACATTTTTTAAAATTCATTCATCTGTTGATGGACACTTGGGTTGTTTCTACCTTGTGGCTATTGTGAATGATGCTGCAATGAACAGTAGTGTACGAGCCCCTCAGATCTCGATGTGTTGGAGGATGGGAGGTGAGAGGGGGTGGTTGGTGGTTGTCTTAGGCTGGGTTCTCTAGAGAAGCAAAACCAGTGCAGCATATAAATATAAATAGAAAGGTTTATGTAAGGAAATAGCTCATGTGGTTGTAGAGGCTAGAAAGTCCCAAGTACATGGGTCAGGCTGGAGGCTTCTCCTGACTTACGTGCTAAAAACGCTGGCAAATCCAAGATTGGAAGATCAGACGGCAGGTAAACTGCTAGCTCAAGTTCCAAGAACTGCAGGCCCGATGAACAGGAGCCAGCTGCAGGATCCAGAGTGCCCAAAAGCCAGCAAGCCTTGCCAGAAAGTCCATCTGTATTGGATGCAGGCCACACCACCAAGGAAACTCCCTTTCAGTTGATTGACTGCTCACAACAGAGCTCATCATGGAGATGATCACATCATATCAGGTCTCATGATGGAGGTGATTACATCATTAAAAAGCTGCCAAACTACATCATAACTGCCAAATCACAACTTTAACTATCACAGTGGTGATTGGCATGTTGAGGGACAGGGTCTGGGTAGCAGATGGGAAGGATCTAAAAGGTAGAGCTGCCCTTTTCCCCGTGCTGAAGTCCTTCTGGGACTGCACAGAAGAGCAGCCATCCCGGACTGGGCCTGCTCACACCCTGAAGCCTGTGCTTCCTGAGTGAGAATGAGTGGGCCCCAGGGAGGAATGGGCAGGAGCAGGCAGGCCCAGGGAAAGGGAGCCAGCAGGTACCTTGGACACCCTGGTCACTGGAGCTGTGGAGAGGTCTGGGAAGTGGGGGGGTGGTGGGGTGGTGGGGTATGTGGTGGGAGGTGGGATAGGGTGGGGATAAGCCTGGTGGGGCCACTACCGCCTGAGCAGAGAAAAGCGCTGCACCGACTCTGAGAGCCATGGCTTCTGGTGGACTGTTATGTGGAGGCAGCACCAGCCGCACAAACAGGCCTGGCCTGGAGCCCGGTGACTCTGGCTCGAAAGTCATACCACACCCTGCCACTTACGGGCTGTGTGACTCTGGGCAAGATCCTTCAAACTGGACTGTTGAGAAGTCTGAATATATCATTGAAATATATGGGTGAAAATGCTTTTATTTTTCTCAGTTACTGCTGTTAACCCTGTCCTGTTGAAATTCCTACCCTTGGATAGGAGTTCTATGAAACATACCCCAGCCTGACGTTATGACTTGTCAGCTACATTTGATTAGTCACTAATTCCTCTTTGGCTAGAGCTAACCTGCTTAACCCAGTGATTTTCCTTGTTAGAAATGCAAATTCTCAGGCCTCACCCCAGGAATTCTGGAGCCCTAGTGGAACTGTGGTTAAGAGTTTGGCTGTTAACCAAAAGGTCAGCAGTTCAAATCCACCAGCTGCTCCTTGGAAACCCTACGGGGCAGTTCTCTGTCCTCTAGGGTCGCTCTGAGTTGGAATCAACTCGACAGCACCAGGTTTTGATGTATGCTAAACTTTGAGAACTGATGGTAACCTGGCCACAGAGATTATTATTTTCATCATCATTATTTCAATAACTATTATTTTTCAATTTTTTATTTCTGAAAATGGTGCTTTATCAAATCTGCCTGTAATTTTTCATGTATCTTGATCTTTTCTATGCTTTTTATTCCTTCTTTTATGTCTTTAGTAATTTTAAACCAATTTACCCTATAGACTCTGTTTGATTTTTCAATTTATTTTTCTATTCCTCCTATATATTGGCTTGTTGTTGTCTGTTTGGTAATTTGAGATTGTGATCTGGCTTTAATGGGGACTTAATCTATGGGAATCTTATGCACCACAGATAAGAGTGAGTCCCTCCAGAGTGCTTTTGGGTTTGCTTCTTCTAGGTGCTTGGGGTATCACCAACCCAGGGCCACTTTTCATACCAATGTTTTGGCTTGAGAGTTACTGGACCAAGTGGGTGGTATGTGACTTAACCCCAAACCTGCATTGATAGACCTGTTATGACAAATTCTAAGAAGCAATTTTCCCTACTCAGAGCCCTAACCAAGTCCAACTTCCCTGACATAACTGGATGAATTTTTTCTAGTTGACTTTTTTCCTGAAGGTATATATGCCCTTCAAGGGTCCCTGACTTCTGTGTTGGGAGCGGGTTCAAGACCTCCTCTCCCAGCTGCCATAGCATTGAAACCTGAGGCCCTGAGAGAAGATCAGTCCTCCCCAGGGCAGCCAGGAAGCTCATGCACTTGCAGATCTAATTGGGGGTTCCTTTCTCATCGTTTGTCCCTTGATTTCCACAAGTCCAGCTATGCATTTACAGCCAAGTCTGCTACATTTTACATGGTAATTCTGGGCATACTACAGGGGTTATCTCGTTTGCCATATTGTTGCAAACGGAAGTTCCCTGATGATTCGTTTTGAAACTTCAGTCCTCTCTTCTTTCCTTCAGTACATGCTGAACCTGCCATTTTAGTAGTTGGAGAGGATAGGGTGGCTCCACATGTCTCCTCCCTCTTCCTCTTCCTGGCATTTGCCATTCTGGTGTTGGGGTGGGGAAGGGGGCTGGCAAGGTGTGACTGTCTATGGTGAAGTCACAGTTCCATTGTTTGGGTTGTAACGGCTGTTTAAGCTCATTGTCCATGGGCTCTGAGTGACCAGGAGGTGACCAGCAACCCTGGGCATTGATGAGATACAGCTGCCTCCTCTGTTGACCCCTAGATGGTCTCATGCTGCATCTGGCAAACAGGCAGGTGTATCCCAGGCAAATTTGTAGCTCATAGTCTTCTCCCTTCTGGACACACATGCCACATGCATCTCTGTCTTAGTCGTCTAGTGCTGCTGTAACAGAAATACCACAAGTGGATGGCTTTAACAAAGAGAAATTTATTCTTTCACAGTTTAGGAGGCTAGAAGTCTGAATTCAGGGCCCCAGCTCCAGGGGAAGCCTTGCTGTCTGTGTCAGCTCTGGGAAAAGGTCCTTATCCTCAATCTTCCCCTGGTCTAGGAGCTTCTCAGCACAGGGGCCCGGGGTCCAAAGGACACACACAGTCCTGGTTCTTCTTGCTTGATGATAATGAGATATCCCTGTCTCTCTGCTCACTTCTCTCTTTTATATCTCAAAAGAGATTGACTCAAAATACAACCTAACCTTATAGACTGAGTTCAGCATCATTAAATGCCTGTAATCCTGCCTCATTAACATCACAGAAGTAGGATTTACAACACATAGAAAAATCAAATCAGATGACAAAATTGATAATCACACAATACTGGGAATCATGACCTAGCCAAGTTGACACACATTTTGGGGGGACACAATTCAATCCATAATAATCTCCATATTTTGGGAGCCAAGGACTCAGAAGGGAAGGTTTTTTCTTCTCCCCATCCCCTGTGCCAAGCCCTCCGGTCCCATTTTCTATTTCCTCTGCTCTAGAAACACCTGATGATGCCTATTTTCCAGCAAACCAACCACTGCTTAGAGTTCCTCCCATTTCAGTTATGCAACTTTGGGGTGTGTAAGTGAGGAAAAATGCCCCACAGAGCAAGGGAATCAGTGAAATGATCCCTATGATGTGCTGAGCACTGTGAAGGAGCTAGAAGACACTGTCCCTGCTCTCAAGGTGCTTATAATCTAGATGAGCAACACAAGAGATATATGTTCATTTCCTCGAACTTGTATTGAGCATCTAGTATGTAGTGAGCATCTAGCTTCAGGCAACTTTTTGTATATGGTGTGAGGTAGGCATCAAACTTCATTTTTACGTGTGTGGCTTTTCAGTTGTCCCAGCATCATTTATTGAAAAAAATATTATTTCCCCATTGAATGGTCTTGGTATCCTTGTAAAAAATCAATTGACCATAGATGTACAGTTTCATATCTGGACCTTCAGTTCTAAGCCATTGATATATGTATCTGTCCTTACGCTAGTACCACACTATCTTGATTACTGTAGCTTTGTAGTAAGTTTTGCAATCAGGAAATGTGAGCCCTCCCATTTTGTTTTGCTTTTTCAATATTGTTTTGGCTAATCTGAGTCCCTTACATTTCCATATGAATTTTAGAATCAGCTTCTCCATTTCTTCAGAATTTCATTTGGAATTACATTGAATCTGTAGATCAATTTGGAGAGTATTGTCATCTCAACAATTTTAAGTCTTTCAGTTTGTGAGCATAGGGTGTCTTTCCATTTATTTGTGTTAAAAAAATTTTTTTTTGTAGTTTTCAGGGTATTTTTGCACATCTTAAATGAATTTTTAAGTATTTTATTTTTTTCTGACACTTGTGAACTGAGTTGTTTTTTTCATATTGTTCATTGCTAATGTATAGAAAATTGTGTTTTGTATATTGATCTTGTATCCTGCAAACTTGTTGAACTCATGTGTTAACTATAATAGTTTTTTAGTAGATTCTTTAAGATTTTCTATATACAAGATCATGGGTCATCTGCAAATAGATGAAATTTTACTTTTTTTTGAAACTTTTTTATTGCATTTTCTTGCCTAACTGTCCTGGCTAGAACCTCCAGTGCAATGTTGAACAGAAGTAACAAGAGGAAACATTCTTGTCTTATTTCTGATCTTAGGGGGAAGGCATTCAATCTTTCACACTTACCCGTGGATTTTTCCTAGATGCCCTTTATCAGATTGAGGAAATTCTTTTCTACACCTAGTTCTTGAGTGTTTTTTTATCATGAAGGCTTAATGGATTTTGTCACATCCTTTTTCCGACTCTATTGAGATGATTACATGTTTTGTTTTTTTCCTTTTATTATGTTAGTATGGTGTATTACTATGATCATCTGAATAGCGACACTCCAAAGACGTCCATGTTTTAATTTCTGGAACCTATAAGTGTGTTATCTTACACGGTAAAAGAGAATTTACAGATGTGATTATATTAAGGATCTTGTGATGGGGAGATTATCCTGGATTATCTAGGTGGACTGACTGTAATCACAAGAGTCTTTGAGAGGGAGAGAGATTTGCAGAAGCTATGATGCTGGCTTTGAAGACAGAAGAAAGAACTATGAACCAAGGGATGCAGGCAGCCTCTAGAAGATGAAAGGGCAAGGAAATGTATTCTCTTTTAGAATCTCTAGAGGGAGTATGGCACTGATGGCACCTTGATTCAGCTCAATGAATCCTGTCTTAGACTGCTGACCTCCAGGACTGTAAGATAAATTTGTTACAGCAGCAGTAGAAAACTAATACAGATTTTGGCACCTAAGACTGGGATACTGCTGTAACAAATACCTGAAAGTGTGGAAGTGGCTTTGGAATTGGGTAATAGGCAGAGGCTGAAAGAATTTCGAGGAGCATGATAGAAAAAGCCTATACTGCCTTGAACAGACAGGTGGTTAGTAGAAATATGGACATTATATGTGATGCAGGTGAGGGCTCTGAAGGAAGTGAGGAGAACAATAGAGAAAACCTATGTCATCTTAGAGAATACCTACACTGTTGGTAGAAAGACTCGGAGGCACTGCTGGTGAGAGCTTTGAAATAAATGAGGAACCTGTTATTGGAAAATGGAAGAAATGGATCCTTTTGTATAGTGGCATAATACCTACCAGAACTGTATCCTACAGCTATGTGGCAAGCAGACTTGTAAGCAATGAACTTGATATTCAGCTGAGGAGATTTTCAAGCAAGATGTTGAAGTCATAGCCTTGTTTCTTTTTTTTTTCTTCTTATAGTAAAATGTGAGAAGAAACAGCAGTGTTTAGGAAAGAACTGTCCAGCAAAAAGGAAGCAGGATTTGATGATTTGGGAAATTCCCAGCCTATCCAGTTTACAAAAGATGCTAAAATTAGGAGATTCTTTGCCAGGAAAGTGTGATGTAGAGAGAAACCTATGGTTTTTGCTGAAAATCCTTTTCCTAGTGCATTGGAATGATCAAAAGATTGACATATTCAGTCACACATAGGGCTCTTTGATTCCTGAGTCCCCTTGGCCATCTCAGCAGAAGTCAAGAACAAATGGGATTATCCAAGAAGGACCTGTGGAGTAGTCTATTATCTAATGTTGTGTATCTCTGTGACATACAAGGGAGACACACAAAGGCCTTAAGAATTTTATATCAGCAGAAATACTGCCAGCTTGGACTGAAAAGAACAGAGAAAGGACAAAATTAAAAATGTGTTGGAGTCCCAAAATTCAATAGGCAGGAAACAGGCTGATAAAAATACTCAGGAGAGGCAGAGCCAAGATGGCGGAATAGACAGACGCTTCCGCTGAGCCCTCTTTACAACAAAGACCTGAAAAGAACAAGTGAAACGAGTATATTTGTGACAAGCTGGGAGCCCTGAGCATCAAAGGCAAGCTTAGACAATGAACTGAGGGGCAGGGGAAGGAAGAGACCATTTAGAAGTGGAGAGAGGAGTTACGGGACCTGAATTGCAGGGAGCCCTCAGGCACCATTCCCGGAGCGGTGGCAGCACCACGGGCTGGTCCTAGCATTCTGCTGCAGTTTCCTCAGGGAGAAGCAGCCAGCCACACAGCCCACTCACACCTCCAGAACCTGAGCAGAAGGACGCTCTCGGCAAAAGTTAAGTACTTGTGTATATTTTACCGCGCCCCCCTCACCCCCAAACCAGCTTCAGCAGCTGAATCCCTAGGCCTGAGATAGACCCTGGTGAGCACCTGGGGCCATCCTCCCAGCCTTGGGGAAGGAAAAAATTTTCAACTGGGGGGAAAAGATAATTTGCTAGCTCCATTAACTGGGGGAGCTCAGGACAGAAGCGGCTCCTGTCCAGGCATAAACTGTCCATGGACCTTGAGCACCTTTCCCTTCTGCATGGACCTGTGTGGGCCTATTTCAGGAGAATAGACCTTTGTTGGCAAACTCCAACCATTTCAGCAGTGCGGTGGAGAGGTGGGTGTTTGACATTTGACATTGCTTTGCCTATTAAACAAGGTCCTCACCTACCCACAACAGGGACCTAAGGACTGGTGGCTCCACTTGGGTCACCCAGCCACCCGCGACAGGATCTCGGGGATAACTGGTACCTCCCAGTCCTTATGATAAAATCTTTGGGTGCCCACGGTTCCTCTGCAGAGCCCGCCCACCAGCATGCTCTAGGGAACAGAGATGCGTTTTCCTCAGAGACACTTGGGGTCGGTTCTCAGCCCCCTGCCTTGTTCACAGCGTGACCCCCTGCTGCAATCAGATACGGGTATATACGCCAATCATCCCTGCCCCTCTAAGACTGAGCCTGTACCACACACTTGATGATCAGCTACCTGGAAACCTGAGCTGAATTCATACAAGAAAACTGAATGGACTCCTAGACTGATATACCTGATAACAGCTCTAGCCAGCTGGGGACAGGACACCAGAGCTCCAAAGGCGAAAATAATCAAGCTAGCTCACTCAAGCAACCCATAGGGCTATACCAAAACCAAACAAAGCAAGCAGCTACGACACAGTAAGCAAGCATAAACTAATACAATAACTTGTAGATGGCTCAGAGACAACAGTCAATATCAAGTCACATAAAGAAACAGGCCATGATCACCTCAACAGGCTCTCAAAACAAAGAATCCAGGGATCTTTTAGATGAAAGTGCATTCCTGGAATTACCAGATGCAGAATACAAAAGTTTAATATACAGAACCCTTCAAGACATCGGGAAGGAAATGAGGCAGTACGCAGAACAAGCCAAGGAACACACAGATAAAGCAACTGAAGAACTCAGAAAGATTATTCAGGCATTTAATGAAAAGTTTAATAAGCTGGAAAAATCCATGGACAGACAGCAATCAGAAATTCAGAAGATTAACAATAAAATTACAGAATTAGATAACTCAATAGAAAGAGGAGCAGAATTAAGCAAGTAGAAGCTAGAATTTCTGAACTCAAAGATAGATCACTTGGCACTAATATATTTGAAGAAAAATCAGATAAAAGAATTAAAAAAAATGAAGAAACCTTAAGAATCATGTGGGACTCTCTCAAGAGAAATAACCTATGGGTGATTGGAGTACCAGGACAGGGAGGGATAACAGAAAATACAGAGAAAGTTGCTGAGGATTTGTTGGCAGAAAACTTCCCTGATATTGTGAAAGATGAGAAGATACTTATCCAAGATGCTCATAGAACTCCACATAAGGTAGATCTTAAAAGAAAGTCACCAAGACATATTATAATCAAGCTTGCCAAAACCAAAGATAAAGAGACAATTATAAGAGCAGCGAGGGATAAAAGAAAAGTCACCTACAAGGGAGAGCCAATAAGAATAAGCTCAGACTACTTGGCAGAAAAAATACAGGCAAGAAGACAATGGGATGACATACTTAAAAAATTGAAGGAAAAAAGTTGCCTGCCAAGAATCATATATCCATCAAAACTGTCGCTTAAATATGAAGGTGAAATTAAGACATTTCCAGATAAACACAAGTTGAGGGAATTTGTAAAAACCAAACCAGAACTACAAGAAATACTAAAGGGAGTTCTTTGGTTAGAAAATCAATAATATCAGGTATTGACCCAAGACTAGAACACTGGGCAGAGCAACCAGAAGTCAACCCAGACAGGGAAATCCAAAAAAAAAAAAAAAAAAGCAAGATCACACACACAAAAAAATAAAGCCCAACACAGGGTAACGATGATGTTTTTATATAAAAGAAGATAACATTAAAATAATAAAGAGGGACTAAGAAATGTAATCATACACCTTCCATATGGAGAGGAAGATATGGTGATACAAAGAAATAAAAGTTAGTTATAAATTTAGAAAAACAAGGGTAAATAATAAGGTAACCACAAAGGAGTCAAACCATCCTAATAAAATACAAGGGAAAAATACAGACTCAGCAGAAACAAAATCAACAACAACAAATATGAAAAAAGGACAATATGTAAAGAAAATCTACTCAGCACATAAAATCAAGTTGGAAGAAGAAGCTGTCAACACACAAAAAAAGACATCAAAATGATAGCACTAAATTCATACCTATCCATAATTACCCTGAATGTAAATGGACTAAATACACCAATAAAGAGACAGAGAGGGGCAGAATGGATTAAAAAACAGGATCCGTCTATATGCTGCCTAAAAGAGACACACCTTAGACTTAGAGACACAAGCTAAAACTCAAAGGATGGAAAAAAAGGGATCAAGCAAACAACAATCAAAAAAGAGCAGGAGTGGCAATATTAATTTCTGACACAATAGACTTTAAAGTTAAATCCATCAGAAAGGATAAGGAAGGACACTACATAATGATTAAAGGGACAATACACCAAGAAGATATAACCATATTAAATATTTATGCACCCAATGACAGGGCTGCAAGATACATAAAACAAACTCTATCAGCATTGAAAAGTTAGGTAGACAACTCCACAATAATAGTAGGAGACTGCAACACAGCACTTTCGGTGAAGGACAGGACATCCCGAAAGAAGCTCAATAAAGGCATGGAAGATCTAAATGCCACAATCAACCAACTTGACCTCGTAGACATTTACAGAACACTCCACCCAACAGCAACCAACTATACTTTCTTTTCTAGTAAACATGGAACATTCTCTAGAATAGACCACATATTAGGGCATAAAGCAAGCCTTAGCAGAATCGAAAACATTGAAATATTACAAAGCATCTTTTCTGACCATAAGGCCATAAAAGTGGAAATCAATAACAGGAAAACCAGGGAAAAGAAATCAAACACTTGGAAACCGAACAATACCCTGCTCAAAAAAGACTGGATTATAGAAGACATTAAGGATGGAATAAAGAAATTCAGAGAATCCAATGAGAATGAAAACACTTCCTATCAGAACCTTTGGGACACAGCAAAAGCGGTGCTTGGAGACCAATTTATATCAATAAATGCACACATGCAAAAAGAAGAAAGAGCCAAAATCAAAGAACTATCCCTACAAGTTGAACAAATAGAAAGAGAGCAACAAAAGAAACCCACAGCCACCAGAAGAAAACAAATAATAAAAATTAGAGCTGAACTAAATGAAATAGAAAACAGAAAAGCAATTGAAAGAATTAACAAGACCAAAAGCTGGTTTTTTGAAAAATCAACAAAATTGATAAACCATTGGCCAAACTAACAAAAGAAAAACAGGAGAGGAAGCAAATAACCCAAATAAGAAATGAGATGGGCGATATTACAACAGACCCAACTGAAATTAAAAGAATCATATCAGATTACTATGAAAAACTATACTCAAACAAATTTGAAAACCTAAAAGAAATGGATGAATTCCTAGAAACACACTACCTACCTAAACTAACACAAACAGAGATAAACTAACACAAACAGAGATAGAACAACTAAATAAACCCATAACAAAAGAAGAGATTGGAAAGGTAATCAAAAAAACTCCCAACAAAAAAAAGCCCTGGTCCGGACGGCTTCACTGCAAGTTCTACCAAACTTTCAGAGAAGAGTTAACATGACCACTACTAAAGGTATTTCAGAGCATAGAAAAGGATGGAATAGTACCAGATTCATTCTATGAAGCCACCATATCCCTGATACCAAAACCAGGTAAAGACACCACAAGAAAAGAAAATTATAGACCTATATCCCTCATGTACTTAAATGCAAAAATCCTCAACAAAATTCTAGCCAATAGAATTCAACAACATATCAAAAAAATAATTCACCGTGACCAAGTGGGATTCATACCAGGTATGCAGGGATGGTTCAACATTAGAAAAACAATTAATGTAATCCATCACATAAATAAAACAAAAGACAAGAACCACATGATTTTATCAATTGATGCAGAAAAGGCATTTGACAAAGTTCAACACTCATTCATGATAAAAACTCTCAGCAAAATAGGAATGGAAGGAAAATTTCTCAACATAATAAAGGGCACTTATACAAAGCCAACAGCCAACATCACCCTAAATGGAGAGCCTGAAAACATTCCCATTGAGATCGGGAACCATAAAGGATACCCTTTATCACCACTCTTATTCAACATTGTGCTGGAAGTCCTAGCCAGAGCAATTAGGCTAGATAAAGAAATAAAGGGCATCCAGATTGGCAAGGAAGAAGACAAAGTATCTCTATTTGCAGATGACATGATCTTATACACAGAAAATCCTAAGGAAGCCTCCAGAAAACTACTGAAACTAATAGAGTTCAGCAGAGTATCGGGATACAAGATAAACATAGAAAAATCCGTTGGACTGCTCTACACCAACAAAAAGAACATTGAAGAGGAAATCACCAAATCAATGCCATTTACAGTAGCCCCCAAAAATATAAAATACTTAGGGATAAATCTTACCAGAGATGTAAAAGACTTATACAAAGAAAACTACAGTACACTTCTGCAGGAAACCAAAAGAGACTTACATAAGTGGAAGAATATACCTTGCTCGTGGATAGGAAGACTTAACATTATAAAAATGTCTATTCTACCAAAAGCGATCTATACATTTAATGCAATTCCGATCCAAATCCCAATGACATTCTTTAATGAGATGGAGAAACAAATCACCAACTTCATACGGAAGGGAAAGAGGCCCCGGATAAATAAGGCGTTACTGAAAAAGAAGAACAAGGTGGGGGGCCTTACTTTACCTGATTTTAGAACCTATTATACCGTCACAGTAGTCAAAACAGCCTGGTATTGGTACAACAACAGATACATAGACCAATGGAACAGAATTGAGAATCCAGACGTAAGTCCATCCACATATGAGCAGCTGATATTTGACAAAGGCCCCAAAACAGTTAAATGGGGAAAAGACAGTCTTTTTAACAAACGGTGCTGGCATAACTGGATATCCATTTGCAAAAAAAATGAAACAAGACCCATACCTCCCTCCATGCACAAAAACTAACTCAAAATGGATCAAAGACCTAAATATAAAATCTAAAACGATAAAGATCATGGAAGAAAAAATAGGGACAATGTTAGGAGCCCTAATACATGGCATAAACAGTATACAAAACATTATAAAGAACGTAGAAGAAAAACTAGATAACTGGGAGCTTCTAAAAATCAAACACCTATGCTCATCCAAAGACTTCACCAAAAGAGTAAAAAGACTACCTGCAGACTGGGAAAAAGTTTTAGCTATGACATTTCTGATCAGCGCCTGATCTCTAAAATCTACATAATACTGCAAAAACTCAACTGCAAAAAGACAAATAACCCAATTAAAAAATGGGCAAAGGATATGAATAGACACTTCCCTAAAGAAGACATTCAGGTAGCTAACAGATATATGAGGAAATGTTCACGATCATTAGCCATTAGAGAAATGCAGATCAAAACTACAATGAGATTTCATCTCATGCCAACAAGGCTGGCATTAATTCAAAAAACACAAGATAATAAATGTTGGAGAGGCTGTGGAGAGATTGGAACACTTCTACACTGCTGGTGGGAATGTCAAATGGTACAACCACTTTGGAAATAGATTTGGCGCTTCCTTAAAAAGCTAGAAATAGAACTACCATACGATCCAGCAATGCCACTCCTTGGAATATATCCTAGAGAAATAAGAGCCTTTACACGAACAGATATATGCACACCCATGTTTACTGCAGCACTGTTTACAATAGCAAAAAGATGGAACCTGGAAAGCACTATGCTGAGTGAAATTAGTCAGTTGCAAAAGGACAAACATTGTACAAGACCACTATTATAAGAACTTGAGAAATAGTTTAAACTGAGAAGAAAACATTCTTTTGTGGTTATGAGAGGGGGGAGGGAGGGAGGGCGGGGGGGGCATTCACTAATTAGATAGTACGTAAGAACTACTTTAGGTGTTGGGAAAGACCGCACACAGTACAGGGAGGTCAGCACAATTGGACTAAACCAAAAGCAAAGAAGTTTCCTGAATAAACTGAATGCTTCGAAGGCCAGCGTAGCAGGGGCAGGGGTCTGGGGACCATGGTTTCAGGGGACATCTAAGTCAATTGGCATAATAAAATCTATTAAGAAAACATTCTGCATCCCACTTTGAAGAGTGGCATCTGGGGTCTTAAACGCTAGCAAGCAGCCATCTAAGATGCATCAATGAGTCTCAACCCACCTGGATCAAAGGAGAATGAAGAACACCAAGGACACAAGGTGATTACGAGCCCAAGAGACAGAAAGGGCCACATGAACCAGAGACTACATCATCCTGAGACCAGAAGACCTAGATGGTGCCCAGCTACAACTGATGACTGCCCTGACAGGGAACACAACAGAGAACCCCTGAAGGAGCAGGACAGCAGTGGGATACAGACCGCAAATTCTCAAAAGGCCAGACTTAATGGTCTGACTGAGACTGGAAGGACCCCAATGGTCATGGCCCCCAGATCTTCTGTTGGCCCAGGACAGGAACCATTCGCAAAGCCAACTCTTCAGACATGGATTGGACTGGACAATGGGTTGGAGAGGGATGCTGTTGAGGAGTGAGCTTCTTCGATCAGGTGGACATTTGAGACTATGTTGGCATCTCCTGCCCGGAGGGGAGATGAGAGGGTGGAGGGGGTTAGAAGCTGATGAAAAGGACACGAAAAGAGACAGTGGAGGGAGAGAGCTGGCTGTCTCATTAGGGGGAGAGTAACTGGGAGTGTGTAGCAAGGTGTATATGGGTTTTTGTGTGAGAGACTGACTTGATTTGTAAGCTTTCGCTTAAAGCACAATAAAAATTATTGAAAAAAAAAAAACAACTACTCAGGTACAAACGTATGGTACCTTCCATGAAAAAGGAATGATGATTCTCAGGGTGGAGCCAATTCCAGGAGGGTGGAGCCTTAGGCCCCAGAGAATCATTTCCAGGTATTGAATTTGTTTGCCTGGATCTCAGAATTCCTTGGGACCTGTGGCTCCTTTGTTCATTCCATTCTCTCCTCTTTTGAAAAGGAATGTCTGTAACAGGTATCCTATGATAGTACTATTCACGTCTTCTATTCCCTTGCTGATTGTCTCAATTCAACAGCAATAGGTTTGGTTTTTTGTTTTGTCTAGTTGTTTTAACCATTAGTGAAAGTGGGATCTTGAAGTCTTCAACTATCATTGTTGAATTGTCTATTTTTACCTTCTACTGACAGAATAAAAAAAAAAAAAAATTTTTTTTTTATTCTGTCAGTTTTTGCTTCATGTATTTTGGGGTCTTTCATTACGTGTATATATGTTTATTATTGTTTTATCTTGTTGATGAATTGACCCTTAAATCATAAAATTTGTTTGTCTCTAGTAACACTTTTTGTATTAAAGTCAATTTTCTCTGACATTAATATAGCCACTCAAGATGTCTTTTGGTTACTGTTTATGTCGTATATCTTTTGACATTCCCTTTCTTTCAACCTATTTGTGTCTTTAAATGTAAAGTGATTTTCTTGTAGACAGTATATAGTTGGATCCAGGTTTTTTTTTTTTTTAACTATTTTGCCAATCTATGTCTTTTAATTGGAGAGTTTAATCCAGTTACATTCAATGCAATTACTGACAGGGTAGGACTTATGTCTGCCATTTTGCTATTTGTTTTCTACATGTCTTATGTCTTTTTTTTGTTCCACAATTCCTCCATTACTTCCCTCTTTTGTGTTAAAAATATTTTCTAGTGAACACTTTTAGTTCCCTTGTTCCCTTTATTATATATATATTTTAAGTTATTTTCTTAGTGGTTGCCCTAGGGATTATGATTTTCATGTTAATTAGTAATAATCTTGTTTCCTATTAATACCAACTTAATATTAATAATATACAAAAACTTTACTCCTATACAGCTCTATTCCTTCCTCCCTACTTTTTGCTGTTATTGTCACAAATTGTATCTCTATACCTTGTGTGCCCCTCAACACAGATTTGTAATTATTTCTTTATGTATGCAGCTGCCTTTTAAATCAGATAAGAGAATAAAAGTATTATAAACAACAAATTCAATTATAATTGTCTTTTATATTTACCCATGTAGTTATTTTTACCACACTGAAACCAAAAACCAAACCCTTTGCTATTGAGTCGATTCCAACCCATGGTAACCCTATATAGGACAGAGTAGAACTGCCACATAGAATTTCTAAGCAGCAGCTGGTGGATTTGAACTGTCAACATTTGGTTAGCAGTCAAGCTCTTAACCACTGTGCCACCAGGGGTCCAAGGATTTGAGTTACTATTTAATGTCCTTTTATTTCAGCCTTAAGGAATCAATCTTAAGTATTCTGTAGGATAAGTCTGCTAGTGACAAAATCTTTCAGTTTTTGTTTATCTGGGAATGTCTTAATTTCTCTTTCATTTTTTGAAGGATAGTTTTGCTGGATATAAAACTCTTGGTTAATGGTTTTATTCTTTCAGCATTTTGAATATGTCTACCCCCTGCCTCCTAACCTTCATGGTTTCTGATGTGAAATCAACTGTTGGTTTTATTGAGAATCTCTTACACATGATGAACCACTTTTCTCTCTCCTTTTTTTATTGTGCTTTAGATGGTTTACCAAACTAGTTGCTCATTAAACAATTAATACACATATTGTTTCGTGACATTGGTTGCCAGCCCCACAACACATCAGCACTCTCCCCTTCTCGATTTGGGTTCCCCATTACCAGCTTTCCTGTCCCTTCCTGCCTTCTCATCCTTGCCCCTGGGTTGGTGTGCCCATTTAGTCTTGTTTTGTTTTATGGGCCTATCTAATCTTTGGCTGAAGGGTAAACCTCAGGAATGGCTTCAATACTGAGTTAAAAGGGTGTCTGGGGGCTCTATTCTCAGGGTTTCTCCAGTCTCTGTCAGACCAATAAGTCTGGTCTTTTTTTGTGAGTTTGAATTCTGTTCTACATTTATCTCCAGCTCTGTTCAGGATCCTCTATTGTGATCCCTGTCAATGCAGTCATTGGTGGTAGCTGGGCACCATCTGGTTGTGCTGGCCTGTTTCATGGAGGCTGTGGTAGTTGTGGTCCGTTAATACTTTAGACTAATCTTTCCCTCATGTCTTTGGTTTTCTTCATTCTCCCTTGCTCCAGACGTGGTGGGACCAGTGGAGTATCTTAGATGGCCACTCACAAGCTTTTAAGGTCCCAGAGAATCACTTCTCTTGCTGCTTTCAAGATTCTTTCTGTCTTTGGCTCTTGACAGTTTGACTAAGATGTAAATAGGTATAAATCTCTTTAAGTTTATCTACTTAGAGCATGTTGAGCTTCTTCAATGTGTAGATTAATTTTTTAAATAAAAATTGGGATGTTTTAGCCATTATATTTTCAAATACCCTTTCTGCCCCTTTCTCTTTCTCCTCTCTTTCTGGGACTCCCATTAAGTGTACATTGGTATGCTTGATGGTGTTCCACAGGTCTCACAGGCTCTGTTCATTTCTCTTTATTCTTTTTTTCTTTCCATTCCTCAGACTAGACAATCTCAATTGATCTATCTTCAAGTTCTTTCTCCTTAAATCTGCAATTGAGATTCTCTAGTGAAGTTTTCATTTCAGTTATTTCACTTTTAAAATCCAAAATTCTATTTGGTTCCATTATATAATTTATATCTCCTTATTGATACCCTTTATTTGGTACAACATCAGTCTCATACTTTCCTTTAGTTATTTAGACATGCTCTCCTTTAGCTCTTTGAATGTATTTAAAATAGCTGACTTAAATATTTGTCTGGCATTTTCAATCTCTGAGCTTCTTCAGGGACAGTTTCTATTGATTTCTTTTTTCCCCCTCTGTTATGGGGTGTACTTTCTTTTTTGTGTGTCTCATACTTTTTTTGTTGAAAAATTAACATTTCGTATGATGTAGCTACTCTGGAAATCAGATGGGACAATCTGATTTCCACAGTTGCTACATTATATGAAATCTTGTTGTTGTTGCTGCTATTATATGAGTTGTTGTTGCTACATTATATGAGAATCTTGTTGCTGCTTGTTGTAGTTGTTATTGTCTGTACATTTAGTGACTTTTCTGAACTAATTATGTAAATTTTGTATTCTTTTTTTGTGTCTGCCACTGATGTCTCCACTCTGTAAGATTAGTGATCAGCTAATGGTTGGAAAGAGATTTCTTTAAAATGCCTGGAACTGATAGTTCTCCCATCTTTGCTGAGGGACTCTGTGTGAGTGTTGGGGCATACCTTCAACACTCAGCCAGGTAGTTTACAACTCTGCCTCAGCCTTCACTTCCTGCTTTCCCAGAGTCTCAAGATTGTCTAGAATTGAGAACTTGGCATCTTCTCATGTCTTTCTGGAACATTTACATAGCTCTACACATGCACATGGCTTTCTGGATTCAGGGCTTTTCTACACCTCATATGGACATATCATATCTCAACTTTTACTTTTAAGCTATTTGGTTAGGTTGCTGTTTGCCCCAGCTGTTTTCCATTGCCTACTAAGGCCACCAACACAAAGCAGACTGGCCTGAGATGAACCAGGCTGCAGAGCTCCAGGACAGTTGTTAAGAAACCCCAGTAATGATGTAAATAACTAGTATATTCAGAGTGCACAAAGGAGAGGTGCGGGGGCAAGGTGCAACAGAGCCTGCATGTTAGAAAAGCTTCCTTGAGGAAGCTGAGCCTGAAGGAGTTGGGCAGACCAAGAAAGGTGATAGCACAGGAGAGGAGACTCCAGGCCTAGGAAACAACAAGAGTGAAGCCCCCAGGGCTGAGAAGGTGGGGAGTGTTTGTGGGAGCTGGGGACAGACTGGGACAAAGAGAGGACAACTTTTTTCATGTGACTCACAGTAAGAGACCCATTTTAGATATCTGTCTATAGATAGCTAGGTAGTTTTCTCCCTCTGTCTTTCTCTCTGTATGTATGTGAGTATATATATATAAATATACCTTTTGGTTAGCAGTCGAGCTCTTAATCACTATGCCACCAGAGCTCATATATAAAGTTTCACAAAGTAATACTGATTCTGATTGAGAGACACCCCTGGCCATTTCATGGGGTCTCCCAAAAACATCTTTGAGAGCCATGATTTCTCCAGAGATGAATCTTCCAATTTCTTCCCTGGGGTTAGTCTGGCTGCCAGAGTGCAAAAGAGGGAATCTGGGGGTCTAAATCCCCTTATACAGAATGTCTCGCAGGTTTCTGTTTTCAGCCCCACCCCTCTACCCACCACTTTCAGAGTCACCTGGTACTCCAAACCTGGAAACTTCCTGGGGCTCTGCAGCCCAGGCCATCCTGATTCATGCTGGTGGCCTTAGTAGTGCAGCCACTTCCAGCTTCCTCCACCTACTGTTGCTTATATTCTGTTCTTTACTTTCTTTTAAAATTTCATTGCCATCTGTTACAGACTGAATTGTATACCCCAAAAATATGTATTGTAAATCCTAATCCCTATACCTGTGGTTATAATTGCATTTGGGAATGAATTTTCTTTGTTATGTTAGTGAGACAGTATTAGTGTAGCGTGTGTTTTAAGTCAATCTGTTTTGAGATATAAGAAGAACAGCTTGAGCAAGTGACTAAGCAGAGATGGGGGAAGATAGATGTCAAGTCACATGAGGATTGCCTAGGAGCAGAAGCCCAAAAGAGACAAGAACTTTCTTCCATAGCCAACAAAGACAGAAAACCTTCCCCTAGAGCTAGTGCCCTGAATTCAGACTTCTAGCCTCTAAACTGTGAAAAATAAATTTCTGTGTGTAAAGCCAACCACTTGTGGTATTTCTGCTATAACAGTGCTAGATAATTAAGACACCATCTTTCAATTGCTGTTATTTCTTGGTCTGTTCTCTCTGTCCTTTTGATTTATACCATTGTTATGCTTCCATTATTATTTTAGCAGGGCTTTTGGAGGCAGTGGCAATGAATGTGTGTGTTCCACTGTCCATGTTTAACTGGAAGTCCCAAGGACAATCTTAGAGGAGATTTCTGTAATATTTTATAAGGAGTAAGAAATCCAAACCCTCATACTGGATTCTTAGGCTTCGGGAAAGAGACCGAGATCCTATACTTGTTGGGTTTTTATTTCTGTGTAACTCCATGTGCCAAGAGTTGTTCTCTCCCCCTAAAGCTCCCAGCAGTGTGAAAAAGAGGAGAGATAGAGACAGATTAGAGAAAGAGATGGAGATCAAAGAGAGGGAAAGGCGGAGAGTACACACATTGGGGCTATCGTGGAGTCTGGCCAAGTGACCAAAAATTGGCCCCTGTTGGAGCCCTGGTAGCATAGCCCTTGGTTAAGAGCTTGCCTGCTAACCAAAAGGCTGGCAGTTCAAATCCACCAGCCACTCCTTGGAAACCCTCCATCCTATAGCATTGCTGTGAGTTGGAATCCACTCAACGGCAACAGGTCTGTTCCTGGGCACTGCCACGCCCATCTGCCCAACCCACATATTCACTGACTTGAATGGAGGTTTAAGTAGCTCTGTTGCTGACAGTAAAGCAAGCATCCCAAAAGCTGTGCAGTGGGGGAAGACCAGGGGTTGGCTGTCTCCTGACTAACCTGTGCTCTTGTGCCATCAAGGATCTGGAGCAGAAGTCCTCTTGACTTGCGGCTTTGGAGGGTGTCTCAAGAAGGTGGTCCTTTCTCCTTACTCTGTCTGTCTGTATAATCAATTCTTTCTCTTCCTACTTTTCCAACTCTTTCAAAACCCCCATATCCTTTCTTTGGAAAACTGTACCCAACCCACATGAGAAAGGGCCCTAATATCCTGCCCCTTCTTCAGTTCTGAAAAACTCTAGTGCCCCAGGCTTCAGCTAGAGCTCAGTGGCTGTTTCTCTTTGTGTAGACTTTTGTAGTCTCAGGTGGTATGTTTGTGTGTACGGGAGTGGGGAGGGGAGGGAGAATGGTAGGAGGGCTAAGGAAGAGGTTCCCAGGGCTTGCAGCTCCTGGTCTCCTTTCGAATTGTCTGAGGACATCACAATTCACAAGGAGTGTCAGTTACCTTCTGAAGCCATCTCAGAGGAATGTCTTCCAGGAGGACAGCCAATTTCTTCCCTCATGATGATGCCCTTTCCCACACAATGATAACCCTGAAATGTATCTGCCCTTGTTATGGTGGGTGGGCCCCATATTGACTGAAAGTTTGTGTGTGGGGGACAGGCAATGAATGCCAACTGTATTTGTATATGAAAAAGGTTCAGCACAAAAGATTCTTTGGTGTTAACTACTTAGGGACCAAATTGAAGTTTCAGGCTAATGAGGCTGCCATCTCCCTGTGCCAATGACCCTGAGTATCCTTACTCATGCTATTGCTCTAAGCTGGGGAGCCCTGTCCTCTACTCTCCAACTTCACAGACCAAGTCCAGCTCAAATATGGCTTCTTCCGAGAAGCCCAGCCACCAGCCACTCTTCTGGTCAGACTTAAATTCCAACCCCTGCTTTGTCATGGGTGACCATAGCCCATGTACTTCATGTCTTTTAGCCTCCGTCATTCACTATAACACGGAGATGCAAATTCCTTCCACACAGGCACATGAGGTTAATGGGCTGACACCTTGGCACAGGTAGAAACCCATCTACCTCAGCACAAGTGGGCACCCTGATACCTTTTGAGGGTTGATAGGCTGGTTGATTACGTGAGTGGTGACACAGGATGCCCAGGGTGTGCAGCACCCTCACAATCTGGCAAAAGTGGAGGGTGAAGAGGGTGGGTCTCCATGGAAGTTTCCTTCCCAGCATCTATGGCCATAACATTTCAGGTCCTTGTCCTAATAGAAGAGGAGTGAGGGAGATGCTAAGTTGGGTCAATTCTTCCATGATGGGACCTTTTAAAGCACAGCATTATATAATGGAGGTGTCTTCTGCCCATCTGTGTTCTGTTTCTCACCAGTGTGAGGAGTTAGTACAAAATGTTTTACTTCCCATGGTTTCTCCTTTAGCAAAGTGAGCTGATGGATGGAAGGACCTCCAACTCCCAAGGCTTAGGAGAAGCAGGGAAGGAGGTGAGAAGCATCTGTGATTGAATCTGCTCCACACAGGTGGAAAACATCCTCATGGTGTGTCTTTGTGTGTTCCAGGTGAGTCTTCAAGGATGGACCCTGCTTTGCTCTCCTGCGGGAAATCCTATCACGGGCTCCACGGCTACCAGGCTCCTCATCCCCCCATCCGTCTCAATGGCAAAACATCTGGGAGGAGAGAAAAACATATGAAGAAAAGCCATGTCTTTGTGGTTAACAGGAGAGATACAAGGTCACAGCCCAAAGGGCCCTGCTGAGTAAGCTAGTCTCTGTGAAGCAGCGTCTGAGATCTTCCAAAATGGAATACTTCTTAGATTTGACTGTCCAGACCTGGTTTTTCACAAACTTCACAGAGAGTTGAGGAATATTGGCAGCACCGAAGGCCTCTTTCACCGCACATGACCAACCTTCTGGCGCATTCCACCGCTCTGTTTTATCTGCTGGTTCTGGCTCCTGCGTTCTACATTCAAATTTCCCTACCACCTGTCCCTTCTGCCTTCCTGTGTGTTCTTTGTTCCTGTCTAATTTATCTTCTTCCCCCATAGCTTTCAGGTACTCTTTCACTTCAACCTGGGGGCCTAGAAGAGTTTCACTTCCTATCTATGCAACTTCTGATCTCTACCTTCTTCCCCATCATTGCTCAAGGCTACCTCCACTGCCTGCCCTCATCCCAAGCACAGTGTGAAGGCATCTACTTCTCAAGCTATAGGAACACTCACATTATCCACTTGAAGACAAACTGACTTTCAAAACCACCACATTTTCCATCTTGCCTTTAGGAAATGGGGGCAGTAACCCCTACATTATCTGTTTTACTTTGGCCAAGTGTACATAGTTAGCAATCATTACGTAAAGCAGTTGCCCCCTGAGCAGATGCTGGGATCCAGAAGGGATGCTGTAAAACATAGACTTAGTAATGGATTTCTGGTAGGCGCAGACCACCAGGGTGAGCCATTAACACTACATTATTCAGGGCTATTGTTAAAGGACTGATCAATTGTGACTTAACATTTTGAGCTATGTATAACTTATTTGTGGCTCAGTGTCACTGATAATCATACTTGGGAGTGCCAAGAAAAGCTTGAAGGAAGCTAAACGTTGAAGGTTTAAGGTTTCCTGGGACAAAGCTCATTTAATGATATTCATGAGTGGATGATGTATTGTGGTAACCAGTCATTGGTATTAGTCCAATTCCAACAGCGATCCCAGAGGCTAATAGCTGCCCAGATGCTCTGCTTTCTGGAAAACAGTGATTAATATTCAGCACGTGTGTGGGAGAAACCGTATGTGGCACATTTTGTATTTTTCAAAGCTCCAAATGGAGACCAAACGAGGAGAGGGTTAAGATTTCCACATAAAACTCAAAAGTCGTATTAGGCTGGGGAGAAAAGCCAGATTTCCTTGTGGTTGGGCACTTCCTTAGAGCCCCATAGGACTGGAAACTGACCTAAACAGGAGAGCCAACTTTTAGGGGGGCAAGACATAAATCAAGCTCAGAGTTGCGGAAATGTTTAAGGTGACTTTTAAGGCTATTAGTTCAGCTGGTACTATTATCATGAACAAAAATAACACTGGCTACCTTATCTTTGGACCTACAGTGTGCCACGCTCTGTCCTAGGTGTCTTGTAGACATTAATAGATATAGTTTAATTCTTAGAGCACTCTTTCACGCTAGTTGTATTATCCCTACTTTACGATGAGAAAATTACGTGCCACATGTACTGTGGCATTGAATGCACACAAATTCTGGGACGGGAAGGGGTCTCATAAAGCAACTGATTGCTATCTTTTCACTCCCTATAAATCCACTCTGTGGGAATAATTCGTTCCCTGACCCTGGATGAAAACTTTGGCCCCATGCATTTTCTGGTCTCTCCTGGTTAATAAAAACAATTCTCCAGTCCTTTCCTCAAGTCAATTTGAGTTGCAAAATACAGTCTCAATTGAGTAATAAAAATATCTAGCTCCACGTAATAATCAAAGCTCTGAGCTTCATTTAAAGTTCAGCCTACTCTTCCTTCTCCTGCTTAGGGGAAAGGCTCCATGATAAGCCTCTTGGAGCTTTCCCTGCCTGAGCAGTCTTCTTTCTGTGGGCTTGAGGGGGGTGGGGAGGAAAAGGGAGCAGAAAAGTTCCTACTTGGCAGGTACTCATGTGGTTATTAAGTGTTAACACTGACTGTTCCTCCTCAGGGTCCTTTCACAGGTTGTTTGGAGATAACTTAGGCTTCACTCCATTATCTTCTGCTGGAGATCTCTCCCCTGTAGGGCTTGATGCAGGGGCTGTGTTTTCCTCCACTTGTGGCCACTGCTCCTTCTTCAGCTCTTGGGATAATGGCGGATCACCCCTATTGCGGTCCCTCACCACTACACAACACTCCTGGACGGGACCTGAGCCACCCCCGACTGGTTCTGTCTCATACACTGCCATGCGTTCTTTCCCCCGGCACCCTCCCAAGCACAGGGTAATCCGGGTGCAGCCACCTCTCTGTTGCTCTGCCATCAAATTAGCTAGCAGCCCATCCCTCCTATTTTGGTTCTGAGGTGTGAGCCAGGCGCCAGCTTCACCATGTTCCTCAGACTTCTGGGTACATGTATCAAACCTTTTGAGAGGTCCCCATGTAGGCCCGCTTCCCAGGCAGAAGGGGATGGAGGCACCATCCATCCTTCCCCCTTGGCAAGGAGTGAGGGTCCTAGCTCACCAATAGTTCTACAAAGAAATCCTTCTTTACTTATTACCACCCAACTCTCTCACATCTCTTACACTGAACGGGTGAAGCGTTTACAATATGTTTAAAATATGTGTAACCGGTTTGACGATTTTGGTCAGGCACCGTCTTAGGAATGTGGTATCTATTGTCTTGGTGTCAGCCCAACTTTCATTTCAACAGTAGTTTACACACATGGGGTCGCCATGAGTCAGAACTGACTTGACGGAAATTGGTTTATGAGGCATTGGTGGTTCGGTGGTAGACTTTTCACCTTCTATGAGGGAGACCTGGGTTTGATACCTAGCCAGTACGCCTCAAGTGCAGCCACCATTCATCTGTCAGTGGAGGCTTGCATGTTGCTATGATGCTGAACAGGCTTCAGTGTAGCTTCCAGACTAAGATGGCCTAAGAAGAAAGGCCTGGTGATCTACTTCCAAAAGTCAGCCAATGAAAACCCTGTGGATCTCAACAAACTGACCTGCAACTGATCATGGGGATGGTGCAAGACCAGGCAGTACTTTGTTCCCTTGTGCATGGGGTCACCGTGAGTCAGAGGCCAACTCTCTGGGAGCTAACAATAACAAAAACAATGCACACCTGGTAAGAAGCTAGACTCTGAGATCTGTGGTCTTTTCACACTCTAAAGCACTAACCCTCTGAAATCCAAGGATTTACGACTATACCCTCATGAAGGCAGGGTTATATCTGCTGTATTTACCATGGATCCCCTGGCTTCCAGAGCACGTAATACCAAGCCCCATTATTGAGCACATGCTGATTGCCACAGGACGCCAGCTGGTTCAGTGCCTGGCACATAACAAGAGCTCAGTAAATAATGAGAGGCCAGGTTTCCAGCACCAGAGTGAGGGCTTGGGCATCACATAAAGATGCTGGGTCTTCTAGAGGGCCAAGGTGGTCTGCTCCGCAGTGGGGCCTCCACGCTTCACAGCTGGGAAACATTTCCACCTGGACATTTCCCACTTGGCTGCCCCTTTCCCTTTGGGTCTGGCTTGCATTTCTTTGCTTTCTTCTAGGCACACATGAGCTATCTCCTTGCTCCTTCGGGGACTGTCATCCTACTGGCCCCCAAAGGAACTGATCACTAGCCCCACAGGGCCAGATGGCTATAAGGAGGTGTGGTTGGCTAGAGTCAGGTGTGGTCAGCTGGGGTGAGTATCTCTGCCACTGGGGGAGAGGACACCTGCCCTGGGCCTGGGTGTCAGAGAGGGGCTTAGCACAGGCTTTGGTATATCAGCCTCAGCCAATGGCCAAAGCAAACCACTGGTGACCCCACGTGTGTTAGAGTAGAACTGTGCTCCATAGGGTTTTCAGTGGCTGGTTTTTTGGAAGTAGATTGTCAGGCCTGTCTTCCGAGGACCCTTTGGGTGAACTTCCACGTTTGCAGTTAGCAGCCGAGCATATTAACTGTTTGCACCACCCAGGGACTCTGGCCTTTGGTCAAAGTAGGAAAAATCAGAGAGAAGCACTCTCAGGGCAAGGGGCCTGAGGATCGTTGCTGCTTTCAGTTTCACCCCGAATGTGCCAGGTGACCTTGGTGAGCATCTTCCTCTCTCCGGGTTTGGTTTGTTCTTTCTCAACAAGCGGGGGTCGGGGAGTCGGCTGGCTAATGTTTTGCATATGTATGTTGCAAGGAATAATGAGGCAGGTTCCATGAAGCATATTTTCTCATGGGGGGACAAACAGTACAAGCTATTTGTTTTGGGAGCATGGCTTAACCAATGCATCCAGCATAGCCCAGAAACGACCCCCAGCTCCCGTGGCATGGTTTCTGCAGAAGCAACAAAGTCTACTTGGGCATGCTTTTTGTGCCTGGAGTCCAGCTCCAGGGCAGAAGGAAAGCACTGTTGGTTTGGGATTTGAGGCCTCACTGTCCACGCCATCTTTTATCCTCTCTCAGTTCTCCCAGGAATCTTAGCTGAGCCCATCACCTGCACCAGGCCTGGTGCTGGGCCCTCGGGGTGTGACACTGGAAACATAGTGGTCTTGGCCTCTCCAGCTCCAACTCCTACCACTGCCACCATGCCACAGCCTGCGCTCCAGCAACTTCCCGCCCATTTCCGTTCCCACGCACAGCCTGTCCCTTCTGCCCGGAATGTCCTTTTCTCTTCTCTGCCTGCCAAATCCCTACTTTACCTGCAAGGGTATTCCCTGGGGGTTTTTTATGGACTCCATTCAGCAGGGTGAATCACCTTCTGCTCCTGTCGCCTGTGAAAGGTGAGGACAGAGAGTACTCCCCTGGCCACTGCATCCCTGGTGCTGAATGCGGCCACACCCACCTGTTTATAGAGTGCTTGATGGTCCTAGATGGCTCCTAAGGGGCTTAATTAGTCAAAGCTGGACAGGGCCTCATTTCGAGGGGGCTTCACCCATAAGCCTGCCCCAGGACTGGGCCACACAGCCAGCATTCCATCAGGCCTCACAGTAGCTTTGATCGTGATAGGCAGTATTTACTGCAGGCTTACAGAAGGCTGGAGTCCAGGGTGGGGACGGAGAAGGTCCAAGAGAGCTTAGGAATCTTGCATGATAATGAGATTGTCGTCGTTAAGTGCCCTTGAGTTGGTTCTGACTAATAGCAACCCCATATACAACAGAACAAAACACTGCCCAGTTCTGGGCCATTCTCACAATCGTTTGAGCCCATCGTTGCAGCCAGTGTGTAAATCCATCTTGCTGAAGGTCTTTCTCTTTTTCACTGACCCTTACCAAGTATGATGTCCTTCTCCAGGGACTGGTCCCTTCTGATTATATGACTAAAGTGCATGAGATGAAGTCTCGCAATCCTCGCCTCCAAGGAGCATTCTGGCTGTACTTCTTCCCAGACAGATCTGTTCGTTCTTCTCGCAGTCCGTGTTATATTCAATATTCTTCACCAACACCATAATTCAAAGGCATCAATTCTTCTTTGGTCGTCCTTATTCATTGTTCAGCTTTCACATGCATATGAGGAGATTGAAAATACCATGGCTTGGGTCAGGTGCACTTTAGCCCTCAAAATGACATCCTTGCTTTTTAACATTTTAAAGGGGTCTTTGCAGCAGATTTGCCCAATGGGATATATCGTTTGATTTCTTGACTGCTGCTTCCATGGGTATTAATTGTGGATCCAAGTAAAATGAAATTCTTGACAGCTTCAATATTTTCTCCATTTATCATGATGTTGCTTATAGGTCTAGTTGTTTTCTTTATGTTGAGGTGTAATCCATACTGAAGGCTGTAGGTCTTTAATCTTCATCAGTGAGTGCTTCAAGTCCTCTTCACTTTCAGGAAGCAAGGTTATGCCATCTGTATATCGCAGGTTGTTAATGAGTCTTCCTCCAATCCTGATCCCAGGTTCTTCATATAGTCCAGCTTCTTGGATTATTTGCTAAGCGTAAACTTTGAATAAGTATGGTGAAAGAATACAACTCCGAGACACACCTTTCCTGATTTTAAACCACGCAGTACCTTCTTCCATTCGTGGTACCCCTTTCTTCTATTCGAACAACTGCCTCTTGGTCTGAGTACAAGTTCTTCAGAAGCACAATTACGTGTTCTGGAATTCCCATTCTTTACAGTGTTATCCATAATTTGTTATGATCCACACAGTCGAATGCATTTGCATAATCAATAAAACACAGGTAAACATCTTTCTGGTATTCTCTGCTTTAAGCCAAGATCCATCTGACATCAGCAATGATATCCCTTGTTTCATGTCCTCTTCTGAATCCAGCTTGAATTTCTGGCAGTTCTCTCTCTTCCATTCACTCCTTCTATCAACATAAGTTGAATGTCCACTTAGGGTTGGCACTGTGCTAAGAACAGAGCTAAGGGACATTGGGTCCCTGCCTGTAAGGAGCTCACTGCCTAACAGGAGATAGACCTGACCATCGAGGGTCGCTGTGCTGGGAGAGCTGCCAGAGAGTGGTCTCTGCCTTTTTATAACATTCACTCCCAGTGCCTCTCAGAGTGACGACTGAGGACACTCGGGGACAGGTGTTATAAATGGCCAGAGAACGGCAGGTCAGGCCAAGGGAACAGCACACAGAAAAACCAGGGACATCAGAGAACTTAGAGTAGGGGTCAGCAAAGTTTTTCAGTGGAGGGTCAAATGGTAAATATTTTAGGCTTTACAGACCATACAGTCCCTGTCCAGCTACTCAGCTCTGCCATTATAGTGTGAAAGCAGCTATAAATGAATGAGTGTGGCTTGTTCCAATAAAACTTTATTGATAAAAACAGGCAGCAGGCAGGACCGGGACTGTGGACCATGGTTTGTGGGCCCCTGGCTTAGAGAGTCGGGGGCCCACAGGACAGCATAGGCAAGGTGTAGGAAGGGACAGAAGGGCAAGGCTGGAGGAGCACATGCCTTGAGGAGGAGTGGGAGAGCTGGGCTCTGTCCTGCTGGTACTGGTAGCGGAGCTGGGCTTTGAGCAGGGATGAAGGAGTCAACTTGATGGCAACTGGTATAATTAGATAGGTGGTCTTAAAAAGGGTCTCTCTGATAGTAACACGGCAGCCGGAGGCAGTGAGGCTAGCCCAGGAGGCTATTGCAATGAGCCTGAACCAGGACAGTATCTGCCGGGATGGAGAAGAGGGACAGACTGGTCAGAAAGTGACAGGACTTGGGGCTGCCCTATCTCTGGGCTGAAAGCATTCAGGGCTGATTCTCAGGCTTCTGGCTTTTATAAAAATTGCTGAGGCTGGGGCCATTTGCTGAGATGAGCAGGCCTGGGCAGGAGCCCTAATCATGTAGTGACTCTGTTGATGAGGGGAGACTCCGAAGACGGCTGCGTTGAACCTCTCAGGGTATGTGCCATGGAGCACTCTCTCAGCGTCCTAGGGCTGCTGTTACAAAAATACCACAAGTTGAGTGGTTTATAAGAACTGAAATTTATTGTCTTACTGTTCTGGAGCCCTGGTGGTGCAGTGGTTAAGAGATTGGTTGCTAGCCAAAAGTTTGGCAGTTCAAATCCACTAGCTGCTCCTTGGAAACCCTATGGGGCAGCTCTACTCTGTCCTATTGGGTTGCTGTGAGTCAGAATTGACTCGGTGACAATGGGTTTTACTGTTGTTGTTGTTCTGGAGGCTAGATGTCCAAATCAGGGTTATGGCTGTGTTGATTCCTTGTAAGGTCTCTGAGAAACTGTTCCATGCCTCTTCCTTATTTTCTGGTGGCTCTAGGTGTTCTTTGACTTGAGCTGTAGCATCGCATGGCATCCGTCCTCTGCCTCCCTGTTTCTGTGTCTCTTATAAGGACAGCAGTCATAGTGGACCACGATACTCCAGTATGACCTCATGTCCATTTAACTAATAACATCTTTGAAGATTGTATCCAAACAGGTACAGAGGTTAGGACTTCAATATATCTTTTGGAGGGACACCATTCAACCCGTAACAGACATTAATAGATGACGTAAACAAAAGCAGGTGTGTCTTCTCTCAGCATTTTATAGCCATTACTCCACGTCCTTCTGGCATCTGCTGTCAGCCTAACTGTTCTTCCTTTGGGGGCCATCTGTCTTTTCTCTTTGATTGCTGCTGAGATTTTCTCTTCATTCTTGATGTTCTATAACGTGTGAAATGTGGATTTACTGCTATTTATTCTGTTCACTGTTTACAGTGAGTTTGATCTCAGGACTCATGTTTTTCTTCAATTCTTGGATATTCTTAGCCACGACCTCTTCAAATACAGCTCCTCTGCCATTTTCTTTTATTTTCATCGTCTAGCACCCCATTAGACAGAAGTTGACACTTTTCAAACTATTTTCACTCTCTCTTAACTTCCCTGTAATTTTTTTTTCTTTTGTATCTTTATACTGCCCTCTGGCTAAATGCAGCTTTGACTCAGGATGACCTTATGTGTAACAGAATTAAACATTGCCCGGTTCTGTGCCATCTTCATGATTATTGGGATGCTCCAGTCCATTGTTGCAGCCACTGTGTATTTTGAGTGCCTTCCAACCTAGGGGACTCATCTTCCAGCACTATATTGGACAATATTCTGTTGTGACCCATAGGATTTTCATTGGCTAATTTTCAGAAGTAGACTGCCAGGTCTTTCTTCCTAGTCTGTCTTAGTGTGGAAGCTCTGCTGAAACCTGTTCACCATGGGTGACCTTACTGGTATTTGAAATACTGGTGGCATAGCTTCCAGCATCATACCAATTCTTTCACAGACAAAAACCAAACCAAACCCATTGCTGCAGAGTTGATTCCGACTTATACTGACCCTACAGGACAGAGTAGAATTGCCCCACAAGGTTTCCAAGGCTGTAAATCTTTATGGAGACAAACTGCCACATCCTTCTCCCATGGAACAGCTGATGGGTTCAAACCACCAACCTTTCATTGAACAGCCAAGCACTTAACCACTGTGCCACCAGGGCTCCTTTTAGTTCTTTCTTCCCAACTTCCAATTCACAAGTCGTCTGTTTGCATCCTTTAACTCTAGAGTTTATCCAGTGTTTTGAGTGTTTCATGTTAACAACTTTGCTTTTCAATTCCATGTTTTCTTGCAGGTTCTTTTTCATACCTATTTGATTTTGTATGGAAACCCCCGTTTTGTTACATGACTTCCTGTTCTTTTATAATGTATGTTGCTCCTTTATTTATCTCGTTAGATATCCTAAGACAGCAGTGTGAGAGTCTAGCTCATGTCTGGAAGCTGGCTGTCTGCAGATAGATCTGTCTGTCCACTGTGGCTGGTCAGCCTCGTTTGAGAAGAGGAAGCCCCAAAGGAGCATTCAATCTGGACCGACTCATAAGTGTGCTCGGAAAGCACCAGCAATGCAAGTATGAGGTTTCGTTTGTGATCAATGTGGTGTCAGGAGAATGGAGTTCATTTGAGGGTACTTACGAGTGAGGCACTCAGGCTTTGAGAGCTTGGCTTTACTGAGTTAGATCAGAAAGCCGGTGGATCTGATTTCTCTTTGGGCAGAGGTTTGTTTGTCCTGAATTCAGAGCCAACAGTCCTATTAGTTTTGAATTGACTTAAATATTTTTCCACATTTGGGCAGAGCCACTCACTTGCCAAGAGAAGGGTACAATAACGCATTTTTATGATTCGCTGAGGACAGGGGACTGTGCGTTCTGTAACTTCTATCCCTCCACCTGGCATCTACCATGCTGCTCAATAAGTTGATGGACTTGCTTTGTATGGTGGCCCTTTAATATATGAGTCATGATATAAATACATTTTATGTACCATAACTTGTACATTCACATGGGTGTTGCAGCCACCTTGGCAGCCTCTGTCCTAATTGTGCAATGTGGTCATTGTTCCAAAGGCTGTAACGGCTCTGTTGAGGTTGATCTAGGGCCATTATATAAGCCACCAGAGATTGTGCCAAGTCAACCTGTGATCACACTTCACATATATGCATTGTATATGTGTGTGTGTGTGCATGCATATATGCATGTAGGTATATGTGCATACATTCACACATACACACATATATGTACATATGTCATTGTCAGTTGTCACTGAGTTGATTCCAGCTCATGGAGACTCCACGTGTGCACAGTAGAACTGCTCCGTAGAGTTTTCAGGAGCAGATCGTCAGGACTATATTCTAAGGCACCTCTGAGTGGCTTTGAACTGCCAACTTTTTAGCTAGTAGTTGAGTGCTTAACTGTTTGCACCATCCAGGGATGCCTCTCTCTCTCTCGGCGGAACCTGTGTAAGGTGGAAACTTGTCAGAGAAGGGAAACTCAAATACTTTTCAGTAATAGAGAGTGACAGAAAAGTGGTAATACTGCACCCTGTCAAAGGTGGGAAACGTGCTAAACCAGGAAAAACAAGGCAGTCCCATCGAGTTCCTGCTTTGACTGTATATATTTTATATATTCATATTTATATATATAATAAAATGCAATATATCACATACTTTTTTATGTACTTATGAGAAAATACTGGGAAAAACCATGAACACATCCAACTGGCCTTATTACAACATTTGCAATACTCTCTTTTCCAATTTAACAAAACACCATTTAGATTCCACTGAGATTTCAAAACCTTCAGTATTTAATAGGTAAACAATTATAATCATATGTTGACTTTGCAATATACTATTTTAATGATGTGATAATACACAGCGTCCCTTGGGCGGGACTTCCAGAATTGCTATTTTATAACCATCAGCTGACATGTTAAAACTAGACTAACCTCAGTGGTGAGAAAGCCAAGTGCTAGAGACGCCATCATTAACCAAGGGATTGTTGAACATGTATTGGCACACACAGAATGAAGCTGTAAGTGAGCACGCAGAGACCTCTAAGACTTCTAAGGAACAGTTAGTTGGTAAGGACCCTAGATGAGGAGTTCGAATTTTTAAAGGGTGTGTGGTAATCTAAAGGCTCAGTGGGGGCGTAGCCTCTCGAGCAGCTCCCGATTCACTAGGGATCTATGAGCGGGGTATTGGTGGAAGTTTCTACATCTACAAAGGGCCCACAGTCAAAAATGGATAATTATCCCAAGTTGGAAAGAATAGAAAAAATGTAGAAAGTGGAGAGGGAGAGAGGAGAGGTCGATGTAGGAAAGAAGAACGAGAATAACAAAGATCGACACAAGAATGAGGCAGACAGAGAGAGAGCGAGATGAAGATAAGGAGAATTTTGGAGAGAAAGAGAGAGAGGGAAGGGAAGGTACGGGAAGGGAAGATGAAGAAATAAAAAGGAGCCTGCTGGAAACTTCAGAGACACTGTCATTTTCCCTGAGCCTCATTTAAGCCAGGCTCAATATTATGGACTAAACTGTGTCCCCCAAAATATGTGTTGAAGTCCTTGTACTTGTAAATATGACCCTGCTAGGAACTAGGGGTTTTCTTTTGTTATGTTAATGAAGTGTTACCAGAGTAGGATGGGTCCTAAACCTAATCACCTCTAAGTGTGTCTCATAAAAAGAACAGAGTAGACACAGAGACACACACAGGGGAAGACAAATGCCATGTCAGGATTGTCCACAAGCAAAGGAACGCCAAGGATTGCTGGCTGGCACCAGAAACTAGGAGAGAGGCCCACAGAAGAAATCGACACAGCCAATTTGGACTTCTAACCTCTTGAGCTAAGGAAGTATATTTCTGTTCTTTAAAGCCACCCATTTGTGGTATTTCTGTTACAGCAGGACAAAGAAACTAAGATACTCCATGTCTGTGTGAAGAAGTCCTGTGCCTCATTCAGGAATGTTGGACTGTAGAGAAATATCACCCAACCAGGAGGATCACAAGGCAGCCTTGGTAGTGTGCAGACTATTACCTCCTACCAGAGAGGAGTTTTGTTTTGGCTTGACTGGCTCTGTCTACCAAGGCACCCTTTGATTTCACTAGGTACACTGGATTCCCCCAGACTTGAGCACCTAGTTTTTTTTTCAAGGGAAATTCCAGTGTTCTCTTGAGAAATTCCAGGAGGTAAACCTAATTTCATAGTCATTTTTGTATGGTATCTCTGAAATACTGAAGCCTCTCTAGGTCTGAAAGGGAATGTTTTTCTGAGGAGGGTTTCAAAGCCAATGGGGTGGCAAGTTCTTAATGTACAGGGGAAATTAATGAGAGGGGTCCCTGGCCAAGGACTTCCCACAGTCAGCACCTGTGTCTCTGGCTCCCGGAAATCAGGAATCCATTTGCTCTTGGTCCCCGCCAGGCACGTAGTCTTAATCTTGACAACTCCACAAGCCCCGTGGTCAGAGTTTTTATTCTAGAAACACCAGACGGTGGTGCCACACCAAGCTTTAAAAAGATCTTCACCACACAGCAGACTTTCCCTGCTTCCGGAGTCCCTCAGTCTCCTGCACCACAAATAAAAAGGAAAGAAAACAGGCTTCAGATTACCATGGCAACCACCCTGAAACACCTGTCTCTGTTGGCTAGGTGTAGTGGACAAAGAGGAGAATTTGAAAGACTGCAAACTTTTTTTTTTTTTAACTTAAAGCTAGTTGTCCAAATATTTGTATTGTTTAAGGTACAAGCAAAAAAAAAAAAAAACAAAAAAACAAAACTGAATTTAGAATGCACTTTCATTACTCAGTATAAACATCTTCTGTTCTGATCTTTAGTTTACAGGAAAATAACTTAAGCAACAGAAATTGTAGTTGGCAAAGGGTAAATGTATTCACTCAGGGAGCATGTGTGCTGGGCACCAAGGACCTGGCAATATAGCAGAGAGTTATGCTTTCTGGCCTCAGGGAACCTACATTCTAGATGGGAAAATAGACAATAACAATTATAGGTGGTGACAAGTGCTGTCGAGGGGATAAGGCGGGTATCACTGGTATGTCCCTTTAGAGTACTCAGGAAAGATCTCTCTGAGGAATACCATTTCAGCTGAGACCTGAAGGCTGTAGGTAATTCAGCCACGGGAAGTGTGGTGGTTAAAATTATGTGTCAAGTGGGCCTGGCTACGGTGCCGTCGTTTGGTCAAACGTTAGACAGATGTTGCTATGAAGGTATTTACACGTGATCGACATTTACATTCAGTTGGCCTTAAGTAAAGCAGATTACCTCCATAATGTGGGTGAGCCTCGTCCAATCAGTTGAAGGCCTTAAGGGCAAAAACTGAAGTTTCTTGGAAAACAAAACAAACCCGTTCCGGTTAAGTCAAGTCTGACTCATGGCCACCCCATGTGTTACATAGAAGAACTGCTCCATAGGGTGTTCTTGGCTGTGATCTTTACAGAAGCAGATCGCCAGGCCTTTTTCTCCATGGCACTGCTGGGTGGATTTGAACTGCCAACCTTTAGGTTAATTGTCCAGCGTAAACCGTTTGTGCCATCCAGGGACTTGAGGTTTCCTGAGGGAGAAGAAATTCTGCCTCTAGACTGTAATATCGAAATCCTGCCTCATTTTCCAGCCCGTCCCCTGACTTCCAGATTTTGGACTTGCCAGCGCCCTACAATCACATGAGCCAATTCCTTAAAATAAATCTCTGCATATCCTGTTGGTTCTGTTTCTCTAGAGAGCCCTAAGACGAGAAGAATTGCAGGGGAAGGTGACAGCATTACACACAGAGAGAAAAACATCTGCAAAGGCCAGAAGGTGGGGAAGAGGGTGGAAGGATCACGGGACAGAAAGGAGACTGTAAGCCTGCTGGCCAGCGTGGTGAGGTCGGAGGTGGAAGATGAGGAAGCAGCAGCCGGCTCACACGGGGCAGTGAGAAGCCTAGAGGGGTGAGAAATTATTGAAGGTTTTAAGCGAGGGGATGTTGCAATCTGATTTATGTTTTTCCAGTGTTACTCTGGCTGGGGTGTGGAGAATGTATTTGGAGGGAGGCCAAGTGGAGCGAGGGAACAGTCAGGAAGCCAGAGCAGTGTCCCGGTGACAGGCCTGTGGCGTGGCACACAGTGGTGGCAGTGGGGACAGGGAGAAGTGGGCAGACTAGAGATATGTTCTGGAGGCGGAACCAGTGGTATTTACTGCTGAGTGGACTGGTGATGGGAAGGGAAACGGAGGAAAGAAACAAGAACGACTGCGAGGTTTTGATGGCAGACATTGAGTGCTATTTACTGAGACGAGGAAACCTCTAGTAGGAAAGAGTTCAGAGAAGGGCAAACACTGGGAATTTCGCTTTGTAAAAATCTACACTTGTGGTGTGTAGTAGATGCTGTGGTGTCCTACATGGACCCCCTTCAGGGCTGAGGCACTCGTTCCCCTGCTGCCAGGAGTGCTGGCTGATGATGGCACACAGCCGAATCCCTCCTCAGGACTTGCCCTCCAGAAAGGAGCTGACTCTCAGATTACACCTCTCCCCCTGGGGCAGTGCACAGCCAGTGATGTACAAAGGCCTGCGCCCTCGCTTCGGTTTAGGACAACTTTGAAGGGCCAGTCCAGCTCGAAACCTCCTCGTGGGATCAGCTGAGCCTCCACTGTGACTGCATCAGACCTCGGGGTTTCCCTATGCTCAGTCCTGTTGCCTTCCCTCTCCATCACAGGCGTTGCTCCTGGAAGCATCTTCCAATAAACTGCCTACCCACAGCTCTCCATCTCAGAGACTTGGTCCTGAGAACCCAAACTCAGGCAGTTGGTGCCAGGAGTGGTCCTAGGAGGTAGATCTTAAAATAGGATTTTGGACCTGAATCACCTGTTACTTGGATATGACGACCTGCACCTAGAGTGAAGCTCCCCTCCCCCTGCATCTGTACAGAGTGACGGTTAAAACTTCCACTGGTCGTGCAGTATCTCAGGCGTTTGAAAGATGTAGGGCACATAGTCATTATAGGGCAAAAAAAATAAGTGGCTGCTGCTGAGTGTTCGTGATGTATTGCCTGGGAGAAAGACAGGAACAGCTGAGGAAGGTAAAATGTGAAAGTCAGAGGTCCTCCTTGGCAACATAAAATGAGAATCTCATAACCTACAGCTGGAGGGCAAAAAGGCTGAGGACGAACTCAGGGCTCAATGAAAATAACTACGGAAGCTGTAGAGAGGTTGAATTCTCAACCCCAGCAGATGGGCTATACCAAGGTCAGGGTCCTGACAAGGAAGGAGTGAGGCTTTGAGATTAGATATCTGGGTCAATGCCCTCAAAAACCTTGAGAGCCCAGATTCTTCTGAGTCTTCCCAGTCTGCAAAAGTGGCCCTCTCTTCCCCTTTAAAGGCAATCACTCTCTCCTTGCTTGAAGATGACACCGAGGGCTCTGATGCATGAACATCCCTCAGGGTCTACCCCTACCTCCCCTCCTAGCCACCAGACAAATAACCAAGTCACAGCCTAACTTCACTGAGGAAGGACTGGGCATGCCACAGAAAGAAAGGAATGGCACCTTGAAGGAGGTGGAGGACCTAACACCCACGTGCACGCAGAAGCTGGGACAATGTGTACGGACTGGATCGGAGGGTGCAAGATCAAGAACCGTGGAACATGAAGGAGGGTGGGGAAGGCTTCTGGCATGGAAGCGCTCTCCCACAATACAGAAATGAATGCCCTGGGAAGAGCCCTGGGGTACAAGGGCTCTTGTGATCTTGGGGAAAGTGAAGGTCCACATAGAGTGGCTTAGACATGCTATGGTGGGTGTAGGAAGGAGGATCAAAGGATTCATGGACTGCGCCTGCTACGGAGGATAGTCTACGTAAGGCTGGGAAACCTACCCGCAGACTATGTTCCATGGGGAGCCCACAGAATATCCCATCTCCCAAAGCAACAAGGAAGCCCTGGTGCAAGGGCACCAGCATCACTGAGAAGTTCAGTCACAGCTGTCCTTTGTAGGTAGGAGTTGCTGTTATGGAACTTGGCTCCCTAATAGCAATGGGGTTAGTGGGAGTCCAAAATAATATAGACCAGGTGGCTGCCCTTGACCATCAGAAACAAACTGGGTGCGGTAGCAGCAGGGGGCTTGACCTATTGTCTTAGCCATCTAGTGCTGCTGTAACAGAAATACTACACGTGAGTGGCTTTAAAGAACGGAAATTATTTTCTTACAGTTCAGGAGGCTAGAAGTCTGAATTTAGAGGTAGCTCTTTTTTTTTTTTTTTTTCTAGGGTAGAGATCCTTCTTTGTCACGTACAGCTTCTAGTGGCTGCAATCCTTAGAGTGCCTGGGCTTTATAGGTTCATCTGCCTCCATTGTGTTAGACAGCATCTGTCTTCCCTTTGGGCCTGCATTTGTATGCTGCTCTGTATATAACTCAGTGCTAATTGGGTTTAGTATCCACTCTACACTGATATCAACTGCTTAGTTGATTGCATTTCGGAAAGTGATTATATTATGTAGGATTAGATCAGATCCACGGGTACAGGGGTTAGGATCCCAACACATATTTTGGGGGGACACAATTCAACCCATGACATCTATAAATAGGTATAGAGATAGTTAATAGAGCCATCTATTAGGGCAAGATAGACGGACAGCCAAAAAAAAAAAAATGTCAAGGATGGATGATCACTACAGTAATCACCCCCCAAAAAGTCACGATACCTTACCCAATTTCCAGTCCTGAACCAGTTTTCATACCTGGACTCCATTGACTGAAAGAGAGGCTGGGCCCCAAGAGAATGGGTATGAAGTAATCGCCCCCAACCCTTCCCCAAAGGAACCTACAACCATTTGCTTGGGGGAAGGAGAAATACACAGACCTTTAGAGGACTGTTGCACATGAATCCAAGTTGACATTGATATCTGGGGATCCCAAGTGTCATCATAGCCCCCCTTTTAGGGTGGGGGTAGGGGGAATGTGATTGAGATAATAAAAGGAGTCCTGGTTCGTAGGTTTGGTTCATAGTGGGTCCGTGAAGATACCCAGTGGTCATTTCCCCTTTCCCTGAATGTGTAATTGGAATGGATGAACTTGGTCCTTGGCCTGGGGGGTAAAAACTATTGTTGCGGGGAAGGCCAAGTGGAAGCCTGTGAAACTGCCGCCCAAGCGCCTGGTGGATTCGAACTGCCAACCTTTTGGATAGCAGCCATAGCACTAGCCACTATGCTACCAGGGTTTCCCCTCTCCCCAGATAAGACAGTAAATCAACAGAAATATTGCAACCCAATGAGAATGGCAGATTTTTAGTGTCGTGCTTGAAGATCTAAAGAACGCCGGGGTGGTTATCCCCATCATATCCCCATCTAACTTATCAGCCTGACCCCTACAAAATTTAGAATGGAGCATGTCACATGACAGTGGGCTACCACAATCTTAACCATGAACTGCTGTGCCAGATGTGGTATCTTCGATAGGGAAGATTAACATGGTTCAGATACAATCAATGTACATGGCCACTGGGCTGGTGAATACGTTCTTTTATATCCCTATCACAAAGGAAGATCAGAACAGGTCATAGAAATGTGTGACAAACAAAAGCACCCATGTACAGTCTTCCTAAAGCCTATGTTAACTCTCCCATTCTCTGTCGTAATATAATCCAAAAGGGCCCAGACTGTATGGACTTCCAGAATATCACACTGATCTACTATGTCAATTACATTAATTAGATCAGATGAGCAAGAAGTGGCAAAAACATTGGAGGTTTACTAAGACATATATTCTCTGGTGGGAGAGAAACCCTATGAAGATTCAGGGAAGTTTTTAGGAGCCCAGCGCTGAATGTCAGGACATCCTCTCCAAAGGAAGGACACTTTATTACATCTCACTTCCCCTGCCATTAAGAATGAATTACAGCAAGTGGTAGGCCTTTATGGGTTCTGGAAGCAGCTGGAGGAGAATCATTCTTAGGCAGTAAGACTGAGCCTATCAGAACTGGCAGCATGTGTCCCAGTGAACTTCAGAACTGCTATGAACTGTGACTGCTGGGTGCTTTCCTTTTCCCTCCTTTCTAAATAAGGGGTGACAGTGGTAAAGGGCTCAACTGCTAACCAAAAGGTCAGCAGTTCAAATCCACCAGCCGCTCCTTAGAAACCCCATGGGGCATTCTACTCTGTCCTCTAGGGTCTCCATGAGTGGAAATCAACTCGATGGCAAGGGGTACTGGTTATCCTAGGCCTGCCCCATCGTTTTCTCTTGGGCATGTGGGGAGCAGATAATGTTTCTCTATAGTTTATAGGTCTCCAGATGGAGAGGAACAGTGCCCAAGGAGCTGTAGCTGAGGAGCCACACTGGAGGAGCCTCAACTGCACCTGGGCCTGGTTTCCATAATGCAGTCCTAGACCTTGAGCCCAAACCTGATACAGAAGGAAATGAGATGAGACTTTGGTGGTGGGGAGGCGTGCAGGGAGGGAGTATATTGTGCACGTGGGGGGATGTGGATCTTCCAGAAATAACTGCAACAGTATTTCCCATCCCACCTGCTCTTCCAGAACCTTGTCACTCTCCCAGCAAGGCGTGGTCTCTTTGTCCCCTCCTTTGAACTTGGGTGGGCCTTTCTGACTCAACTATTACAGCATGGTGGAAATAACACAGTGTAACTTTTTTTTAATCTTTTTTTTTTTTCTTTAACACGAAAACAATGAAGGGTCAAATGTCACGGACAGGAAATTCTCGAGAGATACACGCGGTTAATGAATCTCAGAAATAATTTCACCAGTAAGTGAAATATAAAGAAACATAATGATACTTTTTTTGTGTGTGTGAAAATATACACAGCAAAGGATACACTGTTTCAACATTCTTTTTTATTTCTGATTTTTTTTAAAAATTGAACTTTAAATGAAGGTTTACAGAACAAACTAGTTTCTCATCAAACAGTTAGTACCCACATTGTTGTATGACATTGGTTAACAACCCCACATGTCAATACTCTCCCTTCTCAACACTGGTTTCCCTATTGCCAGCCACAGTGTAACTTTTGAGTTGTCATATGAGGTGACACGGCTTTCCCGAGCTCTGTCTTGGGATGTTTGCCACTGAAACCTGCCACCATGCTGCAAGTAAGCCAAGCAGCCCTTGGAGAGGGCACTTGCAGGTGTTCTGGCCGACAGACCTCACCGAGGTTCTGAGAGCAGCATCAGCTACTGGGCATGCAAAGGAGTGAACCTTCTGAGAGTGCCAGCCTTTACTTGTCCTTTAAGCTACCCCAGCTGATGCCACATGGTGAGCTGTCCCCACAGAGCCCACTGCCCAAACTCTGAAGGGCCGTCCCAACCCCAGAGCTTCCCATGGGGTTGATGGGGGCCTTTATTGAAACTACACTACAGCTCAACCTCTTCTTCTGCCCAATTCTCCTGCTACCCCCTAGAAAAGTGGTGCACTTGAGAGAACCTCCCAGTAAACTTTCTGCATGCAAACCCTCATTTCCCAGGAGGTGTCTGTTAGATATGCACGTGGAGAGGTCATCTATTAGTCTGGTGCTCAAGGGAGAGATCAGGGCTAGAGAAATTCATTGGGGAGGTATCAGAAGGTACCTGGCTTTAAAAGTCTTGGGTCTTGGTGAGATCCCCTAGGTAGAAAGTACAGTGAGAGAAGAGGGTGTGGGCTGAGCTCTGGGGTACCCAACCCTTTAGAGAGATGGCAGAGAGGTGAAGCCAGCAAAAGTGAAGGAAAAGCAAAGTCAGGAGAGTATAGCACTGCAGAGCTGGGAGAGAGGATGTCCCAGCGGGAGAGCTGCTGAGAGCTTGAATAAGAGGAGGACACTACCATGCATATGGGATTTGACACCATGAAGGTCAATGGTGACTTGATAAGTACAGTGTTAGTACAGCAAAAATGAGGAGAACCCCCAATAAGCTGGATTGACACGATAGCTGCAACAAGGGGCTCAAATGTTCCAAAGATCATGAAGATGGTGCAAGATTGGGCAGTACTTTGTTCAGTTATATATAAGTTCACCACAAGGTCGCCCTGAGTCTGAGTTGATCACAATTAACAACAACAGTACAGTGCACTATCTGAGATCAAAGTGACAACAGCAACTTGAAAGGTTAGATAAGAAACTTAGATGGCCATGAGCTTATGTTAATGGAGGAGGAACAGCTTGGAAAAGGAGGATGAGAATGGTTGCAGAACTTGAAGAATGTAATCGGTGTCACTAAATTGTACACGCAGAAATGGTTGAATTAGTGTATGTTTTGCTGTGTATATCCTCAACAACAACAAAATAAAAAACAAACAAACAACAATAACAAACAGTGCAGGGCAGGGGGCAAAAGCCAGAGGAGTGGCCTGGAGAGTTAATGCATGTTCAGAATTGGAGACAGAGTGCAGACCACTGATGGAGAATAACTAAGTGTAGGTGCAAAGGCTGGGACGTTGCCTCTGCTGTACAGGAAGTCAGGCACGGAAGAGGGACCCACAGGCAGGTCCATGTGTGTCAGGAAATAGGGACATAAAGGCTTTTGCTGAGACCCTTTCACACCACTGTAAAGGATTCCAGCCCCAACCCTTCCAGCCTGAGTCCAGGAATACCAAGTGACCAGCCCCACAGAGGAAGCCTCCTGGATTCCTGCTGCTGCTTGTTTGCCCAGCTGAGCCCGAGACCTGGAGCACATCTTTTTTTCTCCTCATTTTTTAAAAAAATTCTCTGGAAGAGTTTTGTAACAGCTATAGGACTATTTATATTTCCAATTTCTTGTGCACTTTTGGTAAGTTGAATTGTTTTCTAGGAATTTATCCATTTCCTATATTTTCAAATGTGTTGACGTGAAGTTGTTCATAACGTGATCACTTTCATGCCTGCAGGCTCTGTAGTGATGTCCCTTTTTTCATTCCTGATGTTGAATATTTATGTCTTATCTTCTTTTCTCTCCATCAGGCTCATCAGTATAGATTTTACTAATCTTTAAAAAAAAAAAAAAATCTTTGGCTTTGCTGATTTTTTTTTCATTAATTTCTGCTTTCTCTCTTTTTTTTCCTTAATATTTTACTGAGTTTTTGGTCAATGTTTACACAGCAAGTTAGGTTCCCATTTGACAATTTCCTCACAAATTGTTCGTGACTTTAGTTACATGTACCACAATGTGTCAATGTTCTCTTTATGTTCTGTCTGTTCCCTTTCTAGTACTCTAGTTTTCCTGCCCCTGTATCTTCTCATCTTTGCTTTGACTAATTGTTGACCTTTTGGTCTGCTACTGATGATTTTTAAGTAGGGCAATGATCTTATGGGTAATATCCTTTATTTTGTGTGCTATTCCACTATTCTGCTAAAAGGCGATCTCAGGGAATAGGCTTGGTTATAGGTTAAGAGTGTCTCAGGGCCATAGTCTCAGGGAGTCCTCTGTTCTCCACTGTTCCAGTTTGCCTGGGTTCTTCTTTTTTAAAAAATTTATTGTACTTTAAAACCAAGCCTGTTGCTGTTGAGTCAATTCCAACTCATAGTGACCCTATAGGGCAGGGTAGAACTGCCCTTAAGGTTTACAAGAAGTGGCTGGTGAATTCGAACTGCTGATCTTTTCGTTAGCAGCCGAATGCTTAACTACTATGCCACCAGGGCTTCTATTGTATTTTAGGTGAAAATTTACAGCTCAAGTTAATTTATCGTTCAAAAATTTATACACATATTGTTTTGTGGGAGCCCTGGTGGCTCAGTGGTTAAGAGCTTGGCTGCCAATCAAAAGGTTAGCAGTTTGAATCCACCAGCCACTCCTAGGAAACCCTATGTAACAGTTCTACTTTGTCCTATAGGGTCACTATGACTTGGAATTGACTCAACAGCAATGGGTTTATTGTTTTGTGGCATTGGTTGCAATCCCCACAATGTGACAGCACGCTCCCCCTTTCCATCCCAGGTTCCCTGTGTCCATTCGTCCAGTTCCTGTACCTTCCTGCCTTCTTGTCTTGCTTTTGGACAGTAGATGCCCATCTGGTCTTATGTATTTGATTGAACTAAGAAGCACATTGCTCACGTGTGTTATTTTTTGTTTTACGGGCCTGTCTAATCTTTGTCTGAAAAGTGGGCCTTGGGAATGGTTTTAGTTCTGAGTTAGCAGAGTGTCCTGGGGCCATAGTCTCAGGGGTTCCTCCAGTCTGTCAGACTAGTAAGTCTGGTCTTTTTTTTGTGCATTTGATCCTGTTCTACATTTTTTCCATCCTCTGTCCGGGACTCTCTACTGTGTTCCCTGTCAGGGTGGTCATTGGTGGTAGCTGGGTACCATCTAGTTCTTCTGGTTTCAGGCTGGTGGAGTCTCTGGCTCACATGTTCCTTTAGTCCTTTGGGCTAATATTTTCCTTGTGTCTTTGGTTTTCTTCATTCTCCTCTGCTCTGAATAGGATGTATCTTAGATGGCCACTCACAAGCTTTAAGACCCCATATGCTATTCACCAAAGTGGGATGTAGAACATTTTCTTTATGAACTATGTTATGCCAATTGACCTAGATGTCCTCCAAAACTATGGTCCCCAGTTCTGAGCCTCAGCTACTGGGTCCCTCAAAGTGTCTGGATGTGTCTAGGAAATTTCTATGCTTTTGCTTTAGTCCAGTCATGCTAACTTCCCCTGTATTGTGTGTTGTCCTTCCCTTCACAGAAGCTGACACTTGTCTACTATCTAGTTAGTAATTCTGCTCCCCCTCCCTCCTCGTAACCATCAAAGAATGTTGTTGTTGTTGTTTCTCTGTGTGTAAACCTTTTCTTGAGTTCTTATAATAGTGGTCTTATAAATATTTGTCCTTTTGTGACTGACTTATTTCACTCAGGATAATGCCCTCCAGATTCATCCATGTCATGAGATGTTTCATGGGTCCATCATTGTTCTTTATTGTTGCATAGTATTTCATTGTGTGTATGTACCATAACTTGTTTATCTATTCATCTGTTGATGGGCATTTAGGTTGTTTCCATCCTTTTGCTATTGTGAATAGTGCTACAATGAACGTGAGTGTGCATGTCTTTTTGTGTGATGGCTCTTATATCTCTAGGATATATTTCTAGGAGTGGAATTGCTGGATCATATGGTATTTCTATTTACAGTTTTTTAAGGAAGCACCATATCATTTTCCAAAGTGGTTGTACCATTTTACATTCCCACCAGCAGTACATAAGAGTCCCAATCTCTCCGCAACCTCTCCAACATTTGTTATTTTCTGTTTTTTGGATTAGTGGCAGTATTGTTGGGATGAATTGGTATCTCATTTGTGTTAGTCATCTAGGGCTTCTATAACAGAAATACCACAAGCACATGGCTTTAACAAAGAGAAATTTATTCTCTCACAGCCTAGGAAGCTAGAAGTCTGAAATCAGGGTGCCCACTTCAGAGGAAGGCTTTCTCTCTCTGTCTGCTATGGGGGAAGGTCTTTGTCACCAATCTTCCCAGATGAGGAGTTTGCTTTGCTCCCAGCATTGCTTTCTTGGTGGTATGAGGTTCCCTTGTCTCTCTGCTCGCTTCTCACTTTTATATCTCAAAAGAGATTGTCTTAAGACACAACCTAATCCTGTATATTGAGTCCTGCCTCATTAACATAACTGCCATTAATCCTACCTCATTAACATCATAGAGGTAGGATTTATAACACATACGAAAAGCACATCAGATGACAGAATGGTGGACAATAACACAATACTGGGAATCATGGGAAACCCTGCTGGTGTAGTGGTTAAGAGCTACAGCTGCTAACCAAAAGGTTGGTAGTTCAAATCCACCAGGCAGTCCTTGGAAACTCTATGAGACAGTTCTACTCTGCCCTATAGAGTAGCTATGAGTCATAATCGACTCGACGGCAGTGGGTGGGTTAGTGTGGGGGAATCATGGACTAGCCAAGTTGACACACATTTCTGGGGGACATAATTCAATGCATAACATCATTGTACTTTATATCTGCATTTCTCTAATGGTTAATGATTGTGAGCATTTCCTCATGTGTCTGTTGGCTGCCTGAATGTCTTCTTTGGCGAGGTGTCTGTTCATATCCTTTGCCCATTTTTTAGTTGGATTGTCTGTTATTGAGGTGTTGAAGAATTTGGTAGATTTTAGAGATTAGACCCTTGGTGGATACATTGTAGCCAAAAAAATTTCCCCAGTCTGTAATGTAGGTTCTCTTTTTACTCTTTTGGTGAAGTCTTTTGATGAGCATAAGTGTTTAATTTTTAGGAGCTCCCAGTTATCTAGTTTCTCTTCTGGTGTTTGTGCATTGTTAGTTATGGTTTGTATACTACTTATGCCATGTATTAGGGCCCTAGCATTGTCCCTATTTTTTTTCCCATGATCTTTATCATTTTAGATTTTATATTTAGATCATTGATCCATTTTGAGTTAGTTTTTGTGTATGGTGTGAGGTATGGATCTTGTTTCAATTTTTTACAGATGTACATCATTTGTTAAAGAGACTGTCTTTTTCCCATTTAATGGGCTTTGGCACTTTGTCAAATACCAACTGCTCATAAATAGATTTATGTCTGTGTTCTCAATTCTGTTTCACTGGTTTATGTGTCTGTTGTTGTACCAGTACCAGGCTGATTTGATTACCATGGCTGTATAATAGGTTTGAAAATCAGGTAGTGTGAGACCTCCCACTTAGTTCTTCTTTTTCTGTAATGCTTTACTTATTCAGGGTCTCTTTCCTTTCCATATAAAGTTGGTGATTTGTTTCTCCATCTTGTTAAAACATGCTGTTGGAATTTGGATCTGGATTGCATTGTATCTGTAGATTGCTTTGGGTAGAATTAACATTTTCACAATGTTGAGTCTTTCTATCCATGAGCATGGTATATTTTTCCACTTATGTAGGTCTCTTTTGGTTTCTTGCAGTAGTAGTTTGTAGTTTTCTTTGTATAGGTCTTTTATGTCCCTGGTTAGATTTATCCCTAAGTACTTTATCTGTTGGGGGCTATTGTAAATGGTATCAGTTTGGTGGTTTCCACTTCAAAGTTCTCTATGTTGGTGTAGAGGAAGCCAATTGATTTTTGTATGTTAATCTTGTATTCTTGACACTTTGCTGAAATTTTCTGTTAGTTCCAGTAGCTTTCTTGTAGATTCTTTGGGGTTTTCTGTGCATAAGATCGTATCATCTGTGAATAGGGATACTTTTGTTTTCCTTATCAATTTGGATATCCTTTATTTCTTTCTTGCCTTATTGCTCTAGCTAGGATTCCCAACACAATGTTGAATAAGAGTGGTGATAAAGGGCATCCTTGCATGGTTCCCATTCTCAAGGGGAATGCTTTCAGTCTCTTTCTGTTTAGAATGATGTTAGCTGTTGATTTTGTATAGATGCGCTTTATCATTTGAGGAATTTCCTTTCTCTTCCTATTTTATTGAGAGTTTTTATTAGGAATGGGTGTTGAACTTTGTCAAATGCCTTTTCTGTGTCAATTGATAAGATCGTGTGGTTCTTTTGTTTTATTTATGTAGTGTATTATGTTGATTGATTTTCTAATGCTGAACCATCCCTGCATACCTGGTATGAATCCCACTTGGTCAAGATGTATTATTTTTGATATGCTGTTGAATTCTATTGGCTAAAATTTTGTTGATGATTTTTGCATCTATGTTCATGAGGGATATTGATCTGTAGTTTTCTTTTTCTTTTTTTGTGGTGTCTTTGCCTAGTTTTGGTACCAGGGTTATGCTAGCTATACAGAATGAGTTTGGGAGTATTCCTTCCTGTTCTATGTTCTGAAATAGCTTGAGTAGTATTAGTGTTAGCTCTTCTCTGAAGGTTTGGTAGAATTCTCCAGTAAAGCTGTCCAGGCCAGGGCTTTTTTTTTTTTTTTTCATTCAATAAGAATTTATTGAATGTGTATTATGTACAGGCATGGTACTTGTTACTGAGCTTACAATGGTGAACAAAATGGATAGTATCTGCCCCAAGGAACTTAGATTTCAGTGAGGAAAACAATGAAACACTAAAAAGAAATTAAAATTCAAATAGTATTAAGTGCTTTGCTTTAATGTCAACAGTCATTTGATGAAACTACTGAGTGAGGGTTTTTTTCATCCCCTGCCTTCCAACACAAATGAAAATTAAAAAAAAAATTTTTTTTTTATTGTGCTTTAAGTGAAAGTTTACAGCTCAAGTTAGTTTCTCATCCAAAAATTTATACACACAATGTTATGTGACCCTAGTTCCTATCGTTATAATATGTCAGCACACTCCTCCTTTCCACCCCAGATTTCCTGTGTCCATTCAACCAGCTCCTGTCCCTTTCTGCCTTCTCATATAGCCTCTGGACACGAGTTGCCCATTTAGTCTCATGTATGTACTTGAACTAATAAGCACATGCCTCACAAGTATCATTTTATGTCTTATAGTCCAGTCTAATCTTTGCCTGAAGAGTTGGCTTCAGGAATGGTTTTAATTCTGGGTTAGTAGGGAGTCCGGGGACCATGTCTTCTGGGGTTCCTCCAGTATCAGTTAGACCATTAAGTGTGGTCTTTTTACTAGAATTTGAGTTCTGTACCTGACTTTTCTCCTGCTCTGTCAGGGACTGTCTATTGTGTTCCCTGTCAGGGTGGTCATTGGTGGTAGCTGGGCACCATCTAGTTCTTCTGGTCTCGGGCTGATGGAGTCTCTGGTTTATGTGACCCTTTTTGTCTCTTGGGCTAATATTTTCCTTGTGTCTTTGGTGTTCTTCATTTTCCTTTGCTCCAGGTGGATTGGGACCAATTGATGCATCTTAAATGGCTGCTTGCTAGCTTTTAAGACCCCAGACGCCACTCACCAAAGTGGAACACAGAACTTCTTCTTAATAAACTTTGCTATGCCAGTTGACCTAGATGTCCCTTGAAACCATGGTTCCGTTCCCAGACCCCTACCCCTGCTACTCTGTCCCTCAAAGTGTTTGGTTGTATTCAAGAAACTTCTTAGCTTTTAGTTTAGTCCAGTCGTGTTGACTTCCCCTGAATTGTGTGTTGCCCTTCCTTTCACCTAAGATAATTCTTGTCTACTATCTAGTTAGTGAATACCCTCCCTCCCCACCCTCGTAACAATTAAAGAATGCTTTCTTCTGTATTTAAACTTTTTCTTGAGTTCTTATAATAGTGGTCTCATACAATATTTCTCCTTTTTTGACTGACTAAATTTACTCAGCATAATGGCTTCCAGATTCATCCACATTGTGAGATGTTTCATGGATTCATCATTGTTCTTTATTGTTGAATAGTATTCCATTGTGTGAATATACCATAATTTGTTTATTCATTTGTCCGTTGATGGGTGCCTAGGTTGTGTCCATCTTTTTGCTATTATGAACAGTGCTGCAATGAACATGGATGTGCATATATTTATTTGTGTGATGGATTATTTCTCTAGGATATATTACAAGGAATGGAATTGCTGGATGGTATGCTACTTCTAGCTTTTTAAGGAAGCACCAAATCGGTTTCTAAAGTGTTTGTACCATTTTACATTCCCACCAGCAGTGTATAAGTAATCCAGCCTTGCCACAACCTCTCCCACATTTATTATTTTGTGTTTTTTTGGATTAATGCTAGCCTTGCTGGTGTGAAATGATATCTCATTGTAGTTTTGATTTGCATTTCTCTAAGGGCTAATGATCGTGAGCATTTCCTTGTGTATCTGTTAGCCACCACAATGTCTTCTTTGGTGAAGTGCCTGTTCATATCCTCTGACTAGGGCTTTTTTGTTGTTGTTGTTTGGAGTCTTTTTTAAATTACTTCTTCAATCTCTTTTTTTGTCATGGCTCTGTTTAGTTTTACTACCTCAGTTTGTGTTAGTTTAGGTAGGTAGTGTGTTTGTAGAAATTTGTCCATTTCCTCTAGATTTCCAAATTTGTTGCAGTACAATTTTTTCATACTATTCTGTTATGATCTTTATTTCAGTTGAGTCTCTTGTGATAACACCTGTCTCATTTCTTATTCCCCCCATGTCCATCAGTTTGTTGTACTGTGGTAGCTTGCATTTGCTGTGATGCTGGACGCTATGTCACTGGTATTACAAATACCAGTAGGGTCACCTATGGTGGACAGGTTTCAGTGGAGCTTCTAGACTAAGACACACTAGGAAGAAGGACCTGGTGGTCAACTTCTGAAAAAACTGGCCAGTGAAAACCTTATGAATAGCAGTGGAACACTGTCTGATATAGTGCCAGAAGATGAGCCCCTCAGAATTGAAGCCACTCAAAATAGGACTGGGGAAAAGCTGCCTTCTCCAAGTAGAATTGACCTTCATGATGCAGATGGAGTTGAGTTTTCGGAATCTTCATTTGCTGCAGTGGCATGATCCCAAATGAGAAGAAACAGCTGCAAACATCCATTAATAATCGGAATGTGAAATGTATGGAGTATGAATCTAGGAAAATTGGAAGTCGTCAAAAATGAAATGGAATGCACAAAGATCAATATCCTAGGCATTAGTGACCTGAAATTAACTGGTATTGACCATTTTGAATCAGACAATCATATGGTCTACTATGCCAGAAATGACAAATTGAAGAAGAATGGCATTGCATTTTTCATCATCAAAAGGAACCTTTCAAGATCTATCCTGAAGTACAATGCTGTCAGTAAAAGGATAGTATCCCTGTGCCTAGAAAGAAGACCAGGTAATACTACTATTATTCAAATTTACACACCAACCACTAATGCCAAAGATGAGGAAATTGAAGATTTTTACCAATTTCGGCAGTTTGAAATTGATCAAACATACAATCAAGATGCATTGATAATTACAGGTGATTAGAATTCAAAAGGTTTGTTTGTTTAGTCCTGCTTCTTTGTTTGGTTTGGTTATGCTTGGGTGGGTGGGCCGGGCATGCTTTGTTACTTGCTTGTCTGTGGGCATGATGGTTCTCACCACTTCGTCCTGGTGTGCAGGGCCAGTCACTCAGCTATGTTGCAGCAGGGCAGGGCCAGTAGGAAGGAAAGGGGCAGAGAGGGTCGTTTGTGTGCAGTGTGAATCAGGCTGGGGCTGGAGCAGGGCTGCTGCGATCTGCTGGGGGAAGGGGGGCCAAGTCGGCAGGGAAGGGCCTGGTGCCTGCCCGGGTTCCCTTGGGGCTGAGGCAGGTGTCGAGAAGAGTCCTGAGCCAGTAGGAAGGGGTCTGGAGTCCGGGCTGGGTCCCCTCAGGGCTGTGGGTGGTGGGGCAGAAAAGAGGTGGGGGGTGGTGGTGAAGGCAGGGCAGAGGGGGCTAGATGGTAGAGGGCAACATGGTGGGTTGGTACTCTGGTTCCCAGCAGTTGGGGATGCTGCAATGGGTGGTTATAGCCACTGTTCACCACAGGGGTGGGGGTTGTAGGAGCGTGTTTGATTTTTTTCCTTGCTGTTTCTGTTACTGATTTCTACTTTTACGGCATTATGACCAGATAGTATGCTTTGTATTATTTGATGTTTTGGATTTTGTTAAGACTTGCTTTGTGACCTAAAGTGGGGTCTCTTCTGGAGAATGTTCCATGTGAGTTGGAAAAGAACATATACTGCTGTGGGTGGAGTGTTCTGTACATGTCTATGAGTTTGAGTTGGTTGATTGTGGCATTTAGATCTTCTGAATCTTTATTGAATTTCTTTCTAGGTCTTCTATCCTTCACTGAAAGTGGTGTGTTGAAGTCTCCTACTATTATTGTGGAACTATCTTTTCAGTGCTGTTAGAATTTGTTTTATGAGTTTTGGAGCCCTATCACTGGATGTGTATATATTTATTATGATTATGTCCTCCAGGTATATTGTTCCTTTTATGTTGTTGTTAGGTGCTGTCAAGTCGGTTCCGACTCATAGTGACCCTATGCACAACAGAACGAAACACTGGCCAGTCCTGCACCATCCTTACAGTCGTTGTTATGCTTGAGCTCATTGTTGAAGCCACCATGTCAATCCACCTCGCCGAGGGTCTTCCTCTTTTCCACTGACCCTGTACTCTGCCAAGCGTGATGTCTTTCTCCAGGGACTGATCCCTCCTGACAACATGGCCAAAGTATGTAAGACCCAGTCTCTCCATCCTTGCTTCTAAGGAGCATTCTGGTTGTACTTCTTCTGAGACAGATTTGTTCGTTCTTTTGGCAGTCCATGGTATATTCAATATTCTTCGCCAACAACACAACTCAAAGGCGTCAATTCTTCTTCAGTCTTCCTTATTCATTGTCCACCTTTCACATGCATGTGATGTGATTGAAAATACCACGGCTTGGGTCAGGCACACCTTAGTCTTCAGGGTGACATCTTTGCTCTTCAACACTTTAAAGAGGTCCTTTGCAGCAGATTTATCCAATGCAATGTGTCTTTTGATTTCTTGACTGCCTGCTTCCATGGCTGTTGATTGTGGATCCAAGTAAAATGAAATCCTTGACAATTTCAATCTTTTCTCCGTTTATCATGATGCTGCTCATTGGTCCAGTTGGGAGGATTTTTGTTTTCTTTATGTTGAGGTGTAATCCATACTGAAGGCTGCGGTCCTTGATCTTCATTAGTAAGTGCTTCAAGTCCTCTTCACTTTCAGAAAGCAAGGTTGTGTCATCTGCATAACACAGGTTGTTAATGAGACTTCCTCCAATCCTGATGCCCCGTTCTTCTTCATATAGTCCAGCTTCTTGGATTATTTGCTCAGCATACAGATTGAATAGGTATGGTGAAAGGATACAGCCCTGACGTACACCTTTCCTGACTTGAAACCAATCAGTATCCTCTTGTTCTGTCCAAACAACTGCCTCTTGATCTATGTAAAGGTTCCTCATGAGCACAATTAAGTGTTCTGGAATTCCCATTCTTTGCAATGTTATCCATAGTTTATTATGCTCCACACAGTTCAATGCCTTTGCATAGTCAATAAAACACAGGTAAACATCCTTTGGTATTCTCTGCTTTCAGCCAGGATCCATCTGACATCAGCAATGATATCCCTGGTTCCACCTCCTCTTCTGAAACCGGCCTGAATTTCTGGCAGTTCCCTGTCGATATACTGCTGCAGCCATTTTTGAACGATCTTCAGCAAAATTTTGCTTGTGTGTGATATTAATGATATTGTTCTATAATTTCCACATTCGGTTGGATCACCTTTCTTGGGAATAGGTATAAATATGGATCTGTTCCAGTCAGTTGGCCAGGAAGCTGTCTTCCATATTTCTTGGCATAGACGAGTGAGCACCTCCAGTGCTGCATCTGTTTGTTGAAATATCTCAATTGATATTCCATCAATTCCTGGAGCCTTGTTTTTCTCCAACGCCTTCAGAGCAGCTTGGACTTCTTCCTTCCATACCATCGGTTCCTGATCATATGCCACCTCTTGGAATGGTTGAACATTGACTAATTCTTTTTGGTACAATGACTCTGTGTATTCCTTCCATCTTCTTTTGATGCTTCCTGCGTTGTTTAATATTTTCCCCATAGAATCCTTCACTATTGCAACTCGAGGCTTGAATTTTTTCTTCAGTTCTTTCAGCTTGAGAAATGCCGAGCATGTTCTTCCCCTTTGGTTTTCCATCTCCAGCTCTTTGCACATGTCATTATAATACTTTACTCTGTCTTGCCGAGCCGCCCCTTGAAATCTTCTGTTCAGTTCTTTTACTTCATCATTTCTTCCTTTTGCATTAGCTGCTCGATGTTCAAGAGCAAGTTTCAGAGTCTCCTCTGACATCCATCTTGGTCTTTTCTTTCTTTCCTGTCTTTTCAATGACCTCTTGCTTTCTTCATGGATGATGTCCTTGATGTCATTCCACAACTTGTCTGGTCTTCGGTCACTAGTGTTCAATATGTCAAATCTATTGTTCAGATGGTCTCTAAATTCAAGTGGGATGTACTCAAGATCATATCTTGGCTCTCGTGGACTTGCTCTGATTTTGTTCAGTTTCAGCTTGAACTTGCATATGAGCAATTAATGGTCTGTTCTACAGTCAGCCCCTGGCCTTGTTCTGACTGATGATACTGAGCTTTTCCATCGTCTCTTTCCACAGATGTAGTCAATTTGATTTCTGTGTGTTCCATCTGGCGAGGTCCATGCGTATAGTCGCAGCTTATGTTGGTGAAAGAAGGTATTTGCAATGAAGAAGTTGTTGGTCTTGCAAAATTGTATCATTCGATCTCCGGCATTGTTTCTACCACCAAGGCCATATTTTCCAACCACTGATCCTTTTTCGTTTCCAAGTTTCACATTCCAATCGCCAGTAATTATCAATGCATCTTGATTGCATGTTCGATCAATTTCAGACTGTAGTAGCTGATAAAAATCTTCTATTTCTTCATCTTTGGCCCTAGTGGTTGGTGAGTAACTTGAATAATTGTCGTATTAACTGGTCTTCCTTGTAAGCATATGGATATTATCCTATCACTGACAGTGTTGCACTTCAGGATAGATCTTGAAACGTTCTTTTTGATGACGAATGCAACACCATTCCTCTTCAAGCTGTCATTCCCGGCATAGTAGACTATATGATTGTCCAATTCAAAATGGCCAGTACCAGTCCATTTCAGCTCACTAATGCCTAGGATATCGATGTTTATGCGTTCCATTTCATTTTTGATGATTTCCAATTTTCCTAGATTCATACTTCATACATTCCAGGTTCCAATTATTAATGGATGTTTGCAGCTATTTCTTCTCATTTTGAGTCATGCCACATCAGTGAATGAAGGTCCCAAAAGCTTTACTCCATCCAGGTTATTAAGGTCGACTCTATTTTGAGGAGGCAGCTCTTTCCCAGTCATCTTTTGAGTGCTTTCCAACCCGGGGGGCTCATCTTCCAGCACTATACCAGACAATGTTCTGCTGCTGTTCATAAGGTTTTCACTGGCTAATGTTTTTCTGAAGTAGACTGCCAGGTCCTTCTTCCCAGTCTGTCTTAAGTCTGGAAGCTCAGCTGAAACCTGTCCTTCATGGGTGACCCTGCTGGTATCTGAATACCGGTGGCATAGCTTCCAGCATCACAGCAACAAGCAAGCCCCCACAGTATGACAACCTGACAGATATGTGGGGGTTAATCATTATATAGTATCCTTTATGGTGGATTTTGCTTTAAAGTCTGTTTTATTGGAGTTAATATTGTTACTCTTGCTCTTTTGTGGTTATTGTTTGCTATATATATTTTTTCCAGCCTTTGAGTTTTAGTTCATGTCTTTGTGTGTCTCTTATAAGCAGCATATAGATGGATTTTTTTTTTTTTTTTTTAAATCCATTCTGCCACTCTGTCTCTTTGCTGGTACATTTAGGCCATTTTCATTCAGCATTATTGATGGATATGAGTTTACTGTTGTCATTTTGATGTATTTGTGTGCGTGGCAATGATGGTTTCTTTGTTCTGCTTAATTTTCTGTGCTGAGTTCTTTTTATTTATTTATTCATCTCTTTCATTATTGTTGACTTTGTATTGACTAAATTTTTATGCTTTTCTTCTTTTTTATTTAGATAGGTAGGTTTGTTATCTTCCTTTGTGGTTACCTTGAAATTTACCTTTATTTTTCTAAGTTTAAACTAGTCTTTTATTTCTTGATATCACCTTCACTTCCTCTCCATATGGAAGTTCTCTGACTACACCATTTATTCCCTCTTTTTTGTCATTTACATATTGACGTCTCTGGTTTTCTATTTTCAGTCTTCTGGCTTTGTTTTTTTTGTGAATGCCCCATCTGGGTTGGTATCTGGTTGATTTGTCCTGTGTTGTAGTCTTGGATTGTTGTCTGATGTTGGTTCTCTATACTGAGGATTCCCTTTAATATTTCTTGTAATTTTGGTCTGTTTTTTACAAATTCCCTTAATTTCTGTTTATCTGGAAATGATTTAAGCTTACCATTGTAGTTGAGGGACAGTTTTGCTGGATATATATTTCTTGGCTGGCAGTTTTTTTTCCTTCAAGGCTTTATATATGTCACCCCATTACCTTCTTGTCTGCATGGTTTCTGCTGAGTAATCAGAGCTTAGTCTTATTGGTTCTGCTTTGTAGGTGACTTTTTGTTTATCCCTAGCCACTCTCAGGATTTTTTGTCTTTGGTTTTGGCAAGTTTGATTATGTTTCGGTGACTTTCTTTTCGAGTCTATCCTGTGTGGGTTTTGTTGAGCTTCTTGGATAGATATCTTCTCATCTTTCATGATATTAGGGGGGTTTTCTGCAAGCAAATATTGAACAATTCTGTTTTCCATTATCCCTCCCCTGTTCTGGTATTCTGATCACTCACAGGCTTTTCCTCTTGATAGTATCACATAATTCTTAGGCTTTTCTCATTTTTCTTCATTCTTTTTTTCTGATTTTCCTCAAACAAATTGTTGCCAAGGGATTTGATTTATCTTCAGTCTAACTAATTCTGAGTTCCATTGTCTCAATTCTGCTCCCATGACCTTCTATTGAGTTGTCTAAGTCTGAAATTTTATTGTTAATCTTTCAGATTTCTAGGTCCTCTTTTTTGTATGGTTTCTAGCAGCCTATTTATTCTGTCATTTTGTTCTTCTATTGCTTTCCTGAATTACTTCATTGCTTTGTCTCTGTGTTCCTTGGTTTGGTCTGTGTTTTGTCTGATCTCCTTCTTGATCTCTTGGAGAGTTCTATATATTAGTCTTTGAATTCTTTATCAGGTAGTTCCATTGCCTTATCTTCCTCCAGAAGATTTTCTGGTTCTTTATTTTGGTTGCTTGCTGGAGCCATCTTGTCCTGCTTCTTTATGTGATTTGTTATTGACTGTTGTCACTGACGCATGAATAAGTCATTTTATTTATTTTTGTTTACTGTGTCCTGAATTTTTTGATATGTTCAGGTAGACTGGACATGTGTGTTACTCTGTTCGTTCTCATCATTGAAGCTCTCACCTCCTGTCTCCAGGTGGTCAGAGCACCCACTAGGTGTGTGACCCCAGGAGTCTGTTCATTGTTCTTGCAAGGCTGCTAAAGATGCAGGAAGTGTTTTTGGTGAGGTTATGAATCTGTTTGGCTGGTCATCTGGCCATGGTGCAGGGAATGTTCTCCCTGGTCATGGGGTTGGGTGTTGTATGTTTGTGTTCCGCTGCCTACCTGTCAGTCAGGGCACAGGTGCCCAGGTTGTCAGTCACCAAGTGTGTGGTGCAGAGACTCTCACCTACAGTCCTGGACATGCAGGGCTGTGTGGGAATGTTTGGAGCAAGCAAGGTCTCTGGTTGCAGTAGGGGGTGATGTGAGGAGCAAGGTAGGGTGGAGGGTGTGCACCTGTCCACTAGAGCAGGGAGTGGGGGTAGTACAGCTGGTCCTTGGGTGCCTGGTGCCATTGGCTGGAGGGATTGGGAGGCACCACTAATTCTCAGGCCCCTGTTGTGGGCGGCTAGATGGAGAGGGTGGTACCTCTGGCCCTCAGGGCCCTGATCTGGGTGGGTGAAGTCCCTTTTTAGGGGGTGGGGCAGTGTCAAATGTCATAAATCTGCAGCTCCCACTTGGCTGCTGCAGGTGAAAATGGGCTTCAGGTGGATGCCCTGCCCGTTTTGTCCTAATGAGGCTGTACAGTGTCTGGTTGGCTCACAAGGCGCTGGTGTTCAGTGGGGGTGAAGGGTGCGCAAGTCCATGGACCCGCCTACACCAGTGGCTGAGTGAAGTAGCAAGTGCCTCTGGTTGTAAGTTCCTGGCTTAGGGGGCATGGTGGTGTTGAATGCCATGAAGTGGGGTTGGAGCTGGGAGGGGGGTGGACAATGAGGAGGAAGTGCTCCTTGGCTGTGGAGCTCTGGCGGGGCAAGGGTTATGACATGCATGTGGTGGTTTGGGAGCTCGCACTTAACTTTTGCAGGTCTAGTATCACTCTCGTTTGATTCTGGAGGTGTGCGCAGATTCATTTCTGCTTCGCTGCACCAGATGGGATGGGTTTCAGCTTGGGATGTTGCTGCTTGACTCAATCTGTGTGTGCTGTGCAGATTCAGCTAGGTAGCAGGATGCTGGCAACCTGCGGTCCATAATTCTCCATTTCCACGGTTTTTTAATTGTTTCTCCTTCCACCGGTCACTCAGTCCAATTCTTCAGCTTTGTCTTGGATGATTAGGGCCCCTAGATTATCATATATATCCAATTCACTTGTTTTTTCAAGTCTTTGTTGTAAGAGGGATGACACGAAGTATTTGACTGTTCCGCCATCTTAGCCCTGCCTCCTCCTCTTCTTCTTCTTTTTTTTTTTTTTATATAAGACTTTGAGTTCTGCTTCACATTTTTCTCAAATTCTATCCAGGACCAACTATGGTGGTCCCTGTCAGAACAGTCAGTGGTGGTAGCCGGGCACCATCTAGTTCTTCTGGTCTCAGGGTAGATGAGGTCATGGCTCATGTAGGTTTGTTTCTTCTCTGTGCTTTTGGTTACCTTCTTATTGTTTTTCTCCTGGTGAGTAGAGACCTGTAGTTGTGGCCTCTTGCAAGCTTTTAAGACCCCAGATGCTACTTATTTCACTACGACGCAGGTCAGGATTTTAGTGAACTATGTTATGCCAATTGGTGGAGTTGTCCCAGGAGACTATGATTCTGAGCCTTCAAACCCAGAAAACCAGTCAGTGCTGGAAGGTGTTTGGTTATGTCTAAGCAGTATCCGTATTTGTGTCTTCAATGGATGTATGTGTCTGCACCCACGCAGTTGTATTTGCATGTACCTGTAGGTACTTCTATCTGTTCTTACCTATGTACCCCTGTACCTATACCCATCCACATGTGCTCAAACACTCATTTTTACTTTATGTGTGCTGTGCTTACTACATCCACATTTGGTGCCACTTTTCCCATCACAAAAAATAACTAGTCTCTATGGTATAAAGTGTACTTTCCCATGGCCCCCTCCCTGAACACTGGTCTCTCTATATTTATCTATTCTTGTTTTCTTATAAAAGAAGGATCATATAATATTTGTCCTTATATGTTTGACTTATTTCACTTAGTATTATCCTCTCCAGGTCCATCCATGTTACAATATGTTTCACAGACTCATCATTGTTCTTTATGTTTGTATGTACCACAATTTGCTTTTCTATTCAACTGTTGATGTGCACATCTATTGTTTCAATTATTTGCTATTGTGAATAAAGCAGCAATGAACCTAGATGTGCATATGTCTATTTTTAGGTCTCTAGGGTGCATTTTTTTAAGGGTGCATATTGTTTAGGGTACATATTTAGTGGGCTTGCTGGATCATAGAGTATTTCTATTTTTTGTTTTTTGAGGAAGCACCATACCATTTTCCATAGTGGTTGTACCATTTTACAGTCCCACCAGCAATGGATAAGAGTTCCAACTCTGCACATCCTCACCAACATTTGTTATCTTTTTTTTTTTTTTTTAACAGTGCCATATTAGCAGGGGTAAGATGGTATCTCATTGTAGTTTAGATTTGCATATCTATAATACCTAATAATCATGACCATCTTTTCATATGTTTGTTGGCTGCTTGGATGTCCTCTTTGGTGATGGTACTGCTCATGTCCTTTGCCCATTTTGTGATTGGGTTATCTTTTTGTTGTTGACTTGTTATAGCTTTCTATAGATTTTAGAGATTAGACCCTTATTGGATAAGTCATTTCTGAAGATTTTTTCCCAGTCTGTAGATCGTCTATTTACTCTTTTAATAAAGTCTTTTGATGGGTGTAAGTTTTTAATTTTTATGTGGTTCCATTTATCTGTTTTGTCTTCTTCTATTCATGCATTTGTTGTAATGCTTTTTATCCTATTTTTACAAAAGATTAGGTTCTGTAGTTTTCTCCTTGTGTTGTCTTCCAGGAATTTAATGGTTTTAGGTTTAACATTTAGGTCTTTTGATCCATTTAGAGTTAGTTTTTGTGTATGGTGTGAAGTATGGGTACTGTTTTATTTTTCTGCAGGTAGATATCCAGTTTTGCCAGCACCATTTCTTTAAAGAGACTGTTTCTGTCCCACTGGATGGACTTTGACCCCTTGTCAAAAATCAGTTTTCAGTAGATGGCTAGGTTTAATTCTGAGTTCTCAATTCTATTCCACTGGTCTATGTGTCTATTGCTGAACCAAAACCAGCTTGCTTTGATTATAGTGACTGTATAGTATGTTTTGATGCCAGGGAGTGTGAGGCCTCCTGTTTTGTTCTTTTTCTTCAATATTGCTTTGGCTACTTGGGGTTTCTTTCCTTTCCATATGAAGTTGGTCATTAGTTTTTCCATTTCAGTAAAGAATGTTGTTGGGATGTGTATCAGGATTGCATTCTATCTATAGATTACTTCAGGTAGTATTGACATTTTCACTATATTAAGCCTTCCAATCCATGAGCATGGGATGTCTTCCCATTTTTGTAGTTCTCTTTTAGTCTTTTGTAGTAGTGTTTTATAACTTGTGTAACTTTTTTATGTCCCTGGCTAGGTTTATTCCTAGGTATTTTATCGATTTGGGGGTTGTTGTAAATGGTATTGTTTTCTTGATTTCTTTTTTGGAGTAGTCTTTGTTAGTGTAGAGAAACCCAACTGATTTTTGTGTGTGGATATTGTACCCAGCAATGTTGCTATATTCTTCTATTAGTTCCAGGGATTTTCTTGCAGAAATCTTTCAGGTCTTCTATGCATAGGATCACGTCATCTGCAAATACAGATAGTTTTACTTCTTCCTTTTCAATTTGGATACCTTTTATTTCTTGTCTTGTTGCTCTGGCTAGGACTTCCAGTAAAGTGTTTAATAAGAGTGGTGACAATGGACATCCTGGTCTCATTCCCGTTCTCAAAGGGAAGGCTCTCTGCCTTTCTTCATTAGGTATGATGTTGGCTGTTGCTTGTTCATATGTGCCTTTAATTATGTTGAGAAATTTCCCTTCTATTCCTATTTTGCTGAGTGTTTTTCTCAGGAAAGGCTGTTGAATTTTATCAAATGCCTTTTCTGCATCGATGATATGATCCTATGATTCTTTTCCTTTGTTTTATTTATGTGGTGGATTACACTGATTGATTTTCTAATGTTAAACCACCCTTGTAAACCTGGTATGAATCCTACTTGATCATGGTGTATGATTTTTTTGATATGTTGCAGAAGGCTGTTGGTTAGAATTTTGTTAAAACTTTTTGCATCTGTGATTATTTTGCATCTGTAGTTTTTTTTGTGTGTGTGATGTTTTTGCCTGGTTCAGGTATCAGGGTTATGGTGGCTTCACAGAAAGAGTTTTGTAGTGTTCCTTCCTCTTCTATGTTTTTAAAGAGATTGAGTAGGACTGGGATCAACTCTTCTTTGAATGTTTGGTAGAATTTTCTGGTGTAGCCATCTGGTTGTGGGTTTTTTTGGTTGGTAGTTTTTTAATGACATTTTGAATCTCTTCTTTTGTAACAGGTCTGTTTAAAAATTTTTTTTTTTACCTCCGTTTGTGTTAGTTTGGGTAGGTAGTGTGTTTCTAGGAAACTGTCATTTCATCTAAGTTTTCAAATTTGTTGGAGTATAATTTTTCACAGTAATCAGTTACAGTCTTTATCTGTTGGTTCAGTTGTAATTGTCACCAGTTTCATTTCTTAATTTGGTTGTTTGCCTCTTCTGGCCTTTTCGTCAATAAAGCCAATGGTTTGTCTATTTTAATGTTCCTTTCAAAGAACCAACATCTGGTTTTGTCAATTCCTTCAATTGTTTTTCTATTTTCAATTTTGTTTATTTCTGCCCTGATCTTTAGTATTTCTTCTTTTTTGTAGCTTTTGTCCTTCCTTTTCTATTTGTTCAAGTTGTCAGTTTGTTAATGATTTTGGATCTTCTTTTTTTAATGGAGGCATTTATTGCTATAAATTTCCCTCTGAGTACGGCTTTTGCTGTGTCCCTAAAGGTTTTGATACGTTGTGTTTTCATTTTCATTTGATTCTAGGATTTTTTAAATTTCACTTTTTATTTCTTCTATGACTGAATAGTTTTTTTTAGTAGTGTATTACTTCATTTCCATGTATTTATTTCTTCTTTCCTTAATTATTCTGTTGTTGATTTCTAGCTTCATACTGTTAGGGTCAGAGAAGATGCTTTGAATTATTTCAATCTTTTTAAATTTGCTCAGACTTGTTTTGTGTTCTAGCTAATAGTCTATTCTGGAAAATGATCCATGTGCCCTGGAGAAGAACGTAGACTGCTCTGATGTTGGGTGGAGTGTTCTACATATGTCCAGTAGGTCCAACTGGCTTATCGTTTTATTTAAGTCATCAATGTCCTCAGTGTTTTCTTTATAAATGTTCTGTCTAGAATTAAAAGTGATGCATTGAAGTCCCCTACTATTATTGTGGAGCTGTCTATTTCTCCTTTCATATTATTCATTATTTTTTTCATGTATTTCAGTGAATTGCTGCTGCATGCATATATCACTATTATGCCTTCTTGCTGAGTTGACCCTTTTATTATTATGTAATTTTGCTGGAAGTGCTCACTCATTTATGCCAAGAAATTTGGAAGACAGCTACCTGGCCAACTGACTGGAAGAGGTCCATATTATGTCTATTCCCAAGAAAGGTGATCCAACCAAATGCAGAAATTATCCAACAATATTATTAATATCACATGCAAGTAAAATTTTACTGAAGTTCATTCAAAAGTGGCTGCAGCAGTACATTGGCAGGGAACTGCCAGGAATTCAAGCTGGATTCAGAAGAGGATGTGGAACCAGGGATATCATTGCTGATGTCAGATAGATCCTGGCTGAAAAAAGAGAATACCAGAAGATGTCTACCTGTGTTTTATTGACTGTAGAAAGGCATTCGACTATGTGGATCAAAAGAAATTATGGATAACATTGCAAAAAATGGGAATTCCAGAACATTTCATTGTGCCCATGAGGAACCTGTACATGGATCAAGAGGCAATCGTTTGAACAGAACAAGGGGATACTACGTGGCTTAAAGTCAGAAAAGGTGTGCGTCAGGGTTGTATTTATTCACCATACTTATTCAATCTGTATGCTGAGCAAATAATCCGAGAAGATGGACTATATGAAGAAGAATGGGGCATCAGGATTGGAGGAAGACTCATTAACAACCTGCGTTATGCAGATGACACAATCTTGCTTGCTGAAAGTGAAGAGGACTTGAAACACTTACTGATGATGATCAAAGACCACAGCCTTCAGTATGGACTACACCTCAACATAAAGAAGACAAAAATCTGCACAAATGAACCAATAATCAAAAAAAAAAAAAATCAACATCAGGATAAACAAAGAAAAGATTGAAGTTGTCGAGGATTTCATTTTACTTGGATCCACAATCAACAACCATGGAAGCAGCAGTCAAGAAATCAAAAGACACATTGCACTGGGCAAACCTGCTGTGAAAGACCTCACTTTAAAAGTGTTGAAAAGCAAAGACGTCACCTTGAAGACTGAGGTGCACCTGACCTGAGCCATGGTGTTTTCAATAGCTTCATATGCATGCAAAAGCTGGACAATGAATAATGAAGACAGAAGAAGAATTGATGCTTTGAATTATGGCATTGGCAAAGAATACTGAATATACCATGGACTGCCAAAAGAACAAACAAATGTGTCTTGGAGGAAGTGCAACCAGGATGCTCCTTAGAAACAAAGACGGTGAAATTAGGTCTCACATACTTTGGACATGTTATCAGGAGGGCCCAGTCCCTGGAGAAGGACATCTCGCTTGGTAAAGCAGAGGATCAGCAAAAAAGAGGAAGATCCTCAAAGAGATAGATCAACACAGTGGCTGCAACAATGGGCTTGAGCATAACAACAATTGTGAGGATGGCTCAGGACCGGGCACTGTTTCATTCTGTTGTACATAGAGTCACTATTAGTCAGAACCAACTCGACAGCACCTAACAACAACAACATCATTTTTTATCTCTTGTAATAGATTTTGATTAAAAGTGTATTTTATCTGATATCAGCATGGCCACCCCTGCTATTTGTTGTTTATTGGTTGCATGGAATATTGTTCTCCATGCTTTTATTTTCCATCTGTTCGTGTGTTGGATCTTTTTTTTTTTTTTTTAAGTCCATTCTGCCACTGTCTGCCTCATGCATGGGGCCTTTAGACCATTTACTGAAACTGAAGTGTCTACCTTACTCATTTTACTATTTGCTTTTTGAGGGTTTTGTATCTTCTTTGTTTTTTTATTCTGATTTTTCTGTTTTTGTTTGTGTTTGGGTGCTTCCTTGTGATGATCCTTTTTCTTATCTTCTTGTCTTCTGAATGTTTCTTCTTGATGATTTCTTAGTGGTTACCACATATGTTACAACAACTTTTAACATATGAACAACAGTTAACATAAAACCTTTACATAATAAATCTATTCCTGTTATGCTCCTCCTTCTCCCGTTTCTGTTGGTGTGTCTCTGTTAATATCAATATACAACCTATATTCAGTAAGCTTACTTTGTACTTATTTCTTAATGCTCTTTCCTTTCCTTTTGGAGTATTTCCTTGAGTAATACTTGCAAAGCTGATCTGGCAGTAATTCCCATATCTTCTGTTTGTTTGGGAATGTCTTAATCTCCCTCTTGTTTTTGAATGACAGCTTTGCTGGATAAAGAATTCTTGGTTGGCAATTGCTTTGGTTCAGTATTTTATACGTGTCACTCCATTGTCTTCTGGCCTCCAGAGTTTCTGGGGAGAAATCCATACTAATTCCTTTCAAAGACCTGTGGTATGTTATATTTCATTTTTCTCTTACTGCTTTTAGAATTTTCTGCTTGTCTTTGGTTTTCAAGAATTTTATTAGGATATGGTGAGGAGTTGATCTTTTTGTGCCTCTTCTGATTGGAGTTTGTGTAGCTTCCCTGTATTTGCAGTCTTGGTTCTCTGTCCAGGTCTGGGCAATTCTCTCTGATTATCATCTCTTGGAAAATTGTTTCTGTGCTTTTATTGTTGTCATGGTGCTCTGGAATTCCGATAATTCTAATGTTAGATTTCTTAATTGAATCCCACGTTTCCTTTTGGACTTGTTCTTTTTTTTTTGTTCTTTTCTCTTGATATTTGATCAAACAAACCAAAGCCAAACCCATTACTGTTGAGTTGATTCTGACTCATAGCGACCCTATAGGTCAGAGCAGAACTGCCCCATAGGGTTTCCAAGTAGCACCTGGTGGATTCGAACTGCCGACTCTTTTGGTTAATAGTCATAGCTCTTAACCACTATGCCCCTAGGGTTTCCTGATATTTGATAAGTTCAGTTATTTTGTGTTCTAATTCCATCTTCTTTCTGTTCAACTCTGTTGTTGAGTCCTTCTCTTGCTTTTTCTAATTCAGATGTTTTATTCTTCAGCTCCAGTAGTTTTTTTTTTTTTTTTTGATGTTTTCAATTTCCTTGTTAAGTCTCTCATTTTGTTCCTCCATTTGTCTCCTCATCTACACTAGTTTGTCTTCTGTGTGCCTTTTGGTTTCTTTAAGCATATTTAGCACTGTAATCTGAAAATTATGACATTATTCTGGCATCCATAGGAGAGAGTTTTCTTCGTGTTTTTTTTTTTTTTTTTTGATCCTTCTTCTCTTGGGATTTTGTGTGTTTTCCTATCTTTTGTTGAACTTGGGCCATTTTGCTTTTTTTTTCTTTTCTGCTTCATATTTTGTATTCTCTTTTTTGGGGAAAATTTCCTGATTAGGTGCCCAGGTGGTGCAGCAGTCAAGCACTTGGCCACCAAGCAAAAGGCTGGAGCCTACAGCCACCAGCCAGCCGCTCTGCAGGAGAAAGACATGGTAGACCACCTTTGGAAAGACTCACAGCCCTGGGTACCCTACAGGGCAGCTCCCTTCAGCCCTGCAGATTTGCTATGAGTCAGAATGACCCAGCAGCAGTGGGCCTGGATCTTCTCCTAAGAACCACTAGATAGCACTCTTATCCTTAGGCTTTTTTCAGTGTTGGTCCAGGAGTTCTGGATGCTTGGTCTCTGGAATTCAATACACATGCACAGAAAGGGGGATTTAGCTAGTCAAAGATGCTGACATAAGCAGAGGGGCTTGACTCTGCTGTGGCAATGGTGGAGAGCTCTCTTTCCCTCACTGGTGTCCCTACACAGGTTCTACCATGGTGTCCCACTGTGCGCCATTTCCCTGTGTTGCCCCATCAGTGTGAAGTATTCCACTCACCCTGATGCCCTTGCAGCTTCTCTCGGCCCTAGTATCTGTCTGTATCAGGCCTCAGTGAGATTCAACAGCACTCTCATGCAGTGCCATGGTCTCTTTTCGCCCCCTCCCAATTGTGCAGCCTGCATACCTCCATGGCCAATTTGAATCTCCTTAAAAAAAATTGGGCTAGAGCTTCCTCAGATTAGCTCCTTTCTTGTGTTCCCTGTTCGAGGTGCTACCCAACCATGTCCCAAAATAGCTGTTATGAGTGAACACTCTTGATGATAGCAAGTAGGATCTCCCAGCTTCTGGGCTGACCCTGTTCCTCCTCTCCTGCACTTCTGGACTAACCCTGACTCTCCGATACCTCAGCTGCTGTCTGGAGTTCTGAGATCTCATTTTGTGCTTGTTTTTATTTGTTGTTCAGTGAGTCAGTTGCTGGGGGAGTAAATGGGAGATCCCCTCACTTTGTCATCTTGCTCTGCCCCTCCCTCTTCTGAGCACATCTTGATCTTCCTACAGAAGTGCTGGGTTCCTAACAGAAGCTCACGCAATGCATATTAATTGAGAGCTTCTCAATTTTATGGAACAAACTGGAATCGCTGATGGCCACCAAGGAATCAAAGACACTTATAAAGAAATTATATACCAACAGTGCTGTTAAAAAGTTAACCCACCAGAACACAAAGGAAGGAGGAGAGGTTCTAATAGGTACCTGGGGCAGGTGGGTGATTGTTCCTGACAATTAATATAAGCTGCAGGTTTCCTGGCAACTGGTGAGCTATGGACAGTTTCTTGTCTGCTAAACAAATGGTCTTTATACAGTGAAATTTCTGGGTGCTGCTCCAACATTGGAGTCTCTGGGTGGTGCAAACAGTTAACACGTTTGGCTGTTAACAAAAGGTTGGAGGTTCGAGTCTACCCAGAGGTGCCTTAGAAGAAAGCCCTGGGGATCTAATTCTGAAAAATCAGTCATTGAAAACCCTATGCAGCACAGTTTTACTCTGACACACATGGGGTCACCATGAGCTGCAGTTGACTCAATGGCAACAGTTTTGGTTCCACCATTAAAAGGGGCTCCAAGTGTTTGGGTGGGAAGCTCTTTCTCCTTGATGCCTCCTACCCCCTCAGGAGCTGTGATACCCTCACTCCATGTCAAGCCCAAATTGGGTTCAAATGGTTGCAACTGTCCCAGTTAGGATGGTGTGGTCTCCTTGCATGTCCCTGGTCCTGGAAGGTTGGGAGGTCTAGGACTTCTGCTCATACCCTGTGGAGGACGTTGCTTGGGCTGGCAGTAGACAGGGGTGGGGAGTGGTGAGGACTAAATGTTGGAGGGCCAAGGTTGTAGGGAGCACATGCCCATGACTGAGACTGAACCCTGTACAAGGGGCCTCCTGCAGAGGGGTCACTGCATGCCCATGGAGACAGTTAGCGAGGTGGCTGCTGCTCCAGCCATGTCAAACACAGACTCAGTGCATCTGCCACACTGTCGTGTGTCTACCCAAGATTTTGCAACAGCACAAGCATGAGCCCAGGATGGAATGATCTGTTGGAAAACCAGCCGCCATCAGAACTGCATTTACCAGCGACCTCTGACACTGACCACAATTGTGGCCAGCACGCCGCGGCTCGTCCAGCTGAGTCCCAGGGTAGTTATCTGAGCACTGCAGGAGGGAAGGACATAGCCCCCCTGAGTCAGCCCATGAGGACTGGTTTTTGTCTTGTATTTCACAGACCATCTTAAAACTGTTATGAAAAAACATTTTATTAAACATATTCAACTTGCTTCCAGTGAAATGATTAATTTTTCATTTACAATGGTTTCCAATGTTTGTCTTCTGTTCTTTTTTTTTTTTTTCCTTTCAAAACCAGCACCAAAAAGTAAAATAAAAATATCATGGGTACAGTACGTAGTGTATGGTAACTAATGGAAAATATATACATTTGACTTTGAAACAAACAAAAAGCAATGATATTATTGCCATTGAGGCTCTTTCCCTGTATTCTGAGAATATCAAGCTATGGGCAACCTAGAGGGTTTCTTTTGCACCAATAAAAATAGTACCATCAGGTTGTGAGACTCTGCAGTTAGTAACACATTTGTGCAATCAAAAAGGTACAGTACTTGAGTAACAGTACAGAGTATTGTCAGCAAGGCAGAGACATCACTGCTGTAATCACAGAGCTTCACTGTCTGCTGTGCAAAGTGGAACAAGAGTGTCACGCGTGGCAGCTTTGCCAAAATCAATCAAAGTGGGCTGAGGAACTTCAGAGCAACAATGCTAGGATGAGTTCAAAGAGCTCAGAGAGGCAGGAGTCTTGGAAGCCAGGGTGTTCAGCACTAAGGGATCAGTCGTTTGCATTCTGAGGGCGTATAGCCCTGGCCAGGGAGGCCAGCTGATACTGTCAGGATGGCTGGGGCAGGGGCTGGGATTCAGAAGTAGCAGGTTAAGTACCCACCTCTGCACACGCAACCTGATTGCCTGGCTGGGGGCTGGGTGGCCATGGGGCTCTTACCTGGCTGTCCCAGCTTGGCTCCTCAGCCCCAAGAGGCTAATGTCTTATTGTTACCTTGTAGTGAAGCAACAGCTGATTTGGAGCTGGGGAGCAATTGAAACCCAGCACCCCGGGAATTTAAGGCTTTTGTGGAATGGGGGGCTTGGGAAGTCTGGGGGCAGCCAAGCCGTGGCCACAGAGGACAATGTACGTGCACAGGCCCCGGGCAACGGCTGGGGTTACTGTACTGTGGGGTTACACTGCTGGCTTCCTCCCAGGTCTCTCCACGGAGCACCTAAGGGGCTTTCTCACCAGCTCCTTGTGAATTCAAGTGGAACTGAGTGAATTCCCTGACACCCTACCACTTCTCTGCCTCTGAGGAATTAAAAAAGTCAAAAACAAAAACACAGCCCCTGAGACGGGGAGAAGGTAGAGAGGGTTTTGTTTTGTTTTCCTTCCTGATTTAAGCTAACCTTAAAGTGTGACATAAAAAAAAGAAAATAAACATTATCATAAACAGAGCACCAGTAAATCAAGAAGTACTCAGAGATGACCCCAAGGAAATTAGCCTAAGTGAGATCTTCTGTATGAAATAAGGGAGAAGGTGGGTTTCTCATGTTAAAGTCTTCAAAAATAAGCACCCATGAAATGCCCACCACGTTGGTAAGCAAAACAGGCCTCACGGCGCTGAGGGGCGCTGCTCCCGGCCCAACCTGGCCTCCCAGGCAGCAGGGCCCCACCGTCTTCTGTGTTCTCAAAGAGGCCAGCTTTCTCATCTCTCTTGGCTTCTGGGGAGGGGAGAGGGCTGTTGAGAGTGGTCAGGTGACTGCAGGAGAGAAAGACCTTCTCTATCCTCTCTGGGCATCATTCTTGCCCCACCTGGAAGATGGGGCAAGAATGACAGCCGTGACGATCATGGGGAACGCATGGTCTGGTTTACATGATGGCTTGGCAGGCTTGCGGCAATCCCAGCCAGGCAGCTGTCCTCCCTGACTCTGGAGGAGGAGAACTGCCCTATGCCAGGATGAAGCAGTGAGGCCTCTCTAAGTACAGAACCAGGGCTGAGCTTGGTCCTAAGAGGTTCTAAGATAATCAATTTCAGGTAAACACCAAAGTCAACGGGAAGCCATGGGATGTGATGCAGGATCTACAAGCTACAAAGCTTTACAAAGAACTACTAGAGTGGAGGCCCCCAGGAGGCAGTGGGGAGGAGACCCGTGTACCCCTGGCAAGCTGTCCTGAGCCACCCTATGTCAGGAAGCAATTCCCCTCCCAAAATTAGCATATGGCACATATTTTAGCACCTTGAAAAGCTCCTGTTCCCTACGAGGTGGACAGCAGAGATCTGAAGTGAAGATGCCTCCCCAAACCCAAACCCTTCCTGAATATTCTCCCCCACACAGGCGGCGTGGAGAGCTACATGGCGCTGGTGTCCTTATTGGCTTACACAGATTCAAACTCTCAAGAACAAGACTTCAAGGCAAGGCCCAGGATTTAAGAAGGAATATGTTTTCAGAGATGGGTAGAGAGGCCAAGTCCTGATTCTTGTGTGGTCAGGAAGGTAGAAGAAGAGGAGTGTGGGCTCCTTCTCCAGAGAAGCCTCTAGCAGAGGCTGGCCGACATCGGTCCTTCCCTCTGAATAAAGCCTCTTGGAACAGAAGATGGTTCATTCTGGGGCTGTTCCCCCACGGTACATCAAGCACTGGGAATTCAAATGTCTATGGACAGCCAAGATGGAAGCCCTACAGGATGTCTCTCTCTCTTCACCACCGTTTTCCAGAGGTGTTCCCCTTTGAGGTACACAGAATCTTAGAAACTCTAATTCTCTGTGACTCTTGCCTACTTTCTCTTACCGCAGGAAGCCATCCAGTGGCCTTTAATAATATATTAAGTAGAAGCGTTAATGGCAAATGTCAAGCCCACTCTATAGTTCTATGCAGTGGGGTTGCTGAGACAGCCTGTGGGTGGGCGTGGTGTGCTGGGGGAGGACTGGCTGCAGGACTGGTGTGTTCTTGAGTGGGTGGGTGCATGGGCCTCCACCAAGCCATGCTGCCAGGACCCACTGGGCACTGGGCCTCAGACCTCCCATCAGGCGTTGCAGCGTGGCTGGGCCGCATCAGGAGCTGGGCTGTGGCTGCTGTGGCGGGCGCATCCTGCTGGCGTAGAAGTCCCTGCATGTCTGGCAGCAGCGCTGGTACCACCTCATGTCCTGGCAGAGGTTCTTCTCCCGGATGACCCGGCAGTACACTGTCCACTGGTCACGTGTGCATTTATAGGTCAGGGCAGCTAGGGGACAGTGGGGAGAGAAAGCCCACGAGTTATGGGTAGCCTGGGGGCATCAGAGACACTCGTGGCCCTCCATGGAGCCCATGCTGAGAGATGGGTGGCCTTTGGTCTGATGCCCACTAGGAGATCCCCCTCACCCACCGTGCACACTAGAGCTTTGTCAAAACGGGTGAAATTGTGCCTCCTGCCAGGGGAACTCAGGAGACAGCTTTGTTGCTACAGAGGACAGAGCCTCCCGTCTAACCTAACCACTGGGATTGATTTAATGGTCTGGTGGCCTCACTGGGGGCCCAGGGCACTGGTCACAGTTCTCCTGAACTAAGTGGCACTTGCTGTTATTTATGGCCAAGGATACCGTAACTATTGGCATCTACAGAATATAATGAAAGCATCAGGGGTCAGTGTGGACACATGGCCTGAATCTCCAGCATCTTGGCTGTCCAGAGAGAAGACACCGCTAGAAGCTCTGGGTGAGTCCAGGGAGGCTTGTGTTTGCAAAAGGCACAGGAAGACCTCTGCAATTGCAAAGTGCCCCCTGCCCCACAAGGCTGCTTAGAAAAACCTTCATCTGGTATAGTCCCCATGTTAGGGAAAGGGGCTTTGGGTGGGAAAACAGTCCCTAAAGATTTCTATTTGGAAAAGCAGAAACTTGGCTAAAAGGAAGCCTGAGGTCAATATTAATTAAATGCTCCTCTTCTCATGCCCTCACTGGCCAATGGCACCAAGGGCCCAGCTGCTCACACGGCAGCTCCCTGCTGAACTGAAATGTTCTGAGAAGTCCAACATGTCTGATTGCTTCTCAAGCTTCAGCCTACAACTGCCCCCTGCCGGCATCACCAAGGTTTCAGGACTAGCACCCCCACATCTTTCATGACCAGAAAGAAGCACACCCCTCCACCATCTCTCTCTCTCTCTCACACACACACACACAATCCTAAACCCGCTGCCGTCGAGTAGATTCCAACTCATAGTTGACTCATAGTGACCCTACAGGGGCACTAGGACAGATTAGAACTGCCCCATAGGGTTTCCAAGGAGCGCCTGGTGGATTCGAACTGCCAACATTTTGGTTAGCAGCCGTAGCTCTTAGCCACTATGCCACCAGGGTTTCCTTCTCACTCACAGGAACCCGAAAAGGTTTACGGAACATTCTCACACGTTCCCCAACTGTTGACAGAAGGGGTTAGCGGGGCACTCATGGTATTGTGTTTGAGACTGTAGTTAGCAAACGTCTTTTCCGTGACAAAGAATGAAACTCCCCCTCTGAAGCTCAAATAAGGCCCAGAAGGCGGCTTTCTGGCTTACATAAGTTCGAGGCCAGCAGAAGGGACGCACCTTCCCACCCCCCCCACCCTACCCCCAGAGGGCGGCGGCAGAGGCACTCACCGAGGCGTGGGGAGGTGATGGTGTTGACGTTGATCTTGTCGTTGCAGGCCTCCTGGTGGCACTGTCTGTAGGCAGCGGGCTTGGAGAGGGCGGGGCACTCGCTGCCATGGCGCCCGGTGACTTTGTGCATGCATTGCACCACGCGGGACTGCAGGCCCTTCCCGCAGGTCGAGGAGCACTGCGGAGACAGGCGGCCTGAGCGGGAGGCCTCACCCGGCAGTCGCCCCACCTGTCCGCCCCTGCTGCTCAGGTCGAGGAGCACTGCGGAGACAGGCGGCCTGAGCGGGAGGCCTCACCCGGCAGTCGCCCCACCTGTCCGCCCCTGCTGCTCAGGTCGAGGAGCACTGCGGAGACAGGCGGCCTGAGCGGGAGGCCTCACCCGGCAGTCGCCCCACCTGTCCGCCCCTGCTGCTCAGGTCGAGGAGCACTGCGGAGACAGGCGGCCTGAGCGGGAGGCCTCACCCGGCAGTCGCCCCACCTGTCCGCCCCTGCTGCTCAGGTCGAGGAGCACTGTGGAGACAGGCGGCCTGAGCGGGAGGCCTCACCCGGCAGTCGCCCCACCTGTCCGCCCCTGCTGCTCAGGTCGAGGAGCACTGCGGAGACAGGCGGCCTGAGCGGGAGGCCTCACCCGGCAGTCGCCCCACCTGTCCGCCCCTGCTGCTCAGGTCGAGGAGCACTGCGGAGACAGGCGGCCTGAGTGGGAGGCCTCACCCAGCAGTCGCCCCACCTGTCCGCCCCTGCTGCTCTCAGTAATCGCGGGCAAGAGGGCTCAGCAGCTCAGCGGCGCCCTGATCGAAGGCTGTTTCAAGATACAGTGAAACCTGTGAGAGCTGGAGCTCCATGGGGCTGGGTCTCGCAAGTTTTCCGCCTTTGACAGGGTATAGTCTTACCACTTTTCTATTGGTTGTTTTAGTGGAAAATATTTGCATTTTCCTTCTCTGACAGGTTTCCGCCTTACAGTTTCTGGCTTTCACAGGTTTTACTCTAACTGCTGGGATATTAATTTATACTAGTTACCTCTACATTTTACTTCCCAACCCTCTCACCCCTGCTCCAAGCACAGCCTGCCTCTGAAAATCCTGAGACAGTGGGCAGGGTGGTTCAGTGGTACACGGTCTCCCCAGTCCTCATGGTAAGACGCTGGGTCTCTGCCCAATCTTGGGCATAGAGAGGAGCCCGATGGAGATTGGCACTGAATTTTTTTATAGCATGGAGGACTCAGAACTAAGTAAAGTTAAAGAAAGCAAACAAAAAAGTGCAACTTTTCTTGCCTAACAGTCATGGAACTAACTGTTTTAATTTATAGGCATCCCTGGGCAGAGCAAATGGTTAAGTGCTTGCCTGCTAACAAAAAGGTTGGTGGTTTGAATCTACCCAGAGAAGCCTTGGAAGAAAGGCCTGGTTTCCTACTTCCTAAAGATCACAGCCAGTTCTATTCTGGAGCACAGTTCCATTCTGACACCATGGAGCCACCATGAGTCAGGGTCGACTTGATGGCAACTGGTTTGGTGTAACGTTTCTCATTTAGATGCCAAATCACTAGTTGGTGGGATCTGAGACATTTACAGACCCAGCACGAGGAGGCTAGGTTGCCAAAACCAAAAACCAGGTGGTTTAGCAGACAACTGCAAATCCCACAAGTGGACCTGGTAAGACTACCGTGTAGTTCTGTTCTCCCTCCTGCTCCTCCTCACCCCTTTTTAAAATATTTCACGGGGGAACCTGCCAAGTACCCGGCTTCTCTAATCTGACTCTCAAGAGCTTCGGGCCATTGCCCACTCTCCTCAGAGCCACTGAACTGCCTCTCCTTGAAACTGGGCTTTTCCCAGCAGGAGGGCCAGGTCCATGTGTGCACCTTCTCCGCTGGGTGTCCCCGAGCACCCACATGGCCATAATTTACAGGGCTCTGAGAACACTCTGCAAACTTTGATAAAGCACAGGCAGGGCAGCAGGCCACAGCTGAAGCTAGTAACAGGCTCCTCGTGGCGGAGGGAGGCGTGAACCTGGAAGCTTTGGGCAGGAGCCCTGTGCTCCAGGTGCCACATGTGGTGAGGATGCCAGGCACTGTCCAGATGATGGGTGCCCCTGTCTCCTCCTCCCCAGGCCGTCCTTCGGCCTCAAGGAGTTCCCCAGCACAACCTCTGCAGGGACAGGCCGTGGTGTTACCACCAGGGCCCAGGGCCTGCTCTTGAAGGGGCTTTTGCACACCAGCTGAATTCCCCTGCTTTCTGGTCTGACAAGCAGGACTGTATTTTTTCACTCTAGAAGGATAAAGGGGGCTCAGAGGGAATGGTGGAGTCCCCGGGTGATCCAAATGGTTAATGCGTTTGGCTGCTAACAAAAAGGTTGGAAGTTTGAGTCTACCCAGAGGCATCTCAGAAGGAAAGCCTATCGATCTACTTCAGAAAAATCAGTCATTGAGAACCCCATGGAGCACAGTTCTACTCTGACACACGTGGGGTTGCCGTTGCTTCAGTGGGAGGGGCCCTAGTCTTTGCCAATCACAAAAGAGCTGTGACAACCACGAAGAGGCTCCTCTGTGGGCCCTGGGCATGCTCCAACCAGAAAGGGCTCTCCACCAACAGGGAAGCCTGCAGGGCCTGCTCCACGCTGGGGTCTGCATCCCAACCTTTGGATACATAGCACAAGGGCTGCTTGGCCTTGTTAGAAGTGCAGATCTCTGGGCTTCCTCCCAGACCTCGGCAGTTTGCAGCTGGACACACTAAAGTTTGAGGGTGTTGAGGCTGAGGAACGAGGTCACGCAAGGAGGTCTCCCACCAATAGGGAGACTTTCAACTTGGCACAGGTGCTACAACAACACAAACATCCTTCTGGGGGGCATCTTGGAGGGAGCGGGCTGCTGCCTGGGAGCGGCTTCCTTAAAGCACTGATTCTCAAACAAGGCTGTGCACTGGGATTACCTGGCGAGCTGTAATGTCGGAAATCCTGATGTGCCAGACCAATCCAATCAATTTCTGGAGGGGGGTGCAGGCAAGAGTGTTTTTTTAGCACTCTTGGGATGACTGCAATGGACAGCCAGAGCTGAGTACCTCTGACTTCTTCCCAGTGCCCTGTGTTGGGTACAAAGAGCTCTCTTTTCTTTCTATTACGTAGTTCAGCATTTATATGCAAGTATGTGTGAATGAGATCTCACGCAGGGCTATTCACCCACAGCACTGGCTGTTGAGTTTATGTACAAATGGCAAGTGTGCTAAAATATAAGACAGGGACTTTACCTCACAATTCTACTTGGAAAAAAACTGTCTTCTGTTTAAGTCAGAACCAAGCCTTTCACAGATCAAGGGCAGTGCCAAGGGGCACCCTCAATTATTTTGTGGTCAAAGTCCTGCTTGGGAAAGTTGAGCTAACTTCAAAAAAGGAGGCAAAGAAATGTCTTTTCCTGGAGCCAGGACTTCACAATCACACACGAAAATGTTATAAAAAGTTTTTAAAGATCACTTGCAAACGAATCTGGTAAGTTGTTACCCACCACCCATCTGTCAGTGTGTGGCTGTGATGCTGGAAACTATGCCACCAGCATTTCAAATACCAGCAGGGTCACCCGTGGTGGGCAGGTTTCGGCAGAGCTTCCAGACTGACTAGGAAGAAAAGCCTGGTGATCTACTTCTGAAAAAAATTAGCCAATGAAAACGTTATGGATCATAACAGAATATTGCCAGACATAGTGTTGGAAGAGAAGCCTGTAAGGTTGGAAGGCACTCCAAATACACAATGGGTGCAAAAATATATTTAAGCATTGCAACCATCGTGAAGATGGTGCAGGACTGGGCAATGTTTCATTCTGTTCTGTGTATTAGTCAAATGCCTCCTTACAACAGCTGACTCGACAGCAACAAGCAACAACAAGTGGTTATACCCGGAGCTGAGTGCCACGATTGGTTAAAGAAGGAAAAGCCTGGTGTCCTAATGCAGAGTCACAAAAACCCTTGGAAGGAATGTCCAGTGAGAGCAGCAGGCACGGATCAAAAGGGCTGCATGTCCATGAACTTGGACAGTGATCACCCTGTTCTGACAAACCCAAGGGGCGACTCAGAAAGTGGAGATACAATAAGTCCCTGGGTACAAACTGCCGACTTACCTTACCGGGACAACTCCTACGTGCCTTTTAATGTTACATAAACTTGCCTCCCGCCACCCCACTTGCAACAAATTCATCACAGTCAACCGCGCTTGCTGTACATGCAGTCTTTAGACCATTTTGTACTAAACAAACAAAAGAAAAACCTGTAGCCGTCAAGTCAATTCCGACTCACAGTGACCCTGTAGCACAGAGCAGAACTGCCCCATAGGGTTTCCAAGGAGCGGCTGGTGGATTCCAACTGCCAACTTTTTGGTTAGCAGCTAAGCTCTCAACCACTGTGCCACCAGTAAGGCTAAATAAGAACCATATGTGCCCCTTCTGACTCACCTACAAATTCAGCTTAAAGACATACTTAGGAACGGGTGGAGCTTGTAACCCGGGGACTGCCTGTATTAGGGCGTGCCTTGCGGACTTGCTCACATTCAGTCATTTTTTACCCTACAGAAGTGGCAGTTTCGTATGGCTCAATTTAGAGTAGATTTGTTTTATAACATGCTAGAGAGAGAAAAGAGCAATATTTTTAGATGAAAATATCTCTGTAATATATAACTTTAAATCTGAATGTGTAATTACATTAATAAGCCATGTGTTATAAGCAGGCATTTGACTCGTCCACCTACACCACTACAGACTTCTATATCTGAATTGGTCATATGGTCAAAAAACCCTGCTCCCTGGGAACAGTGGGGCTTACGGTATAATCTGGGTTTTATTCCTGTGACTGTTTAGCAGGTACGCGGCCCATTTTCAGAAAAGAGAATTGTTTACATGGGTCATTGGCTGCGGTACGGCCACTGTAGGACACACACCCAAACAATCCTGTGAGAAAGGAGGGCAATTAAATACCCATTGCCATGGAGTCCATGCTGACTCATAGCCACCCTATATGACAGAGTAGAACTGCCCCATAGGGTTTCCAAGGCTGTAATCCTTATGGAAGCAGACCGCCACATCCTTCTTCCATGCAGCGGGTGATGGGCTCAATCACCGACCTTTTGGTTAGCAGCTGAGCACTTAACAATTGCACCACCAGGGCTCCTGAAAGCTAGGTATCCTTATCATATTCCTTTTGGAGTCAAGGAGCATCCAGGGCAGATGGAAGCTGGGATTCTGGGTCTCCAGGAACCCCGCGCAGACTGAGGAGCTGGTGTCTGGTCAGTCCCGCCGTCTCGCTCCCCCATCTCCTGACAAGGATGTCACTGGGCCCTGAGTGCCAGCAGGCAGCCTGGCTGAGCCCCTTTTGTGCAGCGCAGCCCTGCCTGAGCGCCAGGAAAGAGTTTTGATTTCCTCTGCAGGTGTCGTTATTACTCATGAGAACATTAGGGCAATGCCTCAATGCTGTGGGGCTATTAAAAGCAAGTGCAGAATTAAAGAGGTCTCTGCTTGGAAATTATCAATGACCATTGTAAAACTCAGGTTTTTGGGGAGCCCCCAGAGACAGCTCTCCCTTCTGGAAGTTCTTTAGTCTTAGTCTTAGCATGATCTGGGGCCTAGGGAAATAGAGCTAGCATTTGTTACATCTCTAGCATTGTGGGCCTCTCCCCAGCGTAGGGGTGGGGGCACGTCATCCCTTGGGTAGGTGTGCGGGGACACCCTCCCTGGGTGGGGTGGGGAGGGGGGCAGTAGCACACTTTCCTGGAGTCCACAGCTATCCTATGAGGCCAACACTAGCCGCTGAACTCAGTGTCTTGACCAAGGTCACAGAGTCGGTGAGTGGCAGAGCAGGGAGAAGACCCCAGATGCCCCATCCAAGGACTAGTTTGTCCTCCAGCCCTGGTGGCGCACTGGTTAAGCACTCAGGCTGCTAACAGAAAGGTTGGCGGTTTGAACCCACCAGCTGTTCTGTGGAAGAAAGATGTGGCAGTTGGCTTCTGTAAAGATTCGCGGCCTTGGAAAATCTACGGGCAATTCTACTCTATTCTACAGGGTCACTATGAGTCGGAATCGACTCAATGGCAATGAGTTTGGTTTGGTTTTGTAGGCACTGGACTGGACATTGGAGGGTGTGAAAAAGAATGCTTTTACCTGGCTGGTGCCCAGCTCCATGACTTATCTGTCCTTGCATGGGCTGTTAATTTTCCAGTCTGCAAGAAGCCCTGTTCCATGAGATCACAGAGGGCTATCTCTAACATTCTGCTTCCACAGGATCTAAAGTGTTCGTTTTCACCTGCTCCAGTCTCCTTCAGGTGGAGCTGGACTGGTGAGAGGCAGCACCCTCAGTTGCTGATGGGGGCTTTGGGACCACTGCGCCCGACTGTCCCTGTTGGTCCCCCCACCCCCGCCCAGGCCTACAAGTGTTACTCTCCTGATCAGGTTTTGCTAAGTTCTAGCTGGAGTCTAGGGGGCTGTTCACACAGCTGTGGGCTGTGAATAGCCTCAGCTCGCCTGGAAGAACTTTTGAGAATGTGGGGATGTTTGCTTATCTGCCCAGGAACTGTCTGAGCCAGCGCACACTGGATACTTCAATTTTAAAAAAAAAAAAAAGTTTTTTTTTAAATTTTATTTACATTAAGTTAAAAAAAGCGTCCGCAAAATAGTACGTATACAGTCAATTCTGCTTTGCTGTCATTGTGAAGTGTGTGTGTACCTATGTAAATGCTTGGAAGCAAAACCACTGAAAAAACTACCAGGTCCTCACATGGTTTATGGGACTAATTTTTTGTTTTTTGATTTTGTGTAAGACAATTACCTATGTAATTAAAAATGAAAGTGAAGAATTCAGCCAATGGCCTGTCTGCTGTAGCCAGATGCCTGCCCACCTTCCATACCAGCTGCTTTCATTCCTCCCACTGAGGCCTGACCCCACTCTCCCTGACCACAGTTCCCACGAGGAGGCCATGGGGCATGGCGGAAGGAGCAGTAGCAAGGAAGATGGACCCACTGGCACGCTGGCATCCTGCTCGATAGCTGTGTGATGTTGGGCAAAGTACTTAACCTATCTGAGCCTCAGTTTCTTTATACAAAGCATGAGGATACTAAAACCTTCCAGGTAGAATTCTTGCAGTGGTAACAGACAAGGTGTCTGGAGGGAACCCGAAGTCACATGGCACTCAATAAACGCTGCTGTTAGGAGTCCCTGGGTGGCAAAAACAGTTAAAGTACTGGACTACTAGTCACAAAGGTTCACAGTTCAAACCCACCCAGAGGCGCCTCAGAAGACAGGCTTGGCGATTTGCTTCTGAAAGGTTGAACACTCCACGGAGCAGTTCTACTCTGCACACATGGGGTCATCACAGGTTGGAGTCGACTCCACAGCACCAACCAACCACCAACCACCAACCACCACCACCCACAATAGCCAGCTAACAACATTATTATTACCGACAACAGCAAGAGCATGACCAAGAGCAAAGGAAGCTCCACAGCGGATTCTGGGGCCTGGAAGGTGCACTGAGTCACCTGGTCTACTTACTTAGATGTCACCTGGCCGCCATGCCCAGACACCAGGGCTCCAAGGACAGTGTGACAGCCCACCTTTGTCGGCTTCCAGCCTTGATCTGGCACCTCGGCCAGCCCCCCAGGAGCAAAATTAGAGGCTGAATTAGGCCCTGAAGACAAATGTGACTCCAGACAGGTCTGAAGGGGTGGTTTTTGAATAGGGTTCTCCCGTAATCTGAGTGCTTCCTGTTACGATAACAGTTCATTTCATCCCTGTCAGCTTCCAGCGGGTGCCTCGCCTCTAATTAAACGGTGGAGCACACCCTGGTGTCTACTGATAGCATCGAATTAGCCCCGAGCGTCACGGTGAAGCCATTTTTCAGGCTCTTAAAACTCAAGCAAACAGATCTATAAAAAAATCTGGTCTTGTTTGAAGCACTCTGGCACCGATGGGTGTTTTCTCAAGTGGCTCATTACTTTAAAACGTAGTGTATCTCTCCGAGGCTCAGTTAATTGAGACAAAAATGGGAGCAGCAATAAATCAACCAGAAATGCATCTTGCCAGAGCACCTGAACCGAGCACAGCCCCTTTGTGTTCCTTCCCTGGCAAGTGCCTACAGGTGCACCTGCCAAATGAGGCCTGGGCAACTCTGACACGAGCGGACCCGCTGGTGGACAGGCATCGTGCTGCCCACCTGGCCCGGGTGGAGGGGCGGGCAAAGACACTTGGGGCAGAGGTTTCACTGGACAAACAATAAATAAGATTCCTATTGCACAAGCTGAGCCCTGGTGGCGCAGCAGTTAAGAGCTTGGCTGCTAACCAAAAGGTCGACAGTTTGAATCCACCAGCCGCTCCTTGGACACTGTATGGGGCAGTTCTACTCTGTCCTACAAGGTCACTGTAAGTCGGTATCGACTCAGCAGCAATAGGTTTGGTTTTTATGGTGGTTGCACAAACAGCAAAAGGTTCATGACAACAAAGGAAAGAGAAATATTGATTGATTTGGTTTTATTTATATACTTCGACGCAAATTATGAACTGACTGTGAGAAAAAGATTTCCCTCCAGATTGTTGTTAGCTATGGTTGTTAAGTTGGCCCCAGACTCAGCAAGGCACGGAGTCAGACTGGCTGAGGTAGATGAGTTCTGGCTCAATCCTCCTATATTCCTGGATTGAAGCCTGCACACAAGCTTCACCGCCCCTCCCCTCCTATGGGTTGTTAGAATGTATTCCTTTCTGAGTAAATAACCTTTGCTTTATACATTTCGTTAACAGATGTCCTTGACTAATCACATAGGTAACTACTTCTTGAACGTTGTGTTTCAAGTTCCCACCAGGTGCAGAGCGTGTGCCATAAAGATCAACGTGGCCTATGAATGACCTTCCACACGAGACAAACATGAGCAGGGACCCCTCACTGGGACTCGAATCAAGGTCCAGAGGCGTCATGCATGCACAACATCCCAGAATAAGTCCTGTTCGACATCCCGGCAGCCTTTATGACAGACTCCATCTTAGTTCCAGCAACCTCTGTGAGGAAATCCATCCTGAATTCTAACTGCGTGTGCATTGATTTTCTTAATCCTTCCCCTTCTCCTGGAAATCTCCACTCATTTCATGAATAAAGATAATGCCTTTTTCCCACCTAAAAACTTTTGTAAACCCTAGGAAATCCTTTGTTCGGGGAGAGGCTGGAGGCTAGCGTAGGTGGAAGCCCCACTCTGTCTCTCCCTCAGGAGTCTTTACTCTCTTTCTGTCGCAATAAGCCTTTGTTCCTGTGGAACCTCCAAGCCTCTCCTGGTCATTCTTGGTCAGTAGAAGGCAAGAACCTAGGCAGGGCTTAGTCCCGACCTGGGAAGCCTTGCCCTGTAACATTATGAACTGACTGTGAGAAAAAGATTTCCCTCCAGATTGTTGTTGAGTTGGCCCCAGACTCAGCGAGTCACCATGCACAACAGAACAAAACACTGCCTTGGTCCCGCACCATCCCCATGATCAGTTGCAGAATGGACAGCTGTGATCCACAGTGTTTTCATTGGCTGATTTCTGGAAGTAGATTGCCAGGCCCTTCTTCCTACTGTCTTAGTCTGGAAGCTCTGCTGCAACAAACTCCGCCTCAGTTTGTTCAGCATCATGGCAACATGCAAGCCTTTACTGACAGATGGGTGGTGGCTGTGCATGAGGGGTAAAAAGGGAGAGAGACCCTGTTCCCCAGACCCACATGACGGCGAGACACTGCAAGCTTTGCTACTGGCTTGACGTCTTCGGTTTAATTGTACTCATACTCACGGCAGTGGGGCCCACCTTCTGATGCCCACTGGGCCCTGGCACAAGCTGTTGCATGCATTCTTTAACTCTCACCGTCACTCTTTCGTTATCTGCATATAGCCACCGCAGGCAGGGCCTGGAACCCAGCAGGCAGCCAACAGGCATGGGCCAAACGCCTGAGTGGACTCTGCAGGTGTGGCACTGCCTTTCAGAGGCAGAATGTGAGGCCCAGGGTGCCCACGTAACTTTTCCCCAGGCACAGAGCACCGTTTCCTGCTCTGCTGATCACATGCATCTGTGCTCCTCCTTGGCCATGCCCTCCTGGAAAAAAAATCCCAAACCAGTTCCCATCAAGTAGACTGACTCATGGTGACCCATGTGCGTCAGAGTGGAACTGTGCTCCACAGGGTTTTCAGTGGCTGATTTTTCAGAAGTAGATTGCCAGGACTTTTGTCTGAGGCAGCTCTGGGTGGACTCAAACCTCCGACCTTTCAGTGAGCAGCAAGCACGTTAACTGTTGGCAGAACCAGGTCTTACTTGGCTGGCCCTGACAGACACCCCCACAGTCTGGGGCCCCATGTGCCCCGAGTCTCCTAGCTGTAACCATGGTCATAAAGTGCACCAGATCCCCAAGGGATACTTTCAGAATAATTGAAGGAGGTTGTAAAATCTGGGGACGAGGAAAACGCTACACGAATGTTTAATAAACACATGAGGTCTGGTTCCTGCAGAGTGGGCCCAGGAGGGGGCTGCCTCCACTGGTGGGGCAGGAAGGGGTCTGGGTTAGAGTGAAATAAAGGGCAGACACTACTCCCTGTTCTCACTGAGGGAGCCACTGGGTCATCTTCTGACGGGAGCCTGCCTTGGGCAGGTTGTAGACCACAGAGAGAGACAGTAACTCCACATTCGTGTCTGAAAGGTGCTTGGCTGGTGAAATTTCAAAAGCTCTTCAAAAGCATTGACAGATTTCCCCGCATACTTGGCAAGAGCCACGAAACCTTCAGAAGCTGCTGACGCCTGAAAACCCCCTCTCTTTGCTCCAGCTGTGAAACTGGAAATGCTTTCAACAGCAAATGCTTTCTCAGCAACACACACACACATACACACACACACAAACATACACACACACCCTCTCCCCCTTCAGCTCAGGCTTCCTTTTAGGGGGACGACTTTCTTCTTTCCCTCAGCTTTAGCTTCACACTTCCCCCATACCTCTGAATTTGCAGCCTGGTGACTGTCAGATTCGGGTCTTTGTAGGCAGGGAACCAACCGGAAGGCCTCAGTGAGCCCGATGACCTGAAGAGCCCTTGATTCGCATGGTGGAGACCATGGAGGAGACAGCAAGGGCAGCTCTAGTTACCTCTCCACACAGCTAAGGCATCAAACTGTCAGGAGCTGCTGACGGTCCTCGGGGACTGCTTGAAAGCTCTCTCTGCAGAAGGAGGGTCTAGGCTCCAAACAATGCTGGGGGTCCTGTCCCCGAGCCCTCATGCTGTTATCACATGGGGCACCAGAGCAGGGCAGGTGCTGCTTCATGGGCCTGAACCACACCCAAACGACTGTTCTTCCAGGACACAAACAGTGCGCAGGCCCTTGTACGAAATGGGACTCGATGAAAGAGACTGTGGCTGTGTCGGATGATGCTGCAGAAAATGAGGAGGATGAAAACTGCCATCTTCTGGGCATTTCCCGTGTGTCAGGCATGGGGCCAAGTGCCCAACATGGATGTCACTCAACTCTCAGTCAGCCCCGTGAGGCGGGCACATCTGGCCCCATTGGGCAGGGGCGATGCTGAGATAAGGGGCGATGTGGTGGAGTCTCGACCAGACTGCTCCACTTTAAGGTCACTGACAAAGCGCTGCCAGGGATGCTGGCTCTCTGAGTGGCCACGTTCTAGGTGCTGGCTAGGACCTAGCGTGTGGTCAGAGGAGGCTGGAAGAGTCTGGTGCCCTCCCCGCTTCTGTCTCCCTCCACTCAAATGCAGCTGGTTTGACAGAGAGCAGGTGGCAGAGGAGACAACGCTGGCCTTTAGACAACTCAGCTCAGCCTCTGTCACCCACCCTCCCTTTTACCCTGGTGCCTCTCCTGGCAATTTCTGGGATTCCATCACTCCTCCGTACCACATGTCTGTCAGCTGCTTGTACTGTGGTGGCTTGGGTGTGGCTGTGATGCTGGAAGCTATGCCACCAGTATTTCAAATACCAGCAGGGTCACCCATGGTGGACAGGTTTCAGTGGAGCTTCCAGACTAATACAGACAAGGAAGAAAGGCCTGGAGATCTACTTCTGAGAACTCCCAATAAAAACCTAATCACACAACATTGTCCAACTTGCTTGCTTGAGACACGTCATCATCAGGAGGCATCAGTCACTGGAGGAGAACATCACGTTTGGTGAAGTAGAAGACGAATGAGGGCATGGGAGACTGTTGGTGAGGTGGATTCGCACAACAGCCACAACGATGGGCGTGAACATGCTGGTGATCATGAGGATGACACAGGATTGTTGTACATAAGGTCACCATGAGTTGGGAGTGACTGGTCAATAGCTAATAATGGAACAACCACCACTCCTTAACAAGCTCATTTTGCTCAGCTGAGCAGGGACTGGGCTCTGGAGATTTCTCTGTAACTCTGACCCAGTGGCAGGCAGGCTCTGCTCATTCACACAAAGCACTCCACACCAAAGGTGTATCTGCCCCACCACCCCTGCCTGATGACCCAACTTTCTCTGGGAAGATTTGCTTATCCTTATGTAATACAGGAGTCCCTGGGTGGTGCAAAAGGTTAAGGGGCTTGGCTGCTAACTGAAAGGTTAGAGGGTCAAATCCACCCAGAGGTTCTGTGAAAGAAAGGACTGGCGATCTATTTCCAAAAAACCAGTCACTGAAAACCCTCTGGAGCACAGTTCCACACTGACACACGTGGAGTTACCATAAATTGGAACTGACTCTATGGCACCTGGTTGGTTGGTTACTATGTGTGGGACTGGTAAAGGTGAAAATGAGCAGGGCTACACAAGCCGCAGTCAGGCAGCAAACCTCAGGAAGGGAGGTGGGCATGATGGAATCAGTCATGCATATCCAGTGAGTCTCAGACATTGGCTAAGCAATGAGACCCCAATCATTGACTATCAATGAGCTAATAAAAGCCCCCAACGTGAAAGTTATAGGTGGCTTCCTGGATTGGCAAGAACATTCATTCATGGGAGAGTGTGGCAGGTCCCTAGAGACAATGGAAGCCCGTGCTAGTGAATCTCTAAAACTGAGGCACTTTGGATGATAAAATGGCTGACATGAGGTCTGAATCAAAACTCCATTTTGTTACAAGCTCCTGCTTCTGCATTCCTGAGAATGTAACCCTGGCTTCTTCTCATTCATATGCATATGGCCTTGGGCCTCTAGCTAAGTGGAACCAGAAGACCCTGGCCCCCTATGAATCATCTTGTTTAACCAGCTTGGCTCTTGCCCCAAGCCACTCTTAAGTAAATAAGGGTGAGGGTCGGGAGTGCAGTCTAGCAGCTCTTAGTAAGGGCAGGGGTCAGGAATGTGATTATAGAAGAACGCGGTTATTCACGATGCTCCAGGAAGGTGATTGAAACAGAGTTGCTGATGACCTGTACCTACCTTGTGAACAAGTGACCTCACTCACTCCCCTCCCCCATCTTTACTATGAAAGCACACTTCTCCCTCCATGCTGCAGGGCACTTGGTAGATTCTTCTCTGTCCTGTGTTTCCCCAATTTGAAAACTGTATCACCCTCAATAAATCCCTTTGCTTTTACTTAACAGAGTGAGCGTTCTTGCTCTTAGACAAGACTCATGCTGGCACCACCCCGTGACCTTGCTTGATATGTTTTTTCACTTATATCCTTTCTGGTTATAATAAATGGGTAACTGTAAGTATAGGTAATCTCTGTGAGCTTTGCGTGTCATTCTAGTGGATTATCCAACCCACTGGAGGCAGTGAGAGCCAGCAGAGAGGCTGGCGTTTGCCTGTTTGTCAGGGGCTGGAAGGATAGAGTTCTAACTTGTGGAGACCTGACCCTGGGTAGTTAGGTTCAGAGACAGAAAGTGCCATGTGGTTGGTGTCAGGATAATGGAAAAGTGGGAATATGAGTTATCTTGGTATTTTGAAAATTAGCCTTATGTTGGTTACTAATAACATACTGTGTTAATACGGAATGATGGCTGCCTCTTGTATCCACTCCTCCCAGAAGGCACCCCAGTGCCTCCGATGCCTCTCATACCTGCTCTTTGATCTGCAAGTTTCAATTCTGTCTTAGTCATCTAGTGCTGGTATAATAGAAATACCACAAGGGAGTGGTTTTAACAAACAAATTTATTTTCTCATGATTTAGGAGGCTAGAAGTCCGAATTCAGGGTGTTGGATCTAGGGGAAGGCTTTCTCTCTGTGCCGCTTCTGGAGGATAGTCCTTGTCTCTTCTGAGCTTCTGCTCCTGGGCGATCTTCATGTGGCTTGGCATCTCTCTTCCCCCATCTCTGCTTGCTAGCTTGTGTTTAATCTCTTTTATATATCAAAAGCGATTGGCTCAAGACATGCCCTACACTAATCCTGTCTCATTAAGATAATGAAGACAGCCCATTCCCAAATGGATTATAACCACAGGTTAGGATTTACAACACTTATTTTGGGGGGACACAATTCAATCCATAACACATTAATAAGGACTCAACTTTTTACTTACCAAACAAATGGAGACTTCAAAGGATCTCCTATAATAACAGACTTAAGAGAAAACCTGCTCCTCCAAACAGGGCTTTGCATCAACCACTACAGTGAAATGTAAATGGGTGACACAAAGCCCTATTTGGGAGAGCAGGTTTTGATGGGGGTGGGGCTGGAAGAGAGCATGATGATACTTGGTTTTATAACAAGTATATGCCTACAATAGAGCTGGACGCATCTTAGAGTTCAGCTGCTTCATTTTTCAAATTAGGGCTCTAAGCCTCTGACGTTACTGTGTACTTAGGGTGGATTAAGAGCAAGAAGATGGGGACTAGGCTCCTAGCCCTGCCATTTTCTAGCTGTGTGACCTTGGGAAGAAAGCCACTCTACCAGCCGGAGCTCCAGTTTCCTCGTTGGGAGGTGGGGATGGGGTGGTTGTCTGAGAGTCAATGAGATCAGGTCAGTGAAAGAGATTTCTAAGTTCTAAGGTATCAGTCAAAGTCAGAGGCTACTGTTACTGATCCTGGTTAGAGCAGCATCACCCTCCACCAGCACCCGAGTTTGTGGCCTCCCTCGGTAGGTCTGCCTGAGTCCCACCTGCCCAGCTGGGTTATCATGGCCTACTGTTGTTGGCACTGTCTGTATCCAGGCTGTGTCCTTATCCACTCTCTTATCCCCATGCCCGCACAGGACCCGGAACACAACAGGAGCTCAGGAAATGCTAGTTGAATTGCAGTGACTTGCCAAAGAACCACAGTAATGGAGGCCCTAGTTGGGCAGGCAAGCCCAGGGGTGGGAGGCAAGGGACAGGGCCCACCAAAGCAGGGGCAGGCTTCGGAAGTGGTGTTGGGGTTGAAAAGCTTTCTGTAACTACCTTCTCTTGTGACACAGTGTCTGTGCATTGCTAACATCATGGAACGCCAGCCCTCCTTTCCCTGCCCAGAACACAAGAAGGTGCTCAGTGGCTCTCTGGGCGATTTGTGCATAGAACAACATCTCTGTGAACTTGACCACGGATGGCTTCTCCCTTACTTTTTCCTAGGGCTCTGCAGCTCACAGTGCTTGTATGCATACTAACTGAAAGGTTGATGGTTCAAACTCACCTCAGGTGCCTCAGGAGAAAGAACTAGCAAGATGTTTCCAAAAGATCACAACCATGAAGATCATACGGACTAAAGTTCTACCCTGATGCACATGGGGAGGCTATGAGTTGGAGCTGACTTGATGGTTTACCGCCTCTGGGAGGTGCTCTTATCTCCACACTAGTCAGAAGATTGGGGATCCAAAAGTCTTGGGGTAGGAAGGGGTACATCTAGGATCTGAACTTAGCCTTTGTGAGTCAGCCTGGGCTCCTTCCAGACCTCTACCGGCACCCGGAAGTCAATGGCAACTTTGGCCTTTTCAGTAAAAGGTAACACTCTACTGTTAACATGGACAGCCAATGTCATCCTTAAAAACCACCACACATTGTAATCCCTCCAGCACAATTTGCTTCTAGTTAGAAACATCCCATTATTTCAGCTGTGATGAATGCCTCCGGTCCTAAGTCTGAAACAGCTCAACTCATGGTCACAAGTCATGCTATGCACCATTTTAAGCGCTCTGTGGAGTAAACACTTGGAACCAGCTTTTAATGGGGCTTGCCAAGTCAATGAGTGGAAGTGATGCTTGCCCCGTGAGCCCCCAAGGCTCCCATGATGGCTGGGGAAGCCGCGCCCACAGCAGGACGCTGGGGGCCACAGGCAGCACCTCTGTTCCAGGAACCTCCCGTGGGCGAGCTTTGGGCTCTATCCAGTTTCCTGCCTAATACACACAAAGCAGGGGAATGCTTCCAGCAAGACACAAGTGGCCGTGCTGGTACAGCCTGGTGGAGAATCATGGAATAAAGCGTACGAGAGTCATGGCAGGTGCAAAGTTTGGAAAAAAAAAAAAAATGACTTTGCCTGGTTAGTTTGGGACCACCTCATAGAACAGGGGCCATGACAGGAGCTGAGCTCCTGTCTCCTGAGTCCCCTGTGCAGCCGCAGTGAGATTGGAATGCGAATGCTACTCACCTTAGACCAGTCCCCTGTCTTCCACTCGTAGCAGCCAGAGTAGTCCTCGCACGCCTCCTCATCCTTTGGCCTCCTGGCTGCATCACATTTTCCGTGTGTGTTGGTGCATGTCACAGTTCGATTCTGCATCCCTTTGCCACAGTCAGCAGAACACTGCAAGACACCACTCGGATATTTAGTTCAATCCAATTCAGTGCAAGTCCATCAACACCTATCGAGTCCCTGCTATGTGCCAGGTCCAGTGCTGGGATGCAAAGGTGAGGGTGACATGGTTTCCATCCTCAAAAGCCCCAGGTCTTTCTTTTAGAGTCTTATCCACATAGTTCCAGCTGGGACTCCTGCCAAGTGGCCAGTGATGGGGGCTTTGGGTCAGGAGGAAGGGTCAAAGGAGTCAGGAAGGGGAAGAACTCATGGCACCTACAAAGTCCAACTAGGACCTGTTTCCAGGTCCAAAAGGCCACTGCAGTGGATAAGGTCAAAGGGAAAATGGTAGTTGGACCCTAGGGTGGAGCAAGGGGAGGAAACTGAAGCCAAGAGGCCTAAGGTTCTGGCTCATCAGGGACACATTCTGCTTTGGCCAGCCGGAGGCAAAGGCAGAGGTGGGGGGAGAGGATGAGATGGGGAGCAAAGCCACAGGCGACTTCACATCAGGCAATGGGTAAGCCCTGGGAAGAGAGCTACAATGAACGTTTTAATGTGGACACCAAGACCAGTATCAGAGTAACGGTCCCTCTGGCGGGTACTTTATTAACTTGCTAGAAGATGTGGAATCAGCAGTGAGGGGAGGACACCAGAGCAGGGAGGGCCTGGGGGCTGACAAGTGATGTGCAGGCCTTCAAGGGCTCAGGATGCCCATGCCCTCCAGCAGCAAGATCCTGGGAAGGAGTGATGATGGAGCAGGAGGTAACAGGTATAAATACAGGATGCTCTGGGATGTGTTGAGAGCCTGCTCCCAGTGTGCTCCCCTGGGATGAGCTGGGGAGGGCTCGCTCACTGCAACAAAGGAGGGCCGTGACCTTGGGAAGGACATGACTGAGTAGTGTTGGTGGGCTGGCAAGCAAACAGAGGGACATGGTCTGGCAAGCCTGGGGAGCTGCCCTCTGATCTGCTGTGTGTTGGTCAGTGTGTGACCCCTGGTGAAAGCCCTGTCCCTACAATGGACACAAACACAGAACTTGGGATGGTGGGCTGAAGGCTGGATTCCAGGCATCAAGGAAGCCAGGGCTGCCCAGGAGATTCTAAGAGAGATTTCCTACAACAGCTGGTGGGAGGGCTCTTGAGGGGAGTGCCCACAAGCTCTAATAGCACACAGGGAGCCCTGGTATCTTTAATTTCAGTTTTCATACTTGCTCAATTTATCAGAAATATGGGAGGCTGAAGGAGCTCTGGTGGCCCAGTCGTTAAGCACGGCTGCTAACCAAAAGGTCAGTGGTTCAAACCCACCAGCCGCTCCATGGGAGAAAGATGTGGCAGTTCTACTTCTGTAATGATTTACAGCCTTGGAAACTCCATGGGGTAATTCTACTGGGTCCTATAGGGTCGCTATGAATCAGAATTGCCTTAATGGCAACGGGTTTGGTTTGGGTTTTATAGCGGTGATTTTTGTGACTTTTAAAAAGTTACACTGTTTCCTGAAAAAAAAAAAAATATATATATATATATATACACATGAAGGACAAATATTATTCTTTATGAGATGCCTCTGTTATCAGTATTTATCCCAAGATCTAGATCTATTTTTCTTATGAATTCAGTTTAGCTCTCCATCTGAAAGTCCCGTTGGGTTTTCTTTTTAGACTAATTTCAAACGGTTTGCTTTAGAAGAAACACACGTGCTTCAGAAATGGGATAGATACATCCTGCGGGGAGTCGGGGAGCAAATGTATCTGAGCCTGGGTGCAGGGTGAGGGGTGGTTTAAAGGGGCCTCGGAGTATGAGAAGCGTCCCTGGTGTGCAAATGGTTAAGTAGCTCAGCCGCTAACTGAAAGGAGGGCAGTTTGAGTCCATCTGGAGGCACCTTGGAAGAAAGGCCTGGTGATCTACTTCTGAAAAACCCGCCACTGAAAACCCTAAGGACGACAGTTCTACTCTGACATATCTGGGGTCACCATGAGTCAGAACTGACTTGATGGCAACAGGCTTGGAGTGCGAGGAATCTGTCCCAGTAAACTTTGGACCCAGGGCCTCCTGGGCATGATGGGGTGGGACCGGGGCTGGGTGGGGAGCCCTGGGCTCCTGGGGGGAGGGCTGTCCCTGCTCGAGCTGCCAACTCTGCTCCTTTTTGTGGGAATCGTTCCTGGCCATTTCAGCAACTCGGTCCTCCCACTGGGCTCATGGGCTCCTGCTTGGCTCCGGGACCCACACGGGTAGTTCCTTCTTACCATTTCTGCTTACCTGGGTTTCTGCTCTGTCTTATCTACTCACCTCTCCTTGCCCCTTGCCCTTAAACTTCTGACATTGAATTTCTAGCCTATTCCTTGACCAAACCCTAGGTCACTCCTTTTTACCAGCAGTCCCTTTGCTGGGCCCTCTGGCCTCGGGGAAGGGCAGTGCCTCAGGCTGCTGCTGCCTCCGAGGGGACCCAGGACAGGCAGGTGATGGCCAGTTTCTCTCTTTGCTTCGAATGCAGGGATAGGGACCGGCAGCCAAGGACAGGAGGGGGTCACTACCTTTTGCTTCTCTCCGGATGTCTGTCCTCATTCTTACCAAACTGGGAGGAAACTGGGGAGGAAGTAGTGAGAGCGATCACTCATGCCGGCTGAATGTGAGCAACTGCATCACTAAAACTCTCCCACAGGAAAATGCAGCCCATTCGCTTCCAGAAAAAGAAAGGCTGGGGGCTTCCACACACAGGAAGCGCAGAAACACCAGCTCTGTAAGCATCTCGTGGAAAAGATTTGATTCCAAGTTTAGAAAGAGGCATTTTGTTCAAGCCTGGGCTGAACCAGAATTAGACTGACCGATGTGGACACTAGTCCAGGATTAAGCATGTACCTTACCTATGTATCTACATTACAAAAACCAAGCCCGTTGCCATGGATGTTGACTCACAGCGACCCCGTGTGTATCAGAGTGGAACTGTGCTCCACGGTACTGTCAATAGCTGACTTTCTAGAAGTAGATCACCAGACTTTTCTTCTGAGGTGCCTCTGGGTGGACTCGAACCTCCAAATCTTTTGGTTAGCAGCTGAATGCACTGACCATTGGTACTCCCCAAACATTCCAGCTCACGGCGGCCCCAGGTGTATCAGAGTAGAACTATGCTCCGTAGGGCTGTCAATGGCTGGCGTTTTGGAAGTAGATCGACAGGCCTTTCTTCTGAAGCGTCTCTGGATAGACTTGAACCCCCAACCTTTTGGATAGTAGCCAGGCACTTAGCCTGTGCACCACCACTCAGAGACTCCTACATAGATACAGATATTTCTTTAAGTCTTGGTCCGATTGTCTCACATTTTCCAAACATGGTGTTCTTTAATGCTATAACAACAACCGATAATTTCAGGCTTGGCTATTTTGGTAAGAAAGCATTTTTCCCCCCATAAGAGAGCTTGAATGGAAAATTTACAGTTTTGATAAGATTAAAGCACAGATCTTGGTTGGATCAATAGCCAGGTGATCCAGGGCCTTTAAGGGTCACTGGTAGGGAGGGAGGGGACTGCCTACCTACTCCCTCCCCTTCTAGCAAGTAGCCAAAAAAAATTCCCTTGCGTGTTAAACTTGCAATCTTAAGTACACGTGAAGAAAAAACAAAACAAAACATACTTTTTAAATTCTCTCCTTTTCCTAAAGGGTGGGTTAAAGACTCAGGCCTTTCAGCAGGTACATGCCAAGATCTGCCTGAACACCAAACTCCATTTCCCAGCGTCCAAGGGCGGCCTTTTTGTTCATTACAAATGGGCTGATGACTTTCTTATTCAAAACAACTCCAACTGTTTGGCAATGAAAAGAAACTTTAAAAATACTTTCCGCACTGGAGAGTGTCTTGGCCTGAGCCTTTTTGAGTTTTCTAAAACATTTGTGATGGAGGACCCGAGCAAACCCTGTCCTTTATTCAGTGATTTGTTGTTGTTGTTGTTGTTTTATACCCCAAATTCAAAATCATTAATGTCAAGTGGGCCTGTAAGGATGGTATCATCCAAGATAAAATATTTCCAGGATCAGTCTCCGAAGTTAAAACATAAGGTTGAATCCATCTCTTTCCAAAATGCTTTTTTAGCAGGAGATTTCTAGCTCTGACTCGCACACTAAAAACTCTCCCTCCCAGCACAGGCTCTTGAAATATTCACAGTTTTGAAACTACCTTTCCAAACAGATCACAAAGGAAAATCAAAAGGTGTATCTACATCTGTATAAATAAACAAAAGACAAACCTGTTGCCGTCAAGTTGATTCTGACTCATGGTGACCCCATGTGTGCACAGTAGAACTGTGCTATATAGGGCTTTCAAGGCTGTGACCTTTTGAAAGCAGATCACTAGACCCTTCTTCTGAGCTGCTTCAGGGTGGTTTCGAACCACCAACCTTTTGGTTAGTAGTTGAGTGCTTAACTGTTCACACCAAGCAAGGATTCAGATAGATATAGAATAAGATGATCTATATGCAAATTTTCACAGGAAATCAGGTCAAATAGTACTTTTCACCGTGGGGAATTGTGTTGTTATTTCAGACGGAACCTAAGAATACGAGAGCTAGAAAGCAACTGGGGTGATTTGAGGGTGACAAGGACTGTGATTCAAGGGAATGTGCTGGCAACTTACAAGCACCATGGGTTGAAAAGTAATGCATTGAGATCCCTGTGGATAGGACCCAAGGCCCTCTTGGTGGTTTCCCCACCAGCAGCAGGAAGCCCCGGCACCCACCTGTGACCACTCTGATGCCTCCCAGATGGACAGGCAGTCCTGGCCTTCGCAGCTCTGCACCGGTGTTGGCCGGGGGCCTAGGCAGTAGATGGGCCGTGTGGCGATGTGGGTGCCATTCTGCAGCTGGTACATGCAGGTCACCTCCCGGTGCTGGATGCCCTTCTCACAGGTCGCCGAGCAGGGGCTCCATGGCCCTGCTGCCCACCTGCCCAGAAGGAGGACAGACAGTGAGAGGACACCTGGGTGAGGGGCCAGCTTCCCGAGGGCCTTCCAGGTGGTCATGGACAACAGCCTATGTGGGAGTGAGGAGACACACTCAGAGACCTGTGCAATCTACTTTGGAAATAAATCCAGAGCCTGGAAGCAGAGGACGTGGCTGGAGCGGTCACTTGGCTCAATGGCCTACTCCGTGCAGAAACCCTTCTGCTCACAACACCCCTACGGTACAGGCTGACGTATTGCTCCCGCTGACCACTCCCTCCTGCAGTGGGACTACAGAGCCTGTCTCTTGTCACGTCGCCTGTCGTGCACCCTGTGGGAGGGTGTCCATCCACCTTCCTTGATGTTGTATTTGGTCACGTGACATGCTTTGCTCCATGGGTGTGCGCAGACATGATGCCTGTCATGTCCAAGCAGAAGCTCTACGTGGGACTCTGTGGTTTAGCCCCAACTCTCTGTTTCTGCCCTCTGCCATGAGATCTGTAGGTCCCAACATTGGGGGTGCACCTATACCGGGGTTTTGGAGCAAGATGACATGTGGAGCTCAGTCAAGCTTCGCCAGCCCAAGGCCACCACAGCCTTCATCTACTATGAGGCAGAAATATTTTTATTTTGTCGCAAGCCATGGAGATATTGGGGTTGTTTGTTACTGCAGCAAAAGCTGACTAGTACAGCTCCTCACACAGGGTCCTCCTGTCCCAGCTTGAACACACCAGGACAAGGTGCTCCCTGCTTTCCAAAGAGGGTGGACCTGCTGGGTGGTGACTGATGCTTGGGTGTGGCTACTTGGGGGTTCTGAGAAGACTCGGCTGTTGAAGTCAAAATGTCTCCCTGACTAGTACTTTAACAGACCCAGTTCTGACAGGGTCTCTGATGGCCTCAATGTGTTGGAAGGAAGCTGAGCAGTTTGGGAGTCATGATTTCTCAGGAGACAAATGTGGCTTTGGGTGTCCTTTTGGCAACACAAAAAGACTCCGCTTTGCACTCTGGGTGAGCCAGACAATGCTGTCCTCTTTCTCGTCCTTACTCAAATACTCCTCTTCCCAGGAGCCTACCGCTTAGCAGAGCAGCCCAACACATGGATGGATACCTCTGATAGCCATTTGGTTCTTCCTTATTAGTCAAAACACCTCTAAATTCTACCTGTAGCTGAAAGTTGATCATGCTACCCCACTGTTCAAAAACGTCTAGAGGGTTTTCCCCCTGACAGGGTCCTTTATGTTCCAGCTTCCTTGCTCATTCGTCTGTCCATTTGCTGTATATTTTTTTAGGGGTTATCATGTGCCAGGCACTGTTCTAGGTTCTGATGATGAGGCAGTGAGTGGAGCCAAGTCCCTGGGCTCTGGAGCTTACGTTCTAATGGGGATAAACAGTAAGCCAATGAACAATATAACATATTACATACCATATCATATGTAAATATAGAACACGCCACATGGTAATAAGCTCTTTAGAGAAAAGTAGAGCCAGGCCATGGGGTATTGGTGGTTCAGAGACAGCATTCTCACCTGCCATGAGGGAGACCTGGGTTTGATTCTTGGCCAGTGTACCTCATGAGTCCACCACCACTCTTCTGTCAGTGGAGACTTGCATGTTGCTATGGTGTTGAACAGGTTTCAGGGGTGCTTCCGGATTAAGACAGGCTAGGAAGCAAGGCCTGGTGATCTACTTCCAAAAATCTGTCAATGAAAACCTTATGGATCACCATGGGACAATCCACAGCTGATCACAGGGATGGTGCGGGACTGAGCAGTGTCCCGTCCCGCTGTGCATGGTGCTGCTATGAGTTAGGGGCTGTCTCAACGGCAGTTAACGATGACAGGGCAGGGAAAGGAAAGGCAGGGAGCAGTGAGTGGGTGAACAGCAGGGAAGCCTCACTGAGAGGTGACATTTGGGCAGAGACTGGGAGGAAGCAGGGATCGAGCCACAGAGAGATCTGGGGAGAGTTTCAGGCAGACAGCACAGCAGGCTCAAAGGCCTGGGTGCAGAAGCCGGCCGGCAGGACTGGGGAGCAGCAAGGAGGCCAGGGTGGCAGGGTGAAGTGAGTGAGCAGGAGGACGGCGCAAGGGTGGCATCAGGGCCCAGGGAGGAGGCTTTGCAATGGTTCAGCAGCTTGCAGTAAACAGTTCGGCCTTTGGTCCTGGTTCCTGAGAGCTGGACCGTACCTGAAGCCAATGAGTGGGGGGCTGACCCGATGGCTGAAGGGCACACACAGGGCAGCTTGTGTGCACCCCAGCTCTCAGCCACCCCTGTATTAGTTTAATAATAATTAATAATCCTTTATTAGTTTTCCATTACTGATATAACAAATTACCACAACCACCACAAATTCTTTATCTTGTAGTTCTGGGGGTCAGGAGCATGGCACAGGTCTCACTGGCAGGGCTGGATTACCTCATAAGCAAGGTAGGCACAGGTCCAATTGTGCCTTCCCACCAAGCTGCAGTGTGCAGTTTCACCTGTCCACCACCACCTGGCGAAACCCTGTGAAACTGTTCACCACAGATTAGCAGTAAATAAATTAAACCCATGCTTGCAAGCCAGTGCATACAGTGCTTACTGGTTAATCTGCCCCCTGCATCGCTGGGCTAAAATCAAGGTGTCCCCACTCCCTCCCCCCTACCTTCCAGCTCTGTGCTGGGTTCTGACACACAGACATGAATATGGCACAGTAGTCTGGGAGACAGACAACCAGGACATGTGTGTGACACTCCCTGCTGAGACGGAGGTGAGCACAGGCTTGCAGGAGCACACAGAAGCTCATCTCGTCTTGTGGTCAGACGTCTGGAGAGGAGCTGTCTGCGCCAAGTCTGCAAGCATGAGCAGGGCTGGCCAGGAATTAGCAAGGCCCCTGCAGACTGTCTCACTCAGTGGCTATGTGTCATTCTAACGGTTGATGGATTAATAAAAAATTGGCAATGGGAGTGGATGGTTAGATGGTAGTGCATGGTGGGAAAGAGGTGGAAGGAAAAAAAGAAGTGTTTTCCAAGTCCCAGGCAGGTAAGGCCCGAGACAGGAGACTGGCCTTCAGTATGTGTCGACACCTGGTACCTGCTGAGAATCTGCACCTTCAGGCCTGAAGTATGTGATCAGCATTTACAAGACTCCCTACACCATGCACACACTTTGCAGTTGGTTTTTCCTATTTTTTCAGGTTAACTTCTTGCTCCTGATTTTGACAAATACATCAGGATGCAGTGGGAAGAGAATGACTTTCTTGAAACTTTTTTTTCCTGGCTGAAAGAAACCATTTGACTTGAATGACTAAGGCTTCAGAAGGCCCCATTTACAACACTTGAAGCACACTGTATAAGTGAATGTTAGAGTAAAATGTCCTTAATTCTGAATCTAGTAACTTGGGAGAGGAACTAGAGTTACATAAAACAATTTATATTACAATTACAACTTGAGCCTTATTTTTTTTTCCACTCATGTCCGCTAAAACCTTAACAGCAACATCAGTCAAGTTTGAGCTAGCAGCCCTTATTTAAGCGCAATACAACTGTAATTCTTTAGAAAGCCACAGTTAACTTCCTAATACCGGCCAGCCTTTTGGCAGTTCCTGCGAGGGAGGAGCTTGCTTTCTGTCCAGCACAGATTCAGCTCCTCCGTACATGGTTCAAGTTAAAGTTCTAGTTCTAATAAAATACTTCAGGAGGCACAGTCACTATAGGCGACCTGTATTAGTGTCTCATTATTGCTGTAAAAAATGACCACAAACACTACAAATTCATTGTCTTACAGTTCTGTGGGTCAGAAGCCGGACATGGGTCTCACTGGACTAAAATTAAGGTGTTATCAGGGCTTCCGGAGGCTCTGGGGGAGAACCCATTTCCTTGCCTTCTAGAGGCTGCCCACAATCCTTGGCTGGTGGCCCCTTCCTCCCTCTTTAAGGCCAGCAACAGTGGGTTGAGTCCTTCCCACATGGCATCACTTCAACCTTCTGTTTCCCTCTTCTACTTAAGGACCCTTGCGATTACATTGGGCCCATTCAGATAATCTAGGTAACCTCCCTATTTTAAGGTCAGCTGCTCCCTTAATTCCCCTTGGCCATGTAACCTAACATATTTACAGGTTCCAGGAAGTAGGTGCGGACATCTTTGGGGGGGCTATTATTCTGCTTATCACAGGCCCCATCACATCCACAGAACCTAAACAATTTCAGCTTCGATCCAAAGTTCTATTTCTATTCAATTGTGACTTGGCTGAGGTCCAAATTGGGTCAAGATTTTGTGAGATCTGCTGGAATGTGTTGCAAAGAAGCAATGGCATCATCAGGGTCATATCATCTGACATAGTTATTTTATGTTGAATATATAGTGAATCTCAAATGCAGATAACTAAAACACTGATAGATTTTTATTTTCAACAAGTCCAAGTTGTAAAAAAGTGTGACATATTGTATTTCAGCACAACCTGTAAAAAATGGTGTGGGGGCAGTGTCTGACCTCCTCTTAACTTCACCAGGGGAAAGGAGAATCAAGATCAACAGCCCAAGGCTGATTCCCACGAGGCAGGGGTCAGACACGCTTCCTCTTTCCGCTATCTTCACCAATTCTGACACCAACCATCCCTCCCAGGGCACTCCCTACTTCTCTGCTGGGTTCAATAATTCACTGCAGTGGCCACACAGAAATCGCAGACCATACTGACGATTATGGGGTTTATTAGGGAAGTAATGGGTTACAATGCAGCCTCAGGAATACTCAAGGATTCAGTTCTCCCATCAGGACAGCCTCTTCCCAGCCGTGCTCCCAGGCACGCCTCTCTCTGGCCCTCAGCCTCTGCCCAAATGCGCTCAGCTTTCTTTCTTCATGAGCTGGGAAGCCGACTGATGCCAACTCCTGCTGCCAGGTCTCCATTGCCAGGTCTCTGCCGCCACTTCTCACCATCTTCAGGTTTATAGCTCACTCTCTGTCTTCTGGGTCCAGGAGCTTCTCATGGCAGGGATCCCAGGTCCAAAAGACATGCTGGCTCCTGGCAGTTCTTCCTTGGTGGTGGTGGAATCTTCTCTTTCCCACCTATAGAGTCGCTCATTTCAAGCCCAGCGAGATGCCAAAATTGACCAATCCCTTTGGTGGGCCACAATTACCCTATCACGTAGTCCCACCCAATCATTTGGGTGACAGTTACAAGACCATGGCTAGAGAGGCCACACACAAAAGTGATCTATCACACTGCACAAGCTGAGCTAACGAGTGGTCTGTCCAAGAGGTCAAGCATCAACATTATCCATCCTGAAAATGGGTGAAAAGGAAGGATCTGGCATTGAGTGAGCACTGATTCTGTGAAATCTCGGTGGTGGGAATGTTCCCCAGATTGTCTACATTAATCAAAATGAGGAAGGAAGATGCCTGAATGGGATTCTCTGAGCACTTGTTAGAGAGGCTGGCAAATTCCAGGCATAGTATCAGATTAACCCATTGCCATCGAGTCGATTCCAACTCATGGCGACCCCACATGTTACAGAGTAGAACTGCTTCATAGGGTTTTCTTGGCTGTGATTTTTATGGAAGCATATTGTGTCAGGTCTTTCTCCCACAGAATCACTGGGTGGATTTGAACCGCCAATCTTTAGGTTAGCAGCCGACTGCAGGCTGCTTATGCATCAAACAGGCCACATATAAAATTTATCACAGCACAAAAAAAAAAGACTGACGGGAAACAGCCCCAGAATGCTGTATAACAGGTCAAGGAGAGGACAGCTTCAGGAATGGTTAGTTTGCTCAATGATTGTTTGGTCCCCAGAAACAGGTGTGTCAATTTCACAGCAAGCCCTGAGCGAAGGGCTGCAACACTTGGCTCAGCGCACCTTGTGTGCCCTCCAAGGACTGGCCAGTCCGAACTCCACAGTCATACCCATGCTCTCTCTCCTTGATACCTGATGGACAGGCTCCCTGTATCTGAGCTCTGCTTCATTGACTGGCAACTTTGATCTTCAGGGTCCAACTCAAGCATCAGTTCCTGCTTTGCACTGTCACACAATAAATTGTCTGCTTATGTTTCTCCCTCCTCTCTGGGCCACACATTTGATTGAGTTTGGGGAAGGTGGGGACACCGAGCGAGGTGCCCCATCTGTTGGTTCAGGCTCTTCCTTGGACGCAAGGCCTTTCACAGGGCACCTGCAGCTCCATTGACCTTGTACTCTGTGAGCCCGGGAGGAGGAGACATGTGCAGGCTGGCTGGCCAAGCATCCGTCCTCCTGGCCCTTTCCCTACACAACATGAGGGCCCTGAGCAGGATCAGGCTGGACGCCAGAGACCAGGGTTCTCTCTCAGCTCTCAGCAGATCAGATCCAGCAACTCTGAGATGAGAACAATCAGAACACTGCTTTCCCATGTGCCACTTATAGTCTCTGAAGATAGGCTGCTGCTTTTATTGACCAGATGTCTGAAAGGAGGGCTGGGTGAGGCAGCACCGCTGTGACTTAACAAGCTGGGCTGTGATGTCCTCCCAGGAGAGCTAGGGTGACGCTTTATGGCTGGCTGCACATTAAGCTTCAACTCATTGTTCCTCCGTTTAAAACCTGAGAACTTACAAGTTCTCATGCATTTCCCTAAAAACTAATATCCACATATTTGTTTTTAAGGGAGGAAATGAAAACCTGAGTACGTTATGAGGAACGAACAAGCCCTTCTGCAGAACACGAGCTTTTCTGGAAGCAGATAGCTCTGCTCTAAGAAAGGTCCAGCAATGTACAAAGAGTTCTGTCTCTGCTTTGCGGGGGTAAAAATTTGGACTATTGAAAGAAACAACTTTCAGCTTTGAATCCCAATACAAATCACTCATTTTCACACTTGAGTGTATTAGTGCACCCCTTAAAATTCGATGGCACTAGTTTTTTTTTTTTTTTTTTTAAATTGAGATGGGTGATTTAACAGCACCTGAGAACTTTCTACATTTTCCAGAAAAGGTTCCTGGGTCATTTCAGTTAGTTCTTATATTCTGGGAAAAGAAAGGGAAAGAAAGCAAGGAAGAAAAGACTTCAACGCTTTGCTAAAATATGGTCTAAGGTGGAATGTTTCTAAAATATTTTATCTAACTAACTTTTATTTATTTATCTTGTCTAGCTAACCTTTCAAGAGCTTCCTATGTGCCAGGCATGTCAGTTACATGATTTCACTAATTTGATCCTTGCAATGATCCTACAAAGTGAGAACTGTGATCATCCCCTTTCTATAGGGGAGGAAACTGAGGCACAAAGAGGTTAAGGGACTTAAGTTCACACATTATTCAGGGGTAAAACCATTTGTAAAAATAGCTTTACTTGTCACACAATTCATTCATTTAAAGTATACAGTTCAATGGTTTTTAGTATATTCACAAAGTTGAGCAACCACCATCACAATCAACTTCTGAGCGTTTTCATTACCCCTCCCACAAAAAACCTCATACACCTTAGCTGTCATCCCTCAACAACATCCACCTCCCCCAGCCCTAGGCAACCACTAATCTACTTTCTGTCTCTATGGTTTTGCCTTTTCTGGACATTTCATAGGAATGGAATCATACAACATGCCCTTCTTTGTGACTGGCTTCTTTCACTCAGCGTAATGTTTTCAAGGTTCATCCATGTATCAGTACTTCAATTCTTTTTACTAGGGAATAACATTCTGTTGTATGGACAGACCACATTTTACCCATTCATCAGTTGATGGACGTTTGGTTTGTTTCTGCCTTTTGGCTATTATGAATAATGTTGCTATGAGCATTCATGTGTAATTGTTTCTGAGCAGACATACGTTTTCACTTCTCTTGGGCATACACCTAGAGTAGAACTGGTGGATCTTATGGTAACTCTGTTTAACCATTTCAGGAACTGCCAGAACGTTTTCCAAAGCAGCTACGCCAGTTTACACTCTCACGGGTATGGATGAAGGTTCTTATTTCTCCACAGATCCAGGAACATTTGTTATCTTTTTCTAGTGGGTGTGAAGTAGTATCTCATTGGGGTTTTGGTTTCCATTTCCCTGATGGCTAATGGTATTGGGTATTTTTTTTTTCATGTGCTTTTTGGCCACTTGTATATCTTCTTTGCAGAGATGTCTATTCAGGTCTTTAGCCATTTTAAATTTGGATTGTCCTTTTATTACTCAGTTGTAAGTGTTCTTTGTGTATTTTAGATACAAGTCTCTTATCAGATACCCGATTTGTAAAATTTTTCCTCCATTCTGTGGGTCATCTCTTTACTTTCTTGATGGTGTCCTCTGAAGCACACTGGATTTTAATTCTGATCATGTACAATTTATCTATTTTTGTGCTTTTGGTGTCGTATCTGAGAAACTATTGCCTAATCCAAGGTTGTGAAGGTTTATGTCTTTGGGTTTTTAAAACAGCTTTAGCTGTTACATTTAAGTCGTCTTTCATTCATTTTGAGTTAATTTTTGTATGTGATGTGAGGTAGAAAGAACAAATTCATTCTTTTGCACAGGGCTATCCAGTTGTCTCTGGGTCATTTATAGAAAAAGCTCTTCTTTCCATATTTAATTGTCTTGGCATCCTTATAAAAAAATCCTTTGATAGTAAATTTGACGGTTTGTTTCTGAACTCTAAATTCTATTCCATTGATCTCTGTGTCTATCCCTGTGGCAGTGCCATACACTCTTGATTACTGTACCTTTGTGGTTTAAGTGTTGAAATTAGGAAGTGTGAGTCCTTCAACTTCATTCTTTTCCAATTTGACTTTTCTGGGTCCCTTACATTTTCATATAAATTTTAGGACCAGCTTGCCAATTTCTGCAAAGAACATAACTGGGATTTGATAAAGACTACACTGAATCTGTAGACCAATTTGAGGAGTACTGCCATAATAACACAAATAAGTCTTCCAATCTGTGAACACAGGAAGTCTTTCTATTTATTTAGATTTTCTTTAATTTCTTTCAAGAATGTTTTGTAGTTTTTGGAGTATAAGTTTTACACTTTTAAATTTTATTCCTAATTATTTTTTAAATATCTATTTTATTTTTGGTGAAATATACACAGCAGATCATGCATCCATTTAATAATTTCTACACAACTGTTCAATGACATTGGTTACATTCTTCATGTTGTGTCACCATTCTGGCTATCTCTCCCTACACTGTTTCACCACCATTGACTTAGGCTCACTGCTCCATAAACTACTTATCTGTTGTCAGTTTAATCTGATACAGATAATTCTTTAAAAGGGCGGCAATGTTCAAGGTGAACATTATTTACTAATTCAGCTAAACTGTTGTTTAGTTTGAAGATGACTTTGGGGAAAGTTACAGTTCAAGGTTCAAAGCTTTTTTCACAGCAACAGATTCAGGTGTTCCTCCAGCCTCAACGGGCCCAATACAATTCAATTCTGTAGGAAATTTGAAATTCTGGTCCACATTTTTCTTTTGATCAGGACTCATCTATTGAGTTCTAGATCAAAACGTTCAGCAATGATGGCCAGGAACCATTCAGTTCTGCTGGTCTCATGGCAAAGGAGGCAGTAGTTCATGGGGGCAACTAGACCTGTAGTCGAGTTCCTTCTCTAATTCTTGGGTCTCTTTCTTCCACTGCTGCTTTAGGTGACTAGAGACCAACTGTATCTTGGATGGCTGCTGGCAAGCTTTTAAGACCCAGGTACTATACACGGAACTGTGGGTGGGGTAAAACAAAAACTCCAAAAACAGTGTTAGGCCAATTGGCTGGACAGTCCCATGAAGCAATAACCCTAGGCCTTCAAACCAAGAGAACTAACCCCATGCGGTATTTAGTTATACCTGAGTAGTTTCAGCAACTACATCCTTTTTCTTTTGGATGCTGTTTTTGTTGAGGAATTATATATAACACAACATTTTCCATTTCACTTTTTGCTGGTGAATAACTTAGTGAAGGAGTTACATTAGTAAATTGTGTAACTATTACCCTTGATTGATGCCAACTTTCCCATCACCATAGACATAAACTCACTACTTCCCAGAGAATGATTTCCTTTCCCCCTCCCGTCTCCTGCCCCAGGCAGCCACTAATAAACATTGGCCTCTATATATTTACCTATTCTTGTCATTTGATATAAGTGAGGTCATATAGTATTTGTCCTTTTGTGATTGACTTATTTCACTTAGCATAATTTCTTCCAGGTTCATCCATGTTGTTGCATGCATCAGGACTTCATCTCTCTTTATGGCTGAGTAGTATTCTATTGTATGTATGTGCTACATTTTGTTTATCCACTCATCCATTGCTGGGCACTTAGGTTGCTTCCACCTTTTTACTATTGTGAATAGTGCTATTATGAATATGTCAGTTTGTGTCACTACTTTTAGGTCCTTAGGGTACATATCTAAGGAGTGGAATTTCTGGGTCATACGGTGGTTCTATTTGTCATATTTTGAGGAATCGCCATACCATATTCTACATCAGTTGTACCATTTTACGTTCCCACAATCAGGGGATACAAGTTCTGATCTTCCCACATACTCATCAACTTTTGTTATTTTCTGCCTTTTTTTTTTTTTTCTTAATTACTGCCTTTCTAATAGGGGTGACGTAGTATTTCAATGTAGTTTTGATTCGTATCTCTCTAATTCAGAAACCCTGGTGGTGTAGCGGTTAAGGGCTACGGCTGCTAACTAAAAGGTTGGCAGTTGGAATCCACCAGGCGCTCCTTGGAAACCCTATGGGGCAGTTCTACTCTGTCCTATAGGATTGCTATGAGTGAGAATTGACTTGATGGCAGTGTTTTTTTTTTTTTTTTCTTTAAATGACTAATGATGCTGGGTATCTTTTTAGGTGTTTGTTGGCTGCTTGGATATCCTTTTTGGTGAATTGTCTAGTCATGTCTTTTGCCCATTTTTGATTGGGTTGTCTTTTTGCTGTCAATTTGTAGCCATTTTACATATATTTTGATATTAAACCCTTATCAGATATATAGGAATTCAGTGGTGCAGTGGTTAAACCTTTGGCTGCTACCTAAAGGTCAATGGTTCGAACTCAACAGCAGCTCCTTGAGGGAGAGATATGGCAGTCTGCTCCCATAAAGGTTACAGCCTTGGAAGCCCTATGGGGCAGTTCTACTCTGTCCTATAGGGTCACTATGAATTGGAAGTGACTTGATGGCAGCAGGTTTAGTTTGGTTTTTGAATCAGGTATATGGTTCCCCCCAATTTTTTCCTAGTCTGTAGGTTGTCTTATTACTCTTCTAATAAAGTCCTTTGATGAACATACATATTTAATTTTATGAGGTCCCAATTATCTACTTTGTCTTCTGTAGTTTGTGGATTTGTGGTTGTATTTGGTTATTTATCATTAAAAAAAAAAAAAAAAAGAACTAGGTCCAATAGCTTCACCCCTATATTTTCTTCCAAGAACTTTATGGTTTTACTAAGTATTTTAATGCTATTATAAATGGAATTCATTTCATTTTCAGATTGTTCATTGCTGGTATATAGAAATATAATTGATTTGTGTATATTGATTTTGCATCTTGCAACCTCACTGAACTCATTTATTAGTTGTAATAATTCTGAGTGGATTCTTGGAGACTTTCTATATATAAGATCATGCCATCTTTCTAATCTGAATGCCTTTTATTCCATTTTCTTACCTAATTGACCAGGCCGGAACCTCTAGTACAATGTTTAGTAGAAGCAGTAAGAGTGGACATCTTTGTCGTGTTCCTGATCTTAGTGGAAAAACATTCAGTCTTCCACACTTGGGTATGATGTTAGCTGTAGGTTTTTCCTAGATGCCATTTCTAGTTGTTGATTGTTTTTATCATGAAAGGGTTCTGAGTTTTGTCAAATGTGATGCCTCTGGTTTTGGTATCAGGGTAATACTGGCTTCACAGAACGAGTTGGGAAGAGTTTGTGAAAAATTGGTATTAATTCTTCTTTAAATGTTTGGTAGAACTCACCAGTGGGGCCATCTGGTCCCGAGCTCTCCTTTATAGAAAATTTTTTGGTACTAATAAGATCACTTCACTTGTTATAGGTCTATTCAGATTTTCTCTTTCTTCTTGAGACACTTTTAATGTTTTTTAAAAGGAATTTGTTCATTTAATTTATGCAATTTTCTGGAATACCAGAACCATTTTTGTACTAAAAAAAGTGGTGCCAAATTTCCAGATGATAATAACGAGGAAAAGGAGGGGGCTTCATGGTCAGTCAAGTGCGCTAAGAGCAACGCCTTGTTTGGGAAGACGATAGCAATTCTGAATAACTTTGGTCTTTACTGAAACACTTAAGAATGAAGATGTATTGCAAACATGTAAAGGTAACTGCTATGGATTGAGTTGTGTCCCCCAAAAGAATCATGCCTAGGCCATGATTCCCAGTATTGTGTGGCTGTCCACCATTTTGTGATCTGATGCAATGTAAATCTTAACCTCTATGATGTTAATGAGGCAGGATTAGAGGCAGTTATGTTAATGAGGCAGGACTCAATCCATAGGATTAAGTTGTATCTTGAGTCAGTCTCTATTGAGATATAAAAGAGAGAAGAGATGAAAGATGAGCCTAGACCAGGGGAAGATTGATGACAAAGACCTTACCCCAGAACCAACAGAGAGAGAGCCTTTCCCTAGAGCTGGCACCCTGAATTTGGACTTCTAGGCTTCTAAACTTCTCTTTGTTAAAGCCATCCACTTACAGTATTTCTGTTACAGCAACACTAGTTAAGTAAGACAGTAACCATCAAGAGAACAGAAATATAATCTATAGGGTTCAAATCAACAGAGGAAAAATAAACGTTTCATTATTAGTTAGTTTTGAATATTTTGTAATATTCCATGTGATTTCTCTTTAGTTTATAAGTCATTTATAAGTATATTTTTAGTTTCCAAAAACAGATAATCTTTTTACTGTTGCTTTTCAATATAATTTTCTTCTGGTCAGAAACCATGGTCTGTTTTGTTATTTAGCTTATCATAATTATGGCCTTATCAATAAGTGGGGGAAGAGATAGCCTAGCCAATAAATAATGCAAAGAAAACAGACTTCTAAACCTAATCATCTCCAAGTCCTACAAAGACCAGAATTGACACAGTGATACTCGCAAGGGGAAGAGAAAGACGGACGACAGAGACAGATGCATCTACAAGTTTAGGAACTCCAAGGATTGTCAGCAGATACTAAAAACTAAAAGAGAGATAGGGAAGGACCTCCAACTAAGGCCACACTCTGAACTTGAACTTCTGGCCTCCTTAACTGTGAGAAAACAATTTTTTTTTTTTTTAATATTCCATTTCCACCCTTCCCCTCCCTTGTAACCATCAAAGATTGTTGAGAAAATAAATTTCTGTTCTTTAAAGCCACCCACTTGTGGTATTTCTGTTATGGCAGCACTATGTAACTAATGTTGGCTAAACCAAGTTTGGCCATGACTGGAGAAATGGGAGCTCTCACACAGGGTTGGTGTGAAGGTAAGGATAGGTAAGCCCTTTGGAGTACAGCTCAAGATGTGCATACCCTGTGACTTAGTCACCCCACTTCTAGGCATGTGTGCCAGAGAACCTCTCATGTATGTGCCCAAGGAGACTAGACAAGCATGCTCACAGCATCAGTTTCTAATAACCTCAAATAGGAAACAGCCTACATGTCCACCAGTGGCAGAATAAACAAATACATCCAAGGAAATAATATAGAGCAGAGTAAAAAAATACACCAGTGCTTCAATGGCAAAATGGAGAGATCCCAAATGCGAGATGAGGGAACATATGCTAGGAGACTCTTTATAACACTCCAGGTGAAACTCTCTCATTTGTGGATCTATACGTGCACAGTAAAAAGGCACGAGATTACGGCTCAGGACAATATACACCGTCAGAGGTATTGCGGTTACTTCTGGGAAGGGAGGAGAATGGGACTGGGGAGGGGTCAGAGAGGATTTTCAATGTGTCTGTAACATATCATTGCAGTCCTTGGGTGGTGCAAATGGGTAACACATTCAGCTACTAATTGAAAGGTTGGAGGTTCGAGTCTACCTACAGGCACCTTGGAAGGAAGGCCTGGCAATCTACTTCTAAAAACTCAGCCATTGAAAATCCTATAGAGCACAATTTTATTCCGATGCACATGGGGTCACCATGTGTTGGAGTCAACTCAATGGCAACTTTTTTTTTTTAAATAAATGTGTCATTACCTAAAAGATGTGAAGCAAATATGGCAATTGCTGAGATTTGTTATATGGGGCGGTATAGATATGGGTGTTTATTTATTAATGTTTATATTTTTTCTCTTTATACAAATTTTTATAATAAAAAGTATTTACACAAACCAGTGTCAGCCAGCATGTACTAACTGACCTTAGCCGTGGAGTGTGGTCCTGTGGGCTGAAGGGCAGCCGCTAGGCTCTAACCTCGGCTATTGTGAGGCAACACAAGTCAAGTGTTGCCACATCTTTCATTTCTAAAAGTCAGGCTGAAAATCCAAAGTTTTACTGCAATCTCCTCATTTTAAAATGTTGGAAATGAATTCTGAAGGCTTCAAACGCTAGGTGGGCCAAACCATGTCGGCTGTGGAATTTGGCCCCGTGGCCTCCCGTCTAGAACTTGACTTCGAGGAGGAAGCTGTGTAGGTTCTGAGTCTGAGCCCAAATGGCCAGGTGTGCATTTTTCACTAGCTCTCACATGGAGATTATACTTCGTACTGTTTGCTGGCCACACAGGTTCTCAGTCATTCCTTCCTTCCTCACCTGGACCCCTGCATTCCTGTTACACTCATGTGCTAGTTTGCCTTTTGGTTGTGTAATAGGTTAGTCTCGAGCATTCTATCCTAAGAAGCTTGGGGTGGGGGGAGACTCGCCCAGATTAATTAGGTGACATATTTTTCCCAAGATGCCAGTCTGAACTGTACTAGTCAGAAAGAACGGCAAAGGCTGAGTGAACTGTAGGAAGAACCCAGAGGCCTGATCTCCACCAGCAGAAGCCCCCACTCAGCCGTCCCAGGTGCCCAGCTCCACAAAATTGTTCAACGTGAACGCAGTGAGCAGGCCTCTGGCATTCCGCCCCTGTGCCGCCCCGCTGTGGATAGGAAAATGCTCAGAATTTCACAACCCTCTCAGAAAATGTTCCTGGGGTGTGCTCCGTAGTGGGACTGAGCCAGCTCTGTGTCTTCTGGAAGAGGTACAGAGAGGAAGGGCGAAACCCTGGTGGTGTCCAGAGGGGCTGAGGCAGGGCTCCAACGTGACCAGCCTGACTCTGGGTAAGTGGGGAGGAGAGCGAGTGACTTAGAGCAGGGCTTGCCCGCCCTGGAGGGTTCTGGCACAGGGCTTTATAAGGAGGGAACTGACAGCTCTGCCTGCTTCTCTACCCATAGCCACCTTGAACTGCAAGCCTCACGTGTCTCCCTGTGCCTGTCCGTTCCGCCAGAGGTCCCTGGCTCCCCGTAGGCAGGAGCCAGCAAGGCCCCTGGATCTCACCCTCCATCCCAGGTGGATTTCTGTTGGTCTGTGTGAATTGCCGTTGCCCCTTCTGTGCTGCTCTGCTGTGAGTGGTGGCCCTGGGGGGTACAGCTCGTAAAGGCTCATGGCCATGGTGAACTTCGGAAGACATTTCCCGGGGGTGACAGACACCCTGGTGGGAGCCACAGTGGGTGACATGGGGATATGAAGCCTAACTCAGCAGCTGGCTTTCTGTGATGCCCACCTTCTTACACTCAGTGATGATGGGCACTGGGTGAGCAGAAGGTGCAGGCGCCTCCTCACAGAGGGTGGCTTTTGACCTTTCCACACTCATAACCACTCTGCCGCATTTCACCTGCTTTTTCCTTATCCTCAGACGCTGGGAGCTCCTGCTACGCTTTTTTCCATCACCTCCTCCTTTCCCTTCTCTAAGTGCAGTCTGTCTTTCCCATCGGTTCAGTCTGGGGCTCTTTTGCTCCCACGTCTCACCTTTTTTTTGCAGACCTCTCCTATGGCATGGTTTCCACAGATACTTTCATGTAGGGGTCCCGGAATCTCTACTGTGCAAGCTCCAGGTCCATGCAACCCACAGCCTAAAGGACACAAGAGTGTATCAGCCCACCCTCTGGTTTTGGGTAGGCGTGGTTACAAACCACTCCTCTTTCCCCTATCTCTGAAGTCCGGCCACTCCTTTTCCAGATACCAGCTGTATGGGTTTAGGATCTGGGGTCAGCTCTGACTGCTCCCTGTGCCTGATGTCCAAGCAGTTGTCAAGCTGACCCATCAAGCCGACTCCACAAGGGCTCTCAAATTTGGCTCCCCTTCCCCATTTCCCTGGCTACCTTTGCCTGAAGTATTATAACAGTGTACTAACTGGTCTCCTTACATGTGATCTTGCTTCTCTTCCAAGTACTTCTGTGTGCCTCTGCCACAACTTCCATCTGCTACTTCCTCACTCTAAAACCTTTAATGGCTCCCTATTGCCTACTGTCCTTCACATCCTGGGTCTGGCATTCAAGGCCCAGTCTGATAATTTAGTCTCTCATTCAGCCCACATTCCTCTATCATTCCACCAAGGACTGTAGACATTTTCAGGAAGATATGCAAGCAGATGAAAATAAGACCCTAGACTTAGGGAAAAAAAAAAAAAAAAGAATTAGGGGAGATCAAAGGACAGGGAACTAGCTTTATCCCTGTGCTCTGGCCAGCCACGTGTGCCTTCCTGGACTGGTGGGCTGTTTGCTATTCTCTGACCTGAAGCTGACAACCCTGTTCCTCTGCCTGGTGCCCCCTCCTCATTTCTCTCACTTGGCCAAGCTCAAGTGTCTGCTCTTCATAAGCTTCTCTTTAGGCCAAGATGTGCCCTCCTCCACCTCTGGCACTTTCAAGATTCTCCAAATGGTCTGCCCCCTTCTCCAGCAAAAATATCTGTTTTTGTGTCCAAACCTTGCTATGACTTATAAAGTCCCAGTATTCAAAAGGCTTATTCCTAGGATTCTGGCTTACTGGCTAAGTCCTTGGTGACCTTGACTACTAACCCTCCCCTGGGTTCAGTTTTTCCATCTGTGAAATGGGGTAGATGCCTCCTACCGTTAATTTCTCATATGGGTGACGATAAGCGATCATAAATGGCTAACGTATCATTATCTGGTATTGCCTTCAGGACTGACTTAGGCCTTCAGATGCATATTACAGAACATTCCAGGAATCTGCACCCCACCATCCTCCCACACACTGATCTAGTTGCATCTTTCACAGACCTGCCCGCCTCCACCTCAGTGCTGGATATCACCAAAATGGTGTGTTCTGAGTATGCTGTAAACCCTGGCTCCAGCACATTGCAGAGGGACAGTGCGTATTAACACTGTTGGCCATTAAAACAACCAGCAGTTTCCTATAAAACCTTACAGTGAGATAAATCCACAATAAAATATTTGTGCCCTTTATTTCACTTCACAGAAAGATTAAAACATCTCAACCAAACGGAGTCAGAGCAGATGCTGGGCAGATGTTGTTGAACGAGAGACCGTAGTTAGTCTCAATTAAGTTCTTGGTAAATTATGTAACAGAGACCTTTAGCCACTCATCCCTGAGTGGTTGGCTGGGCCCAAGTCATGAACCTGGTCCAAAAATATTTAGAAACTTTGGACTGCTTAGGATAATTTATGTTTTGAGTAAATTGCATAGACTCTTGGCATGAGAGGAAGTAATGAATACCATAACCACTTTCATTTACAAATAATAATTTGTTAATCATTTTAATACCTAATGAGCTACAGAAACCCTGCCCTCGAGTCCTCCAAGCAGAAAGGAAACAGATTAATTTTATTTCTGGCTTTATTACATCCATGGTATTAATTCTCCCTGCATGCTTTTGGGACTTATTCTGCAAGTACCGCGTTGGAATGATCTATTTCCACTGGAAAGTTGCTGCTGCTGCTTCTTGACTTTTATGAAGTTCCCTAGTTATCTGGTTAGTGAAGGAGTTTCCTTCTACTTGGGCTTTAAGAATTTCCCACCCACAGGCACACATCAAGAACCCTAAGAGAAGTGACTCCAAATCAACTCTTGTTGGACTGACTTCTGTGATGTCTTTTCCCTCTTCCTCCAAGTGCTGCACATTGTTCTTTTTTCAGGTGAGCAAAAATAAATTTTATTCCGAGAATTGCAGAGACCATCCCATCTCGTTCCCTGGTGGAATACTTGGTGCCACTCAGAGTCGACTCCTCAACCCCCACCCCACTGCTCTACCCCACATTTTGCTGTGGATGTTTCTTATCCAAGTACTTGTCTTCTCCCCAGCTCCTTTAAGGTGAGGACAGTTTCCAGCACAAAGCCTTGTGCTTGCTAAGGGCTCAAATAGTTTTCAATTCAACTTAATTCTATGCTTGTTAATGAAGAAAAATGGTAATTGAGCTGGAGCATCCCCCAAATGATCTCTATGGGGTCTTGGGCAAAATTGGTCTACACTTTCACTCATTATAGAATCTCTTCTACAGCCATATTTTTGTTTACTTAGTTAGAGGTTATAAATGCAGTCCATGTACGTCACAGAAGAATTGGAAGGCCCATAAAAGCATAAAGCAAGACAAAGGGATCCCACGTGACCTCAGAATCAACTCTGTCAACATTTCCCTTCTGGACATATTCCCTTCTAGTCTTTTCCTCTAAACACCTTTTCTTTAATGTTAATGCCATACTATACACAAACCATTTTCTATTCTACTTATTTCACTTCTGATAGGGCCAATTCCTTTGCTATTAAGAATCTTTTCTTAATTTTTAATGATTACATAATATGCCATATGACTTTTAATGCTTGCATAATATGCCATCATATAGATAGAGCCATAAACTACTTAGCTAGGTCACACTTGTTGGACATTTTTGTTGCTGCCAGTTTTGTCCACATTTTGGATGATTTCCAAAGAGTAGAAATGGAAGTCCCAGAGCAAAGGTGATGAGTGATGGCATTCAAAAGGCCAGGGGGCACTGCTTGGATCTTATTAGTCTGAGAACTTGTGGGGTCTGCCCCACTAGCTTGTGAACTATCAGAGCTTGTCCTCTAGATGAATTAAAAAAAGAGACCAGTTGCTTTCGAGTCGACTGATTCCAACTCATGGCGACCTCACGTGTGTCAGAGTAGCACTGTGTTCAGTTTCTTCCAAAACTGATTTTTTGGAAGTAGATGACCAGGCCTTTCTTCTGAGGCTCTCTGGGTGAACTTGAACCTCCAAACTTTCCGTTGGCAGCCAAGTGTGTTAATCATGTGCACCACCAGGGACTCCTAGTTGATGATGCTCTAAGTATGTAAAAGCACTGGGATGAGAAGATCTCTGAAATCCCTTCTGTTTCTCCCTTTAGTGCTCTCTTTGCCAACACACCCATCCTTTCAGCCCTTCAGCTGTTCTTCATAAGGCACCAGTCCCCAGGCCACTCACTCTCCGCCCCGATCTCTGGCTTTGAATACACCCAGCTGGTCAATGTTTCCTTAATTTAACACATGGCTCAACAAATACATGCTCTGGTTGTAACCTGACCAGCCTCAAGTAAATAAACAATAAGAACAACACCAACTGGACTCTTCTACACGCCAGCTGTTATGTGCTTCAGTTCACTCGTGTCCCAATTAGGCAGGAATATCCTGGTGAAGTAATCCGCTCGGGGTCACACAGCTAATGAGAGGTGAGGTGGGCTCTCCCCAGTCCATCTGGTTCCCAAGCCCATTCCCAACCACCAAACAGAACGGCAGAGCCACTGCTTGATGGTGTGTAGACCTAACTCGGCACAAATCCCGAGTGGACATCCGTCCTGCGTCCCCAGTCACAGGCTCGTCCTGCAGTGCTGCAGCTGGCTTATTTCCCAGTCTGTCTTGCCCTCCAGAAGGAAGATCTGAAGGCTGGACGAGCCTCTCTGATCTTTGGTTAGCCCCTGACTTAACAGATGCTTGGTAAATATCTGTTAAATAGTGAATGAAGGAGTAGCTTTAAACATTCAGACTTAGTCTAATGTCAGAGGAAACCCCAGGTCTTCCCCACTTTTGAGTTACTGTTAAGTGCAGGTAGCTGCACCCTGTATGTTTTTATTTCCAGGTGGAAGGAACCTATTTGTTTTTCTGATTTTGTTATTAATTTCTAACTCTATTTTTATCAGCATTGCTTGTAATATTTCTACTTTATGGAACCTATTCATGTTTTCTTTGTGACCAAATATGTGACCAGTTTTTGTGAATGTTCTATGTGCACTTGAGAAAAAGGTATATCCTCTTTTATTAGGGTGTAGAGTTTAAGATGTATGTATGTGTATGAAACCTACTTTATTATGTTAGATCTTTTCTGTCTTTCCTTGTTTTTGGTCTACTGGATCAGTCTTATATCGTGAATGGTGTGTTAATGTCTCCTATTATCAGTAAGGAAACCCTGGTGGCATAGCGGTTAAGTGCTACGGCTGCTAACCAAAGGGTCGGCAGTTTGAATCCACCAGGCGCTCCTTGGAAACTCTATGGGGCAGTTCTACTCTGTTCTATAGAGTCGCTATGAGTCGGAATCGACTCGATGGCACTGGGTTTGGCTTTGGTATTATCAGTAAGGAGCCCTGGTGGTGCAGTGGTTAAAAGTTAGGCTGCTAACCTAAAGGTTGGCAGTTCAAATCCACCAACCACTCTTTGGAAACCCTATGGGGCAGTTCTACTCTGTACCATAGGGTCGCTATGATTTGGAATTGACTTGATGGCAATGGGTTTGTTTTTTGGTTTACTAGCAGTAAGGAGCCCTGGCGGGGCACTGCCTCAGAGCTTGGTGGATTGGATTTGAATCCACCAACTGCTCTCTCCCCCACTTGTCTATCAGTTTGTCGTACTGTGGGGGCTTGCATGTTGCTATGATGCTGGAAGCTGTAACATCAGTATTCAGATACCAGCAGGGTCATGCATGGAGGACAGGTTTCAGCTAGGCTTCCAGACCAGGAAGAAGGACCCAGCAGTCTACTTCTGAGAAGCATTAGCCAGTGAAGGCCTTACGAATAGCAGTGGAACACTGTCTGATATGGTGCTGGAAGATGAGCCCCCCAGGTTGGAAGACACTCAAAAGGCAACTGGGCAAGAGCTGCCTCCTCAAAGTAGAGTTGACCTTAATGATGTGGATGGAGTAAAGCTTTTGGAACCTTCATTTGCTGATGTGGCATGATTCAAAATGAGAAGAAAAAGCTGCAAACATCCATTAGTAATCGGGACCTGGAATGTACAAAGTATGAATCTAGGAAAATTGCAATCGTCAAAAATGAAATGGAACGCATAAACATTGATATCCTAAGCACTGGTGAGCTGAAATGGACTGGTACTGGCCATTTTGAATTGGACAATCATATAGTCTACTATGCCAGGAATGACAACTTGAAGAGAAATGGTGTTGCATTCATCATCAAAAAGAACATTTCGAGGTCTATCCTGAAGTACAATGCTGTCAGTTATAGGATAATATCCATACGTCTACAAGGAAGACCAGTTAATACGACTATTATTCAAATTTATGCACCAACCACTAAGGCCAAAGATGAAGAAATTGAAGATTTTTATCAGCTTCTGCAGTCTGAAATTGATAGAACATGCAATCAGGATGCATTGATAATTACTAGTGAATGGAATGTGAAAGTTGGAAATGAAGAAGGATCGATAGTTGGAAAATATGGTCTTGGTGATAGAAACAATGCTGGAGATGCAACGATAGAATTTTGTAAGATCAACGACTTCTTCATTGCAAATACCTTTTTTCACCAACATAAACAGAGACACATGGACCTCACCAGATGGAATACACAGGAATCAGATTGACTACATCTGTCGAAAGAGATGATGGAAAAGCTCAATATCATCAGTAAGAACAAGGCCAAGGGCCGACTGTGGAACAGACCATCAGCTGCTCATGTGCAAGTTCAAGTTGAAACTGAAGAAAATCAGAGCAAGTCCACAAGAGCCAAAGTATGACCTTGAGCATATCCCACCTGAATCTAGAAACCATCTCAAGAATAGATTTGACATGTTGAATACTAATGACTGAAGACCAGACAAGTTGTGGAATGACATCAAGGACATCATACCTGAAGAAAGCTAGAGGTCACTGAAAAGACAAGAAAGAAAGAAAAGACCAATATGGATGCCAGAGGAGACTCTGAAAATTGCTCGTGAACGTCAAGCAGCTAAAGCCAAAAGGAAGAAATGATGAAGTAAAAGAACTGAACAGAAGATTTCAAAGGGTGGCTCAAGAAGACAAAGTAAAGTATTATAATGACATGTGCAGAGAGCTGGAGATAGAAAACACAAAGGGAAGAACACGATTAGCGTTTCTCATGTTGAAGGAACTGAAGAAAAAATTCAAGCCTCAAGTTGCAATAGTGAAGGATTTTATGGGGAAAATGTTATGCGACACCCCATTGCCATTGAGTCGATTCCGACTCATAGCAACTGTATAGGACAGAGTAGAACTGCCCCATACGGTTTCCAAGGAGCATCTGGTGGATTCGAACCGCTAACCTTTCGGTTAGCAGCTGTAGCTCTTAACCACTAAGCTACCAGGGTTTCCATTAAGCAACACAGGAAGCATCAAAAGAAGATGGAAGGAATACAGAGTCATTATACCAAGAAGAATTAGTTGATGTGCAACCATTTCAAGAAGTAGCATATGATCAGGAACTGATGGTACTGAAGGAAGAAATCCAAGCTGCACTGAAGGCATTGCCTAAAAATAAGGCTCCAGGAATTGGTGGAATATCAATTGAGACGTTTCAACAAATGGATGCAGCACTGGAAGTGCTCACTTGTCTATGCCAAGAAATTTGGAAGACAGCTACCTGGCCAACTGACTGGAAGAGATCCGTATCTATGCCTATTTCCAAGAAAAGTTATCCAACTGAATGAGGAAATTATTATAATTATTAATTATAATTGTAATTACCAATAACATATGCAAGCAAAATTTTGCTGAAGATCATTCAAAAGTGGCTGCAGCATTATATCGACAGGGGACTGCAAGAAATTCAGGCCAGATTCAGAAGAGGACATGGAACCAGGGATATCACTGCTGATGTTAGATGATTCCTGGCTGAAAGCAGAGAATACCAGAAGGAAGTTTACCTGTGTTTTATTGACTATGCAAAGGCATACAACTGCATAGATCATAACAAATTTTGGATAACATTGCAAAGAATGGGCATTCCAGAACACTTAATTGTGCTCATGAGGAACCTGTACATAGATCAAGAGGCAGTTGTTCGGGAAGAACAAGGGGATACTGATTGGTTTAAAGTCAGGAAAGGTATGCATCAGGGTTGTATCCTTTCACCATACCTATTCAATGTGTATGCTGAGGAAATAATCTGAGAAGCTGGACTATATGAGAAAGAACGGGATATCAGGATTAGAGGGAGACTCATTAAACAACCTGTGTTACGCAGAAGACAAAACCTTCCTTGCTGAAAGTGAAGAGGACTTGAAGCACTTACTGATGAAGATCAAAGACCACAGTCTTCAGTATGGATTACACCTCAACATAAAGAAAACAAAAATCCTCACAATTGGACCAATAAGCCACATCATGATAAGAGGAGAAAAGACTGAAGCTGTCAAGGATTTCATTTTACTTGGATCCACAAATCAACACCCATGAAAGCAGCAGTCAAGAAATCAAGACACATTGCATTGGGCAAATCTTCTGCAAAGGATCTCTTCAATGTGTTGAAAAGCAAAGTGTCACCTTGAAGACTGAGGTGCACCTGACCCAAGCCATGGTATTTTTAATCACATCATAGTGATTATGAAAGCTGGACAATGAGTAAGGAACACTGAAGAACTGATGCCTTTGAATTGTGTCGCTGGGAAAGAATATAGAATATACCGTGGACTGCCAAAAGAAAGAACAAATCTGTCTTGGGAGTACAACCAGAATGCTCCTTAGAAGCAGGGATGGCGAGACTGCGTCTTACATACTTTGGACATGTTGTCAGGAGGGATCAGTCCCTGGAGAGGGACATCATGCTTGGTAAAGTACAGGGTCAGGGGAAAAGAGGAAGACCCTCAACGAGATGGACTGACACAGTGGCTGCAACAATGGGCTCAAGCATAGCAATGACAGTAAGGACGTGCAGGACCGGGCAGTGTTTCGTTCTATGGTACATAGGGTTGCTATGAGTCGGAACCGACTTGAGGACACCTAACAACAACTGCTCTTTGGAAATCCTACGGAGCAGTTCTACTCTGTCCTATAGGGTTGCTATGAGTTGGAATCGACTCAGTGGTAACGAGTTTGATAATTATCAATTAAGTTCCTATCTATATCTTCTTGTATCTCCTGTGGCAACTGCTTTATATAAATGAATGCTGTTATTTGGTGCATAAATGTTCATTATTGTTATCTTCACTGTGAAGTAAAACATTTAGCCTTATAAGTTTCCTTCTTTGTCACATTTAATGCTTTTTGCCTTGATATCTACTTTGTCTGAAATCAGGATTACTACTTTCTGCTCTCTTATTGCTTTCATTTCCCTGGTATACCTCTGTTCATTCCTTTATTTTCAGTCTTTCTAAATTACTTTGTTTTAAAAAAAAGGTGTGATTTATTGCATACGGCATGCAGTGAGTCTTTCTTTGTAAGCCAAAGTGAAACTCATTTTCTTTTAACAAGTAAGCTAAGCCCATTCCAATGTTTGGTCTCAACTCTGTCATATTATTATATTGTATTTACTATGTATATTTTGTTAGATTTGCTGTGTTTCTTTTCACGATGTTATTTCTTTGCTCTTTTAATTTTAAAATTTCATTTGGTATTTAAAGTTTCTTATTTTTGTTGTACTTAAACTTTTTCTTATTAAGGAAAAGTTTTATTCAAGTATAATATGCACGCAGAAAAGTACACAAATCTTAAGTGTATGGCTTAATGAACTTTCACAAAGTGAGGCACAAAGTTTCACACAATATTTCACAGAATATTGCCAGCACCCTAGAAGGCTCCTTCATGCCTCCTCTCAGCTATTACCCGCCCCCCAACAATTCTGACCTCAATCACCACAGATTCATTTTGCCTGTTTTTGACTCGTTTTTTTCCTTTGTGTGTGTGTGTGACTTCTTTTACTCAACACTGTGCTTATGAGATTGATTCACACTGTTTTGTAGAGCAATGTTCACTCTCATTGCTGTGTAGTATTTTATCGTGTGACTATACTATTTGACTCGACAGCAGTGGGTTTGGTTTTTTGGGTAAGAATAGTGCTGTAACAAACATTCTTCTATGTGTCTTGTAGATACTGTTGGTTATACACCTAAGAAGAGATTTCGAGTTTGTATGTTTAGCCAAACATATTTCCAAAGTAGGTATGCCAATTTACACTTTCACCAGCAAGGAATGAGAATTCCAATTGCTCCATGTCCTTGCCAATACTTAGTATCATCTGTATTTTTCATTTTAACCATTCTTGTGAGAGTGTTGTTGTATCACATTGTAGTTTTAATGTGTACAGGTAGAGAATATGGGTAAGGGCACTATGGGCAAAGAAAATAGGGTGAATAAGAGTTTGGAGGCAGGGAAGTACTTAACCTTTTTAAAATGCCCTTAGTCTCCTCTTTTCTACTGTTTAACTATCTGGTTTATCAGTTTTAATGATATTCTTTGACTCCCACCCACTGTCTAAGCAACAATCAATGAAATTATTCCACTTTTCTCTTTCCCTCTTCTTTCTGTTCCCATTTGTTTTAGTTGCATTATTTTCATTTTGCCAGAACATGTAACATTTACATATTTTTCTCCATTCCTGTCTCTACTTTAGTCTTAGGCCTACCATTAAATATAATAAAGGACTTGCCATCAGCCCTTTGCCAAAGTTACCTCAGTCAACTCTTGATTGGACAAAGAACACCGTATGGTACAGGGGTAGTATGAGTATGGCCTGAGGACTGGAACTGGTCTGGCACTTGTTTTTGTAAATAAAGTTTTATTGGAACACAGCCATGCCCATTTGTTTACATATTGTCTGTGGCAGCTTTTGTGCTTCGATGGCAAAGTTGAGTAAATATGACAGAGACCACATGGCCTGCAAAGTCTGAAATATTTACCATCTGCCCTTTACATAAAACATTTGCTAACTCCTGCTCCAGTAAATTTCTCAAGAAGGGTTTATAGGTACAGTATTCTGAGTTCTTCCATTTTTAAAACTATTTTTCTAAAGCCTTGCTACCTGAAGGACAGTTCGGCTAGATATAAAATTCTCCATTCACGTTCTCTTTCCTTATCTGCTGTCTCATAATGATAGCACTCAGCCCCTTACACTCACAGGGGACTAGGAGCCTGTGTCCACACCATCGTTAGGCTTGGAACCACAAGGAGTGAGTGGGGAATCGGAGCGAGGGCAGAGTGGCTGCCCTGGTTCTGGGAGGGGGTCCTGCCCCTCAACAGTCACAAGTTCCTGTGGAGCTTCCTGATCTTGTGGCAGCCCCTGCCATTGAGCCTTGCCCAACATGGGCACATGAGACAAGGTTGATAAACTGTATAGGCAAAGCTGCTCACAGGCCCGCCAGGGGGCCTCCCTGGGGAGGAACTGAGGGATTTGGGTCCAGCTATAGCTCCATGGTGATGAGCCACCAGTCCACTGTTTTCCAGCCTTGTCCACAGCACTCCCACAGGAGACTTGCTACATGCTCTGCTGACCTGACCCACCACCACTAATACTGTCACACAGGCAAGGAGTGTTCTCATGAAACCCTCCCACATTTTGGGCACTCTCACAGCCTTCTTTTCTAAAACGTACACAAACCATCCGTCCGTCTAAATTGTTGCTTTGTCCTGCAGTTGTGCAGGGGCTGACAGCAGCTGAGGTTGCATTTCTTGGACCTGCCCACTTATTCACTTGGGAAACTGAAACCCATCTCTCAGACTTCTGGCTCTTTTCTCATTTGCCATGACTTCTTAGAATCAATCAGCAGAGGCTCTGAGCTATCGTCTGTAGAGTTCTGCAGCAATTTGGATTGGATTTCATCTTGGAATGGGGGTCTGGACACTAAAAAAACCACGATGATAACAGTGATCATAAACATGACATATTTAGCACTTAGTATGGGCCAGGAGCTGTCCTAAGCGATTTATTTCTATTAACTCATATAATTCTCATGCCAACCCTATGAGGTACATTCTATCCTCATCCTCCATTTTACAGAGTAGAAAACACAGATCCAGAGGGCTTAAGGGGCCTGCCTGAGGTCCCCCTACTGGAAATATGGATGGGCTTGGAACCCAGGCATCCATGACACAGCTGCTTCCCTGGGGCCCTGTTTACCTTCTCACCATTCCTGAGCTCTCATGCTTTCTGAGTGCTTTCTTTCTACCTTTCCTGGTTTTAACCCTTCCTCCCTGTTGAAAAGTAGAAGTGGATTTGAGCACTGTTTGTTTAGCCTTAATGGGCGTATCTTTCCCAGTTTTTCCTACTTTAAAGGTTAGCTTAAAAAGCAACAGGAAGCTGTCTCTGTCGAATCCTCCTAAGCAGGGCTTGCCTGGTGGGCATCGCTGGCCTGGCCCAAGCTGTCATCTAAGGCTCCAAGCTCTCTCCTGCTTGCCGTTGGCCATGTGCCTCCCACCTCCCCTGGTGCTCTTGTGCTTGTACAGCTGGCTCATCCAGAGCCACTGGGGTAGCCCCTTGTCCTGTGTATGTCTCCTTTTTAATGTCTTGTTGGGTCTGTCCATGATTGTCCAGTCAGAATAGAATGTTCCAGAATTTCCCCTACATGCTGAGCTGTAGGGTCAGAATTAACTCTTCTTCGACCTTTATTAATTCTGTTTCCTTAAAACATAGGGATCTATGTGGAACCCTGCTCAGAGTTCCCTTTCCCAGCTGTGGCAAGTTGCAAAATGATATGATCAGTCTTTTTCCCAGTGTTTTTGTCACTGTCATACCAATGCCCCCTCTTTCCTGGTTTGTAAAAATTAAATTCAGAGTAACAAGCCCTTCCATCACATCCTTTATCTTCTGAGGGAAGAGCAAGTTGGGCAGTACATTGTCTGTAAACTTGGGGGTCTGGGTGCCTGGGACACCCCCCATTTTCAGTCCCCAGAGGTGCTGCTGTGCTAGACTATAGCCTCCTTGGAAGGCCCGCCTGCATTCTCTACTTGGTTAGGGTCTGGTCCCTGTACTCCTCCCCGCTCAGGGGCTGAGCTCTGGGCCTCCAGACCTCAGGACATGGATGACTGACTACCTTTCCCTCCCAGATTAGCCTGTACTCTTCCCACTGGAGGGTTTTGCTTCCGCTGTAGTATTCAAGTCATGGGACCCAATCCACCCAACCCACTTACTCTCACCATAATTCCTGAGTCAAAATTTCAAGTGATACCATCATGCCAGTGATTCTCAGCATGGTTACTGGACCAACACCAACGACTTGTTAGGAACGCAAATTCTCAGGTCTCCCTAGATCTACTGAGTCAGAAACTCTGAAAGGGGCCCAGCCATCTGGGCACTCACATGGCCTTCGGGTGATTTCAATGCAGTAAAACCACTGCACGTGCTATGAAAATGATCACAGAGGCCCATGTCCTGCGTCTGACCAGCTCTCTGGTTAAACACACCTAGCCTTGCATCACCTCTGTCCTCCTTGATGTCTCCCTGGGCAGGTGCCACTGCAATGCTTCTCCTGCCTGCTCTCAAGGTTCAGGACAGCGGTCCCTCCACCGTGCCCTCTTCTCAGCACGCAGACGAGGTCATGGGAAGGGCAGTGCCATCTGGATGAGTGCATGGTGCAGGCTGAAGCCCACTCACCACCTCCCTGGCACTGATTGTGGCTCTCCATGCTGTAAAAATTCCCTATAAATATAAGAAGTTCTTATATTTATATTCTTAATTCTTATAAATTTAAGAAATTACTTATCCTTCACCAGGCTCCTTCCTTCAATGGTTTATTTAAGTCCAAACGGAGGTTAGCAGACAGAAGTGCTGGCAGGACCCAGCATTTGACATCAATCCACATCAAACGTACCTTCATTGTTCTTACTTCCCACCACTCCAACCCCGGCTTCATAATGAGCCACCTGGGCCCAGCACATCTGTGAAGCTTCTCATCACCCACCTGTCCTGTAACCCAATCGGGCTTGAATGACGTGGAAAGCCTTTCATGGTCCCCTTTCCTCCTCGGGTCCTCCCCCCACCCTGCTGATAATATTATCTGAAGTTCAAAGATGCAGGGCTCAGAAACATTCATGAGATTGGAAACGAACCACTGAAGATTTTCCTGCTGTCTGATTTTACCCTGAAATACACATAAATTATACAAACTTGTTCTGACAAGAAGGAGAATGTCAGCATAGACCAGGACGTTCCCCTGATCTTTTATTACCTGGAAAAGATCAGCACGGGTTATTTAAGTCATATAGTTATACACTGTATTAAAAATGTGTGTGTGTGGAGTGTCTTAAGAAATGATGGATAATCCATAAAATGAGGTCCAACAGCTGGCTGATGTTTATCACTAACACAGTTTTGTAACTGAGCAGAGATGATGGTTTTGGCCAGCATTCATGGAGTGCTTATTTGGGGGTAAGGGATTTATAGGCATTACTTCACCTAATCTGCTCAAGACTTCTATGAGAGGGGTTCTCATTTCCCAGCTTTACAGATGGCGAGATCAGGTAACTTGCCCATGTGTCTGTACGTAGCTAGCCGTGGGGGCTGGGACGAGAGCCTGTGCCTGCCTCATCCGAGGTCGTGCCTCAAGAGCACCCACCTGAGGCTGCCCCAGTATAATCTGGAGAGAGCACCTCACTCGCCCTTTGATTAGCTAGTGACCCTAACACACTGTGTTCATTGATGCTCTACATGATAAGGATATCGGGATCTTGTTTTTGCTCCCAGCTTCTAAACAAATCTATTTAAATAAAGGCCATAGTAAAACATGACTGGAGTCCCTGGTTGGTGCAAATGGCTAATGTACTTGCTGCTAACCAAAAGGCTGGTGGTTCGAGTCTACCCAGAAGCCTCTCGGAAGAAAGACCTGGTGACCAACGTCTGAAAAACCAGCCATTGAAGACCCTCTGGAGCACAGTTCTACTATGACATACATAGGGTTGCCATCAGTTGGAATCAACCTGACAACAGCTGGTTTTTAAGACATGACTAGGTAAAGGGAGTATTAACAGGAGATTCCTGCAGGAGCTGAAGCCATGAGACTGGAACAGGAAGGGCTAGGGGAGGGGGAGAAGGCGGAGGGGTCAGGATCAGGGTCAAGTTCGGGGTCAAGACAGTCTATGGGCAGGATACGCATGGATATGGGCTGTACCTAGGGAGGGCAGATGATTTAGCCAGGGAATAATCAAGCACAAGCCAGGGCCCCAACCCAGCTCCGATGTCCACTCCCTTGTCACTGGCTAGTCTGTCCAGGCCACACACCTACCATCGATGGCTAAATGCTCACGCCACAAGAACGAAACCTCAGTTTTCAACATCGTGATTCTAACCACACTGACCAGGTATTCTAGGATGGTGAGGTACTTTCCCTCCACCAGGGACAAATGCTGATCATCTGCTCATCCATTCAAATTACTTACTAAGACCTCCTAAGGCCAGGTGCTGCTGGGCCCTGGGGACACGTGGCCCATGGTAAGCACTCTGCAAATACTTGCTGAAAGGATAAAACACAGACAAGGTCCTAGCACTTGTAGGGAAGAAAAGCCAGGAAAAGAACGGGAACAGTAAACAAAGGAACAAACAGAATCACACAATTTTAATGGGAGTGACAGAGCCTCCTGTCCACACTTGCATTTGGTCCAGGCTAATTCACTTGTTTGGCCGCAGTGGACGCCATGGGGGTGTCATCTGGGATTTGATCTCTGAATGGGCCGGTTAGCTTATTACCCAAGACATCTTGGACCTGGGCCACAGGCTGCTTCTCACTTGTTCATGCCCTGGTCAACCTGTATGTGCCACTGGTGACTGGAGAGGCAAGTGAAAGAATGTAAGGGTCCCTCCTAGCCCCACCTACCCACTACCAGAGATCAGCCGGCTCCGGGTCAAGAGTGCCATCATCTGGGTCATAGGCCAGCACCCCTGCCAGCAGCTCTCCCCGATCCCCAACACTCCATGCGTACCTAGGTTTCCTAGGAAACCACCTTCATATTAAACCCCTTCTGTGTGTGGCTGAGGTCCTGAATTTTCATTTCTTTTCCAGCACGGGTCTAGATAACACTACAAACAAGCCACGAAGCTCATGGGCTACAGCATCCTGAGAAACTGCCCTAGTGTTTAATTTCAGGACTTCCGGCCTCTGGCTGTGTCGTTCCCTGCCTGGGAAGCGAACCACCACATCTCGCCTCAGTTCCCTCTGGGCTGATGCCCCTTACAACGCCATCGGCTGCCTTTCTTTGTCACACATTTGAATGTCTACATGAGCACTTCTATGTCAAAATGTGCTGGTCAAAAGGCTTCTTTTTCCTGACATGGCACAAGCAGGTTGTACCGTATTTCAAAAAGAGCCTGGTGTAGCAGACAGTGCGTAAGACTCAAAGTAGGAGAACCTTGGTTTGAGTTCTACCTGCTACCGCCATGACCTTGGGAAAGTTAACGACCGAGCGCCTCAAAGTCCTCACCTATAAAATGTGGTGAATGCACCAACTTCCTGGGGTGATCATGGGGTTCACTATCCCCTGAGCCACTCTGGGGTCACAGTGAGCACCCAGACTGTGTGTCTCTGTCCTTTCCTCCCTCCTTACCTCGGGCAGTGTGGCCTGAACTGCTCACATCTGCTTTAGATTTCTGCTCCCTTCCCAGTTTCCATCTTGTCAAGTAGAACACAACTGAGCATTCAGAGTCTCCACTTTCGCAATGAATTCATTTTCAAGTATTCTTTTGAGAGGAAAAAGTCTCTCTAGAATTAACAGGATTAAATGAAACCCTCAGTGAGGCATCAGAGGAGCAAGCGAACAGGGTTTAATAAGCACCTCGTCCTGAACCCAGCACATCAGATCAGGTTATACCCCAGGAGGTGGAGCTTGAGTTTGCTGGTACAATTTGGGGGTTAAAACAACCAGGAGAAGCCCGGGTTTGGTGGCAGGTTGCACCACACCCAGTCACTAAGAGTTTGGAAAAAAGATCTCATGCATGGAGAATCACACAGCCACTGGTGCCGAACGTTCACATCCAAGAGTAACATTCCGCTGGCTGCTTTCTAACGAGTACACAGGGATTTTCCAGTACAGTAGCCCTCTTGCTAACAGACTGGGCCGCTCTAATTCTAGCTGGACACTACCAGTTGGGCAGTCTTTGTTAGTCTCGATTTGATCATGAGATCAACATCTCTCTCGATGTTTGGTGTGGATGACGTATCTGCAGTTTTTGCCTGCCCAGCTTTGTCTTCTTCTGATAAGAACACCTTTGGCTTCTGCATGAAGCAACGGGCAAAGTGGGCAAATCCCACCTCTGTTGCTAGCTGTGTGGTAAGGATCAGCATGAATCCAATTCCCAAAGTGTGGAGACAGATCCAGTCTTCACCTTCCCACTTCTCTATCCTTGTTTCTACTGCCCAAGTGCGCTTTCTCTCCGACCCTAGCCACCGGAGCTGGGTCATAGCTCACGAGTCAGAAGGACAACTTCTTTCAGACTGCCAAACAGGCCGACATCTGTCCCTGCTGGCTCTCACTGCCCCTGTGAGCTCATTAATTCACTGAAACAACTCGCAGACTTCACAGACGGTACACCACACTTATGGCTACAGATTTATTATAACCAAAAATGAAACAAACGAAGAGACACACAGGGCGAGGTCTGGGAGGGGCCATAGCCTTGAGCTTCCATGTCTCAAAGAAGGACAGACTATCCTCTCTCATGCATGGTCACCAGCCAGGAAGCTCATCTTAGCCTATTAGGAGCCCTGGTGATGCAGTGGTTAAAGTGCTCAGCTGCTAACCAAAAGGTTGGTGGTTCGAGCCCACCAGCTGCTCTCAGGAGAAAGATGTGGCAGTCTGCTTCCATAAAGATTTACAGCCTTGGAAACCCTACTGGGCAGCTCCACTCTGTCCTATAGGGTTGCTATGAGTTGGTATTTACTGGATGGCCGTGAGTTTGGTTTAGTGTTTTTTTAGGGCTCTTACTGGCCCTCCTATGTGGCCGTGATAGATTAAATCATGCCTCCTGAGGCTTAGTCAGCACTGGGCCCCAGGTGGTCCCTCTTGGTCTGGGCAGCCCCTACTTAATAGCATCAGGTGTGGTTGGACTCTCAGGAACCCAGAACAAAGGGCACATTGATTCCACACCTCACAGCTTTCCTTGGGTTGTTGACACCAAGGCAGCATGTGAGCTGAGGCTGGCTGATTAGACTTTCTCTCGGGAATTTGGATCTTGAGTGAAGGGAAAGCAGCCCAAGCGGAATCCTGGTGGCCCACAGGGCCCTGGTGACTTACCCAGTTTCCTGCCTTGGCAACCATTAATTCTTCAGCCTGTGCACTGGTTCCAATCCTGAGAGTCCCTCTCCAAGACCTGGTGTCACCCTTTCTTCAATTTTGGAAGCTTTCTGCCTCCTTTCCATCTAGTCTTCTCTTTTTGGTACCTTTTCAGAACTGGTTTCTGTCGTCTGGGATCAAAGAACCTTGACCCACAGGTTTCTAGAGTGTGGCCTTTTGCTTTACTAAAGCAGGACCTAATATGCTTTAGAAGCTGGTGGTGCCCTGACAACCTCTTTTGCATTTCCACGCTAGTAGCAAAAGCTTTGTCCCTGGGTGGTGCCAATGGTTAACACACTCAGTTATTAACAGAGAGGTGGGTAGTTCAAGTCCACTCGGGGTGCCTCAGAAGAAAAGCCTGGTGATATAATTCTGAAAAACCAGCCACTAAAAACCCTATGGAGTACAGTTCTCCCCTGACACGTATGGGGTTGCCATGCGTCAGAGCTGACTCGAGGGCAACTCGTTGGCAGCAAAGGCTTCAGACCACATTAGGAGGCTGGAGTCTCATTTGCAGTCAGGTCCTTAGCTCATCGAGGGTCTCCTTGCCTCCCACCGTGCTTAACCACCTGTTCACCGGGGAGAAGGGGTTGGTTGAGTTTACTTTTCCAGTGGAGGGGCTGGGTCACCCCTGAACCTGCTGAGAAGCTCCAGGAAGGAATTTTTCTGGGAAACAGCACACATGGCAGTGTCTTGTGGGGACTCCCAAAACACAGTGGGACCTCGAGTGTGTCTGAGGACTGTGCAGGAAGGAGCCCCACGGGGCTCTGTCTAACCCGGCAATTCTCGAACCGACGTGACCACAGAATCCAGTGTTCGTCCAGACCTGCCATGGGCTGCACTCTGGGAAACGCTGCTGTGACCGGGGTCAGAGTGCACACTCGGGCAGAAGGCTGTGTGACAGGAGGTACAGCTTTGTCATAAGCTGTGTGACTCACAGTTTGCTGTCTCGGCCTCCATTAATTCCTCCTCGCTGCCCTTTCGCCCAGTTTCTGATGTGGCCATTGCTATCTTGTCACAAAGTCTCTCGATAGCTGTCATCTCTAACCAGCCCTACCAGCCATGCCCCATGCAGTTCCCATGATAAAAACCCATTACCATCTTGTAACCCAGTCTCTCAGCGGTCATAGTTATTTCTTGCCCCTCCCAGCCATCTCTCACATGATTCCCTGCAATAAAAAATTTCTCCCTTTTCCTGGGCTAATGCACCGTTGTTGTTGTTGTTGTTAGGTGCCGTCGAGTCGATTCTGACTCATAGTGATCCTACATACAACAGAACAAAACACTGCCCGGTCCTGCATCATCCTAATGCACCAGAAGCTTTTATCTGACCAACAAGACATCACACCAAACCAAACTTCTTACTGTCGAGTCTATTCTGACTTCTAGAGATCCTATAAGACAGAGTAGAACTGCCCCACAGGGTTTCCAAGGCCGTAGTCTTCACAGAAGCAGACTGTCACATCTTTCTCCAGGGGCCAGCTAGTGGGTTTGAACCGCTGACCTTTCAGTTAGCGGAACACTTAACCACTGTGCACCGGGCTCCTTCAATGCACACTAAGCTCAAGACCCCATCCCGCTTGCCATACATAAGCTCTCTCCTTTGGTTCCAGCTTGTCCCTGGGTGCAACCCCGTTTGGCCTTGTGTCCAGATGCGCCGTGGTTTCCTCCATGGGACCTGTGAGTACTAAATTCTATTTGCCTTCTGGCCTTCCTATACGAGTCTCACTTCCTCATGCCACACCTGACAGTCCATCCACAGGCCCTCCTTGGGTCAAACTTAATATCAGCTTCAGCTTCCAAAGCATCATAAACCGTCTGTGGAATGTGGACAGCCCTGGGTCCTGGACGTCACTGGGAGCTGGACCAAGGACACACGCTAAACACCGCTGTAGAAGAGCTGTATTTGTAGCCTTGGCTGTATTTGTGTGTCAGGGTTGAATTGTGCTCCACAGGGTTTTCAATGGCTGATTTTTCAGAAGTAGATCACCGGGCCTTTCTTCCAAGGCACCTCTGGGTGACTTGAGCTACCAACCTTTCAGTTAGTGACTGAGCACATGAGCCATTTGCACTACCCAGGGGGGAAGCCTTTGCTACCAGCCTGATAGATCTCACGTGAAAAGACTTCCTCAGGGAGGGTCCCACGCAGAACGGGGGATAGGGTCAAGTTTGGCTTTAGGCTGGGCTGCCCGCCCCCCTTCTGCGCCCTGCTCCCTTGTGTGCCCAAAACCTGCATATAATCTTTATTCTCCATATTAAAGCCTCTCAGAAATATTATTCAGACATCAAAAGGAATAAAGTGCATGCTACAATGGGATGAACCCCCAAAAAATCATGCCAAGTGAAAGAAGCCAGACACAAAAGAACACAATACTGTATGATTCCACTTCTACGAAGTATGTAGAATAGGTAAATCCATAGAAACAGAAAGCAGATTGGTGGTTTTCAGGGGCTAGGGGAAGGGGGCACTGGGGACTGGCTGCTTAATGGTTACGGGGGTCTTCTTTTGGGGTGAGGAAAACAGTTTGGAACTAGATAGAGGTGTTGGTTACACAACATTGAGAATGCACTGAACGCCAGTGAATTTTTCACTTTAAAACAACAAAATTTTATGTGATATAAATTTCACCTCAGTAAAAAATAAAAATGAGGGGAAAAACTCCTTTCTCAGAAAAAATCATTCCCACACAGGGGAATTGCTAGCCAGGTTAAATCTTTTCCTTTCCAGGGCACTGAAGAAATCCTTCATTTGCTCCTTCCTTGATGCAGTGGCCTTCCCCTGGTTAACCTCCTTAGCATAATAAGCATGCATACACAAGGCTGGAAGGTCACCTGCCCTGCACCAGGGGAGCTGCTGGTGTCTCGCAGGGAGCACGCCTGTCCCCCCGGCCTGAGGACAATGCTGTGCACTACAGGGAAACTCTAAGCACTTGGAACATTCATCAAAAGAAGGCCCTGGAAAAACTGAGGAAGCTTAACCTTCTAAAACGTACTCTGAACACAGGCCAGGCCTCCAGCCTTGCCTCCCTCACATAGTCAGGAATCACACAAAACAAATTCCACAAGGCTGGCTCTTACAGGCACCCTCTGAAGATTTATGGATCTAACGTAGGCGGGGTCTTTCCAGAAAAGTCCAAGTGGTTTCTTAGTGAGGAACAGATGCAAAATACTACCAAAAGGGATGTGCCAGGTTTATTTTAAAAAATTAGTAATAGTGCTGGAGTGTTTCCAGAATACATACATTACTTACGGAAGAATTATCCTGTCTTTTGAACTGGTCCTCGCCACGGCTTTTATCAAGGTTTTATTTTAATTGTCTGACAGTGTGTGATGTTTGCTTATTCTTATCCTAATGATTCTGTATTGGGCTTTGGGCAAGAGCAACCAGCGACAAGGAGAAATGGAGGGATGCCGCATTTTCAGAGTAAGATTTTATGGATTGGGGCAAAAAAGTCCAGGCAGTGAGTGGAAGACAAGTAGAGCCTGCTGCTGAGTTGAGGGCAGGTTGGCATGGTTCGTAAGGACACCTGAGCAGGTATTCCTAGCCCTGGAGACTGGCCTCTCTTTCAGTCTACATTTTGCAAAGCCATTTTTTACCTCGTCCAGTACTCACCAAAACTCTGAGGGGAGGGCAGATACTAAATAGCCAATGACAAATCCTTTGGAAACATGGTGGTATGTGGTATAAATATTACAAAGAAATGAAGAAGTAAATAAGTAGACATATAAACAAATGGTATTGTTATACTCTTCATTTTATGGCTGCATAAGTTACTGCTTAAAGAAAGACGGCCACCCTCCACCAGGAAGACTCAGAAGGCCTGAGGAGACTTGCCTCCTGATTCCAAATCTAACCTGCCTACCTGGGGGACGTCTCCAATTTGATGCTAGGGGTGGCTTTTCTGTGAGACCACAAAGATGAAGGCTGGCTTGGAGGGGAAGTGTTTCAGCCTCATTTGCTAGGATTTTTGGGAAACGGCAGCTGTTCTGTGTTGTTGTTAGTTGCTGTCAACTCGACTCTGACTCATAGCAACATAAGGTTGCTGTGAGTCCTGCCTGGTCCTGCACCATCTTCGTGATTGTTGTTATGTTTGAGTCTATTGTTCTGGCTCCCGCGTCAATCCATTTCACTGAGCATTTCCCTCATTTTCACTGACCCTCTACTTTACCAAATATGATGTCCTTTTCTAGCGACTGGTCTTTTCTAATGACGTGCCCAAAGTAAGAGAGCCAATCTTCTGCCATCCTTGCTTCTAAAGAGCATCATGGCTGTATTTTTCCTAAGACTGATTTATTTGTTCTTCTGGCAAACAAGGTATGTTCAATATTCTTCCTCAACACCACAATTCGAAGACATCAATTCTTCTGTCCTTTTTCACTGTCCAGCTTTCACATGCATACAAGATGACAGAAAAGACCGTGGCTTGTGCCAGGTGCATCAAAGTGACACGTTTGCTCTTTTAAAACTTTGAAGAGGTCTTTTGCCGATTTGCCCAATGCAATATGTCATTTGATTTCTTGACTGCTACTTCAGTGGACATTAACTGTTGATCCAAGTAAAATGAATAGTTGAAAACTTCAAATTTTTCTCCATTTAACATGATGTTTATTGGTCCAGTTGTGAGGTATATTGTTTTCTTCATGTTCAGTTGTACTCCATACTGAAAGCTGTATATTTGACCTTCACCAGTAACTGCTTTAAGTGGTCTTCATTTTCAGCAAACAAGGTTGTGTCATCTGCATATTGCTGGGTGTTAATAAGTCTTCCTCCAGTCCTAATACCCTGTTCTTCATATAGTCCACGTATTTCACGCATTTATCTTATTACAAAGCACAACAGAGGAGAGGAGTAAAGGAAATGAGAAGAGAGCCCAGAAGAAAAGTCCAACTCACACAGGGTCCACTGAGGGCAACTGGCTGGACCAGTCAAATTCTCACTTTTCAGAATCGTAACTAGAGGGCAGAGGAGAAAGGTAGCATTTTGTAAGGGGAGAGGCTGAGATACGGCAGTCTGGGCTATTAAAGTAGGATGCACTGATGTCTCTGTCAGAGCCCTGGTGGCGTAGTAGCTGAGAGCTTGGCTGCTAACCCAAAAAAAGAGGTTGGCAGTTCAAATCCACCAGCCACTTCTTGGAAACCTTATGGGACAGCTCTACTCTGTCCTATAGGGTCACTGTGAGTCAGACTGAACGGAAACAGGTTTGGTTTTTGGTTTTGATGCTTGCTTCAAGGGACACTTATGACATTCCAGCCGAGGCTCCTGTCTGTACTGAGCTCTGGGATGTGGGTCGTCTGTCAGTCCCTGTACTTACGGGAACCCACAGAAGGCCTCTCCTCAGGGTTCCAAGGTCCTGAGATAATAAGTGTGCACTTTCTTGTGCTTTTATTATTTTTTTTGTAACAGCTTTATTGAGATAGAACTCACATACCATACAATTCACCCATTTAAAGTGTACAATTCTTTTTTTTTGCCATTAATTTTACCATCTCAAAAAGAAATTCCATATCCTTTGTTTTCTTTCAACAATGCTTTATAGTTTTCACTTCGCACTTCTATTAAATTTATTCCTAAGTATTTTATTCTTTTTGATGTCATTGTAAATGGAATCCTTTCCTGAATTTCATTTTTGGAATGTTCACTGAATATAATTTATTTTTTTTATTGTACTTTAGGTGAAAGTTTACAGCTCAAAGTTAGTTTCTCATACAAAAATTTATATACACATTGTTATGCGACCCCAGTTGCTATCCGTATAATGTGACCGCACATTCCTCCTTTCCAGCCTGGATTTCCCATGTCCGTCCAATCAGCTCCTATCCCTTTCTGCCTTCTCATCTTGCCTCCGGACAGGAGATGCCCTTTTAGTCTCGTGTATCAACTCTAAGAAGCACGCTCTTTATGAGTATCATTTTTTGTCTTATAGTCCAGTCTATTCTTTGTCTAAAGAATTGGCTTTGGGAATGGTTTTAGCTCTGGGTTAATAGAGAGACTGGGGGGCATATCTTCTGGGGTTCCTCCAGTCTCAGTCAGACCATTAAGTCTTGTTTTTTTTTCTAGAATTTGAGTTCTGCATCCCACTTTTCTCCTGCTCTGTCAGGGACCCTCTGTTGTGTTCCCTGTCAGGGCAGTCATCGGTGGTAGCTGGGCACCATCTAGTTCTTCTGGTCTCAGGCTGATGGATTCTCCGGTTTATGTGGCCCCTTTTGTTTCCTGGGCTAATATTTCCCTTGTGTCTGGTGTTTTTCATTCTCCTTTGCTTCAGGTTTTGCTTCAGGTGGCTTGGGACAAATTGATGCATTTCAGATGACTGTTTGCTAGCTTTTAAGACCCCAGGTGCCACCCACCAAAGTGGGATGTGGAACAATTTCTTAAAAACTTTGTTATGCCAGTTGACCTAGATGTCCTCTGAAACCACGGTCCCCAGACCCCCACCCCTGCTACACTGTCCCTCGAAGTGTTTGGTTGTGTTCAGGAAACTTCTTAGCTTTTGGTTTAATCCAGTTGTGCTGACTTCCCCTGTATTGTGTGTTGTCTTTCCCTTCACCTAAGATGGTTTTTATATATTGATCTGGTATCCTGCAAACTTGCTTAACTAGTTTACTAGTTCTAATAGTTTTTTTAGTGGTTTCTTTAGGATTTTCTACATACAAGATCATTTCACCTGTAAATAGATAGTTTTACTTCTTCCTTTCCAAGCTGGACGCCTTTTACACCTACTTCTCACTTATCAACTGTCTTATTATCTGACATTTTACATTTATGACAATAGTAAAAAATCGACTATCTGACTCTTTTAGGCACTAATGACATACATCTGGCAGTAACAAACACTGAGGTGTGAGGCAAGAGTAAAACTGGCTGTGATGGTTAAGGTTATGTGTCAACTTGGCTGGGCCATGATTCTCAGTGGTTTGGCAGTTATGTCATGATGTAATTTGGCAGTTCCATAATGATGTAATTTAGCAGTTATGTAAGGCTGTAACTCGGCAATTATGTAATGATGTAGTCATTTTCCATTTTGTGATCTGATGTGGTCATCTTCCATTTTCACATAACATTGACTTTTGCCGAATGACCTGGTGTTTGAAATTTAACCATGTTGATAAGTGAGGAGTGGGTGTATTTCATTTTCTCACCTAATTGCCCTAGCTAGAACCTTCAGTACAAAGTTGAATAAAAGTGGTGAGAATAGATATCCCAGTTTTGCTCCTGATCCTAAGGGGAAAGCATTCAGTCTTTCATCATTAAGTGTGACATAAGCTGAGTTTTTCATAGATGCTTTATCAGGTTGAGGAAGTTCCATTCTATTCTTAGTTGTTGACTGTTTTATCATGAAAGGTGCTTGAATTTTGCCAAAGGCTTTTTCTGCATCTACTGATAAGATTTTAAAACATTTTATTCATATGGTATATTACATTACATTGATTTCTGGATGATAAACCAATCTTGCATTCCTGGGTAAGTCCCACTTGGTCTCAATTTGCTAGTATTTTGTTGAGGATTTTTGTATCTATACTGATATACTGATATTGGTGATATTGGTCTGTAGTGTTCTTTTCTTTTGATGCCTTTGTCTGGTTTTAGTATCAAGGTAGTATTGGCCTTATAGAATGAATTGGGATATATTCCTTCCTCTTTTACATTTTGGAAAAGTTTGTGAGGAATTGGTATTAATTCCTCTTTAAAGGTTTGGCAGAATTTACTGGTGAAGCCATCTAATTCAGGGCTTTCTTTTGTGGGAAAGTTTTTGATTACTGATTCAATCTCTTTACTTATTGTAAGTCTGTTCAGAGTTTCTATTTTCTTCTTGATTTAGCTTCAGTAGTCTGCATCTTTCTAGAAATTTGTCCATTTTATGTAAGTTACCTAGTTTCCTGGCACACACTTGTCATAATATTCCTTTATAATCATTTTTGTTTCTGTAAGGTCAGTAGTAGTATCTCTTTTTCCCTGGTTTTAGTAATTTGAGTCTTGTTTTGTCTTGGCCAATCTAGCTAAAGCTTTGTCAACTTTGTTGATGTCTTCAAATAACCAACTTTTGGTCTTGTTGCTTTTCTCTGTTGTTTTTATATTATTTCATTAATTTCTGCTCCAATCATTTTTATTTCCTTTCTTCTCCTTACTTTAGCTTTAGTTGCTCTTCTTTTCCAGTATCTTAATATGGAAGGTTTGGTTACTGATTTGAGGTATTTATTTTTTAATATAGATGTTTACAGTTATAACTTCTCTCTAAACACTGCTTTTGCTGTATTCTCTAAGTTTGGGTGTGTTGTGTCTTTGTTTTCATTCATCTCTAAGTATTTTATAATTTCCCATGTGATTTCTTCTTTGGATCATTGATTATTTAGGAGTGTGTTGTTTAATTTCCACGTTTGTGAGTTTCCAAAATTTCTCCCTGTTACTGACTTCTGATTTCATTCCATTTTTGATCAGCACACATACTTTGATTATTTCAATCCTTTTACATTTGTTGTGGCATATACAATGGTCTAGCATATGGTCTATTCTGGAGAATGTTCCATGCACACTTGAGAAGAATGTTTATTCAGTTGTTGTTGAGTGGTTGATTGTAAGGTCTAGTTGGCTTATAGTGTTGTTCAGGTCTTCTTTTTCCTAGTTGATCTTTTATCTAGTTTTCTTTCTTTTTTTAAATCTATTATTGAAAAGGTGGTATTAAAGTCTCTAATTATTATTGTTAAATTATCTATTTCTCCCTCCATCTGTTGGGTTTTGCTTCATGTATTTGGGGGCTTTGTTGTCAGATGCCCGTATTTTTATAATTGTTATATCTTCTTATGAATTGAGATTTTTATCATTATAGAGTACCCCTTTTATCTCTAGTAACACTTTTTGCTTTAAAATCTGTTTTGTCTGATATTGGTATAGTCACTTCTGCTCTCTTATGGTTGCTGTTTGTATGATATAACTTTTTTCATTCTTTTACTTTCAATGTATTTATATATAAACATACACTTTAATGAGAAAAGAACAATCCTTCCCTAGAATAAATTGCTCCTATTTGTGGACTGTCCATTCTGTGAGAGAGCCAGTCCATGCAAGACTCTGTCAGGAACTGGCCTTCCTTAGCCCCAAAAGGAAAGAACTGTTCTGGGTGACTGCTACCAGGTATACCTCAAGCTCATTTCTAAAACCTCTCCAGAGATCTTGCAAGTTAGGAATCTTTCTGTTGTCTCTTTCACTGCAGAGCCATTCCTTCTATGGTCTGACATTCATTCTAGAACCTAGAGAATACATCTTTCCCCCTTAGTTCTAATATGTCATTTTGTCATCTGGGTTTTTTGTTTTTTATGTTTTCCTTAAACTGAGTTTTATCTTTTTCCTTTCCAGTAATTTTGACATAAAAATCAAATATAAACATTAAGTGCTCAATGCTCTTTATGTTTTATTACCCAGAAAAGTTGGAAATTGAGAAGAACTTCTAGGGTCTACATGCAAAGTGTTTCCCAACAGGAGAAATCCTATCACCTGTGAAACTGGTATCTGGGAATTCTCTTGCTGTCTGTAATGATCAAAGGGAAGGATGTATCATCCAAGGGTTAAGGGTGGAGAGAAGGAAGAAAACACCAGAATTTCCGAATTCCAAAAAGCACTGTGAAAGTGCTTTATCTTCTTCCATCTTAAATGTTTCCTAATTTAGATAAATAAGGAACGGCTTTAAAATTTTCTAATTTAATTAAATTACAGGTGAGATGTAGAATTTGGGTAGTATCAAAAAAAAAGTTTTAGAATTCAGCTAATGTAAGTTTCTTATTGCCTTTCACATACCAGATAAGATACGTAGTAGACCAATGGTGCTATTCACAATTTAAGTTACCTATTTTATTTTAGAGGAAAGCACGGAAGAAAGTATTTAACTTTTGGATTAGATAGAAATAAATTAAACAATGGTATCTTTTCATATCTTGACTATGGCAAAAGACACACGTGTTCCAGGCTTCGCTCTTAAGTCATCATCACACACGTACACATGGAACGTGCTTTCATAAGGAAAGAGGGATTCTATTCATTCTTAACTCAAAGTAAGGCCAGCCTCGTTAAGATAACTGAGCAAGAAGGATGAATTTAAAAACCATATACACTTCCTTGCAGATGACTATTTAATTCAATTGCCAGTAAGATGTTGAATGTTCTTTAATGAATCACCCTAATCCAATGTACAGTACAGCATGTACTGCCTGGGAAGAAGTTCAAATCATAAATACTATACGGAAATATAACGTGCAATGGCCTTCACAAGTAGCCAATATGCTCTAAAAGCCTGCAGACACGTGAAATCTGGTAATTCTGGAGTTGTGTGGCCCCAGGAAATGTCCTCTCACTGGCAGCCCCTGCCTCCTTGTTCCAGGACTAGCTGGGGCTGAGTCTTAAGGGGCTGGCACACAGCGTTGCTCTTTGGTTGCTGGATGGTGGTAGGGGCCTCTTCCCTGCAAGCTATGGTCAGCAAGGTGAAGGCTTCTGGCCACAGTCATAAGAGCTGAGCTGATCTGTGAGTTCTGCCTCTCTTGCCAATGTCAAGGCCAGGTTTGCCGACATGTTTGTGTTGGTGTGTGAGATGCTGGAAAGAGGCCATCTGCCCTGTGTCAGGTTCCAGATTCCACACGGCTATGGCAGGGCTTGGAGAAGTATCCACAGAGCTAGGCACAGGATTAGAATAAAGAGGTGCTAATTGTGTGTAGTTGGGGAGGCAAAGGAAGCTTTTGGAACTCAATGGAAAAAGAGGGTCAAAGAAAACTAAGGGTAGATCAGGGGAAATAAAACACAGGGGAAAAGACAAATCTCTCTTTTTTTTTTTTTTTAAGGGCAAAGAGTAACAGTCATAAAGAAAGGCTCATTCACCTTGCCAGATTCAACAGTGGGTTACAGTTTGGCCTTTTAAATACAGTTCATGCTGTTGGGTTCTTGGGCTCTCTGTCCTCTAGTCATGCTACCCAAACTGAAAAAGTCATTGTTCTCCAGATCCTACACATCTCCAAAAGGTGTTTCTGATAAATGTACCCTATCCCCACCTCACCCAAGGGCAGTTTTTACTTAGCAAGTGTATGCAGACCCCAAGAGTAAACCTCTTCCCCATTTTCTACCATGCACTTTCTAATGTCAATCTCTCCACTCTTCTTCACTTACTAGCCAAAGCCCATATTACTATATGTTCTTAAGAAAGATTCATGACACTAGATCATGCTGTGCAATAATTCAAATTTTATTGTCCAAATATACACATATTATTTGCCATATATATATACACACTTATATGTATATATATATAGTTAGAATTTGCATGGGTTTTAAAATCTATCAACAGATCATACATATCTTTAGCCAAGCAATAAACATCCTGTATGAGCCATGAAACTTGATTTTTATATGTTTATCTTAAGAAACAGTACATGATCAGGGGGTTCAGAACAAACAAATAACCAACAAAGGAAACCAGCCTAGTGCAGGAATTCAGGCATTTCCTTTCCAAACTCTGAGGCAAATTCCAGGTGCTGTCTTTTCTTCTATCAATTTCATTTTCCCCCCATTATGGAAATCACTCACTTTTACATCTGATTCCCATGATTTTATAGAGTCAGGAAGGGAATGAAAAGGGGTAGGATAGAGAGGAGAGAGTGAGAAACCTAGTATTTATAAAGTTACATGAGAGCAAGGACTTCGTCTGTCTTCCTCACCCTAAACACTCTGGCACCTGGAACAGGGCCTGATGAATGGGAAGGTGCTCAATACAATAGGTGTTGAATGAACCAATTTACTAAAGGTGTACTAGGGAGCCCTGGTGGCACAGTAGTTAAGTGCTTGGCTGCTAACCAAAAGGTTGGCAGTTCAAACCCATTAGCCTCTCTGCAGGAAAAGATGTGGAGTCTGCTTCCATAAAGATTACAGTCTTGGAAATCCTATGGGGCAGCTCTACTCTTTTCTATAGGGTCGCTATGAGTCAGAATCGACTTGATGGCAATGGGTTTGGTTTTTTTGGTATGTGTCCAGGGCTGTACCGGATCCTTTTAAAGTGAGAGTAATTAAAACAGCAATAAAGAGTAACTCAGTGGAGTGATGTACTCTTCTCTGTATCAAAAGAAAATGCATCCCCTGAGCCAGTACCTTCAGGGTCTGGGCTCAGGCTGAGTGTGTGGTCCAAGCACCCCAATGGGCAAAACAAGAGGAAAGAAGGTCAAAGAAGAAATCACAAGGGGAATTAGAAAGTACTTAGAGATGAATAAAAATGAAAGCATAGCATACCAAGCTTATGGGGTATAGCAAAGGCAGTGCTCAGAGAGAAATTTATAACTATAAATGCCTACATTAAAAAAGAAGGAAACTCTCAAAGCAATAACTTAACTTTACGCCTTTAGGAACTAGAAATGGAAGAGTACACTAAACCCAAAGCTAGCAGAAGGAAGGAAATAGTAAGGATTAGAGCAGAGATTAATGAAACGGAGAACAGAAAAACAACAGAGTAAGACTAGAACAAAACTAGAAGTTCGTTCTTTGAAAAGATCAATAAAATAAAAAACTTTTAGATAGACGGACAAGGAAAGAAAAGAAAAGGCACAAATAACTAAAATCAGAAAAGAATGTGAGGACATTATTACTGATCATACAGAAACAAGGATTATAAGGGAGTACTATAAACAATTATATGCCAGCAAATAGGTAACCTAGATAAAATGCACAAATTCCTAGAAGCATACTAACTAAACTGACTCAAGAAAAAATAGAATATCCCAACAGACCTATAATAAGTGAAGAGATTAAATTAGTAATCAAAATCCTCCCAACAAAGAAAAGTCCAGGACCAGATGGCTTCACTGGTGAAGTCCACCAAACATTTAAAGAATTGAAACCAATTCATTTTAAACACTTCCTAACTCATTCTACGAGGCCAGCATTACCCTGATCCCAAAGCCAGATAAAGACACCACAAGAAAAGGAAATTACAGACCAATATCCCTTATAAGTATAGACGTGAAAATTCTCAACAAAACATCAGCAAACCAAATCTAACAGCATATTAAAAGGATTATATGCCATGACGAAGCAGGATTTATCTCAGGGATGAAAGGATGGCTTAATACAAGGAAATCCATCAATGTACTGGAATATACCACAGTAAAAAAACAAACATTAAAAAACAACAACACATGCTCATCTCAACTGATGCAGAAAGACATGTGACAAAACCCAACACCCTTTCAGGATAAAAAATATTCAATAAACTAGGAATAGAACGGAAATTGCTCAATCTTATCAAGGGTATTTATGAAAAACCCACAACTAACATCAGGTTCAATGGCGAAAAACTGAAAGTTTTTCCCCTAATATCAGAAACAAGACAAAAATGTTGACTTTGACCACTGGTATTCCATACTGTAATGGAAGTTCTAGACAGAGAAATTAGGCAAGAAAAAGAAATAAAAGACAGCCAAACAAAAGAAGTAAAACTATCACTATTTGCAGATGACATGACCCTGTAAATAGAAAATGCCAAAGAATCCACAAAAAATCTATTACAACTAGTAAATCAGTTCAGCAGTGTTGCAGGGTACAAGATCAACACACGAAAAAACAGTCTGCTTTCTCTACACCAGTGTTGAACATTCAGAAAAAGAAATTAAGAAAACAATTTCATTCACAATAGCATACCTAGGAACAAACTTAACCAGGGAGATGAAAGACTTGTACCCGAAAAACTACGAAACATTGCTGGAATAAATTAAAAGAGACCTCAATAAATGGAAAGATATCCTGTGTTCATTGATTGGAAGATTTAATATTGTTAAGATGTCAATACTAACAAAAGCAGTCTATAGATTCAATGCAATCTCTATCAAAATTCCAACAGTCTTTTTTTGCTGAAATGCAAAAGTCAATCCTAAAATTCCTGTGGAGTTGCAAAGGGCCCGGAACAGTCAAAACAATCTTGAAAAGGAAGAACAAAGTAGGAGGACTTACACTTCCCAATTTGAAAATGCATTACAAAGCTATAGTAATCAAAACACTATGGTGCTGGTATAAGAATAGACATTTAGGCAAATGAAATAGAATTGAAAGTCCAGATATAAACCCATGCACATATGGCCAACTGATTCTCAGCAAGAGTGCTAAGTTCATTCAATAGGGAAAGAGCAGTCTCTTTAATAAATGGTGTCGGGATAACTGGATCTCTATATACAAAAGAATGAAATTGGACCCGTATCTCATAGCATACATGAAAACTAACTCAGAATGGATCAACAACCCAAATATAAAATCTAAAACCATAAAATTCTTAGAAGAAAACATAAGAGTAAATCTTCAAGTCCTTATATATGACAACGGATTCTTAGATTTTACAATAGCAAAACCACAAGCAACAAAAGAAAAAAAATAGATAAATTAAACTGCATCAAAATTACAAACATTTGTGCATCAAAGGACATTATCAGAAAAGTGAAAAGAGACCCAGCAATTTTACCACTAGGACTATACTCAAGGGTCTTGAAAGCAGAGACATGAATAGACATATACACCAGTGTTTGTTGCAGCTGTTCCCAATAGCCAAAATGTGGAAACAACCTAAATACCCACCAGCAGATGAATGGATAAACAATATGTGGTACATACATATAATGGAATACTACTCAGCCATGAAGAGAAATGAAGTTCTGATACATGCTACAACATGGACGAGGCTGAAGATGATATGCTGAGTGAAATAAGTCAATCACAAAAGAACAAATATTGAATAATCTTATTTATATAAAAAGACAAGAATAAGCAAACGTATCTCTGAATGGAGGCGTGGGTTAGAGCCCTGGTGGCACCGTGGTTACGTGTTGAGCTGCTAGCCTAAAGGTTGGCAGTTCGAATCCACCACTCCCTCCTTGGAAGCCCTATGGGGCAGTTCTACTCTGTCCTATAGAGTCGTTACGAGTCGATGAGTGGTTGCTAGTAGAGGGGGAAAGGAGAGGTTATGCTTATGGAGCACTAAGTTTCTGTTTAAGGTGATGGGAAGCTGGCATTGATTAAGGGTAAGAGTTTGTGGTGCAATGAATCACTTAATATGGCCCTTCTAGCCACGGTCTTTGTGACTCACACAAAATGATTGAGCGGGACTATGCATATAAGATATATGAAACCTGTGATGCTTGGGGTTATGTGTCAAATTGGCTAGGCCACGATTCCCAGTACTGTGTGGTTGTCCTCCGTTTTATGTGTTATGGATCCTGACTCCTATATGTCGATGATGTAGGGTTGGTGTAAGGTGTGTCTTGAGTCACAGCTTTGCAGGAGGACGTGGCTCAAGCCCCACTCTTACTGAAGTTATGTCCTCTCGTGGGGTGTGACCTGCATCTAAGATATATATATATGTATGCCCTGGTGAGGCTCTCTCTCTCTACATCTGGATCCCCTGTCTAGTTTGTGATCTATTGACCTTCCCAGAGGCCTGCTGACTGACTTGACAATTCTGGGATTTGCCAGCCTCCACTGCCCGTTGGGCTGGCAGCCTATTGTGTGACCTGATTCGCCAGCTTCCGCAGCCTTGTGAGCCAGCAGCCTGTGGTCTTAACTGCTGGTTTGGGTTCGTCAGCTCCTGCAGCCACATGAGTTGGGAGAAGACTATGCCTGACCCGTGAATTTGGGACTTGCCAGCCTCCACAACCACGTCAACTATTTCCTTTATACGGTTTGTGTTGCAGTGATTGACGCAGCCCAAAGACAGGAGGGAGAGTGCTGAGGGAAGAGGGAGTAGTTGATGTTAGAGATGATGGAGTGGTACAGCAGCTTGGAAAAGTTGGACATTCAGGACATCTTTAACCTCTGCCTCGTAGGAACTAGCTCTGCGCTGATCCTTATAAAAGAAATTATTCATTTAGTGTTGCATAGCCAATTAATGTAATTGATATCAGTACTATATTTTACCCAAATAATGCACATTTTCTGCCTTTGTTTGCCGGCCACGCCCTCTACCTGCCCCCCCCCCCCACCCCTGCAGGATTTTTGCAAGTGCACTATGCTAATTTTTTTACAGCCAATGTGTGGAAGAGGGCTGGCATGGCAGTGCTTGTGAGGATGCCTCTTCGGGGGAGGGCATGGCCAGCAAACAAATGTACAGAGTGCACGTTATTTGCAGAAAAATATGGTAAGTTGTACTCCTGTAAAACACTGAATAGGCAAATGTTGTATGATATATATATTTACAACAACAAGAAGAGGAAGAGCAGCTTCTGAGGCTCCTTACATATACCCAAATCCCTCGTGAGATTTGGTTTTTTGGTTTGGAGGCTTAAGGTCATGGTTTCATGTGACATCCCAGTTAATTGGCCTAAGATCGTGTTTAGTGCTTCTCTTCTACCTCCTAGTTCACTGCGTAGTGCCTGGGGTCTTAAAAGCTTGCAAGGGGCCACAGGTACAACAATTGGTCTCTCTTTGCCCGGAACAACAGAAAACAGAGGAGAGCCAAAAATGTTCCAGCAATTCCACTCCTGAGTATATATATACCCAAAAGAATTGAAAAGAGAGACTCACATAGATACACTAATGTTCACTGCAGCATTATTCACAAGAGGCAAAAGGTGGAAACAACCCACGTGTGTCCACCAACAGATGAATAAACAAAATGTGGTATGTTTATACAATAGAATATCACTCAGCCATAAAGACAAAGAAAGTTCTAAGACATACATGACATGAACAGACCTTGAAAACATTATGCTAAGTGAAAAAGTCAGACACAAAAGAACAAATATTGTATGATCCTACTTATATCAAATATCTAGGCTAGTTAAATGCATAAGTGATTACAGGGCCTGGACAAAGGGGAGGAATGGGGGGCTATTGCTTAACGGGAACTAAGTTTCTGTTTGGGTGATGAAAAAGTTTTGGAAATAGATAGTGTCGATGGTTACACAACATTGTGAGTGTAATTAGCATCACTGAATTGTACACTTAAAAATGGTTACGTTATGTATCTTTTATTACAATAAAAAAAGTCAAATGGAAGTAATATTCTAAGGCAAAAAAAAACCAAACCCAGTGCCATCGAGTTGATTCTGACTCATAGTGACCGTATAGGACAGACAGAGTAGAACTGCCCCATAGAGTTTCCAAGGAGCGCCTGGTGGATTTGAACTGCCTACCCTTTGGTTAGCAGCTGTAGCATTTAACCACTACGCCACCAGGGTTTGGCAGGGGTTGGCAAATGATGTCTCATGGGCCAAGTCTGTCTTGAGGATTGTTTCTGAACATCTCAGGAGCTACAAATTGTTTTTACATTTTTAAAAGGGCTATAAAAAATACAAAACAAAGAGAAAAAGTATGCATCAGAAACCATATGCGGTTTGTAAAATCAAAAATATATACTATCTAGCCCTTCATAAGAAGGATCAGTATTTGAGACATATGGCCTTGATGACAGAAATGACACTGGCAATCTCATGAGTTTTGTAAGAGCAACGACCTATTTATTGGAAAGAACCTTTTTTTTTTTCAGCAACATAACTAATAACTATACACACAGACCTTGCCAGATGGAATACACAGGAATCAAATCAAATACCAGTGTGGAAGAAGCAGCTCAGTATCATTGGTCAGAACAAAGCCAGGGATGGACTGCAGAACAGACCATCAGTTGCACATACGCAAGTTCAGGTTGAAGCTGAAGAAAATTAAAACAAGTCCATGAGAGCCAAAGTGTGATTTCGAGCATATTCTACCTGAATTTAGACACCATTTCAAGAATAGATTTGACACATTGAACACTAATGGCCAAAGACCAGAGGCATTGTGGGGCGACATCAAGGACATCATACATGAAGAAAGCAAAAGGTCATTAAGAAGACAGGAAAGAAAGAAAAGACCTAAATGGATGTCAGAAGAGGCTCTGAAACTTTTCTTGAATGTTGAGTAGCTAAAGCCAATGGGAGAAATGATGAAGTAAAAGAGCTGAACAGAAGATTTCAAAGGCCATCTTGAGAAGACAAAGTAAGGCATTATAATGAAATGTGCGAGGACCTGGAGATAGAAAACCAAAAGGGAAGAACATGCTTGGCATTTCTCAAGCTGAAAGAACTGAAGAAAAAATTCAAGCCTTAAGTTACAATATTGAGGGATTCTATGGGCAAAATATTGAACGAGACGGGAAGCATCAAAAGAAGATGGAAGGCATATACAGTCACTGTATCAAAAAGAACTGGCTGATGTTCAACCGTTTCAGGAGGTAGCATATAATCAAGAACTGGTGGTACTGAAGGAAGAAGTCCACGCTGCACTGGAGACATTGGTGAAAAACAAGACTCCAGGAATTGACAGAACATCAATTGAGATGTTTCAACAAATAGATGCAACGCTGGCAGCATTTACTCGTCCATGGCAGCACATTTGGAAGACAGCTACCTGGCCAACTGATTGGAAGAGATCCCTATTTGTGCCCATTTCAAAGAAAGGTGATTCAACAGAATGCAGAAATTATCGAACAGTATCGTTAACATCACATGCAAGTAAAATTTTGCTGAAGATAATTAAAAAATGATTGTACCAGTACATGACAGGGAACTGCCAGAAATTCAAGCCAGATTCAGAAGAGGACATGGAATGAAGGATATCATTGCTGATGTCAGATGGATCTTGGCTGGAAGCAGAGAATATCTGCAAGATATTTACCTGTGTTTTATTGACTATGCAAAGGCATTCGACCATGTGGATCATAACACATTATGGGTAACAATGCAAAGAATGAGAATTCCAGAACTCTTAATTGTGCTCATGCGGAACCTGTACATAGACCAAGAGGCTGTAGTTCAAACAGAACAAGGGGATACTGTGTAGTTAAACATCAGGAAAGGTATACATCAGGGTCGCATCCTTTCACCTACTTACTCAATCTATATGTTGAGCAAATAATCCAAGAAGCTGGGCTGTATGAAGAAGAACATGACATCATAATTGAAGGAAGGCTCATTAACAATCTGTGATACACAGATGACGCAATCTTGTCTGCTAAAGCAAAGAGGATTTAAAGCACTTACTGACAGCAACAGGTTTGGTTTTGGTTTTTGGATGAAGATCAAAGACTACAGCCTTTAGTATGGACTACAGCTCAACATAAAGAAAACAAAAATCCTCACAACTGGACCAATAAGCAACATCATCATAAACAGAGAAGAGACTGAAGTTGTCAATTTCATTTTACTCGGATCCACAGCCAATACCTATGGAAGCAGCAGTCAAGAAATCAAATGACACATTGCATTAGGCAAATCTGCTACAAAAGACCTCTTTTAACGTGTTAAAAAGGTAAGATGTCATTTTGAAGACTAAGGTGCACCCAAACCATGCCATGGTATTTTCAATTGCCTCACATGCATGTGAAAGCTGGATAATGAATAAAGGAGACCGAAGAATTGATGCCTTTGAATTACGGTGTTGGCGAAGAATACTGAATATACCATGGACTGCCAAAAGAACGAACAAATCTGTCTTGGAAGAAGTACAGCCAGAATGCTCCTTAAAAGTGAGGATGGCAACTTTGTCTCATGTACTTTGGACATGTTATCAGGAGGGACCATTCCCTGGAGAAGGACATCATGCTTGGTAAAGGAGATCAGTGAAAAAGATGACCCTCAGTGAGATGGACTGACACAGTCACTGCAACAATGGCCTCAAACATAGCAGTGAATATGAGGATGGCTCAGAACCTGGCAGTGTTTCGTTCTCTTGTACATAGGGTCACCATGAGTTGGTGCCAACTCGACAGCACCCAACAACAACAACCTTAACAAATAAATGTTGCTAACTCTTTTCTAAGGAGATACTAACAATGTGCTTCTGAAATTGCTTTTGGTCTACAGTGTGGTTGGCATAAACTTGTGTTCAAACATGGCAAGACTACAGAATTGTGGTCCGTCAGATCATAATGACTCTGTAAGCATTTTAGAGCTATGCACACACTTGATATTCTTTACCAGAAGCTTAGAGCAGCTCTGTAACATTTATTTGTAGAATTTATACCTTGTTAACCTATGCTTGTTTATGTGACTTTTTTTGGTAGATGTTTGCCTATATGATTTTCTGGTTAGAGTTTTGCAGTTCAAAAATTCCCCCCCGCCCTGAAGATTATGGGAGGTAAAAACCATAATGGTGCCACCTTTGCCCGCTTGGTGTAATAATCACAGGCTTCTGTTATGGGGTTTTGAATTAATTTGGAATGAAGTTGAAACACTGAAAATATGACTTGGTTACCTCTCCTGTGTCTTTCACTAAGTCTGGGAAACGTTTGGTCATTGTTTCTTCAGTTATTAAATTCTGCTAATTATCCCTCTCCTCTCTTTCTGTGACTCCAATTATACTGATGTTAGAATGCTTGATATTACCCTACAGTGAATCGTGTCTCTGTCACTTTCTCCAACCTTTCCTTTCCATTTTTTTTCAGATTGGATAATTTCTATTCCTCTATCTTCAAATTGGAAACCCTGGTGGCATAGTGGGTAAGTGCTACGGCTGCTAACCAAAGGGTCAGCAGTTCAAATCCGCTAGGCACTCCTCAGAAACTCTATGGGGCAGTTCTACTCTGCCCTGTAGGGTCGCTATGAGTCAGAATCGACTCGATGGCAGTGGGTTTATTTTTTTATCTTCAAATTCACTGAAATTTTTCTTTTTTTGTTTTCATCTCCCATCTGCAGTTAGGCCCATTGAGCAACTTCATCTTTTAATTTCAGAATTTGTATTTTTTCTTATTAACATCGACGGCAGTGGGTTTGGTTTTGGGTAGTATTAACGTTTGTATTTGGTTCTTTTTTAGAGTGTCCTTTTTTCTGCTGAGATAGCCTATGTATTAAAAACCAAAACCAAACCCACTGCCGTCGAGTTGATTCTGACTCATAGTGACCCTATGTATTAATTATGAGCATATTTTCTTTATGTCTTTGACCATAGTTTTAATAGCTGCATTGAAATCTTTGTCTTTTAACTCCAACACGTGCCATCTTGGAGTCAGTTTCCATTAATTGCCTTTTCTCTTTAATGAAGGTCACATTTTTCTGTTTCTTTGTATGCCTGGCAACTTTAGATTGTATCTTCAACATTGTGAATGATACATTAGTCAACAGCACTACTGTTCAATAGAAATACGATGTGAGCCATATATGTAATTTTAATTTTCTAGTCATATTAAAAAAAAAGGTGAATTAATAATATGTTTTATTTGACCCAATATATCAAAAATATAATCATTTCAACATGTAACACTAAAAATTGAAAGATATTTTGCAATCTTTTTCATACTAAATCTTTGAAATCTGGTGTGTATTTGGAAAACTTATACTTACAGCACATCCTTATTTGGAGTAGCTAAACCCAAAAGCCAAACCCACTGCTATCAAGTCAATTCTGACTTATAGCAACTCTAAAGGACAGAGTAGAACTGCCCCATAGGGTTTCTAAGGCTGTAAATCTTTTGGGAAGCAGACTGCCATGTCCTTTCTCCTGTGGAGCAGCTGGTGGGTTCAAACTGCCAACCTTTAGGTTAGCAGCCGAGAGCTTTAACTGCTGTGGCACCAAGGCTCCTTTGGAGTACCTAGTGGCTATCGTACTGAACGGTGCAACTGTAACATGTTATTTTAGGAGAATATTAAGTTTTTGTTTTAGCAGGTAGCTAATTTTACTGGAATAAAGCTTCAAACTCTGTCACCCCTGTGAAGAGTAGCAGCTGAAATTTCACTTCAGTTCTTCTAGCCTTAGCTGGGTTGTGTGTGGTCTGCCCCACACTTGTCTTATTTCTAGAGATTTGGATTAAATTTATATGCAAAATTTGGGGGTTCCCATCTCTGATCTCTCCCTTCTGGGATTTTCCCTTATCACTTTCTAGCTGCTGTGGTTGCCTAGTACCCTCTCCACTGACTGCTCAACCAGAAAAAGACTGAAGGGTATCTCTCCGAGTTTTACTTAGTTTCACAAAGATCTAACTAGGCCCTCCTTTCAGTTGAAAATCTGTAAAACGGGAAACTCACCTGGTGCCATTCCCTTCTCCCATTTATCCACTGCTCTCTAGTTTCTGCCTCCTCTATAGCTTTCAAATAATTGCTTTTCATGTCCCCTCCAGGGTTCATAATTGTTATCTGCAGGAGGCTTGGTCCCACACAAGCTACTCCATCATTATGGGAAGTGGAACTCTAAACTGGCAGCTTTTGACTTTATTCCTTAGAGTTCCTTCAGCAGAGGTGCTGCGGGCCTACTGTAACAGGAGGGGAGGTGAGTGGATTCTTCCCACCATACATGTGCCTCAATGCAGTCGAAGCAGCTGAGATTTCATATGTTCCATATACTGTGTTTCTAAACCCTGGTGGCGTAGTGGTTAAGAGCTACAGCTGCTAACCAAAAGGTCAGCAGTTCAAATCCACCAGGCTCTCCTTGGAAACCCTATGGCGCAGTTCTACTCTGTCCTATAGGGTCGCTATGAGTTGGAATTGACTCAAAGGCAACAGGTTTGGGTTTTGGGCTTTTATGCATAATTTTAAAAAGATTTTGATACTATAATAGTTTAAAAACATCAGCAGTAAAGTATGATCCTTGAATGGGTCCCTAAGACTAGCTCTAGTCACGCCCTAGAGCCCACACTGAGTTCTCTAGATCCCCTTGTCCTGCTTTCTCATCATTTCACAAGGGTCAGGCTGTTACCTCCCAGTTTCAGGAGAAGGGACTGTGGCCCCACATGTGAGTGACAAAGGATTGGTGGGTTTGTGGGATAGCAGCTCACAGCCAGAATCGTCAAGATTCCCCACCAGTAAGCTTCAGCACTGTAGTAGGATTTCATTCAAAATCATTGAAACAAGTTTCAGCTTCTTACTTTCCCTCTTGGCTTCTCTATCTCATTCACACACATTTTACTTTATGAGTTTGAGGAAGCCAAGGGGGTTGGTGCAGACACCAAATGCTTGTAAGTAGCTGGGCTTAAGAAATATTAAAAACTGCCATTTCAAAAGACCAGCTTAATGTAGAACAAAAAATCAAATTCTTAAAAAAAGACCAGACTTACTGACCTGATAGAGACCAGAGGAACCCCCAGACTATGGCCCTAAGACACCCTCTGACTTGGAACTGCAGCCATTCCCAGAAATCACCTTCCAGCCAAGCAATAGACAGGCCTATAAAACCAACAATAACGCCTGAAAAGACCGTGCTTCGTAGAACAAACAATTACACGAGATCAAAAGGGCAACATTTGCCCAAAAGTAAAGATGAGAAGGCACAAAAGGGTAGGAAGACCACACAAAAGCAAACAGGGAACCCAGGGCGGAAACGGGGGGAGCGCTGACACAGTGTGGGGGTTATGACCAATGTCCTGGAACACTGTGTGTACCATCTGTTGAATGGGAAACTAATTTGCTCTATAAACTTTCACCTAAAACATAATAAAATATTAAAAAGCAAATAAATACAAGACCAGCCTAGTCACAAAAGTTAAGTGTGCCTAAGCCTCAAAGAACCAAAGCCACTCGCCTCCTCTCAGATCAGAGCAAGAAGCCAAAGGGTGATATTACACAATATAGCAGAGTCATCATCTATCCAAAGCCCCACTCAGACTATTGGAGATAAAGAGGCTTCCCTGATGAACACATTTCACATGGTTCATCTTGGCTGCAATCCTGGAGAATTCACTTCAGAGCACATGAGAAACACAGCCATGAAAGCTGAGGCTGGGAACAGAAATGCTGATGGATTCCAAACAATAGACACCAAGCTCTGCACTCATCGGTGTTAATTTCAGACAGCGAAACCAGTCACCTGCAAACACCAAAGTTGTGTACATACTTACTTAAGGGTGCTCACACTATAACATTTATTTCCCTTTTCTCCAAGACAAAGTAATTTGGGGGAGCTGACATGTACCAGTTGTAAGGATATGGCAGTGGCTATTTTTTTCTCAGGTGGATGTTGTTAATGGTCTCCTATGCGATGCCTTCCAGCTAGGATTGTACATTTCCATCAGAGGTCTGGCTTAGTAGGAGTTGCTGGGCGGCGCAAATTACTAAACACTCAGCTACTAACCAAAAGGTTGGTGGTTCAAATCCATCCAGAGAAGATGCCTCAGAAGAAAGCCCTGGTGATCTTCTGAAATAATTACTCATTGAAAACCCTGGGGAGCACAGTTCTACTCTGAAACACAGGGGCTCATTATGAGTTGGAATCAACTTGATGGCAACAGGCTCCAGCTCAGTAGCCGGAAGTTCAGTATTTTGAGCCAGCAGGAGTCACTGAATAATAATCACAGAAAAACAGGAAACGTGGCATAGGATGGTACTGTGGTGTAAATGGTGTTTCTGTCTCCCCATTCACGGGCAGTACTGCCACAAGGCCCAAGGGATCTAAGCTACAGAAGCAAGCTCCTTACCATGTCTGGCACGGGTGTGAGTTGCACCTCCGGACCTGGGGCTCCGGGCGGCTTGCTGGAGGGCAGTCACTGTTGTTCACCAGGGTCATGGTCTTGTTAACAATCCGCGTGCAAGACACAATGGTTCTGCGTTCCCCTGGAAACCAAACCACATGGAGCTGAGAGGCTGGGCCACACAAACCCGGAAGGCCACTCATGCTTACGGAGTGCCACTTTTGATCGGTTTGTCATTTAAAGTGACTGTTCTAATGCTTACTGGTTGTCAGAGTGGAAGAACTGTCATCTTAGGGATGAGGGTGTGTAAGTCACGGCTGGGCAGAATGGGGCAGGAGAAAGATTCTAGAACTGGGTCAGAAAGTGGCACCACCTCATGTCAGCTGTGTCCCTGGACAACTTGGCAGTTAGTGGATCCAAAGTTCTGACTGGGGTCTTTAAATTGCACCAAAGTTTGCCTATCTTATTATTTGTTTGATGTTTAAGTCTATATAGATATTAAACACCTGTACATCGGCCCTTCCACCACCCGTCTGCCAGTTTCTTGTACTGCAGTGGCTTCCATGTTGCTATGATGCTGGAAGCTATGTCACAGTAATTCATGTAGCATCAGGTCACCCGTGGTGGAGTAACCTGCAGGTTTCAGTGGAGCTTCCAGACTAAGACAGACTAGGAAGAAAGGCCTAGTGATCTACTTCTGAAAATTAGTCAATGAAAACCCTGTGGACCACAATGGAATACTGTCTGATAGAGTGCTGGAAGATGAGCTAGCTAAGTTAGAAACCAAAAAAAAAAACAAAAACAAAAAACCAAACCTGTTGCCATCGAATCGATTCTGACTCATAGCGACCCTATAGAACAGAGCAGAACTGCCCCATAGAGTTTCCAAAGAGTGCCTGGTGGATTTGAACTGACAACCTTTTGGTGAGCAGCTGTAGCACTTAACTACTATGCCACCAGGGTTTCCCCCTAGAAGTCACTCAAAATGTATGGTGGCCACAACAACTGACTTGAGCATAACCAATGATTGCGAAGATGGCACAGGACTGGTCAACGCTTCTTTCTGCTGTACGTGGGGTCGTCATGAGTTGGAGCCGACTTGATGGCAACTAATAACAACAGCAACACATCAATCCCCATCAGAGAGCACAACTGCCTACTACAGAATTCCCACTTGCTGGGGGAAGCGATGGACAGGGAAGCTTGTCCAGGGGACACATAGTCCTGTATCCTCCAGGCAACAATTCTAGAACCAACCCGAGAACTTGTCCAGCCAGCCAACTGCTACTTATGCTGTTCTTGGGAAGCTTCCCTCACTCCCCATTGGATGTAGCCTGGTGTGTCTGTTGGGTGTTGACCACAACGTTGGCAGGAAGGCCAAATGATTAGGAGCTAAGAGGGTGGCCTCTGGAGCCATGTCCTTTATCAGGTTAGCTACCAAGCCTTCTGTACCTCGGTTTCCTCAACCAGGCTAGCTTTCTTAGCCTCCCTGTGCCTTATGGTGTTTCTGTGATGGTCAAAATTAATGAACACATAAAGTGCTTGGAAGAGAGCATGGAGGGTAGGTGGCATTACTATTAGCTATATGGTATTATTATTATTATTTGAGAAGATTAACAGGATATCAAACACAACCATGTGGACCCCAGACTCCTTGCTGGCTCTTTGCCCTGGGAATGTGTCATGTGGAGACATCTCAACATGATGGAGTTCTGAACTACACTGTGGGCCTCCTACAGCCCATAACTGCAGCTGAGAATGTGTAACGAAACCATGGAGTGGCCTCAAGTCAGATTTCAGCTTTGGGAACAGGTCTGACAGCTGTGTCGGGTGCTGGGACTCACTGGTGTCATGTAAGCATGTCACCGGGCCAGAGTTGACAGACCCTCAGCCCAGGAGAGCCTGCTGACTGCCCCATTTGACCATACTCAGTTTATAGCAAGCCACTCAAGTGGAAAAGCCTGGTTACAGCCAGGGGTACAGGTTTTGGGCGGGTTTGGAGGCTGGAGGACCCTCAGCACAGAGGGGCAGCTGAGGGTCTGGCGGGGGGACAGGGTCTCTCAGGGAGAGGTGCAGAGAGGACAGTGGACTGACATGACATCTGAGGTTATGACAACCTCCATGGGGCTGCCTGAGAAAGAGGCTGAGGACAAACAGTGAGGACAGGCAGCCAAGAAAAGCAGGAGACAGAAGGGATTCACAGCTGTCCTTGGCAGTGTCTAATGGGCTCAATCATGCAATGGCTGTAAGACCAACCTATCAGCAAAGGGACAAGCCACTTAAATGAACAACAATCCTGTACATATCGGGTGGCTGACAAATGTCATCTTGGCAGTAAACAGCTGCTTAGGATCGGGGCTGGGTGGGGCCATGCCCAGTTTCTATCTGCCAGCCCAGTCTCAGGGTTGCATTCCAGAGTCCAGGCCAGACTTCCTTCCCAAATCTGTGCCCAACAAAATCCACCCCTCCTGTGTCCCCTCTCCCACGGCCCCGCTGTGCACCCTGCTAAGATGACAAGCGGGATTATACTAAATAACCCACTGACAAACCTATTGCTTTAGTTGGGATCACTTTCTGCAATGTAATAGTGGCCTTGGCTTACCCTGCAGCCCCCTGCAGCAGGCGGACAGTCTGATCACCCCAGTCTAGATGGGGGGAAATTCAGGCTTAGAGAGAGAGGATAAGTCACTGGCTAAGGTCCAGTGGAAAACTGCAGCTCCAGGTCTCAGGCTCAAGGCGTTTCACCTGGCTTGTAGGACTTTTTCCTCCCATTGCTTCATGAAGTTTGGTTACTGGGGCCAAGGAAAAATTATTTGGGGGCAAAGAAAGTCTCTGGTGCACCTCCAACAATGGCACCAGGTAAAGGCCTATATTCTGATCATTCCCAGGGTCAGCCTGGGCGCAGCCGTGGCGTAGCCATTCCCTGGCCAAGCCTCCGTTTACAGTCAGCACTGAGGCCCGTGTTGAGGGCCACGCAGCAGTGTGGGAATGACTCCAACGTGCGGGGATTTGGGAGGCTCTGGCCAAGCGCTGTGCAGAGGTTCTCAGTGGGACGTGACTAAGTTCCCACGGGAACATGGGTTACAGAGCCTGCCTTTCCCAGGCCCCACATGTGCTGCCCTGAGTGTCCTGAATGCACTTCTCCTGCCCTAAGCAAAGACCCCAGCGGCTCACCTCCTCCACACTGCACGCTGCACCCTTCCCAGCCGCTGTGAGTCCAGATGAACTGCAAGTCCTGGGGCTTCTCTGGTTCACTTTGATTTTCTGCAGTGTAGTTTACTGGAACCGTGTATTCGTAATGAATTCCGTAACTCTGGTCGTGAAATAACAACACCTGGATCAGCAGCAAAATAAAAGGCATTTTGAAATGGAGCGAAAGCCCGCAGGGCTGTTGAATTTGCAAACCAAGCCCCACTGTGGCTGTTTCTCTACCAGAGGCCATCCACTCTTCCCTGGGCTTCAAAGCAGATTCGGTCTAGAAACCTCCTACTGCCGTTGAGGGGCGTGCCTTTATTTCAGCCTTTGGAGCCCTTGGGGGCAAGTTGTGTGCAACCCTCAAAAGGGGTGTTTCCTGCTGGAGAGAGGACCAGCTTAGACTAGGGAGGAGCAGCTTTATGCACTCGAACTGCATTTTGGAGTCCCTGGGTGACGCAAACGGCTTGCGCTCCACTATTAACCTGAAGGTTGGCAGTTCAAACCTAGCCAGTGCTGCCGTGGAAGAAAGGGCTGGTGATCTGCTGCGGTAAAAAATCACAGACAAGAAAACCCTATGGAGCATTAAGTCAGAATCAACTCGATCGCAACTTCTATTTTTGGGGGTAGGGGATGCAAATGGTTAATGCACTTAGCTGCTAACCGAAGGGATGGCAGTTTGAGGCCACCCAGAGGTGCCTCGGAAGAAAGACCTGGCAATCTACTTCTGAAAAATCAGCCATTGAAAACCCTATGGAGCACAGTTCTACTCTGACACACCTGGGGTCACCATGAGTCAGTATCGACTCAATGGCAACTGGTGTTTTTATTGCATTTTACTTGGGGAGCTGCTCCATGCAGAGCAAAGCACACAGTCCACATACTCACCCATGCAGCTGCCTTTGCAGACAAGACAAACAGCTATATGGCTTTTACCTAGAAAGGCACTGAGCAGGTAGCTTTATTCCACTTCTTTCAAGGTGAACATCGTCCTTCGCTACCCTATCACTAACCACTGCTGTGTGGTGACAGCTGGTCCACAGAGGCTGGGGGAAGGCAGGTTCGTGGGCAAAATACACCCACCACAGGGGAGCCTTGGGGAAGTCTGTCTGGGGCCCAAGGATGCATGAGCCTCCCCTGAGGTCTCTGGAGAGATGCCATTCCTGCTGCTATGGGAGCTGGGACGATGCCTGCGCTTATGGCAAGGGCTGGCTCAGGGCTTAGAGCCAGCAGCTGGGGGTGTGGGCAGCCGTCTGCAATCCTGGTGGAATGAGCCGAGCGATGGGGTCTGCTCTTTGGTAACATATGTAACCAGTCCTATAAGGACAGCAGGTGTGCTACCAGCCTCATGGGTCAGAACAAGTCCACCGTAGGACTTAAAGTGGCCTGGCTGTGGACTGTGTGCCTTCCGGCTGAGCTTGCAACCTGTGTGCACTCCTGGATCCAAGCAGCCAGCAATTTCACTCCCAACCAGCAGGTCTGAGAGGACAAGCCAGCAGGAGCTAGAGGTGGAGTGTGCAGGGCAGGTCAGGTGGAAAGTGAGAGAGATAGGGAGCGACTTCCTTCCTGAGCAGCTCTCAGCCCTCCAAGGGCTTGGGTTGCTGGGTGGTAGTGCCAAGAGCAGACCTAAGTGTGTAAGTAGCCACTTCTCCAAGAAATATACTTGCAGTAACACATTTGGAAAAATGCCTCCAGTTTAAAAAGAGAGAGAGAAAAAAAAAAAAAAAAAACATGCTTTAAAAGAGATCTTTATTATCTCAGTATGGGAATAAGACTGGTGAATTGAGAATCCATATGAAACCAATTTCATGCAATTTCGTAGCCACATATAATTTGTGTGTGTGTTTGTAATCGGTTTCAAATGCACGTCTCCATGGCTTTCCCGGTGCTCCTGATTCTGCAAGCAATGTGTGTGCCCCAGTGTGGGGACAACAGCTTTCTATTTGGAGGCAGAGGGGCACCATCCCTTTCGTTTCTAGGTTTAACAATTTGAAGTACCAATCCTATTTCAAGAAGAAAGACGACTACTATTAAACGAGGGCTGGAACTTCAACGACGGCACTTGCTTTCTCTGGGTTTTGTTTATCACGGTCCAAATGAATCCAGGCTGCGTATCTGCTGTCACAGGCTAATGCTTTGCTCAGCTTGTAAAAGTTTTTTTGGAAAAGAAGGAAAATATACCCATCTTGGTGTTTGCTAGAAAAAGCAAATTCACGTGTTAAGAAGTGATGTTTCTAAACAGGTTTCACTTTTGTCTCCTTGTTCAGCTCCTCTGAATACCTTTTTTTAAATCAGAACTGGAGCATCTGTTCTAATGACTAGGAGTCCCTGGGTGATGCAAATGGTTAACTCGCTTGGCTGCTAACCGGAAGGTTGGAGGTTCAAGTCTACCCACAGGCACCTCCAAAGAAAGGCCTAGTGATCTACTTCCAAACAGTCAGCCTTGAAAACCTTGCGGGGCACAGCTCTACGCTGACGCACATGGGGTCGCCATGAGTCAGCACTGACCCGACGGCAGCTGGCTTAGGAAACAACCTTACCACAGAGAAGTGGCTCCGGGACAGGTTCTCATGACCAGAAACCAACTTGCAAGAACATATCTGCAATGTATTTCATGGGCTGCATATTGCATTGGCAGATTTCTGCAAGTTTATGTTGCTCATGGACACTGGCTGGCTCGAATCTCATCAGATCCCTATGGGGTTAGCGCCATCATGGGGCAGCCTCCGGTGACGGGGTGATGGTGCTGAGCCCGTCAGGGGTAGAGCCAGTCTCTGCAGGAGATCCCTGGGAGGTGGCCAGAGAGACTGTCAGGTGTCACCTAACTTGAACAGCTGCAGGTTGCCAGAAACCACAAATTAACGGGGGAAGAGAGCTTCCAAGCAGAAACGTTGGCAAGTCTTGAGGACAAAATGTGCTTTGATTACAGATGTAAAAGCTGCCACAAATCCTGTTCTTTGGAACAAAATGCAGGATCAATAATTATGAACCATCAGAAGTTGGCCTCGAGAACTCCTGGACCCTACGAAAAAAATGGTGCTATTTTTTTCCTTGGAGATCTGTGATGTTTTTAGAAGGATGAATGATCAGACGTTTCCGTGGCTCACACAGAGTGCCTCTTCAGACAAAACCAGAACGGATGCCGTCGAGTCAATTATCACTCACAGTGACCCCATGTGCTGCAGAGTAGAACTGGGGTCCACAGGGCTTTTAAGACTGTGACCTTCGAACAGATACATGCACACCCACATTTACTGCAGCACTGTTTACAACAGCAAAAAGACGGAAGCAACCAAGGTGCCCATCAACGGATGAATGGATAAATAAATTATGGTATATTCACACAATGGAATACTACGTATCGAGAAAGAACAGTGAGGAATCTGTGAAACATTTCAAAACGTGGAGGAACCTGGAAGGCATTATGCTGAGTGAAATTAGTCAGTTGCAAACGGACAAATATTGTATAAGACCACTATTGTAAGAACTTGAGAAACAGTTTAAACTGAGAAGAAAACATTCTTTTGTGGTTACAAGAGGAGGGAGGGTGGGAGGGTGGGAGAGGTGTATTCACTAATTAGTTGGTAGATAAGAACTACTTTAGGTGAAGGGAAAGACAGCACACAATACAGGGCCAGTCAGCACAATTGGACTAAACCAAAAGCAGAGAAGTTTCCTGAATAAACTGAATGCTTCGAAGGCCAGCGTAGCAGGGGCAGGGGTTTGGGGACCATGATTTCAGGGGACATCTAAGTCAACTGGCATAATAAAATCTATTAACATTCTGCATCCCACTTTGAAGAGTGGCGTCTGGGGTCTTAAACGCTAGCAAGCAGCCATCTAAGATGCATCGATTGGTCTCAACCCACCTGGATTAAAGGAGAATGAAGAACACCAAGGACACAAGGTAATTACCAGCCCAAGAGACAGAAAGGGCCACATGAACCAGAAACTACATCATCCTGAGACCAGAAGAACTAGATGGTGCCTGGCTACAACCGATGACTGCCCTGACAGGGAACGCAACAGAGAACCCCTGAGGAGCAGGACAGCAGTGGGATGCAGACCCCAAATTCTCATAGAAAGACCAGACTTAATGGTCTGACTGAGACTGGAAGGACCCCGGTGGTCATGGCCCCCAGACCTCCTGTTGGCCCAGGACAGGAACCATTCCAGAAGCCAACTCTTTAGACATGGATTGGACTGGACAATGGGTTGGAGAGGGATGCTGGTGAGGAGTGAGCTTCTTGGATCAGGTGGACCCTTGAGACTATGTTGGCATCTCCTGCCTGGAGGGGAGATGAGAGGGTGGAGGGGGTTAGAAGCTGGTGAAGTGGACACGAAAAGAGAGAGTGGAGGGAGAGAGTGGGCTGTCTCATTAGGGGGAGAGTAACTGGGAGTGTGTAGCAAGGTGTATATGGGTTTTTGTGTGAGAGACTGACTTGATTTGTAAACTTTCAGTTAAAGCACAATAAAATTATTAAAAAAAAAAAAAAGGCTGTGACCTTTTGGAAGCAGACTGCCAGGACTTTCTTCTGCAGTGTCTCTGGGTGGGTTTCAATGGCCAACCTTTCAGTTAGTAGTTAAGCACTTATCCGTTTGTGCCACCAGGGACTCCTCGCCCAAGACAACAGATGAGATATAAGATCACAAGTTTCTAGAGACCACCAGGGAAGTAAACACACATGGTGAGCCTGGCTCTTCCTCCTGATTTCCAAATGCCTGTTCAAGCCGAGTCTGGGAAAGCTGAGTGATGTCGCTTTGGAAACAGAGTCAACAATTCATTTCCAAAAGGTAGTTTGTAATGTGCAGGCACCAACTGTGGGGCAGATCTACGTATCCTGCCACCTGATATAAAACCTCAGGCTCTGAGCGGGGCTGCCTGCAGATGAGGCCAAGTCTCCCCGGCTGCCACGTGGCCCAACATTTCCTTCCTGGACGCAGTTCCTTTTGAACGAGATGGGAGCACTGCCAGCCAAGGGCCACAGGGACGGTTCGGGAGAGGGGAACGCTAGAGCATGCAGTGAAGGGGTTAGATAAGAGCCGGCCAAGAGGGAGGTCTAAGCAGCAAGTAGCCCCGTAAAACCCCAGGAACCAGAAGGCATGTATCGCCCCCACTCCGAGGCCCCAGGAAGGTGGACTGGTCGACGTCCGTGAGCCGTCCCTCCTGAGACACACGAAAGCTCACACTGACTCACCATCAGATGCAGCGGTATCTTGGTTGGTCCCTTGGCAGACATTTTCTCCCACAGGCCCCTTCTGACATAGCGGACGGTCGTGCCAGCGATCTGAAACTCTCCCGGGAGCTCGATCTTCCAGTCGCTGTTGATGGATCTCTTACTGGAGTCTTTGAGAGCTAGGTGGGAAATCAAACAGAGTGGAATGAGGAAGCAACTCGGACCTTCTTAAGGGACATCTGGACATCGTGAGGGGAGGGAAGTTTAAAATGGGTAGGCTCCCCTGGGGAGGGCGGCCATGTCACCGCAGCTTCCATCATGGGCTCCTTGCCTCAAGCGAGGTCAGAACAGTGGAGGCGCGGGAGGAGCGGCAGAGGATGGAAACAACGCAGCCCAATCAAACTTACAGAGTAGGTGATTTTCTGCCTCATGACTCAATCCTAATTTTAATGTGTAAAAGACAACACATCAGTTCATTTTACTATTATCTTTTTTTGTCCAGTTGCCAATCAAGTTTATTCCGATGCGTGGTGACCCCGTGTATGTCTGAACAGAACTGGGCTCCATACAGTTTTCAATGGCTAATTTTTCAGAGGTAGATAGCCAGGTCTTTCTTCCGAGTATCCTCTGGGTGGATTCAAACCGCCAACCTTTAGGTTAGCAGCTGAGCGTGTTAACCATTTCCACCACCCAGGGACTCCGTCCTGTGACCTGCCTGGAGCTATTTAAGGCAGGCAGCCTAACTCAAATATCTCTTAAGGATCTGATACTCTTGTGCTAGGCAAAGAACAATTGTTGTTCTACTAGATATTTGTGTTTTAAAACCTGAGCAGTCCTACAGATGCAGCAGTAATGCCTGGCAGATGCCAGGCTGGTGGGGCCCCAAGTATTGGGGATGTGCTCCTGTACACACCACCCTGCAGAGGGAGGTTTGCAGGTTTGGTCGTTTACACATCCACTTGGTACAAACACATGTTGGGAGGTAGATGGAACCAGCGTTTTTTTTTTAATAACAGCATTACTGAGATATAATTTACATATGACACAACTCACCTAAGTGTGTACAATTCACTGGTTTTTAGGTTATTCACCAAGTTGGGCAGCCATCACCACTATCAATTATTGAACATTTTTTCATCACCTCAAAAAGCAACCCCATGCCTATTTGCAGTCACTTTCTATTTCCCCACAAACTCCACTGATGTACTCTCTGTCTTTATGGATTTGCCTACTCTGACCATTTCATACAAACGGAATTATACAATATGTGGTCTTTTACGTCTGTATTCCGGGAACCAGCATCTTGCTGATTGGGCATAAGCAAAAACTTGGTTTTTCATGAGAGATGTATATATTTAACCCTGAAGTGTTCACCAGTGACTTATTCTAGCCTTTGTCCCTTTAGTTAGGTTTAGAGTCCACGTTGTTCTCATGAGGAGGACAACGTGCAGTGAAATTGTTTTGTTTTTAGAGAAATAACTCACTGGGGGGTATTTCAGCATCTATGAGAAGGTGGCAGATGACAAGCTAAGACGTGATAGCAAGTTCATGTCAGAAAAACAGGCTCCCAGGGCACCCTCAGCCCAGTGCCCACGCTCCCTGCATGCATAGCTGGGCTCCCTGAAACCCCCCATTGCTCTTAGTCACTTTAGGGTACCACTCAGTTCACATCACCAAAAGCAGATTATTCTCTATTCTCTGGTTAAATAAGATGCCCATGTTTAATACAGGCCGTGAATAATGAGAGTTGAAACCAAAAACGGGTTTCAGTTAACCCTGAATTCATCGGCCCCAGGCTGGGGTTAGGACCCCGTGATTCCGTTACTAGCTACGTGATGCCGGACAGGACAATGTGGCCCCAATGCTTGCTCCTGCCCAGCACGTTCTCCTGGCAAACCCAGAAGGGATGCTCATGATTCCTGGCTTATAGAAACCTCCAGGAGGAACCAAGAGAGAAGCTGAAAGGGCTGCTTTCCAGCTAGAGTGACTTCCAATCGGGGTTTCCATCCCGGCTGGCTGTGCGCAGTGAGCGGTGGAGGATTACAGGACTCCCGGGAAGGGTGAGGAAGGAAAAGCTCCACCACTTGGAAGAGAATCTGTTTCCCTTCGAGAAATTCTACCTGCTATTGAAACTTCCTGGCTACCAAAGGGAGATGAGAAGGCTGGGATACCCCAAATTTCTTCTCCTTTTTCTCTTCCTCCACCATCTGTAAACCACCATTTAAGGAGCTCATTCTCTGGCTTAGGCCCTTCATAGACTTTTACCCATTTAATCTTCCCAACAACCTATACGGTCAAGGGTTGTTTTCCTCATTTTACAGATGAGGAAATGGGGCACAGAGAGGTTAAGTAACTTGCCTAAAGTCACACAGCTATCACGTTGTTGAGTGGAGACCTGAACCTAAATACATCAAGTCCAGCACTCATATCACTGCCCCTGTTTCCAATTCCCACATTCGTAGACTACAGCATCGGTCCAGTTTTATAAAAAATGCTGAGATGTGAAAATGTAAGGCATGTTCTCAAAGGAAACAAACTCCAGGTTCTAACCGCTACAGGGTCTCATGTTCTGTATCCTTGTGAAAATAAGTAATTCCACAGATTTCCCAAGGTTCCAGTGAACTCATAACCTAAATTACACTTGGTATGTGGACCACTGGGTGGACCACTGGTGAATCTGAGTGATGGGCGGAGGAGTGTCCACTGTGCTGTTCTTTCAAATTCCCTGCAGGCTGCATAAGCATGTATTTGGTTTCAGGAATCAGAAAAAGCTGGTGGGAATTTGTTATTAGTTGCCATCGAGTCAGCTCTGACTCATGGTGACTCCACATAAAACAGAACAAAACATCGCCTGATCCTGCACCATCTTCACGGTCATCGGCACGCTTGATTCCATTGCTGCAGATTTTGAGTGCCTTCCAGTCTAGACAGCGCATCTTGCAGCTCCATACGCAACGATGTTCTGTTGTGATCCACAGGGTTTCCATTGGCTAATTTTCAGAAATAGATCTCCAGGCCTTTTTTCCTAGTCTGTAAGCTCTGCTGAAACCTGTCCAGCGTGGGTGTTCCTGAGGCTTTTTGAAATACTAGTGGCATAGCTTCTAGCATTATGGCAACACTCATGCCGCCACAGAGGGATGGTGGGAGGAAGTAGCGGACAGATAAAACTAGGGGTCAGAGTCTCCTAAAAAAAAACCCAGAAGGAACAAGGTGGGGAAACATACAGAGCAGCAAACGCATCCCCCCCCCGCCACCAACACGTCACTCTCCTCTGAGGTTTCGTCAGTGTGGGCACTGGTCAACCCACTAGGATTGGGCTAAAAACACAGCTCCTGCTCTTAGGGAGACAGGTAAGAAAACAGGTAAACATAATAAAATATGATAAGCCCTGTGACAGGAGTGAGCCCAGGGCCCTGGGTATGTTCGGGGGGGTGGCAGGAGGGACTTGGGGAAGGTTCCCTGGGAGAGGCACCCTCCATGCTGAGCTCATAAGGAAAGTAGGTGGGAGAAGTAGCTGGGTGCTATGTGTGCTGTGGAGGCAGACTGTTGCCGAGATGGACCTCCGTGGTGGGGCGGAGGAGTGAAGGGAGACACAGCAGTGAGTAGAGGCTGGTGGAAGGTGAAGGAATATTCTTCTCAGAAGTTTGTCTGTGAAAACGAGATGAGACACAAAGAGTGGCTACAGAAGGATGGAGAAGGGGAGCAAGACTTGCGTTTTGCTGTTATTGTTAGGGTAGGAGATACTTTGAGATTCCCGGTCATTGAGTCAGAGAAACAAGCACAAGTTTCTTAAAAGCTGTAAGCTGACCACACTCACTCTTGGGCCCACCTCAGAGAACCAACGTCCCACACAAAGGCCAGGAGGGCACTGGAGCGGCCACGCTCTCCCTGTCTCTGCCCACCACACCCACTGACCAGCTCCCACAGTCAGTGCCCTGGCCAGGTCTTGGGCTTAGAAGACAGGGGTGAGGGTCTGACCTTGTTCCGTTTCATGCTGTTGGAAACATCTACTGTGTCCACTGCCCAGCATCTCTCTCTCTCCTTTTTCAAGTAACGGCTCCCTGATTTTCCTTGGGGGACACGTTCTTCCTCCAGTTATGTGGGGCTGAGCCCTAACTCCACCGCAGCTCCAGGGATGGGTCCATCACACAACGCTGGACGATGAGGGTACTTCCAAGACTTCGCTCACCTTGGGAAGAAGATTTCTTTCCACCGCGTTGCCCAGAGACTTAAAACAGGGCTAAATTTTCCAGCAGAGTAAAGTCACCTCAGAGAGGACAGTAATGCCAAGAGAGACTGTTTCTCATGGGTGTAAATACTCCCATGGCATCATGTCAAGCCTCTAGACCCAGCAGTGCCTGAAACTGATTCTCAGCAGCTAAGAACTGAGTTTGGCATTCACATGTGCCTTCTGAAGGTAGATTAAAAAAAAAAAAAAACCACCACCAATAATGGAGGCAGGGCAGGTGGAGAAAGAAAAATACTATTGTGGGCTCAAGAATATCACCCCAGGCTTCTTACCAACAGATGCTTAGTACCCACCTGGGGTTTAGAAGGACTGGCACACTCTAGCCATGCCTTAACCTGTCCTTGGGCCTCCGCTCCAGTCCCGGCACTCATGCCCTTTCTCACCCAACCTTGTTTATGGCGCTCCATGGCCTTTTTTGCAAGATGCTAAAAAGTAAATTATAAACTGAAAACTACCTGCTTCCATGTCCATGGCAAAGCTCTGGGAGGCCATGAGTGGGAAGGATGGGGCTAGGGCAGGGGGCATCCCTGGAGATGATGCTGACAAGCTCCTCCCAACATGCCCTGTCCACAGGTGTGGGGCCGGTGTGGGAGGTCCAGGATGCTTCCTCAGCCAGGCAGAGGTGCCCGAGAGGTACGGGGGCGGTGGGCAGCAGCCACAACTACCACACGTGCCTGCAAGACCAGCCTGGGCTTGGGGGTCTGCCTCCCCCTGGTCCCTGGAGCAGGGTCTTGTTTGTCTGAAGGGGCTGTGTGCAGATGTGTGGATGGAGGCAGGATTTCGGGAGCTGGTCCGCTGGGTGGGTCAGGGAGGCCACGAAGGAGCTACTCCATGGGGTTCAAGGAAGAGAGGAAAGTTGGAAAGGTGAGCTGTGGTTAGTGGGCTAATCTAGAACAAGATGGGCAGATGGATGGGAGAAACATGCCAGGCTGTGGTGTGCTGTACCAACCAGCTCTCTGGAGGAAAAAGCCCGAGTTTATAGCACTTGTTGATTTCAGGGTGCAAACACTCAGACACACCAGCGATCATGAAGATGGAACAGGACTGGGCAACATTTCACTCCATTGTGCATGGGGTCACCATGAGTCAGAGCAAGTACTGCCTCCCTGGCTGATTTCCAGTCACACACAGGACACCACCGAGTGGGGGGTGGGAGGAGATAAGCTGCCCTGGCAAACCATGCCGTCGCTGCTGGAGCTCCACTTTGCTGTGAGGTCCTGCTCTGGAGCCGCTGAGGTGCTGAAATCTCACACTGTCACAGCTCTAGGAGAGGGATGAGCTCTCCTGGCCCCAGAAAGGATACACTCTGTGCTCCCAAGCACTGCATGCGGCCATCTGAAGAGCGGCTGCAAACTGCAAAGAGACCTTTGCGATGGTCACTCGGCCTCTCCATCTCAGAAGCTGGCACTCCTTTCCCTGGACAGCTTGCTCACAACAACAATCATTTATGCATTTCACAATGAGAGCAAAACCCAGCAGCAGAGTTAAAAGCAGGAAGTTGGCAGTCCCAAAGGCATGGGGAACGCTTCAAACCCCATTTACGTCGGTGACTGATTCACTCAGCAAGATTCAAAACATGCTGGTTGGTGCCGAAAAATTGGAACTTCCTGCAGAATTACAGCACCTTACATTCCTTCAGGAACCTCTGGTGGGTGCAACGGGTTAATGGGCTCTGCCGCTAACTGAAAGGTTGGAGGTTTGAGTCCACTCAAAGGCACTTGGGAAGAAAGGCTTAGTGATTTACTTCTGAGAAATCAGCCACTGAAAACCCTATGGAGCAGAGTTCTACTGTGGCACACATGAGGTCACCATGAGTCAGAGCTGACTCAATGGGAACTGGTTTTACGTTGCTTTAAAGCGGTGAAGCTCCAACCTCAGAGATCGGACTGTTGAGATAGCAAGACCATTTTTAGCAGTGAATAAATAGGTTTAATGTGGATTCCAGTGACAAAATGCCTGTGCGGGGCCACATAGGCTCCCGAGAGCAAGCTCCGAGAGCTGTTCACCTCCTACACCTTTCTGCAGCAGCCTTGGGCTCCTCCAACTCTGTCTCCACAGCTCGAGCGAGCTTCCCAGGGGAGGGTTTGCTGGAGCCGGTGAAGCTCAGCTCAGGGCACTTCACTTGCACAAGCCCTTTCCAAGGTTCCATTCATAATGTTGTATTCTTAAAAAGACTTCCCTCCAAGTAAAATAAGCTTTGCCGCCCCCCACCCCCGCCAAGTTCCTGCTCCTTTGCATGTCTGGGCATCAACAAGTATATTCACGCCCTCTTTGTCTGTAAGCATTTTGATTAGCTTGTAGCTGAAATCAGGGTTTTTAAACAGGGGCTATTAAGATGATTAGAAGTGCTCTGATACTACAGGCAAATGACAGAGTTAATGCTAAGTGAAAGAAGCCAGTCACAGAAGACTATGTATTGTACCATTCCATCCATACAAAGCCTTCAGAATAGGCAGATCCATACGGGCAGAAAGTAGATTAGTGGTTGCCTAGGGCTGGGGGCATGGTGGAGAAATACACAGTGACTGCTAAGACATAGAGTTTCTTTTGGGGGGTGGTAAAATTGATTGTGGTGATGTTTGCACACTGTGAATACACTGGAAACCACTGTACACTGTAAATGAGTGAATTGTATGGTATGCAAGTTATATCTCAGCAAAGCTGTTAAAAAAAAAAAAAGAACAAGGACTTTCCATGTGACCTGATCCGGCTTGTGAAGTTAGAAGTTCGTGTTTCCTGGGAGGAGATTTTCGCTTGCCGTTTTTGCCTGAGCCAGAGGTTTGATGTTTTAAATCACTGTCCAAAATAAAGCAGCACTTTCTTTTGTATATTTTGCTCAGAAGCCACGAAGAGCCTCTCGACAGCTAGAGACTCTCACAGGGGCATCCCATGAGGGTGTGTGTGCTCTTTCCTTTGATATTACGGCGGGACAGGAGCTTCTCAATGACGTGGAACTTGAGGTCACGCGCTGAAGTCCATTTCCATTTTGAGTTTTTTTTTCTCTCTGTGGATATTTACACACCGTTTCTGGGAGATCGTGAGCCATTCTGGGGAATCAGGAGGGGCACTGCTGATGGGAGGGCAGGGCTCCCCTTCAGAGCTGGCGGGGGCCAGTGGCAGAGGCATGACCCTACCTCCTCTCCCTCTTGGGGCACGGAGCTGTGCAGACAATGGGGTCTGTTCTTCTCTCCATTCTGGATGCAACTGAAGGACCTGACCCACAGTCAACCGACTGCTGCTCCTGGCATCAAGTCAGCAACGCCTTTTATTTCCACTCAGAGTCTGGCCAGCGCCGTCCTCAGCTATGGATACAAACTGCAGAGGCATTTCCTGTTCCAGGTGGTTTCGAGCAGAGCGCCAGCCAGCCAGCCGCGTGGGTTGATGGTAGGTGGGGCGGAATTCTTCAGCAACTGCTCCCAGCAAATGTGCGAGCTATTCACCGATACACTGGGTTGCCTTCCAGAGCACCCAGCCCTGAGTGGAAACAAGCCCTATTTGAACTGACTTTAGGAATCTAACAAGCATGGACCAGCTTCACACTTGCGCTTTGTTGGCACGCCAGGCCCTGGATTATGATTTCTAAGATGTGGGAGTTGAGAAGCCATCCTAGGACATTAGCTTAGTTTCTAGAATGGGAACTCGCTTCTCTGAGGTCCACATAGTAAGTGGGCAGGTTTAACACATGCTCTCCAGTCAATAGTCTTCTCTACCAGTCCATCTCCTCTTGTGATTGAACACCTCAGAGCCATTCTGAGAAGCTCCGCATATGACAGTAGGCTCAGATTTGGATTCCAGGTCTACACTCACTACTGACGAGAAATTGGGTCTGCTACTACAGAACCCTTTAAAAAAAAAAATCCGTTGTTGTTCAGTTGATTCTGACTCATAGTGACCCTATATGACAGAGTAGAACTGCCCCATAGGGTTTTCAAGGAGCAGCTGGTGGATTCGAACTCCCTTCCTTTTGGTTAGCAGCCAAGCTCTTAGCCACTGCACCAGAGAACCCCTTAGAGCCTAGAAATACTTGAGACTAGGGATACTCTGCAGTACACTAGGAGGGATTAGCCAACAGCCTTCTGTCAGTTTGTTGTACTGTGGTGGCTTGCATGTTTCTGTGATGCTGGAAGCTATGCCAATGGTATTTCAAATGCCAACAGGGTCACCCATGGTGGACAGGTTTCAGTGGAGCTTCCAGATTAAGACGGAGTAGGAAGAAAGATCTGGAGAGGTACTTCTAAAAACTAGTCAATGAAAGCCCTATAGATCACAATATTGTCCGATACAGTTTTGGAAGATGAGTTCCCTAGGTTGGAAGGCACTCAAAATACACAGTGGCCACAACAATGGGCTTGAGCAGACCAACTATCATGAAGATGGTACAGAACAGGGCAACGTTTTGTTCTGTTGCACGCGAGGTCGCCACAAGTTGGAGTAGACTGGATGGCTACTAGCAATAACAACAAGGGAGATTAGAGATAAGGTCTCTAAAACACAGCAGGGGTTTAATGATTGGGAGTTATTAATCCTGGTGTTACTATGTGCGGCCTTTGAGCTTTAGGAGCCTACAGAGATAATCATGAGTGCTCCTCTCCCTGGGCAGCAACCACGACTTATTACTCAACTGGCTCTAAAATGAGTTTCAGTGAAAAGTTCATTTTTACTATAGGAATGAAAAGCTGAAGAGTGATGTAAAGGGTTCTGACCTCTTCTGTCATTCTTATATTGACACAGAAAGTAGAGATTGAGTTCCTATTTTAGTCTGATCCCTGACACTGGGGTCAGGAATGGAGCTGGAATTCTGAGAAGCCAGGATTGGATGCCAGGGGACTTATTTGCAGGGCCATCTGTTGGTGATATGTGGAAGAACCAATAAACTGACCTTAGAATGAGCCAGGTCCTGGAACACTGGGATTATGATTTTTTAATAAGGGGTCAAAGGCTACCTGAGTCTCCCATGGAAGTCACTCCAAGGTAGAGGAGAGCCAACATATCATTTGGAAGCTATCATGGATTGAATTGTGTCCCTGCAAAAATATGTGTGTCAATTTGGCTGGGCCATGATTCCCAATATTGTGTGATCGTCCACCACTTTGTCCTCTGATGTGATCTATGTGTTATAAATCCCGCCTCTATGATGTTAATGAGGTAGGATAGGTGGCAGTTATGTTAATGAGGCAGGGCTCAATCTACAAGATTGGATTGTATCTTCAGCCAATTCCTTTTGAGATATAAAACAGAGAAGCAAGCAGAGAGACAGGGAGACCTATTACCACCAAGAAAGCAGCGTCGGGAACAGAATGTGTCCTTTGGACCCAGGGTCCCTGTGAGGTGAATCTCCTAGTCCACGGGAAGATTGATGAGAAGGACCTTCCTCCAGAGCCAACCGAGAGAGAAGGCATTCCCCTGGAGCTAATGCCCTGAATTCGGACTTCTGGCCTACTAGACTGTGAGAAAATAAATTCCTCTTTGTTAAAGTCATCCACTTGTAGTATTTCTGTTATAGCACCACTAGATAGCTAAGAAAGAAGGGTAACTTTTGGGTCCACCACCTGTCTTTTGGTCTCTCTCACTGTGATGGCTTTTATGTTGCTGCGATGCTAGAAGCTATATCACCAGTATTTCAAATACTAGCAGGGTCACCCATGGTGGAAGGTTTCAGCACAGCTTCCAGACTAAGACTAGGAAGAAAGGCCTGGTGATTGTCTCCTGAAAATTAGTCAATGAAAACCCTATGGATCACAACAGAATATTGCCTGGTACAGCACTGGAAGAGGAGCCCCCCAGCTTGGAAGGCACTACACAGCAGCCACCACAGTGGACTCGCGCATACCACGATTGTGAAGATGGTGCAGGACTGGGAAAGGTTTATCCTGTTGCACATGGTGCTGCCATGAGTCGGAGCCAACTAGAAGGCCACTAACAACACCCTTTGGGTGTGATCTGGGTGATGGGGCTTCTGACTCAAACACTGGTGAAGTTGTCTCAATTTCCTTCAGTGGCTGGAGGGTGGGGAGCGAGGGTAAAGCTCTCTGAGAACTTATCAAAAAGGTGGTTACCCTGGAGAGGCTGCCAGAAGCAGCACAAGGCCCTATCTTAGAAAGCACTGTTGTAAGTGTTGTTCTATTTGCAGAGCACCAGCTAGGATGGCTGGGGAGAGGAGTGCCACCCAGGTGGGCACAGGGCTTGTGTCAGAGTAATGACAGCCCACAGGCCAGATGAAGACCGGCATGGCTGTCAGCATGAGGGGCAGCCAGGTCTCACTCTGTAGCAGGTGTGGCAGCGGCTACTCCCAGCATCCAGGAGGCAGGGTGGTGGGCATACAAGGGGAAAGCTGTGTTGGAGGTGGCAGGGCTGCATGGATTACACCAGGGTCACACATGGCAGGGCGCTGGATGTAGTGAGTCCCACTGTGGGGACCTGGAGACGAGAGCTCCCAGCCCTACGGCTGCCTTTCCCTGGGCAGGAGTTTAGAGCTGTCTTAGTTTCTGTTTTTTTTCTAACTCTTAAATAAGATGATTGTGGTCTTCATTGTACACCTGACTATCAGAGATTTGTTTTGTGTCTGTCTTAGACTATGAGTTTCTTAAGTACAGAGACCATTACCAAGAGAGACTTGGATACTTTAGTGAAGTCTATAGAAGCAGGAACATGGACAAGGACGTGAACTTTCTTTTAACTCAGTAATAAAACTTGAAATTAAAGGGTTCCATGGGCAGCTTCCATTTAGCAAAAATAACCGATTTCTTAAGTTTGAAGCCAGAGAGATCATGTCTTACACATTCCAGTCACCTCCGAGCTGAAGTTTAACACAAGACAGGGATGTGGGACCAGCGCTGACTGAAGAACACGGGCTGCAGAACATTCTATCCCAGTCAGTTAAGGCACAGGCAGCCTCGGGAATCGCTGTGTCCCGCAGCAGCGTTTGCTGCTTCCGACCCACATACAGAACGCTCAGAGGTTCGACTTGGCCCTCCAACCACACCCTGGTGCTCCAGCAGCAGGGCCAACTTTGCTGGGGCTGATGGGGAGATTGAGATTGAGCTTAGGATACACTCAAAAGGTCTCTTGGGTTACCTACATACCTACCAGTTGCTGTTGGGTTGATTCCAACTCCTGGCGACCCCGTGTGTGTCAGAGTAGAACTGCGCTCCACAGGGTTTTCAATGGCTGATCTTTTGGAAGTAGATAGCCAGGCCTTTCTTCCGAGGCACCTCTGGGTGGGCTTAAACCTCCAACCTTTAGGCTAGCAGCCGCGCAGGTTAACTGTTTTCACCACACAAGGACTCCCTTCTTTGGCTAAGAAGAGTTCAATTTAATTCTTCTCAGGTTTTAAGAATGGTTCTGTTTACGATGAAGAAGACTGGTCTGGAATGGAACCGAGTCCTTGCACAGGAAGACACAGGTGTTTGTGCCTAAAATCAATGGAGTTGGTCTCTATGGGTTTGGGGACATAGCACTCAGTGAAAATCAGTTTTCGTCTGGACTTCTGTTAGATTTAGGGCTGTTGGTCTTTTTCCAGCTAAGGAGGTGTGTCCAGAACCATTGACAGGCCCACAGGGGCTTCCTACAAGTCAGGCAAGGAACCCAGATGGCTCAGGATCAACCCTGTCCCGATTCCTCACAAGTTCCTTCACTCTGTCATCTTCCTTCCTATCCACAACTGGTGGTCCCCACCCCCGACCCTCACCTGGAGGGTGGCTGCACTTCAGCCAAATACGGCAGTGCTGTTTGGGCCACTCTGGGTACATGTGTTATTATGATTACAGATACAGGTATAAAGCCAGTGACCTCCTGGGAGAACGATACTGACCAGATTACCCGCCTGACCATCAAATTCCGTTCTCAGGAAACAAACTGCGAATCAAATCTTTCTCCCTCTTTTTCTTTTTTTTACCCAGAAAACTGTGGGCAGGTTTATCCTCCACCACGCGGATCCTCCGAGCTCCGGCAGGAATGACAGCGGCTTCAATATAACCTGTAGCAACAAATGACACACGGATGAACCACAGCTCCACCCTTGATCAGAGGCCCGTGGTAGTACCCCACCAAAGCCAAGCGCCCCACCACGGTGGCTTCAGACACTGCAGCTGGTACAGCTCTAAGAAATCAAAGTCAAATAAGACGAAGCTCTTCTAGGGGCAGAATGTCCCAGCTGCCCGACTCCCAGGGAGCATCGTTGGCATGGAATTCTGTAGGAATGGTACCGCCCTGGGGCATGGGTGAAGAGTGACTCCCGGGTACTTTCCTCTGTTGGAGGTTCCTTTGCTCTCTGCTGCATTTGAACTTGCCCTGAATATCCACGGAATGATAGCACAAGCTAAGCAACTTGTCCCGTGACAGAGCTATTGCCTGAAGGCACTGTGTCCCCTTTACTGCCTTCGCTGCCCTTTGGGCTTTTTCTACAACTATCAGGGTAAACAATGTTGCCCATTTCCTTGAGTATTTCCAAGTCCAGTGGGAGGCTGCCTCTGCCCATGCTCTGATCCCCGAATGCCCAGAACAGTAGATGGTTAAGGAAGACTCAAAGACTAAGGCTGGTGGTGGGGAGGGGAAGTCAGGGACCAGCTGAGGCTTGGTTACCTGGGCAATTGTGCCAATCAACAAGCCCAAAGTTATGATGAGATTCTGAAGTTCAGGCTGAGAGTCATTTTGTTTTGATTTTCATTTGGGTTTCAGACAACGGTTTTATGCATTTCCTTCAGCAATTTAAGCCACTGCCCACAGCTGTCGAGTTGATTCCAACTCATAGCGACCCCTACAGGACAGAGTAGAACTGCCCCATAGAGTTTCCAAGGAAAGCCGGTAGATTCGAACTGCCGACCTTTTGGTTAGCAGCCGTAGCACTTAATCACTAGGCCACCAGCGTTTCCTTCAGCAATTTAGATGATCTCAAGTTAGATCACGAATCCTGCCCCGACGTTCCGAAGCGCGATGCCCAGAATCAGCAGGGGAACTCAAAAACATGAGTGCTTTCTGTACCCAGCCTCCCAGAGATTATGGAAATGCTTATTTTGAGAGGTTCATTTATTTATTCTTTTTCCCACAATAAAATGGCTTTATTTTTATTTAGAAATAGTACACAATTATTGTAAAATTTTTTTTTAAAAACATGAGAAAGGAAACCAAAACCAACTGACACCATACCACACCGTGAAAATGATCCCTAAGACAAGTAACGTGTTGGTGACCATGCTGTCCAGTACCTCTTTATGCATATTAGTATACACACGTCACTTTCTGTGAACGGGAGCTTACGTATGCTTTTCAAAGATCAGGGACACCTTTAAAATAATTACAGCTTTGCTAGGCAATACATGCCCAAGGTACAAAACCCAAAAGTTATGAAAGTTAATAAAGCAGAAAGTCTATTAACCTTATAAGATGTAAGATACATCTTATACCCAGCCTTGCTAAATACTTTTATTATCTCTAATAGTCTGTATATGTTGGTGGAGTTTCTAAGAAGCTAACTGTATCATTCACCAATCAGACAGTTTCGTTTCTTCCTTTCTAATCTTTAAGCCTTTAATTCCCTCTTGCTTCACTCTAAGGCTGGGACTTACAAAGCCATGTTGTATATGAAATGAGATGGTGGCATCCCAAGTTTTTCCCGTTGAAAATGATGCTTCTTGTGGGAATTTGATAAATACAATTTATTGGGCTAAGGAAGTTCTCTTTTTGACTCAAGGGCAGTGGGTTTAGGTTAAGAGTTTTTATCTCAAAGAGGTACTGGAGCTAATCAAATACTCTTCCCATCTGCTTGAGATCATCATTTTGATTTTCTTTCAAATAACAGGAAGACCTCAGAGTCGTTTAACTGTAATTAAACGCCACATGACTTACATGACATTGTGGTTCAGTATCTTAGTTTTTTTGTTTTTTAAAAAATAACCATTTTTACATGTACTATTCTACCTTCCCCTCCTCGCCCCCCCCATCATTCTTTCCAGTATATGAGACCATTCTTTGGAAATTTTTTTTCCCTTCCTTAAATCCACTAGAAGCTCCTTTAGCGTTAAGTCTCTCGGTTGTTGAAATCTCTCTCTGTTTTTACGTGTGGTTGTGTGCCGTTGAGTCGATTCAGACTCATAGCGACTCTATGGGGCAGAGAAGAACTGCCCCATAGTGTTTCCTAGGCTGTTATCTTTAGGGGAGCAGGTTGCCAGATCTCTTCTCCTGTGGAGCAGCTGGTGGGTTCGAACCACAGACCTTTGGATTAGCAGCCGAGCACTTAACCACTGTGCCACCAGGGCTCCTTTGTTTATCTGTAAATGTCTACTTCATTCTCAGTTTTGAGAGATGAGTTTCTTGTGCATTTGATTTTAAATTGGTTGTTCTTTTCCTTCAACACTGGAAAGATATTTATCCACTGTCTTTTGGCTTCCCTTAGAGGTGTGGAGAAGACAGCATTCCTTCCAAAGTGACCTGTCTTTTTCTTGGGCTGCGAGATCTTCCTTGGTGTTCTGCAGTTTCACTACAATGTTCCCAGGCATGGGTGTCTTTTTATTTATCCTCTCTCTAATCCCTCTTTCTACTACTTCAAATACATGTATGTGATCTTCCCTACCTCTTCACTTCTTTTTCACATTTCCTAGTCCCTTGTTTCTCTAAGCTAGCTAGCTCGTCTGCTGATAATTTCAATGATTATTTCTTTCTTTAAAAAATTTCTTCACTTAGACAATCTCTTGTTTGTTCATCTTTTTCTTTTTTAAAATTAGTTTTACTGGATATTTATTGTATATGCAATATGCATACAGATTTATATACAATAAAATTCACCAAGTTCAAGTGTGTAATTTGATGAACTTTGACCAATGTCTATAGTCGTGTAGGCACCATGACAATCATAGCCAAGATTTCCATCCCCTCTGAAGCTCTCTCATGCTCTGTACACTGAAGGCTTGTCTTTAAACATTTTATGTACGACTATTTGACATTCTGTACCTGACACTTCAATTCTCTGCAGTCCTTGAGGGTCTATATCAGTTGTTTGCTCATCTTTGTAAGTTCACTACTTAATCTTAATCTTTGAGGATCCTAAGTAGGGGAATTCCTCTTCCAGAGAGAGCTTAGTTATGCTGCTAGAAACCCAGAACGCCACCGACTGAGGACCGTTTCAGCCCTCCTGAGGGTGTAGGCTTAGCTGGAAGTCGCAGGTAGCCTGAGGCTCAGTATCCTGACGGCCATGTTGCCATCACCTTCTATCTACAAGGTACTTCTCTTAGCTCTCCACTGATCCCACCCCTGGAGAGGTAGATGTCCTCGGAGAGCTCTCCTACATTTTTTGAGACCGCCAGTATCTTAGAGTCTGTCCTGTATAGTACATATATGTTCTGCAGCAGGACGTTGTCCCTCAGAGCAGTTGTTTAGCCATAATTATAGAAGAGAAACTCATATGGGCATATATATATACATACTCAGATGGGTTAATACATATTTAAACATATGTAATTTCTGTTAATCCATATGATGTATATCATATGTATATCCATATAAAGAGCTCTGGTGGCACTGCGGTTAAATCCTCGGCTGCTAAGCGAAAGGTCAGCAGTTCCAACCCACCAGTTGCTCCACAGGAAAAAGATGTGGCAGTCTGCTTCGGTAAAGATTAAAAAAAAATCGGTAAAGATTACAACCTTGGAAACTCTATGGGGCAGTTCTACTCTGTCCTACAGGGTTGCAGTGAGTCAGAAGCAACTTGGCGGCACACGACACACCCGTGTATCTACATCTATATACACGATGAAACCTGGTGGCATAGTGGTTAAGTGTTATGGCTGCTAACCAAAAGGTCGGCAGTTTGAATCCACCAGGTGCTCCTTGGAAACTCTACGGGGCGGTTGATACTCTGTCTTATAGGGTCAGAACTGACTCTACGGCAATGGGTTTTATACATACAAACACATGCAATTAAATCTTTGCTTCACCTGGAATTCCTTTTGGTATAAGGAGTAGAATAGATATTCAGACATTCAATATCTTTTTTTTTTTTTTTCAATATGGTAATCCAGTTGTCCCAAAACCATTTATTGAATAACCCAGGCTTCCTTAACTAAATCCTGGATGTATTTGGGTCTATTTCTGGATTTTCTGTTCTTTTCTATTAACATCTCAGTCCTTGTTAAGGACTGAACTATGTCTCCCCAAAATGTATGTTGGAATCCTAACCCCTATACCTGTGGATACAATCCTATTTGAAAACAGAATTTCTTTGTTATGTTAATGAAGCCATATCTGTGTGGAAACTCATTGCTGTGGAGTTGCCTCCGACGCATAGTGACACGACGGGACAGAGTAGAACTGCCCTGTAGGTCTTCCAAGGAGTGGCAGATTCGAAGTGCCGACCTTTTGGTTAGTAGCCAAGCTCTTAGCCACTGTGTAGGGTGTGTCCTAAACCTAATCACTTGTGAGTTTCTAAAAGAGGAAGGAGATAAGACACAGAAATAAGCACATACTAGGAAAAAAAGATGACATGTGAGGATTGTCGATAGGATAAGAAGCCAAGAAATATCCAAGGCTACCGACAAGGAAGGAATCGACATGGCTGAGACCCTGATACGGACTTTCAGATCTAGATTGTGAGAAAATAAATTTTGGTTCTTTAGAGCCACCCACCTGTGGTATTTCTGTTACAGCAGCACTAGAGAACTAAGACAGTCCTTTACTCAACCAGTGCCATTTTGCTTTAAATATTGTGGCTTTATAATAAGTTTCAGTGTTTGGTAGGAGCAGTCCTCTGTTTAATAATTTTCCTAGTTGTTCTTTTTTATTTTTCACATACAATTTAAAATTTATTTGTTTAGTCTAAAAAACTCTTTTAAATTTTATTTCCAAATATTAAATATACAATTTTGGGGAGAACTGACATCTTCATGATATAAAATTTTTATCTCTAAGTAAAGGACCTTTCATTTTGTTCAAGTCCTCAAGGAGCTTTTTATATGGTCCCTGCAAAATTCATGTTAAGTTTATTGTAAGTTTTGTTGTTTTTTTTCTGTTATGAATTGGATAATTTATTCCATGTTATCTTTTAACTGTTTATTAATTTATACAAAGAACTAACTTATCAATTCCACTTTTTATAAATTTCCTCTTTTAGCAACTTCTTAGACAATTATTTTCTTTTTTGTTTAATAATCTATTTAGGACCGTGATTTCTTCCTCCAATATACTGCTTGAGCTGTATCACATAGATTCTAATATTTATTGCTTTTAATATTGTTTTACAAATATCTTGCAATTTCAGTTTTGATTTCCTCTTTGAACTAAGAATTACTTAAAAGAGAAATTTTATATTTTGAAATGATAAATTTCCATTCTATAATAGTTTTATATTAGCATTATTGCATTATTATCAAAGATTTTATTTTTGTGTTATCCTATTTTGGGGAATTTATTGAGATTTTTTTAACCTGATAAACACCTATCCCTCACTTACTACCTCGTTATCCGATATTTTGCATTTATGACAACAGCAAGAAAGTACTGTCAGAAAATGTTGCACATTGATAATATATGTCTGACAGTAACAAAAGCCAAGGTATGAGGTGAAAGTAATGCTGGCTGTGATGGTTATGTGTCAGCTTGGCTGGACCATGATTCTCAGTGGTTTGTTCAGCAGTTATGTAATGATATACTTTGGCAGTTATATAAATGATATAATTTGGCAGTTATGTAATGAGGTAGTCATCCTCCATTTTGTGATGTGATGTGGTCATGCTCCATTTTCACATAATGCTGATTTTCACATAATGACCTGGTCTTTGCAACCTAACCACGTTGATAAGTGAGGAGTATATATGGCTAACACATAATTGGCTTGAAAATATAGGTTGAGTTGCTGTTTTCGGGGATAGAGTTTAATCCATGATAACTAAACCTCCATCACAGACTATGCTATTTAGGTCTTTTATATCCTTGCTAAATTTTTGTCCTCTTGACTAAAAGCTAAGATGAGTGACTTAGTCTCCTACTTCTAATGTATTTCTCTCCACTTCTCCACATACCTTCTGCAGTTTTTACTGTATGAACTTTGATGTGATGTTACTCTGTGTAATGCTATTCACAAATATGAGATACCTGTGTAAAAACTGTATATCTAGCATTTAATGCTTTGGGTTCTGAATTTGTATTTTTATATTGACATTGAAGTTGTTACCTCTGTTTTGTTTCATTTTCTTTCTTTCTCTTTTTCTTTCTTCCTTTGTTTCCTTTTTTCTTCCTCTTTCTCACAGAGACAAAAGTTTATTTGTGGTTTCCAGGGACAAGAGGGAGGGAGAAATGGAGAGCCACTGCCTAAGGAGCACTGAGCCTCTTGGTGTGAGGAACATGGTGAATGTAATTGTACACTTAAAAATGGTTAAAATGCCAAATTCTCTGTTATATATATTTCATCACAATAATTTTTTGTTTTTGGTATCTAAAGACTTTATTAATGAAATCCTAATTCTCTCTATTTATTTATTTATTTTTATTGTGCTTTAGGTGAAAGTTAATTTCTCATACAAAATTTGTAACATTAGTTGCAATTCTCACAAGTTGACAGCACATTTCCCCTTTCCACCCCAGGTTCCCTGTGTCCATTCAACCAGTTCCTGTCCCTTCCTGCCTTCTCATCTTGCCTCCAGACAGAAGCCGCCCACTTGGTCTCATGTATCTGACTAAACTAAGAAGCACACTTATTACATGTATTATCATTATTATTATTTTTGTATAGTCCTGTCTAATGTTTGGCTGAAGAGTTGGTTTTGGGAATGGTTTCAGTTCTGGGTTCAAAGAATGTTCAGGGACCATAGTTTTGGGGGTTCCTCCAGTCTCTGTCAGACCATTAAGTCTGGTCTTTTTACACAAATTTGAGTTCTGCTCCACACTTTTTTCCTGCTCCATCTAGGACTCTCTGCTGTGTTCCCTGTCAGGGAAGTCATTGGTAGTAGCAGGGCACCATCTAGTTCTTCTGGTTTCAGGCTGGTAGAGTCTCTGGTTTATGTAGTCCTTTAGTCTCTTGGGCTAATATTTTCCTTGTGTCTTTGGTTTTCTTCATTCTCCTTTGCTCCAGGTAGGATGGGACCAATTGATGCATCTTAGATGGCTGCTCATAAGCTTTTAAGACCCCAGGTGCCATTTGTCCAAGTGGGATGCAAAACATTTTCTTAATAAACTCTGCTATGCCAATCGACCTAGATGTCCCCGAAACTATGGTCCCCAGGCCCCAGCCCCAGCTACTCTGTCGCTCAAAGTGTTTGGATGCACCCAGAAAACTTCCTAGCTTTTGCTTTGGTTCAGTTGTACTAACATCCCCTGTATTGTGTATTGTCCTTCCCTTCACCTAAGATAATTCTTGTCTACTATCTAGTTAGTGAATTCTCCTCTCCCTCTCTTTCCACCCTTGTAACCAGCAAAGAATGCTTTTTCTGTCATCACAATAAATTTTTTAAAAAACCTGCAACAATTTCAATAAAACCCCAAACAATTTCAATAAATTATCACCAATTTTTAGTACTTGTATTTCCAGGACATTCTGTTTTTACACCTGATCACGTATGTCAACCTAACAGACAAGGGATACACTAAGAGGGTGGAAGCCTTGATTGCCGCTGTGCATATGGGAGATGGTGATAGTTTTCATCTAGACTAATGCAATTATGTCAAGATGGACATCTCTCCTTCTTCTCTGATGCCTGACAGGAGGACTTCTGTTGCACACAGGTGTGTCGCATAGTTCCCGAGATGTGATGTTGGCTTGGTTGAACTGAAGGGGGCTGCCTATTTGTTGCTATCTCCTATGGATACATTGGCGGTGAGACAGCCGGTGATAACTGATGCATAATCGAACACTGAATTAGGCACTGTCTCTTGGAATTTAGACTATCCTCACTCTGTGAGGGGACGCTCCATCTTCAGGGCTGCTCCTACTGTGACAGCTCACCCAGACACCAGTTCACCAGCTCTGCCTCTTCACCCCCAGAACATGGGCTCCACCCAAGGCACTGTCATGGCACTTCCTTCCTCCCAGCACCATTACACAGGCGGCACCAGGAAACCACTGGTGCCCAGAACCGACAGAGCTGGCTGATCCCTCTGGGGCCCCATCCTCTCTGGTCCCTTACTGCTGTATCAGGGGGCATGCCCCACTGTGCCCTTGCCCCATTGCTCCCCTCTATTTTCTTTTTGTATTTGCTTGACATTTTCAAATTTTCCATGTCGTTCTATCTTAGATGTGTCTGTTATATGTACCATAGGCTGTATGTAGGAATTGCATTATTGTTCCCAATTAGACATTGCCTTCCATTAAGAGGATTCTATATCCCTACTGTTGCCATGTAACTTCTTGTGCCTTCCTGTGAAAGGAGATTTCTTGCTTCCTCTATCAGCTTCCCATCTGGTCATGTGACCTGCTGTGGCCAAAAGACTATGAACAGAAGTGACAAATTCCATGTCTGAGCAGAAGCTGTAACAGCCACTGTAGTGTCAGTTTGGCTGGTATAAAATTCTTCGATCATACTTTCTCTCCCTGAGGCTGTTTTATGAGTTGCTGCAGAGCCCTGGTGGTACAGTGGTTAAGGGCTTGGCTGCTACCAAAAGATGGGCAGTTGAAATCCACCAGCAGCTCCTTGGAAACCCTGTGGGGCAGTTCTACTCTCCTATAAGGTCACTATGAGTCAGAATCAACTCGACAGCAGTGGGTCCATTGAATGTTGCTGTGAGAAGCCTGAGGCCAAGCTGAGGTTTTCCCATTTACAGGTTACCTAAAAGTTGCCTGGGGTGCTCAAAGGCTTCTTACTTTTGAAAGCTAATGACTATTAGGCCATTCATAATTGTGAATCACATTTTTCCTGGAGCACAAGACTATATTATTATTTTCCTTAAATCTTTTTTCTGATTTGTTTTCTTTTTTAAGGACACCGAATTATGTATTTTTTATCTCTTTTGTCTTCCATAAGTTTTCATTTTATCTCTTATCCTTTTGACTCCGTTCATTTCCATTTCGTTTTATTCATTTTTCTCAAGCCTGTCTTCCATGCGTATTACTGTGTTTTCAGCAGTGTCTATTTCCTCTTCTTCCATGTGGATTTTGTTTCTGCGACAGATTCATTTTTCTCTTCCACATCTTCCATCAGCTCTGCTAAGTCATATTACATCTTCTGTTGCTTCGTTGTAACTTAAGATCTTGTATTTTGGCTTTGAGTTCTTGTTTTATTGAAGACATTGTTTTGTTAGTCTTTGAATTTATAGCAATAAGATACAGTCACAATTTTTATCTTCTCTTGGCAACATTTTTCTGATACGTGTCTTTAATAGCTGCTTGTTTTGGGGTTCTTATTACACTAGTTGCTTGCAGTAGGGGCAGTAGGCTTGTGTGGTGGGGAGGGACAGGAAAATGTTATGAGCTTGGAGGACTTTTCCCTGATTTATAGTGAAATCTGTTAGGGTACAGGTTTGTGTGTTTGAGTGATTTCTTTTTGCTTTTACTTGTCCTGAGCCAAGAGAGATGACTTGCTCATACTTCCATGCTTCCTCGCTGGTCTTCTGCCCTACTTCACTGACAGATGCTTCTGACAAAGTTGGATGTTTCCTTAATCACTGAACAATAAATCTTGAAAAAGACAAATGGGTAGGAGTTGGCAAATGACTCATGATATTTCTTGGAGATCTTTCCATGTTAATATGCATAGCTCTACTTCACTTTTCATTTAAATTACTATTTAGTTTACATAACCACTCCTTTGTTGACAGACACTGAGGTTATTTCAAAATTTTGGCCATTAGATACAACGCTATATCACTTATGAACACAGATACACATAAAATCCACTGCCATTGAGCCCATTCTGACTCAGGGTGACGCCATGTGTGTCAGAGTAGAACTGTGCTCCACACAGATTTCAATGGCTGTAATCATACAGAAGCAGATCACCAGGGCTTTCTTCCACAGTGCTGTGGGGTGGATATGAACCACCAACCTTTCAGTTAGTAGCTGAGAGTAAACCAGCTGCACTGCCCATGGACCTACAGACACAAAAACCCTTGACAAAATACTAGCAAACTGAATCCAGTTACTTTTCAAGAAAATTATACATGGTGATTAAGTGCGGTATAACACAAAAATGCAAGGATGTGTTAACACACTACAATAAATTAATGGACTATATTAATAAAGGATAAAAACCATATGATCATTTCAATAGATGCAGAAAAAGTACTTGAAAAAAATTCAACACGCTTTAATACTAAAAACACACAACAAACTAGGAACAGAAAAAACTTCCTCAACCTGATAAATGTCAATCTATGAAAAATATACAGATGACATCATACTTAAAGGTGAAAGACAAAATGCTTTCCCTCTAAAATCAGTCACAAGGCAAGGATGTCTGCTCTCGCCACTTCTATTCAACAATGCACTGGAAGTTCTAGCCAGGAAAATTAGGAAAGAAAAAGAAATAAGACATCCAGATTGGAAATAAAGAAGTAAAACTATCTCTATTCACAGATGAAATGATTTTGTATGTAGAAAATTGTAATGAATTCACTAAAAAGAAAATAACAACTAATACTTAAGCTCAGAAAGGTTGCATGATACAAGATCAACATACAAAAATCAATTGTATTTCTATACACTAGCAATGAACAATCCAAAAATAAGATTAACAATTCCATTTAAATAGCATCAAACAGAATCAGATACTTAGAGATAACTTAACAAAAGAAGTATAAAATTTATACTCCGCAAGCTATAAAACATCACTGAAAGAAATTAAAGATGATCTAAATAAATAAAACAATTATGGATCAGAAGACTCAATGTTGTTAAGACGGCAACATGTACTCACAAAATTGCAATATGTACTTTCATAGCAAGAACGCAATTGGATGATATATATAAAGCCTTGAAGGAGAAAAACTGCCACCCTAGAATTATATATCCAGCGAAACTGCCTCTCAAATATGAAGGCGAAATTAGGACATTTTCAGATAAAAAGAAGTTCTAGGGAATTTGCAAAGGCCAAACCAGAATTACAAGAAATACTAAAGGGAGTCCTCCAGTTAGAAAGTCAGTAACATCAGATAACAACCTAAGACTAGAACACAGGACAAAGCAACTAGGTATCAACCCAGATAGGGAAATCAAAAAAAGAAATCAAAGCTAAAACACTCAAAACAGGGAAACAGAAACATCACTATGTAAAAGGTGACAACATTAAATCAAAAAAGAGGGACTAAAAAAATGTAGTCGTAGATCTTTCATATGGAGAAGGAGTCATGGCGATATAAAGGAATGAAAGATTGGTTTAAACTTAAAAAATTAAGGTAAATATTAAGGTAACCACAAAGGAAGCTAACAACCCTACACATCCAAATAAAAAAACAAGAAAAACATAAAGACTCAGCAAATACAAAAGCAACAACAATGAAAAAGAGGAAAAGGCAATATATAAAGAAAAACAATTCAGCCCAAAAAATTAAGTGGAAAAAAATTATCAACAACACACACACACACAAAGACATCAAAATGACTGCACTAAACTCATACCTATCAATAATTACACTGAATGTAAATGGACTAAATACACCAATAAAGAGACAGAAAGTGGCAGAATGGATAAAAAACATGATCCATCTATATGCTGCCTACAAGAGACACAGACACAAACTAAAATTCAAAGGATGTAAAAAATACATCAAACAAACAACAATAAAAAAAAAAAAACAGGAGTAGCAATATTAATTTCTAACAAAACAAACTTTAAAGTAAAACCCACCAAAAAGAATAAGGTCAATTTACAGCAATACATGCACACATCCAAAAAGAAGAAAGGGCCAAAATCAAAGAATTAACCCTACAACTTGAACAATTAGAAGGAGAACAGCAAAAGGAGCCCTTGGGCATAGAAGAAAGCAAATAATAAAAACTAGAGCAGAAAACATGAGAGGAAGCAAATAACCCAAATAAGAAATAAATTAGGTGATATCACAACAGACCCAACTTAAAAGAATCTTAACAGAATACTATGAAAAATTATACTCTAACAAATATGAAAACTTAGAGGAAATGGACAAATTTCTAGAAACACACTACCTACCTAAACTAACACAGAGGTAGAACAACTAAATAAACCTATAACAAAAGAAGACATTTAAAAGGTAACTAAAAAACTCCCAGCAAATAAAGCCCTTGGCCCTGATGGCTTCACTGCAGAATTCTACCAAACTTTCAGAGAAAAGTTAACACCACTACTACTAAAGGTATTTCAGAGCACAGAGGAGGATGGGATACTCCCAAACTCATTCTATGAAGCCAGCATAACCCTGATACCAAAACCAGGTAAAGACACCATAAATAAGGAAAGTTACAGACCGGTACAACAACAGATACATAGACCAACAGAACAGAATTGAGAATCCAGATGTAAATTCAACCACTTATAAGCAGCTGATATTTGACAACGGCCAAAGTCCATTAACTGGGGAAAAGACAGTCTCTTTAACAAATGGTGCTGGCATAACTGGATATCCAACTGCAAAAAAAAAAAAAAAAAAAAAAAGAAACAAGACCCATACCACATACCATGCACAAAAACTAACTCAAGATGGATCAAAGACCTAAATATAAAATCTGAAACTATAAAAATCATGGAAGAAAAAATAGGGACAACACTAGGAGCTCTAATACACGGCATAAACAGTATAGAAAACATTACTAAAAATGCACAAATACCAGAAGAGAAACTAGATAACTGGGAGCTCCTAAAAATCAAACACTTTTGCTCATCCAAAGCCTTCATTGAAAGAGTAAAAAGATAACCTACAGACTGGGAAAAAGTTTTTGGCTATGACAAATCTGATCAGCATGTAATCTCTAAAACCTACAAGATACTGCAAAACCTCAACAACAAAAAGACAATTAAAAAATGGGCAAAGGATATGAACAGGCACTTCACCAAAGAAGATATTCAGATGGCTAACAGATACATGAGGAAATGCTCAGGATCGTTAGCCATTAGAGAAATGCAAATCAAAACTACAATGAGATACCATCTCACTCCAACAAGACTAGCATTAACCTCAAAAACACAAAATAATAAATGTTGGAGAAGTTGTGGAGAGGCTGGAACACTTATACACTGCTGGTGGGAATGCAAAATGGTACAACCATTTTGGAAATCGATTTGGCTCTTCCTTAAAAAGCTAGAAATAGAACTACCATATGATCCAGCAACCCCACTCCTTTAAATATATCCTAGAGAAATAAGAGCCCTTGCACAAATAGATACATGCACAGCCATGTTCATTGCAGCATTAGTTACAATACCAAAAAGATAGAAACAACCAAGGTGCTCATCAACAGATAAATGGATAAACAAATTACGGTATATTCACACAATGGAATACTATGCAATGATAAAGAACAACAATGAATCTGTGAAACATCTCATAACACGAAGGAATCTGGAAGGCATTACGCTGAGTGAAATGAGTCAGTTGCAAAAGGACAAATACTGTATGAGACAACTATTGTAAGAACTCAAGAAAAGGTTTAAACACAGAAGAAAACATTCTTTGATGGTTTTAGGGTGGGGAGGGAGGAAGACAGGAATACACTAACTAGACAGTAGACAAGAATTATTTTAGGTGGAGGGAAGGACAACATATAATATAAGGAAGTCAGCACAACTGGACTAAACCAAAAGCTAAGAAGTTTCCTGAATACAATCAAACACCTTAAGGGACAGAGTAATGGGGTGGAGGTCTGGGGACCATGGTTTCAGGGGACATCTAGGTCAATGGCATAACAAAGTGTATTAAGAAAATGTTCTGCATCCCACTTTGGTGAGTGGCGTCTGGGGTCTTAAAAGCTAGCAAGCAGCATTCTAAGATGCATCAATTGGTCTCAACCCACCTAGAGCAAAGGAGAATGAAGAACACCAAAGACACAAGGAAAGTATGAGCCCAAGAGACAGAAGGGGCCACTGAAACCAGAGACTCCATCGGTCTGAGACCAGACGAAGTAGATGGTGCTCAGCTACCAACAATGACTGCAGTGATAGGGAACAAAACAGAGAATCCCTGATGGAGCAGGAGAAAAGTAGGATGCAGACCTCAAATTCTAGTAAAAAGACCAGACTTAATGGTCTGAGACTGTAGGGACCCCAGAAGCCATGGCCCCCAGACTCTCTGTTAGTCCAAAACTAAAATCATTCCTGAAGCCAACTCTTCAGACAAAGATTAGACTGGAGTATAAGGCATAAAATGATACTGATGAAAAGTGTGCTTCTTAGCTCAAGCAGACACATGAGACTATGTGGGCAGGTCCCATGTGGAGGCGAGATGAGAAGGCAGAGGGTGACAGGAGCTGACTTAATGGACACGGGAAATGGTGGAGAGGAGTGTGCTGTCATATTGTAGGGAGAGCAACTAAGGGTCACACAACAATGTGTGCATAAGTTTTTGTATGAGAAACTGACTTGAATTGTAAACTTTCACTTAAAGCAAAAAAAAAACAAAAAAAACAAAAAAAATATAGGAGTAAATTTTGTGACAAAAGCACAAGTTAAAGAAGAACAGATAAAACTGGATAACATCGAAATGAAAAATTTTGTGATTCAAAGGACACCATCAAGAAAGTGAAAACATAGCCAACACACTGTGAGAAAATATCTGCAAATTAATTACTGGATAAGGGACTTGTATCCAGAATACATAAAGAAATTCTGAAAAAAACCTAAAAACCTGTTGCTGTTGAGTCAATTTCGACTCATAGCAACCCTATAGAACAGAGTAGAACTGCCATAGGGTTTCCAAGGCCCCAATCTTTACAGAAGCAGACTGCCACATTTTTCTACTGTAGAGCGGCTGATGTATTTGAACTGCCAACATTTTGGTTAGCAGGCAAGCACTTAACCACTGTGCCACCAGGGCTCCTTAAAGAAAACTTAGAACTTAATAATGAAAGGACACAAAACACAATTTTAAAATGAGCAAAGGATTTGAATAGACATTCCCCCAAGGAAGATATATAAATGGTCATAAAGGACATGGAAAGATGTTCGACCCTGTTAGTCACTAGAGAAATGCAAATCAAAGCCTACAAGATACTTCACATCTGCCGTAATAAAAAAGACAGATTATAACAAGTGTTGGAGAGAATGTAGAGATTGGAACCTTTGTTCATTGATGGTGAGAATTTAAAATGGTTCAGCCACTTTCGAAAAGAGTTTGGCCACTCCTCAAAAAGTTAAACACAGAATTACCATATGACCAAAGAATTCCATTCCAAGTGGTAAATACCCAAGAGAAATGAAAACATATGCTCACACAAAAACGTGTGTAAGAACATTCATAGCGAGGTGGAGCCAACATGGCTCTAGAGACAGAAGCACCATGCTGTCCCTCTGCAGCAAAGACCTGAAAAACTAAGTAAAACAGATACAAATGTCAATCTTGGAATCCTAACCATCAAATGAAGGAATAAAGAACTTGATCAAGCACCAAATAGAATAAGAATCTGACAGAGAACAGAGAATGAGGAGAGCTACAGAATGGAGTTCCTCTACCAGCTAACGTGGCATGGATCCACCATCTTGGACCTCAGATGCCAAGGACTACGGACAGGGAGCATGGGAAGGCAACTTCATGGAGCTCCCAAAAGGGGACTTTGCATACGGTAACCAGGGATATATGCTTTCCCACCCCTTATGCTTCTTCCCTCTATGTGGCATCCACTGTTTTCCAATGGGCCAGGGTTGCTCAGCCAGGGAAACACCAGATCACTGCTGTCTGGGTCCACCCAGCCCCCATCGTCTTGTCCCTTCACTGGCATTTTTTTTGTTTGTTTTCGTAATTTTTTTTTGGCTTTTTTTGTTGCTTATCTCTCTCTCCCTTCCTTCTTTTTCTTTCTCCCACCCAGCTAGCCCTGTGTGCTGTCCCTTCCCCTTCTTAACGGGCTGTGATTTTTTGGTTTGTTTGCTTTGTTCCTTTTTTCTTTCTTTCTTTTTCTTCTCTCTCTCCTTTCTGTTCTCCCACCCACCCAGCTCTCTGCACAACCCCCACCCCTACTTGAGGGGCCATGCTGCACCACTTGGCTGGAGAGTCAATGTGAGCAGCCTCCCCAGGTCTGCATCACCATCACTGATTGGCATCTTCATTGCCATTTTATTTACTTATTTATTGTTGCTTTTTTTTTTCTCTCTTCCCTTCCTTTCTCCCACCCACCTAGCCCTGTGCACTACTCCCCTCTTCTTGGTGGGCTGTGCTGTACTGCTTAGCTGGAAAGCCTCTGGCACACAGCCTCCCTGGGTCTGCACTGCCCCCACAAGCAGCTCCCTTAGTGCCATTTTTAAATTTTTCCTTATCTTCCCCCTTCTCCCTTTTTCTTTTCCCTCCCACCTAGGCCCTGTGCTGCTTCTGCCCCACCCTGATGGGCCATGTCATGCCAACTGACAAGAAAGACATTAGCTCACCGTCACCCCAGTTCTGCCCTGCCCCCAACAGCTGGCTCCCCCACTACAATTTTTTAAGTTATTATCTTGTTGTTGTTGGCTTTTTCTCTTTCTCCTCTTTCCTTTCCCTTGCCCACCTAGCCCCATGAGTCACCCATGCCTCTTCTCAACAGGCAGAGCCACACTGCTCGGGTAGAGAACCACCAGCACGTGGCCTTGCTGTCTCTGCCCCAGTCCTACCCGCCAAATCCTAAGGCACTGCCATTTTTTCTCTTTTCCTTCATTTCTTTTTATTGCTTTTTGTTTTTTTTTTCTCACTCTTCTTTTACTCACCCACTTAGTTCTGCCCATCACATCTTCTCCCTTCCCTCCTGCTTATCTACACCATGTGCCAAGTGCCACACTCCCGAGTGACACTGATATTGCTCCCTGGTCCCTTCCTACACTGTCCCCCAATCCTGCCCCATCATCCCCAGGTCAAGCCACAAACCACCCATCCCTACCCCTCCAACCCCTCTGGACCCACCCTGCTGCACCATTGCTGAGTGATCAGCACTGCCCACCTGGACAAGGTGGTAAATATCACACCCACGGGTGAGCAAGCAACAAAACTCAACTGGCCCACCTGCCCAGACATAACCAAATAAAACAAAAAAAGGACAAAACAAGCAAATCTACAATCAATAAACAAAGAAAATAATTCCCGAATGTCCCAAAGACAGCAGACAATACAAAAACATATATATATGTGTATATATATATATACACACACATACATATACATATATAAAAAAGACAGGATGTCTCCAGAAAGCAACCAAAATAAATCACCAGATGACGTTCCAGTAGAAGAAAAGGTAGTGGAACTACCTGATAGGTAATTTGAAACTCTAATATTCGGGGTTCTTCAAGAGATGAAGGAAAATGCAGACAAAAATAAAGAAAAAACAGACAAAATCATAGAAAATACAAAATCAGGGAAAACACAGAAAAAGCAAAGAAAGAATTCAGGAAAATAATACAGGAACAAAATGTCAAAATAAATAAACAACTAGAAACCACACAAAAACAGCAATTTTAAATTCAAAATATAAACAACAACATTTCAGAAATGGATAGCGCAACAGAAGGTTTTAGGAGCAAATGTGAAACAACAGAAGACAGGATCAGAGAAACAGATGACAAACCCTTGGATACAACTTTGAGGCAAAATCAGAGAAAAGAATGAAAAAAAATGAAGAAACCCTGAGAACGATGTGGGATACAATTAAAAACAAAAATTTGAGTGTGATCATAGTTCCATAACAGGGAGAGAAAATGGAAAACACAGAGAGAATTGCTGAAGATTTCCTGACAGAAAGCTTCCCTAATATCATGAAAGACAAAAACCCAACCATCCAAAAAGCTCAATGAACCCCACATAGGATAGACCTCAAAAGAAAATCACCAAGAAACACCATAATCACACTCGCTGAAAACAAAGACAAAGAAAGAATCCTGAGAACAGCTAGAGAAAAATAAAAAGTCACATAAAAAAGGGAAACAGTAAGATTAAACGCTGATCACTTGGCAGGAACTATGCAGGCAAGAAGGCAATGGGGTGACATATATAAAACCTTGAAAGAAAAAAAACGCCAACCAAGAATAATATATTCTGCAAAACTGAAGCTCAAAACAGCACTAAAACAGAAACAGAGTTCCACAATAATAGCAGGAGACTTAAACACACCACTTTCGGGAAAGCATGGAACATCTATAAAGAAACTCAACAAAGATACAGAAGATCTAAAGGACACAATCAACTAACTTGATATCATACACATTTACAGAATACTCTGTCCAACAGCAAAGTACATATTCTTTTCAAAAGCACATGGAACGTTCTCTAGAACAGACCACATCTTAGGCCACGAAGCAACCCTCAACAAAATCCAGAACACTGAGATAATACAAAGCATCCTCTCTGATCACAACGTGATCAAAGTAGAAATTAGAACAGGTAGAGCAAGGAAAAAAAATCAAATACATGGAAACTGAACAACACACCTTGCTTAAAAGTCACTGGGTAACAGAAGAAATCAAAGATGGAATAAAAAAAATTCCTATAATCAAATGATAAGGAAAACACATCATACAAAAACCTTTGGGACACAGCAAAGGCAGTACTCCGAGGTCAATTTATAGCAATAGATGCACACATCAAAAAAGAGGAAAGGAATGAAATTGAAACATTATCTATACAACTCAAACAGAAAAAGAACAGCAAAAGAAGCCCAGAGCCACCAGAAGAAAGGAAATAATGAAGATTAGAGCAGAAATAAATGAAACAGATAATAGAATAACAATAGAAAGAATCAATAAAACCAAGGTCAACAAAATCGACAAACCATTGGCCAAACTGACAAAAGAAAAGCAGGAGAGGACGCAGATAATCCAAATAGGAAATGAAATGGGGGACGTTACAACAGATTCAACTGAAAAAAAAAAAGAAATCATAACAGAGTACCATGAAAAATTACACTACAACAAATCTGAAAACCTAGAGGAAGTGGACACATTTCTAGAAGCACACTACCTATCTAAACTAGCACAAACTGAGGTTAGAAAATCTGAACAGGCCCATAACAAGAAATTGAAAAGGTAATTAAAAAACAAACAAACAAACAAAAAACTCCCAACGACAACAACAAAAAAGCCCTGGCCCTGATGGCTTCACTGGAGAATTCTACCAAACGTTCAGAGAAGACCTTGCACCAGTACTCCTCAAACTATCTCAGAATACAGAAAAGAAAGGGATACTTCCAAATTTATTCTATGAAGTCGGCATAATCCTGATACCATAGCCAAGCAAGGACACCACAAAAAAGAAAAATACAGACCAATGTCTCTCATGGATATATATGCAAAAATTCTCAACAAAATTCTAGCCAATAGAATCAGCATCCTATGCAAAAAAAAAAAAAAAGACCAAGTGGGATTCCTACCAGGTATACAAGACTGGTTCAACATTAGAAAATTATTCAATGTAATCTGCCACATAACTAAAACAAAAGGCTCACACGATCATCTCAACTGATGCAGAAAAGGCATTTGATAAAGTCCAATATCCATTCCTGGTAAAAATTCTCAATAAAATAGGTATAGAAGGGAAATTCCTCAATATAAAAAAGGGCATCTATACATAACCAACAGCCAATGTCATTCTTAATGGAGAGAAGCTAAAAACATTCTCGCTAAGAACAGGAACAAAACAAGGATGCCCTTTATCACCACTCTTATTTAACATTGTGCTGGAGGCAAGAAAAAGAAATAAAGGGCATCGAAATTTGCAAGGAAGTAGCAAAACTGTCCCTTTTTGCAGATAATATGATACCGTACATACAGAATCCAAAGGACTCCATAAGAAAACTACTGAAACTAATAGAACGATCCAGGACAGTAGCGGGATACAAGATAAACATACAAAAATCAGTTGGATTACTACACACCAATAAAAAGAACTGTGAAAAGGAAATCAGTAAGACAGTATCATTAATAATATCCCCTAAAAAATAAAATACTTAGGAATAAATCTAACCAGGGACATAAAAGACCCATACAAAGAAAGCTATAAGACACTACTGCAAGAAACCAAAGGAGACCTACATTAATGGAAAAACATACCATGCTCATGGATATGTAGACTCAACATTGTGAAAACGTCAAATCTACCCAAAGCGATCTACAAATACAAACAATCCTGATCCAAACACCTACAGCATTCTTTACGGAGATGGAAAAACTAATGATTAACTTCATATGAAACAGGAAGAGGCCCTGGAAACTAAGGCACCATTGAAGAAGAAGAATAAAGTAGAAGTGCAGGCACGACCTGACCTCTGAACCTACTAAAGAGCTATGGTAGTCAAAAGGTCCTGGTACTGGTACAAGGACAGACACACTGACCAAGAGAACAGAATCAAGAACCCAGGTGTAAATCCATGCACCTATGGTCACCTGATCTTCGACAAAGGCCCGAAGTCTATTAAATGGGGGAAAGACAGTTTTTTCAACAAATGCTGCTGGCAAAACTTGATATCCATCTGTAAAAAATGAAACAGGGAGGGGGAGTCAAGATGGTGGAATAGACAGATGCTTCCAGTGAGCCCTCTTTACAACAGAAACCTGAAAAAACAAGTGAAACGAGTATATTTGTGACAAGCTGGGAACTCTGAGCTTCAAAGGCAAGCTTAGAAAATGAACTGAGGGGCAGGAGGAGGAAGAGAGCATTCAGAAGCAGAGAAGAGTTACTGGACCTGAATCGTGGGGAGCCCTCAGGCACTATTCCCGGAGCGGCAGCGGTGGCACGCTGGTACTAGCATTCGGCCACAGTTTCCTCAGGGAGAAGCAGCGAGCCACAGGGCCTACTCACACCTCCGGAACCAAAGAAGAATGGCACTTTCGGCAAAAGCTAAGTACTTGCATGTATTTTAATGTGCCCGCCCCATCCCCAAGCCGGCTTCAGCGGCTGAATTCCCTGGGCTGAGACAGGCACTGTTGAGCACCTAGAGCTATCCCACCGGCCTCGGGGAAGGAAAAACCTTTGCAATTGGAGGAAAAGATAAATTCCTAGCTCCACTAACAGGGAGAGCTCAGGACACAAGCGGCTCCTGTCCAGGCATAAATGGTCCATGGACTTTGAGCACATTTCCCCTCTGCATGGACATGTGTGGGCCTATTTTGGGAGATAGGCCCTCGCTGGCAGACTCCAACTCTTTCAGCTGTGCAGTGAAGAGGTGGGTGTTTGATGTTTGACATTGCTTTGCCTATTAAACAAGGTCCTAACCTACCCACATCAGGTACCTAAGGACTGGCAGCTCCACTCAGGTCACCCAGCCACCCTGACAGGGGTCCAAGGATAACTGGTACCTCCCAGTCCTTATGACCAAAAATTTTGGGTGCCCATGGTCTGTCTGCAGAACCCACCCACCTGCATGCTCTAGGGAACAGGTGCGCATTTTCCTCAGAGACACTTGGGGGTCAGATCTTGGCCCCCTGCCTTGTTCAGAGTGTGACCTCCTGCTGCAATCAGGTATTGCTACATATACCAATCACCTCGGCCCCTCTAAGACTGTAGGACAGAGCCTGTACCACACACTTGATGATCAGCTACCTGGACACCTGAACTGAATTCATACAAGAAAACTGAAAGGACTTCTAGACTGATATACCTGATAACAGCTCTAGCCAGCTGGGGACAGGACATCAGAGCTCCACATACAAATATAATCAAGGTAGCTCACTCAAGCAACCCATTTCGATATATCAAAACAAAACAAAGCAAGCAGCTACGACACAGTAAGCAAGCATAAACTAATATAATAACTCCAAATCGCTCGGAAACAACAGTCAATATCAAGTCACATAAAGAAACAGACCATGATCATCTCAACGAACTCTCAAAACAAAAAATCCAGGGATCTTCTAGATGAAAGTGCATTCCTGGAATTACCACAGGCAGAATACAAAAGTTTAATATATAGAACCCTTCAAGACATCAGGAAGGAAATGAGGCAATATGCAGAACAAGCCAAGGAACACACAGATAAAATAATTGAAGAAATTAGAAAGATTATTCAGAAACATAATGAAAAGTTTAATAAGCTGGAAAAATCCACAGACAGGAATCAGAAATTCAGATCAACAACAAAATTACAGAAGTAGACAACTCAATAGAAAGTCAGAGGAGCAGAATTGAGCAAGCAGAAGACAGAATTTCTGAACTCAAAGATAAATCATTTGGCACTAATATACTTGAAGAAAAATCAGATAAAAGAATTAAAAAAAATGAAGAAACATTAAGAATCATGTGGGACTCTATCAAGAGAAAAACCTACGAGTGACTGGAGTACCAGAACAGGGAGGGATAACAGAAAATACAGAGAGAATTGTGGAAGATTTGTTGGCAGAGAACTTCCCTGATATCATGAAAGATGAGAAGATATTTATCCAAGATGCTCATGGAACTCCACATAAGGTAGATGTTAAAAGAAAGTCACCAAGACATATTATAATCAAACTTACCAAAACCAAAGATAAAGAGAGAATTATAAGAGCTGCGAGGGATAAATGAAAAGTCACCTACAAAGAAGAGCCAATAAGAATAAGCTCGGACCACTCGGCAGAAGCCATGCAGGCAAAAAGGCAATGGGATGACATATTTAAAAAATTGAAAGAGAAAAACTGCCTGCCAAGAATCATATATCCAGCAAAACTGTCTCTTAAACATGAAGGTGAAATTAAGATATTTCCAGATAAACACAAGTTTAGGGAATTCGTAAAAACCAAACCAAAATGACGAGAAATACTAAAGGGAGTTCTTTGGTTAGAAAATCAATATCAGGTATCGACGCAAGACTAGAACACTGGGCAGAGCAACCAGAAGTCAGCCCAGACAGGGAAATCCAAAAAACAAAGCAAGATTATTTTAAAAAAAAAAGCTCAAAACAGGGTAACAGTGATGTTATTTTATAAAAGAAGACAATATTAAAATAATAAAGAGGGGCTAAGAAATGTAATTATAGACCTTCCCAAAGGAGAGGAAGATATGGCGATACAAAGAAATAAAAGTTAGATTTAAACTTAGAAAAACAGGGGTAAATAATAAGGTAACCACAAAGGAGACAAACTATCCTATTTATCAAAATAAAGTACAGGAAAAAAATAGAGACTCAGCAGAAACAAAATCAACAACAACAAACATGAGGAAAGGACAATATATAAAGATAATCTACTGAGCACATAAAATTAAGTGGGAAAAAGAAACTGTCGAAAACACACAAAAAAAGACATCAAAATGATAGCACTGAGTTCATACCTATCCATAATAACCCTGAATGTAAATGGACTAAATGCACCAATAAAGAGACAGTGGCAGAATAAATTAAAAAACACAATCTGTCTATATGCTGCCTACAAGAGACACACCTTAGACTTAGAGACACAAACAAACTAAAACTCAAAGGATGGAAAAAAATATATCAAGCAAACAACAATCAAAAAAGAGCAGGAGTGGCAATATTAATTTCTGACAAAAGAGACTTTAAAGTTAAATCCAGCATAAAGGATAAGGAAGGACACCATATAATAATTAAAGGGACAATACACCAAGAAGATATAACCATTTTAAAAAATATTTATACACCCAATGACAGGGCTGCAAGATACATAAAACAAACTCTATCCACATTGAAAAGTGAGATACACAGCTCTACAATAATAGTAGGAGACTTCAACACACCACTTTCGGTGAAGGACAGGACATCCAGAAAGAAGCTCAATAAAGACATGGAAGATCTAAATGCCACAATCAACCAACTTGACCTCAAAGACATTTACAGAACACTCCACCCAACAGCATCCAACTATACTTTCTTTTCTAGTGCACATGGAACATTCTCTAGAATAGATCACATTAGGTCATAAAGCAGCCTTAACAGAATCCAAAACATCGAAATATTATAAAGCATTTTCTCAGACCATAAGGCCATAATAGTAGAAATCAGTAACAGAAAAACCAGGGAAAGGAAATCAAATACTTGGAAACTGAACTATACCCTGTTCAAAAAAGACTGGGTTATAGAATACATTAAGGATGGAATAAAGAAATTCATAGAATCCAATGAGAATGAAAATACTTCCTATCAGAACCTTTGGGACAAAGCAAAAGCGGTGCTCAGAGGCCAATTTATATCAATAAATGCATACGTGCAAAAAGAAGAAAGGGCCAAAATCAAAGAACTATCCCTACAACTTGAACAAATAGAAAGCGAGCAACAAAAGAAACCCACAGGCACCAGAAGGAAACAAATAATAAAAATTAGAGCTGAACTAAATGAAATAGAAAACAGAAAAACAATTGAAAGAATTAACAAGACCAAAAGCTGGTTCTTTGAAAAAATTAACAAAATTGATAAACCACTGGCCAAACTGACAAAAGAAAAACAGGAGAGGAAGCAAATAACCCGAATAAGAAATGAGATGGGCGATATTACAACAGACCCAACTGAAATTAAAAGAATCATATGAGATTACTATGAAAAACTATACTCAAATTTGAAAACCTAGAAGAAATGGATGAATTCCTAGAAACACACTACCTACCTAAACTAACACAAACAGAGGTAGAACAATCAAATAGACCCATAATAAAAGAAGAGATTGAAAATGTAATCAAAAAACTCCCAGCAAAAAAAAAAAAACCCTGGCCTAGACAGCTTCACTGCAGAGTTCTACCAAACTTTCAGAGAAGAGTTAACACCACTACTGCTAAAGGTATTTCAGAGTATAGAAAAGGATGGAAGAATACCACCAAATTCATTCTATGAAGCCATCATATCCCTGATACCAAAACCAGATAAAGACACCACAAGAAAAAACATTATAGATCTATATCCCTCATGAATGTACACGCAAAAATCCTCAACAAAATTCTAGCCAATAGAATTCAGCAACGCATCAAAAAAAAAAAAAATTCACCATGACCAAGTGGGATTCATACCAGGTATGCAGGGATGGTTCAACATCAGAAAAACAATTAATGTAATCCACCACATAAATAAAACAAAAGACAAGAATCACATGATTTTATCAATTGATGCTTAAAAGGCATTTGACAAAGTTCAACACCCATTCATGACAAAAACTCTCAGCAAAATAGGAATAGAAGGAAAATTCCTCAACATAATAAAGGGCATTTATACAAAGCCAACAGCCAACATCACCCTGAATGGAGAGAGCCTGAAAACATTCCCACTGAGATCGGGAACCAGACAAGGATGCCCTTTATCACCACTGTTATTCAATATTGTGCTGGAAGTCCTAGCCAGAGCAATTAGGCTAGATAAAGAAATGAAGTGCATCCAGATTGGCAAGGAAGAAGTCAAAGTATCTCTATTTGCAGATGACATGATCTTATACACAGAAAGCCCTAAGGAATCCTCCAGAAAACTACTGAAACTTATAGAAGAGTTCAGCAGAGTATCGGGATACAAAATAAACATACAAAAATCAATTGGGTTCCTCTAAACCAACAAAAAGAACATCGAAGAGGAAATCACCAAATCAATGCCATTTACAGTAGCCCCCAAGAAGATAAAATACTTAGGAATAAATCTTACCAGAGATACAAAAGACTTATACAAAGAAAACTACAGTACACTTCTGCAAGAAACCAAAAGAGACTTACATAAGTGGAAGAACATACCTTGCTCGTGGACAGGAAGACTTAACATTATAAAAATGCCTATTCTACCAAAAGCGATCTATACATTTAATGTAATTCCGATCCAAATCCCAAAGACATTTGTTAATGAGGTGGAGAAACAAATCGCCAACTTCATATGGACGGGAAAGAGGCCCTGGATAAACAAGGCATTACTGAAAAAGAAGAACAAAGTGGGAGGCCTTACTTTACCTGATTTTAGAACCTATTATACCACCTGGTACTGGTACAACAACAGATACATGGACCAATGGAACAGAATTGAGAATCCAGACATAAATCCATCCACATATGAGCAGTTGATACTTGACAAAGGCCCCAAAACAGTTAAATGGAGAAAGACAGTCTTTTTAACAAATGGTCCTGTCGTAAGTGGATATGTATTTGAAAAAAAATGAAACAAGACCCATACCTCACTCCATGCACAATAACGAGCTCTAAATGGATGAAAGACCTAAACATAAAATCTAAAACGATAAAGATCATGGGAGAAAAAATAGGGATGTTAGGAGCCCTAATACATGGCATAAACAGTATACAAAACACTATTAAGAATGCAGAAGAAAAACTAGATAAGTGGGAGCTCCTGAAAACCAAAGACCTATGCTCATCCAAAGACTTCACCAAAAGAGTAAAAAGACTGCCCAAAGATTGGGAAAAAGTTTTTAGCTATGATATTTCCTATCAGTGCCTGATCTCTAAAATCTACATGTTACTGCAAAAACTCAACTATAAAAAGATATATAACCCTATTAAAAAATGGGCAAAAGATATGAATAGACACTTCACTAAAGAAGACATTCAGATAGCTAACAGGTACGTGAGGAAATGTTCACGATCATTAGCCATTAGAGAAATGCAAATCAAAACTACAATGAGATTCCATCTCACTCCAACAAGGCTAGCATTAATCCAAAAAACACAAAATAATAAATACTGGAGAGGCTATGGAGAGACTGGAACACTTATATACTGCTGGTGGGAATGTAAAATGGTACAACCACTTTGGAAATCGATTTGGCGCTTCCTTAGAACTACCATACGGTCCGGCAATCCCACTCCTTGGAATATATTCTAGAGAAATTAGAGTCTGCTTAGGAACAGATATACGCACACCCATGTTTACTGCAGCACTGTTTACAGTAAGAAAAAGGTGGAAGCAACTAAGGTGCCCATCAACGGATGAATGGATAAATAAATTATGGTATATTCACACAATGGAATAGTATACGTCGATAAAGAACACTGAGGAATCTGTGAAACATTTCATAACATGGAGGAAACTGGAAGGCATTATGCTGAGTGAAATTAGTCAGTTGCAAAAGGACAAATAATGTATAAGACCACTATTATAAGAACTTGAGAAATAGTTTAAACTGAGAAGAAAATATTCTTTCATGGTTACGAGAGGAGGGAGGGAGGGTGGGAGAGGGGCATTCAGTAATTAGATAGTAGGTAAGAACTACTTTAGGTGAAGGGAAAGGCAACACACAATACAGTGGTGGTCAGCACAATGGGACTGAACCAAAAGCAAAGCAGTTTCCTGAATAAACTGAATGCTTCGAAGGCCAGCGTAGCAGGGGCAGGGGTTTGGGGACCATAGCTTCAGGGGATATCTAAGTCAACTGGCATAATAAAATCTATTAGGAAAACATTCTGCACACCACTTCGAAGAGTGGTGTCTGGGGTCTTAAACACCTAGCAAGCGACCATCTAATATGCATCAATGAGTCTCAACCCAACTGGATCAAAGGAGAATGAAGAACACCAAGGACACAATGTAATTACAAGCCCAAGAGACAGAAAGGGACATGAACCAGAGACTACATCAGCCTGAGACCAGAAGAACTAGATGGTGCCTGGCTACAACCGATGACTGCCCTGACAGGGAACACAACAGAGAATCCCTGAGGGAGCAGGAGAGCAGTGGGGTGCAGACCCTACAGTCTCATAAAAAGACCAGACTTAATGGTCTGACTGAGACTGGAAGGACCCTGGTGGTCATGGCCCCCAGACCTTCTGTTGGCCCAGGACAGGAACCATTCCCAAAGCCAACTCTTTAGACATGGATTGGACTGGACAACGGGTTGGAGAGGGATGCTGGTGAGGAGTGAGCTTCTTGGATCAGGTGGACCCTTGAGACTATGTTGGCATCTCCTGCCTGGAGGGGAGATGAGAGGATAGAGGGGTTTAGAAGCTGGCGAAATGGATACGAAAAGAGAGAGTGGAGGGAGGGAGCGGGCTGTCTCATTAGGGGGAGAGTGATTGGGAGTATATAGCAAGGTGTATATAAGTTTTTATGTGAGAGACTGACTTAATTTGTAAACTTTCACTTAAAGCATAATCAAAAAAAAAAAAAACAAAACAAAACAGGACCCATAACTCACATCATACACAAAAACTATTTCAAAATGGTTCAAAGACCTAAATAGAAGACTGAAAACTATAAAGATCACAGAAGAAAAAATAGGATCAACACTAGAGGCCCTAATACCTGGCATAAACAGGATACAAACCATAACTAACAATACAGAAACACCAGAAGATAAGCTAGATAACTGGGATCTTCTAAATATTAATACTTATACTCCTCAAAAGACTTTACCAAAAGAGTAAAAGAGAACCTACAGACCGGGAAAAATTTTTGTCTATGACAAATCCAACGAAAGCCTACTGTCTAAAATCTATAGGAAAATTTAATTCCTGTACAACAAAAAGACTAATAATCCAATTAAAAAATAGGCAAAGGAAGGAAGAACGAAGAAAGCTAAAGACACAAGGGAAAGATTAGTCCAAAGTACTAATGGATCACAACTACCACAGCCTCCACCAGACTGGGTCCAGCACCACTATATGGTGCCCAGCTATCGCCACTGACTGCTGTGACAGGGATCACAACAGAAGAGCCAGAACTGAGCAGAAGAAAAATGTAGAAGAAAATTCTAACTCAGAAAAAAACACCAGACTTACCTGTCTGACAGAGACTGGAGAGACCCTGAGAGTATGGCCCCCTGGACACCCTTTTAGCTCACTACTGAAGTTACTCCTGCAGTTCACCCTTCATCTAAGATTAGACAGGCCCATAAAACAAAACAAGACTAAAGAGGCACACCAGGCCAGGGGCAAGGACTAGAAGGCAGTAGGGAACAGGAAAGCTGGTAATAGGGAACCCAAAGTCGAGAACAGAGAGTGTTGACATGTTATGGGGTTGGTAACCAATGTCACTAAACAATACGTGTACTAATTTTTTAATGAGAAGTTAGTTTGTTCTGTAAACCTTCATCTAAAGTACAATTCAAAAAAAAAAGAAGATACACAGATGGCAAAAAAAAAAAAAAAAAAGGCAAAGGATATGAATAGACACTTCACCAAAGGAGACATTCAGGTGGATAACAGACATATGAGGAAATGCTCATAATCACCAGCCATTAGAGAAATGCAAATCAAACCCACAGTGAGATACTATCTCACCTTAATGTTACTGACATGAATCAAAAAACAGAAAATAACAAATGTTTGAGAGACTGTGGGGAGTTTGGAACTCTTCGCACTACTGGTGGGAATGTAAGATGGTATAACCATTTTGGAAAGTGATACGGTGCTTCCTTAAAAAGCTGGAAATAGGAACACCATACGATCCAGCAATTCCACTCCTAGGTATACATCCTAGAGAAATAAATGACATGACACGAATAGACATAGGCATACCCTGGTCCACTGCAGCATTATTCCCAATAGCAAAAAGATGGAAACAACCAAGGTACCCATCAACAGATGAACAGATAAACTATGGTACATATACTCAATGTAATGCTACGCAACGATGACGAACAACGATAAACTTGTGAAACATCTCACAGCATGGATGAATCTGGAGGGCATTATGCTGAGTGAAATAAGTCAATCACAAATGGACACATATGAGACCACTATTATAAAAAAAATTCATGAAAAAGTTTACACATAGAAAGAAAACAATTTTTTTTTATTATGCTTCAAGTGAAAGTTTACAGTTCAAGTTATTTTCTCATACAAAAATGTATACTCACATTGTTCTGTGACCCTAGTTGCTCTCCCTGTAATGTGACAGCACAGTCCTTTCACTCTGTATTTCCCGTGTACACTCAACCAGCTCCCGTCCCTTTCTGCCTTCTCATTTCACTTCTGGAAAGGAGTTGCCCATTTAAAAAAAAAAAAAAAAAACTTTTTTTTTTTTTTATCTACTCCGGCTAAGAAGCACACTCCTCATAAGTATCATTTTATGTCTCATAACCTAGTCTAATCTTTGTCTGAAAAGTTGGCTTTGGGAATGGTTTTAGTTTTGGGCTAACAGAGTCCGGGGCCATGTCTTCCAGGGTCTCTCCAGTCTCAGTCAGACCATTTAAGTCTGGTCTTTTTACTAGAATTTGAGTTCTTCACCCACTTCTCTCCTGCCTTTTCAGGGACTCTTTTTTGTTGTGTTCCCTGTCAGGGCGGTCATTGGTGGTAGCCGGACACCATCTAGTTAAAGAAACAATCTTTGATGGTTACGAGGGAGGGAATGGATGGGGAGGGAAAAACACTAACTGGACAGTAGATAAGTGATAGCTTTGGTGAAGGGTAAGACAGTTCACAACACTGGGGAAGTCAGCACAACTTGAGCAAGCAAGGTCATGGAAGATTCACTAGCACATCCAAATTCCCTGAGGATCCAAATTACTGGGCTAAGGCCCTGGGGACCATGGTCTCAGGGGACATCTAGCTCAAGTGGCATAATATAGTTTATAAAGAAAATGTTCTACATTCAACTGTGGTGAGTAGCGTTTGGGGTCTTAAAAGCTGTGAGGAGCCATCTAAGATACTCCACTGGTCCCACCCCATCTGGAGCAAGGGAGAATGAAGAAAACCAAAGACGCAAGGGAAAGATTAGTCCAAAGGACTAATGGGACACAATTACCACAGCCTCCACCAGACTGAGTCCAGCACAACTAGACAGTGCCAGGCTACCACCACCGACCGCTCTGACAGAGATCATAAAGAAGGTCTCGGACAGAGCTGGAGAAAAATGTAGAACAAAATTCTAACTCACAAAAAAAGATCTGCCAGTGGCCAGAGACTGGAGAAACCCTGAGAGTATGGGCCCCCCCGACACCCTTTTAGCTCAGTACTGAAGTCACTCCTGAAGTTCACCCTTTAGCCAAAGATTAAACAGGCCCATAAAACAAAATGAGACTAAATAGGCACACCAGCCCAGGGACCAGGACAAGAAGGCAGGAGGGGACAGGAAAGCTGGTAACAGGGAACCCAAGGTTGAGGAGAGAGTGTTGACACGTTGTGGAACTGGCAACCAATGTCACAAAACAGTATGTGTATTAACTGTTTAATGATAAGTTAGTTTGCTCTGTAAACCTCCATCTAAAGTACAATGAAAAAAATTAAATAGAAGCTAAGCTATAAAATCAATAAAATTCAAATTATCAAGATTAAAAAAGAATATTCATAGCAACATTATCCGTAATAGCCAAAAAGTAGAAACCCAAATGCCCATCAACCTACGAATGGATAAATAAAATGTGATATATTCATATAATGAAATTTTATTTGGCAGTAAGAAGAATGAAGTATTGATACATGCTACGGTATGGATGAACCTTGAAAATATTAGGCTAAGCAAAAGAAGTCAGTCACAAAAGACCATAGATTGTATGATACCATTTCCAGGAAACATCCAGAATAGGTAAACATATACAGACAGAAAGGAGGTTAGTAGCTGTCTACCACTGGGGGTAGGGGGAAAAGGGGAGTGACTGCTAATGGGAATGGGGTTTCTTTTTCGGGTGATTGCGGTGAAGGTTGCACAACTCTGAATGTACTAACAACCAGTGAATTGCACACTTCAAAATATTAATTTTATGATGCTCTAAAAAAGAAACAATATTGCAATGAACATCTTTGTGCCTGTCTTCTTTGCGTAAACACAGCGTATTACCAGGTAAGCTACTGAAAGGATTGCTGGGTCAAGTGTATGTGCAGTTTAAATGCTAAATATACTGCTGAACGGCCCTCTGTAGTGGCTTAATTTATAAACCAATCAACATTATATGAAAATATTTATTCACAGACTTCTTAAAACTATCAGGCTTGTTAATATTTGCTAATCTGATAGCGAGCAAATGCTCTCTCTCTGCATTTACATTTACCTGATTACCGGTAAGGCTGAAATCTTTTCACATATTTATGGGCCATTTTTATTTCCTCTTCAGTTAACTGCCTTGTTCATAACTTTTGCTCATTTTTTTTTTACCTTTTGTTTTCATCTAATTGATTTTCAAGATTTTGTTAAATCTATCTTGAACAGCAACTCTTCAGTTACTAGTTGCATGTATTTTTTTTCCTCAATCTGTCATTTATCATTTCTTTAAGGTGTCTTTTATCACTTGGTTATCATTTGATAGTCATATTTTTAATTTCTAAGATCTCCTTTTTGTTTTCTGATGGTTCCTTCTTTGGCATTCCATTCTTGTTTTATGGATGCAATATTACCTCAAATCTTTCTAAGAGTATATGAGATTTTGAATGTCTATTATTTGCATTATCTTGTTTTTCCCATGGGTTATCCTTTCGGTTGATTTTGGTCTTTTCCATTTGTGTTGCAGACTCTCATTCAAGAATGAGGCCAAAGGCAGGTTTTCTCCAAGTATGTGGGTGGGGCTTGCTGTTAGGATTGGGTTTAAGGTGAGTGGGGAGGAAGCTATTGTTATGTGTTGGCAACCAAATACCAGAATGCAGAGAACTTTACTCAGTCACCAAATATTTCCAGGTCTCTCTCTGTCAACATGGTAGGATTGCACTTCCCTGCCCCTTTTAATTTGTGTGGCCACATGACTTGCTTTGACCAGTAAAATATGTGTGGATGTGATGTGTTTCACTTCCACATGGGAGCTTCAAAGTTGCCAGTGTGTAGTTTGCCTGCTGTGGCACTGTAGCAGTAAGTGAACAGGTGAAGCCTCTCTCTGTCACTCCCAGTCCATGAGTGACCACAATGTGCACAGCCTTCTACCAACCCATGTTGAACACATGGCATCAGTGAGAAATAAACTTTTGCATCAAGTCTTTGAGACTTGAGGTAGGGAGGGTGTTGCATCGTGTTTTGTTTGCTTGCTTACTGCAGCATAACCAAGTATATTCTGATTCACATGTGCATGATTTTCTACCTGAGATGTTCTCGTTCTCCCTAGGCCTTTAAAAAAAATTCCTTTTTCTTTCATTTTTAGGTGATCTTGGGAAGACAAAGAGAAACACACATGTGTTTAATTCGCCATCTTGGAGAGAAAGCTTAACAGTGTTTTTTAATCTTCGTAACAGATGTGTTAGCATTGTTACTATAGATCTGGCCTCGGACTTTTATAAATAAATGCTCTACCTGACTGAGACTCCACAGATGTAAACACAATTCAACTTGAAGTCAGCCATTGCCTAACCCTTTCACCTTGATCCGTCCTGATTTCAGACAGGATGACTTCAGTTGTGGTTCTTTCAGTACGGTTCATTTTCAACCACTTCTGACTTGGAAACATTTCACAACTGACTTGCCCAAGCAGCCCAGCCTGCACACAGCCCTGTACCATCCAATCATTATAGGTTGAAAATAAGGCAGAAATGCTTTTCCACTTAAAAATTTTGGCCAAAAAAAATCCCCATCTTTTAGGATGACAACACTGTTTTGTATCACAAAATTTCTCTTAGAGAAATCCTTTCTGTAGGGGTGTTTGATCCCAGGCATCTAAGATAGTGTCAAATGCTGGAACAAAAATTGTTCAAAGTCAAAGCAATTAAAAGCTTTTGCATAGGAATCTCCATTTAAACCACAAAACAGACCTGGAAACTGGATCTGCTTGTGGAATGGAATTATTACCTGAAAGAAGCTGCTGGTAACTGGAATCTTTCTACTTGGTGTTAATATCACCAGGCTGTAGAATCTGGGGCCATTAGCAGATCTGTCCAGGTTCAGATTTATTAATTTTCTACTTTCCACAGCAAGGTATAGTTGCAACTGATGCGTGGCCACCACATCTATCTTTAAACTTGATGTTGGCACAAGTGGCAACATTGAAAATGCATTTGTTTTCTCTCCCTTTCTCATGTTGCTCTTGGGTGGGGATACTGAAGAACAGTGAAAGGCTCAGGGCAGACAAAGAACCTCAAGAAAGGCTCATCGTTGGGTGAACCCTAAGTAGCAGGGCAGGGCAATCATTGTGGCAGACAGGGTCAGCTGACCTTTCTTTCTAAGATGAGTTTCTCTGCTCACAATATAGAGGGAACAAATTAAAGACAAAGCCCCTGAACTGAAATGCAAGCCCTTTGTTCACAAACTAAGAAATTTACTATCCTCTTTTCCAACAGCCCTTACTCTGACTCAGAGCCCAAGGCCCATCCCGACGTTGCTGTGAAGAGTGAATCCCATCACCAAGTCCTAAAGCACCTTGATGCCTCTCAGACTAGACATCCCATGATATAGATACCAGACATCATCACATTGACTGGAAATGAAGTATCATTAAAAGGGAGGATTTACTTTAAAAATCTGCAAAGTAGTAACATCTTATCTTTGGAATAATTTTCCATTCTAGTCTATGCCATCAAGCAGGAGAAATCCAGTTAGAAGAAAATGATTTGGTTGCATGAGGAAGCCATGGATAAAATTCAATGCCTTTGCCACTGTTCTAGGAGAACATGCTATCTTTGGTATAAGCAACAGTGGTCAGAAGAAACTTAAAAGCTATGTTGATCTTAAGCCTGCCTCAAATCTCCTGAATAGTTAATATTACCAGGCCATGAGCACAGCTTCCTGTGAAATAATTTTTGTGTGCATTTGCCAAATAGACTTGTTTTTAGGTGATCTGGGGTCACAACTTTTCCTTTGTGCTTACGATAGCTATTTTTGGAAGAAAATCAATGAGCTGGTAGGTGGCATGATGGAATATAGGCAAAACCCTGGATACTTGTACTGGGTCCTTTTATCCAGATTGTATAAAATATACTCTTTTAAAAAATCAAATAAAGAATCTAGACTTACTGGACCTATTGAGGCTGGAGAAGTCCCCAAGACTATGACCCTGAGCTGCTCCTCAAATCTTGAATTCAAACTATCACCTGAAGTCACCTTTTAACTAAGTAACAGTTTAGCCCAAAGAGTAAAGATTGTCACTCTCAAGTAAAGTGTTTCTTTAAAAAAAAAAAAAAAAATCTATATAAAGACCAAAGGGTCAACAGCTATTTTAAAGCATAGATGAGAAAGTTGGGGCAGGGGGGTGGGGTGGGGGGGCGCAGGGAGATTAAGTGAATGGAAGTAAAACAACTAGAACAGAAATAACCACAATGTTGACATGTCTAGAAACTGTGGAATGGGAGTGGGTTTTGCTGCGTACATTTTCACCAAAATAAAATAAAATTAAAAAAGTCAAAATTCTTTTTCTGTAATGAACTTACAAAATGTTTTTTTAATTAACTTACACAAAAAGGATTTGCGGTAAGCTTGTATTTCTCCCCTTTCTATAAAAGTTATTTACGAGAGTATTTCCATCCTGCATTTACCCCTAAATCCTATGCCTGAGTCTAATTTTGGTGAACTCACTGCTTGGGAAGCCCACAGCCCACAAGGCTAGACTGCTCTTCTTGTCCCTCAGAATGTGTGTTTAATGTTGATGGGCCAAAGCAAGGCCATGGCCTTTATCCCCAGCAAGAAAACAAGGTGGACATTACCAACTGCCCTTTTGCCCATAGGGAAATCTAGTCCTGTAATATGGAAACTTCCCTATGGAGCAAAGTGCCAACTGTGGCTAAATTCTCTGAGACATCTCAGCATTTTCTGCCAAAGTGCCAGCTGTGGCCGAGGAGAGCGGCAACGTGCCCCAGCACACTGGGGCATCTCCCTGGGGGGCAAGGCCAGGCCCCAGAGGGGCCCTCCTTGCTTTCTCTTTACTGTGAGTCTCCTAACCCAGTCACTGGCGCGTTCTGGGGTTGTGACTTAGGAGCCAGGAGTTCTCACTAGAAAATAAGCAGTATCCTCAGCAGAAGTGCTCAAACATTCCAGCCCCAGTTATGGAAACAGTGCCTCCTTATCTTACTGTGACAAAGTTCTAATTACTTTAGAAGAAAGAATAGTGAAGAATCAGGTCCGCTCTGGGACTGCGTACCTCAAATACAATGTTTTAGGTTGCTAGCCAATAGTGGTGCCCCATACCTGTAAAAACGTCAATATAATTCTTGACTTTTGAACTAACTTCTCTACTGCTCCCTCCCCATTTGAAACATGCAACATCCAGTTGATTCTGACTCACAGTGACCCTATGTGACAGAGCAGAACTGCCCGGTAGGGTTTCTAAGGAGCTGCTGGTGGATTCAAACTGCTGGCCTTTTGGTTAAAAGCCTGAGTTCTTGACCACTGTGTCACCAGGGCTCTCAAACACACATAAGCTACCCCAATACTTTTTGAAATGAAGTGAGAAGCAATTAAGTGAATGGTAGAAAAAAATAAAATCAATGTTTTTTTCTTCCAAAAATTGAAGACAGTCAAAGTTGACAGGTGGACTGTTCTATCACTCTCCACAGCTCGTGCTCTCTCTGGCCTCTCAATTCCATGACTCTCTAGCTTTTGTAGCTTTAAAGTTGCTTTTAGTCTGTAGTTTTTCCTTTTGACAAGTGGTCTTGAATATCAGTTACGTATAAACACTAGATGGCCTTTGTGTTTACCCATGGCTTCATGCACGACTCCTTCTCATTGACTTCATACAGGAAACATTCAGGCATGGAAGCAAGACAAGAAACCCACATGAAGCAGGCCACCACTAAGACAACACATAATATCCAAACGTCTTACATGAGAAACACTTGGGAACAGCCTTTGCCATCACACACGTGGACACCTTCGTACAAAGATTATTCTTGACTGGGAGAAAGAAATACATCATAATTGGTTTATGTCTGCATTTGAAGAACTGACATGGCAGCTCTTAATTGTACTGTAAAGAGGAGCCATTGTGTGCTATCATCACACAACAATGAATCTTCCCAAGGAAGGTCCACTCCCAGCCCTAGGGACCTGCGCACAGAACCTGGCACGGGGAGAGTGTTTCACAAGTAATTATTGAACATGTACATGGTATACCCAATCAAAACGGACAGAACCACCACCCTCTCTATTAAAAAATGACTATTCGATCAGGTTCTTCAAGAACGAAGCACGAAGGGCATCCTGGTTGGTTCTCAGTGGGGACTTCAGTCCACGTGTGACCTGGCTGTCCATGGGCACCAGTCACCTTGAATCTGACCAGTCATCTTTCTAGTGCTGTGGAGCAGGATGGAAGAGAGGTACTAACATGAAAGTGACAACTGAACGAATGACGTCAAAACATCACACCAAGACTATCAAATCACTAAGTTCAACTAACTCAGCTCTTTCGACTCAAAGTCTTGAGTCGAAAGCCCATCCATCAAAAAAGCAACAAGATAGGCAACTGGAGTTGATTCCTTTTATAGAAGGGTTGCTGAGGACCTCATTTGTTCAAAGTTGGGAGGCAATAGGCTGGAGGATAATCAGAAGCCTGTGCCCATGGTGCTGTCTCTCCAGCCCCTGTGCTGGAACCTCCCAGACACAGTAGGGAACATCCCGGGCTTCTCGCCCACTGAGTGTGGCACTTTACCCCTTGAGTCGGCTCTGGAGTCTCTGCCCAAATACTTAGGTGACAGCACCCAGAAGAGTTCAGTCAGGAATCAGGACTTCATCTAACTGGACAAAACCCCTGTGCTGGATCTCATTTTATATTTTTGGAATGGCATTTCTTTGATATTTACCCTTCAGGGTGATAAGACATTCCTCCTCTCCCCATTCTTTTGAGCTGGGGAGAGATGAAAGGAACCCTCCTATCTAAGCTGATAGGATTAGCACATGCACACAGCTGTACTTGGAGTCACCTAGTTGGTCCATTTTCTGGGGGCTTTATGTGATCTCTATGTTGGGTCTCATAAGAATACAGGTTTTCCTTCAGCCCGAAAAGCCCTTCCACAACCTCTGCCTTCAGTTAACAACTAGGGGAGTTGCCCACCAGGATTCTGCCTTTCTCCCAGCAGCCCATGCCGAGCTGCCCCATGTCACACTTAACCTGAAACTCACACTGGCTGCCTGGGTCCCCTTCCCTCCACTGTGAGCTATTAGGGGACACTTAACTTTGACTCTGCAGACCTAGTGCTCCCAATGTAGCCGTGCTGCAGAAATGTTTACTGAGGGATGGGTCCATGTGTGGGCACCTGCCAATGTCTCCATGTGCGAGCACGCTGGTAGGTCAGTCTATTACTACAGGTGTGTGTTTAACGAAAAAAATGGTAGGTATGCAGTTGGTGACTCGTTCACGTGCGAGTGAACATTGCACACATATTTTCAATAAACAGAACCCATATTTAAATGAGTTTATGCTCACAGGCCCCAACTGTGAAGATTTGAAAAAGCAGCTTTACACTTTAAAATGTAAGTGTGACATTTGGTAACCACTCAGAATGCCAGAACATTAAAGCCAGGTGAAGCTAACAAGTGCTTATCTTTCTCTGAAGGTTTACTAAGCCTTTGGGCCAGAATAGCTGGAAGCAGACTAGGCCACAAGCCTGGGAGGGGAGAAGGAGGGACACCTACCCCAGGGAGGCCTCCAACAGCTGGATGTCTTTCCTTGGGTGAATCGCCACTGCAGCTACAGAAAGCTGACCCACCTACCTCCTGCGCACAGAGAGGACACAGCCAGGGAAGGGGGAATGGGGAAAAGGAAGGGCAGGTGAGCATTACCATGGACGATCGGTGGGCCTAACCGTGTCAAAACCAAACACCAGCAGACACATGAGGCTTTTGCCGTGATCTGGGTTCTCTCCTAAGTGAGCTGCTGTGGCCGCACAGAGGCAGCCTTCAGATGTGTGTGGTGGAGTCTTCCTCAGTGTTCTACAGAATTGCCCAGGGGGCGGGGCGGGCATGGCTGTTTGGCACAGTTGCAGTAGGCAAGATCCAAGTCTCACGGGAGACGGGGGGTTGGAGTACAAAGAGAGAAAATGGTATCAAACATGTCAAAAAAAAGTGGCAGAAATGACCAAAGCAGCGCTATCCAATAGAACTTTTTGTGACGACAGAAGAGATCTCTGTATTGTCCAATATGTCAGCCATTAATCCCACGTGGCCTCAGAGCTTTGAAATGTGGCTCGTGAGGCTGAGGAACTGAATTTCTACTTCTGTTTATTTTTACTTTAAATTTTAAAATTTCCAGTGGCTCCTATCTGAAGAGCACAGCTCAAGAGGGCACATTTCCCCTAAACTGACTTGCTCCAGCATCACCTTCTTCAGGTCACCTCAGAAGCCGTGTGGCAGACACAGATTCTCCATCAGCTTTGAGTCCTGACACAGAGCACCTGCCTCTAAAATCTTGAAACCGGCCCTTCCTGGGCCTGCAGCTTCATGTACTTGCCCTTGGTTTGCTCTAGTTTTGTCTCCCAACACCCTGCAGAATGCTCACGTAACAGGCTGTGCCCCCCTTCCCCCCGCCAGGGTATCTGGAAGGCACTTTCCTGCAGGCCAGGTCTCCTAGCATGCACGGATTTCTCCTCTCTGCCTTAGCCATGTCCTGTACTCGGGTTTCCTGGGACTGAACTGAAACGCGTATATATGAAAAGACCATGGAAATGACAATGATTTTGGTATTCAAAAAGAAAGAAAACTGTGATATCTCAGAAGCACACTTGGCAGAGATTACTGCACTCTGCAAGTGTTTGCCAAATCTGACTTGCCACCCTTTGTGGTCCCATCCTGGAGCGCCAGCGGAACTTCCCCCCTCCCCCGGAACATGCTTCAGGTCCCACTCACCCTGTGCCCAAGGATGGTTGGCAGCAGGAGGCTCAAGGCCGTGCTCAGGATGGGGACAGGGACAGTGATGGGAGCCTGGGGGGCTCCTGCTGACAGGCTCTGGCTGAGGCTGGGTGAATGGACACAGGGCTCCGGGGAGAGCTCCCGTTCCTGGTGAGCTGCCTGCCTCATGTTCCCCTCACTAAGGATCAACCACAGTTCTACCCTGGACATCACATGCTGGCATCACCCAGGACAGGATGTCAGAAAACCATCTCCTTCCTCTGGACAAAGAACCTGGGGCTGTGAAGATGGTTCAAGCAGAAAGGGGAAGAAGGCCCAGGAGCTGCACTTGGCAATCCCTCTCTAAGGATGGTTGTTGGGGGATCTCTACATCTGGGAAGAGGCAGGAGAGACAGTTACCCTGGAGTCTCAGTGGACAGGGACAGCTGAGCTTCCCAGAGCACACGGCTTCACGCACACTTTATATGTTACATATGTGTAGATGCTACCATATTTTAACTGATAGGAAATTTGCAACAGAGTAAAAGTGATTTGCTGGAAGTGTCGTTGTCACCTTCTCTTCATGCACGTCAGAAGATGGTGGATATGAAGCTGGGAGGGGTCACAGGAACTCACTGGGGCCAGGCAACTATTGCCTCACTCCTGGACCCCGGGGCTGACCACTGAGGATAGGAAGTGTTTCCTCTTGCAGGCAAATTACTTGCATCTAGGGGCTTAAACTAAAGATACAATTTGTGCTAAAGTACATTTCAGAAATCATATAGCTGGAGTGTCTTTCAGTGGGAACTGCAGGGTGCACATGGAATCACTGGATGCTGGGCAAAGAACCTGGTGGGACACATATGGAGCTGGCCATGCAGCTGAGCCCCATCGGCCGGTACTGACCTGAGCCCTGGGTGTGGTTGAAGTCCCCCTTCACCACTCGGCAGGTCTTCCCATCCCCATTGCAGACCCCGCACCGGTCTTCTTTGGCAGCCGACCCGATGATGCCGTCACAGCCAATTTTCTAAACGAGAGGGCCAGAGGGCCGGTTATTCTGTGCTTCTGAGGACAAGTTTCAGGGGACTTCTCAGAGGGCGCCCGGCAGGGCCCCCTCTCCATGAGGCCTGCAGATACAACACCGGGGGACATCAGAAATATTCTACTTTCTTTACAAATCAGAAGATAAAAAATGAATACAATCCAACCTGGACTGAACTGGTCTTTATACCAATGTGCTCATAAAATATAATTTTTAATATCTGGGGCCCATGAAGGCCCACAGAAGTCACACTGTGCCTGATCCCTGGCCCGGCTGACAGAGCTGCGGGGCAACGAGGGCCGGGGGTGGGGTGTGAAGCCTGGCTTCTACAGCGCCACCCGGAGTGGCCACATTTCATATGATTCACGTGTCCCTCGGGGCCACGTGGGACAGCTGACTCTTGGTTGGACCAGCCAACAGTCTCAGAACACACAGCAGGGACCACACTGTCTGATCAGGTCAGGGCCAAAGCCCGCACAGGCAGGGCCAGGTCGGAGCCCCCGCCCCACTTCTCAGTTAGGGAGACGGAGCCCAAGGAGAGCTCCTGGTACACGACAAGACATGTCTGAGAACAGAGGAGAGGGAGTCCCTGCCCTTGGTGGGACGGGGAGGCACAGCCCAAGCCAGTTCACCAGAAGAGGGAGAAGGTTTTGAATCCCTGTTTTTTTCTGTTAAAGAAATATACAAGAATTTTGTATTCTGCAAAATAACATATCTAAGTTTAACACTGAGTTTTAAATTATTTATAAGTTAAATTACTTAAATCCCCCTCCTTTTTTTTTTTTTTAAATCTACAGTAGACACTTCTGGAACAAGAGCTGGTTTATTCCCACTGATGATGAGATACAGCTTCAGACTGTAGAGGTTGCTACAGCCAGAAGCCAGGATGGCAAGATAACCCAGGCTGAGGCGATCTAACTCTCTGCCAGGCTGCCTGAATGGCACTAGCAGCATGTTTCCCTTCTCATACCCTGCTCCCACCCTCCTGTGAGGCTGGGAGCCCAGCTGGTCGAACAGCGGACCCCCTGGAGGTGAACATCTCGCCCCACAGGCCACCACCTGATTGGTGTCCTCTGTTTCATTAGGGCAGTGGTACTCCAAATTGAGCAGGTATCAGCATCCCTCAGGTTGTTGTCAGCTGCCTTCTAGTTGGCTCCTGACTCATGGCAACGCCATAACGGGATCGGACTGCTGTGATCCATGGGATTTTCATTGGCTGACTTTCAGACATACACAGCCAGGCCTTTCTTCCTAGTCTTAGTCTAGAAGTCCCACTCAAATCTGTTCAGCATCATAGCAACACACAAGCCTCCACTGACAGGTAGGTGACGGTTGTGCATGAGGGGCATGGCCAGGAATTGAACCTGGGTCTTCTGCATGGGAGGCAAGAATTCTGCCGCTGAACAGCGATGCCATAGTACCAGGAGAGCTTGTTAAAACACAGATTGCTGGACCCCAAGATGTGGTAGGGCTGGGGTAGGGCCCGAGAACTTGCATTTCTAACAAGTTCCCAGGTACAGCTGATGCTGCTGGTCTGTCACCCCTTAGGATTCCTGGAGTGACGAGGAACAGGGTGGCATAGCAGCAAGGACAACAGTGGCTGTAAGCAGAACCCCTGAGATGGTGTTTCCTGAAGGAGGCCGTGTTCCCAAGGATTCACCACGTTTGCTCGGGGAGAGCACAGATCAGTGAGGCGGTACCATCAGGACACAATGTCCTGTTACAATACCAAATGCCTTCAACTGAAGGCCTCACGGTCAACCAGACTCTGCTTAATTGCCGTTCGATACTTGCTGAACCTAAGCACTGGGGTCATACGGTCCCCTACCCAGAAGACTGAGACCCAGACCCTGGGGCCCCTCAGAGCCTTGCTGAGTTGTCAGAGGCAACTTGCCAAAGAGCAGCAGAGAACTGCCCTGCTATGCCTCCTCTTCCCCACCCAGCATTTTGTTTTAATTAAAGAAAAAAGAAATTGTTTGCTAAAACTTCACTTCCAAGAACAAAAGTATGCTCAGACCCAACTTCAAATTTTAGCTAACTGGCCTCCCAGCTGGGGCTATGTTACCCCAGCAAGCCGGCAGCCAGCTTCCCCTCCAAAGTGCTATGCTCTAGACTGGGGCACCAGGCACGTGCCTGAGCATAACTACAGCTTCAAATATGAGCCTCAGCATCCCCATTCTAAAGGTGAGACTATTCATCTCAGCCAAGGGTTAGTGGGAAATAACATCTCCTCCGGTTCAGGAACTCTGGCTCACGGCTCCAGCCCTAGGGTGGTAGCCACCAGCAGCACAGGTGGCTATCTTCCTTAGCAGGGTGGGGTAACCACACAGCCTGGAGCATCTGGAGCAGTGAGGCATTCACAGATAACTGTCTTTCCTTTTACACAATCTTTTCCTCCCCACAAAGCAGAAGAGAGGGATGGAGAAACTAGGCAAGATCGCATTCCTTCTTTGGTCCCCCTCGGTGGGAGATGAGTGGAGCCAGGTTCAGAAGGATCAATTGTGGGTGGGCTCTCCCCAGGGGAACCAGCCCTGGGTGCAGCACCTCACTGCACTGCCACCCCGAGTGGGCTTCTCAGGTCAGCTCTATAGCGATGCCCAAAGGATCACCCTTGAAATTCATTCTCCAGGGCTACAGGTGCTGGGAGTTGTCTGTCCTGCCCATGCTGCTTGGTGCTATTTTAGGCTCCATCTGGTCTGTAGGCTGGACATGTAAGCAGCAATGCCCATGTCTGAACAGCAGCCAAGTCTGAGAGCGAAAGGGCAATAGCCCCGTGAATCTGCTAACAAGGGCATTTTTCTTCCTTTGCTGCACAGTCCGTGCAAGCAACATAGAATGTTCTTGGCAGGGGCTGGGATTTTTTTTTCCAAATGGAAGCTACAATAGGATACAATTCAAGTCATTAATTCTGACTGCTAGAGGAGCTTTAAAAATTGTATTTATGAGGGTTGGCGTTCCAAGAGAACAAGACGACCAAACCCAAGGAAACTCCAAACAGTAAACTCTCTAAAATCTTTCCACATGATCCTAGTGGTCCTTGGCGGTTACTTTTCTACAAACACTAGGAATTCCCGCTACCCATTTCTGAGCTTTCAAAACAAGCCTGAGAGTTTCTGGTCAGCAGAGTCAGGGCCCCGCTCCACAGACTGAATCAGGGTATATGCGACCCCTAGGCAAAAACACTGCTTCATGGCTTAATTAACCAAAAACATAGGGCATATGGAACTGACGGTGATGGTACAAGGACGTTTTGCTGAAGATGTTGTTCTTGTTGTTAGTTGCCATCAAGTTGGCTCTGACTCATGGTGACACCATGTACAACAGAATGAAATGTTGCCTGGTCCCGCGCCATCTTCATCATTGCTGGTATGCCTGGGTCCACTGTTGTGGCCACTGTGTACTTCGAGCGCTTTTCAATCTAGGGTGGCCATCTTCCAGCACTATATCAGACAATGTTCTGCTGTGATTCACAGGGTTTTCACTGGCTAATTTTTGGAAGCAGATGACCAGGTCTTTCTTCCTAGTCTGACTTAGTTTGGAAACTCCCCTGAGACCTGCCCACCATGGCTGACCCTGGTGGTATTTGAAATACTGGTGGCATAGCTTTCAGCATCGTAGCAACATGCAGGCCACCACAGTACGACAAACTGACAGATTTTCCAGTTGCTGTCAACTTGATTCCAACTCGTGGTGACCCCATGTGTGTCAGAGTAGAACTGTGCTCCAGAGGGTTTTCAAGGCTATGACCTTTCAAATGTAGGTCACCAGGCCTTTTTTCTGAGGTGCCTCTGGGTGGACTCAAACTGCCAATCTTTCAGTTAGTAGCTAAGCACTTAACCATTTGTGCCACTCGGGAACTCCTCACATATGGGTGGTGGTTTGCTAAAGACAATCTCCGTGAAACACACACAACGTGGTTGGAAGGGTTTTTTGTGCTCAGGACCATGTTCTACAGGAAGGGAAGGGATAGGATGGGCCAGGGACAGTGCAGCCACATTTCCCAGGAATAGGATGGGCCAGGGACAGTGCAGCCACATTTCCCAGGAATAGAAAACCCTAATCCTTAGCAATTTGAGACCTGAATTCCACTTCCAGAATCTTGCCACTGCCCTACTGAAGGTCATCAGTGACTGCAGCCTCCTGGTCACCGCATCCAGCGGCCACTGCTCAACCCTCCTCTGCTTTGACCTCTGCAGGACACCTGACACCGCTGGCTTGTGCATACATTCACTCACTCAGCCCACAGCTGTTGGATGCCTATTATGTGCCTAACCTGGGAATAAAGCCATGTGAGGGCCAGCCCTGCACTCAGAGGCTCACAGACAGAGGGAGGAGCAAACCTGGAGACACACAGACACCATGGGGCATGTGCTGTGATGGAGGCACACAGATGCCACCAAAGCCCGAGGAGAGATGGGCATCTGCGATGCAGCACCCATGCAATCCTCTGCCTACCCCTCCTGACTGGCCCTCCTGCCTCCTCTTACCTCCTTGACTCCCTGATCGTGGGCCCCGTGCCCCTTATGCTTTTCTTGAATTTTTCTTGGTAACTGTACCTTCTCCTTGGACTTTGTCCATCACTTTCATGTAGACAACTCTTACTCCTTCATACTCCCCCACCCCACCCAGGCTCACGCTATTCAGTGTTGGCTGTGCAACTTCCCTTGGCTTTCTAGCCAAGACACTGAACTCAATGTTTCTCTACCGTCTTTTTCCTCCAAGGCTGCTCCCTCTTGACTTCCTCAGGTCTGATGGTAGACACTCTCAGGCTGCCCTCTTGGAACCCACAGATGTGGCTGTCTTCTCTGAAAACCAAGCCTGGAACCTCCGAGCCATTTCTGGTTCTTCCTTTTCCTGAGCTTTCTGGTCAGCTGCTGAGCCAGGTGTTTTCTGTCCCCTGAAAACCTCTAATGCCTAGTTCTCCCCCACACCCATGGCCACTCCCCTAGTTTAGACACTCGTTACTCAGGGCGTGAACCATCACGGCAGTCTTCCCTACCCCGCTGCCAGGCCATCTCCACACGAGAGGGTTCAGTGAGAAGGTCCATTGCCGTGGACCCCCCTGCCTGTCGAAAATGTCCACATCTAGGAACTCAAGATGCTCCATAATCTTGTCCCAGTCACTCCTCTTCTCAGCTCTGCTTCCTCCTACTCCAGAATGCACCCTGCTCCTGCAGCCCCATCACCTCTCGGCTGGATCACCTGCTATAGTGGCCCCTACCTGTGCCCCAGTTCTGGTCGGAATTCAGCTCTGACTCATGGCAACTCCATGTGTGTCAGAGTAGAGTTGTGCTCCATAGGGTTTTTGATGGCTGATTTTTCAGAAGTAGGTTGCCAGGCCTCTCTTCTGAGGTACCTCTGGGTGGACACAAGCCTCCAACCTTTCAGTCAGCAGCCAAGTGTGTTAACCATTTGTACTACCCAGGGACTCCACCCATGCCCCACCAGTCCTTCTCCATAAGCAAGATCACTTCGCTCTGCTTCACCCCCCCAAGACTCCTGACTGCGGCAAGCTGGGTCCTGCTTGACCCAACTCCTGGCTCTTCCGCCCCATGCCTGCTCCCTCAGCACCTGCCCCCCCGCCCTCCTCCACCCCTGGAACACACCTGGCTTCCCTCTGCCTGGAGCGCTCTGCCCCATCTTCCCAAGGCTGGCTCCTCTCTATTCTCTCCTCAGGGAGGCCTGCCCCTGCTGCCTTAACCACGGGCCTCCTCGGCTCCAGTCCCCCCAGCCCTCGCTTCTCAGTCTCTCCATGACACGACTCTCTATTCTTCTTTGTGTGTGTGTGTGTGTGCTTTACAGCTTATAGAACAAATAAGTTGCTCATTCAATAGTTTATATACAAATTGTCTTGTGACACTGCTTGCGATCCCTGCGATGTGTCAACACTCTTCCCTTCTCCACCCTGGGTTCCCATTTCCATTCATTCCATTTTCCTGTCCCTTCCTGCTTTCTTGTTTTTTTTTTTTTTTTTTTTGCTTTTGGGCAAGTGTTGCCCATTTGGTCTTATTTACTTGACTGAGCTAAGAAGCACGTTCCTCACGTGTGTTAGAGTTGGTTTTACAGACCTGTGTAATCTTTGGCTTAAGGGTGAACTTTGGGAGCGACTTCAGTTTGGACTTAAAAGACTGTCTGGGGGCCATAGTCTTGGGGTTCTTCCAGTCTCTGTCAGACCAGTAAGTCTGGTCTTTTTTTGTGAATTTGATTTTTGTTCTACATTTTCCTCCCTCTGCCTGGGACCTCTATTGTGAGCCCTGTCAGAGCAGTCGGTAATGGTACCTTGTCACTATCTAGTTCTGGGCTCAGGCTGATGGAGGCCAAAGGATTTGTGATCCGTTAGTCCTCTGGACTAACATTTCCCTTGTCCTTTGTTTTCTTGGTTTTCCTTTGCTCTGGATGGAATGGGACCAGTAGATGTGTCATAGGTGGCTGCTCACAAGCTTTTAAGACACCAGACGCTACTTACCAAAGTAGGATGTGGAATGTTTTCTTCATGAACTATGTTATGCCAACTGAGTTAATTATCCCCTGAGACCATGGTTCCCAATCCTCAGCCCAGTAACTCAGTCCTTCGAGGTGTCTGGGTGTGTCTCTGCGGTTTTTATGACTTTGCCTTGGTTGTGTTGTGCTGACTTCCCCTATAACGTGTACTGTCTTACCCTTCACCAAAGTTACCTACTATCTAGTGTCTTGTCCTCCCCATACCTCCCCTCCCTTGTAACCATCAAAGATTGTTTCTGTGTGGAAACCTTTTGAGTTCTTATAATAGTGTTCTCATACAGTATCTGTCCTTTTGCGATTGACTTATTTCACTCAGGATAGTGCACTCCAGATTCATTTATGTTGTGAGATGTTTCCCAGATTCATCACTGCTCTTTATTGCTGCATAGTATTCCATCATGTCGATGTACCATAATTTGTTTATCCATTCATCTGTTGATGGGCACTTAGGTTGTTTCCATCTTTTTGCTATTGTGAATAATGCTGCAGTGAACATGGGTGTGCATATGTCTATTCAGGTGATGGCTCTTATTTCTCTCTGGTACATTCCTAGGAGTGAGATTGTTGGATCATATGGTATTTCTATCTCTAGCTTTTTAAGTGCCGCGTCCTTTTCCATAGTGGTTGTACTATTTTACATTCACACCAGCACTGCATAACAGTTCCAATCTCCTTGCAACCTCTCCAACATTACTTCCTATTTTTTTTTGATTAGTGCCAGTAATGTTAGGATGACAGGATATCTCATTGTAGTTTTGATTTGCATTTTTCTAATGGGTAGTGATCACGAGCATTTCCTCATGTGTATGTTAGCCATCTGAATGTCTTCTTTGGCGAAGTGCCTCTTCATATCCTTTGTCCATTTTTTAATTGGATTGTCTTTTTATTGTTACAGTTGTTGCAATATCTTATAGATTTTACAGATTAAACCCTTGTTGGATACGTCATAGCCAAAATTTTTTCCCAGTCTATAGGCTCTCTTTTTACTCTTTTTGTGAAGTCTTTTGATGAGTATAAGTGTTTAATGTTTAGGAGATCCCACTTATCTACTTTATCTTCTGGTGTTACGCATTATTACGGTTTGTATCATATATATGTCATTTATTAGGGCCCCCAGTGCTGTTCCTATTGTTTCTTCCACGATCTTTATAGTTTTAGGTTTTATACTTAGTTCTTTGATCTACTGTGAAACAGGTTTTGTGTATGGTGTGAGGTATGGGTCCCATTCCATTTTTTTACAGATGGACACCCAGTTTTGCCAGCACCATTTGTTAAAGAGATTGTCTTTTCCCCCATTTAATGGACTTTGATACTTTTTTAAAGATGAGTGACCATAGGTGGACGGATTTTCATCTGGGCTCTCAATTCTGTTCCATTGGTCTAAGTCTCTGTCATCGTACCAGTACCAGGCTGTTTTAACTACCGTGGCTGTATAGTAGGTCCTGAGATCAGGCAGTGTGAGGCCTCCTACTTTGTTCTTCTTCTTCAATAATGCTTTACTTATCTGGGGCCTCTTCCCTTTCCATATAAAGTTAATGATTAGTTTTTCCATCTCATTAAAGAATGCTGTTGGTATTTGGATTGGGATTGCATTATATCTGTTCTATTTTCTTCTTCACGCTTATCAGACCCGGAAGCATCATGTGTTTGCTTCCATGTTTCTCATCTTGGAGGAGGGCAGGGGCTCTCTCCGTCCTGCCCACCAGTGAGTGCCCTGAAGTGTGTGCTTGTTGATGCTGAACTTTGGAATGTGCTCAGTAAATAAATAGATAAAATCCCACCCCACCTGCTTTCTGGTGTGTCTAAACCAAATCCCTCAACCGCTCTTCACCGTGCCTTCACCTCCAGGTGTTAGGTTTTCACAGGATAACGTCTCACGGTCCTAGCAGAGGACAGGCACAAGGAGGACTGTGTCTTATTATTTTTTGTATCTACCCTCTCGACACATACCTATAATAAGTGTTCAACAAATAGTATCAAAACCATTAACTCTTATCCAGCTGGGCCCTGAGAAAACTGGGAGGAAAGTTTTTCCTTTTCAAAAAAGCGTTCTCTACCTTACTCTTTGGTGTCCCCCCTCGACAGCGGCCCCTCCCCCAACTTGCTACAGTTTAATTTTCTCATATTTGAATTGGGACTTTTTTGTACAGTTCTTGATGGTCTTTGTTTTTTCCTGGCTGGGAGACGAGGCACTTGCTTTCTTCAACTTAATTGCTATCTTCCAACTACTGCTGCATCCAGTCTCTTCTGCTGGAGGGAACTCCCCACTTCTTGTTTTAATTTTCACTGAATGCTTTTAAGCTACTGTACAACCCTCAGCCCAGGATTTACTGGACCCCTGGGCCAGCTCCCCCAATTCCTGCAGGGCTCATCTTCCTTCTTCTTGATTTCATTCCTGTTTTGCTAAACTACATGTAATTTCTTCAGAATGGATGCATGGAAAATAAAATTTCTGCGTTCTTCTGTGTCTCAAAATTATTTTATTTTGCCTGCATGCATGGTTGAGAGTTTGGCTGCATGTGGAATTCTAAAATTATCTCAATTTTCTTCCAGGTCAGTTTTTCTATTTGTTTTTCTTGGGCTTTCTCATCCATGTGGCTAACTTTCCTCAAATGGCTGGTAGACTCTGGTTGACCACTCATATTTAAGAATGAGAGGCAGAGAGGCTGACCATGGGAGACTGTGTTTAAGGTAGAATGTGTCACATGGCAGGCTCTGGTTCAAGACAAAGGGGTGGGAAACTGGGGGCTACGCTCACTTCTAGAAGAGCATTGAGACCATACCACCAGCTCTCGTTCCCGTTGAACAGTTTATCACATGACATTAGAAAGGCCTCTGTAATCAGGAGGGCTTTGATGACATACAGGCACATTTTCCTGCATGCTTGTTACCCCTTCTTCAGCAAGGGGTACCCTGAAGACAAGACGCAGTGGTGGTTCAATGGCAGAATTGTCATCTTCTATGTGGTAGACCCAGGTTAGATTCCCAGCCTCTGGGTGTGGGCTGGGAGATTTCCGCCATGTTGTATCCAGTGTCTGATTTATCTCAGTGTATTCAGCCAGCTCCTCACCTCCACCTTCCATCGTAAGTCCAAGGACTCTGGAGTTTGCCTCAAGGACCAGCTTTCTTTTTTGTTTTCTGTGACGACTCTCCCATTGTAACAGTTCTGGCCTCCTCTTCGTCAATCCTTCAAAGGAACCTCCATCCACTTTTGTCCTCTGCTTGTATTTGTGGTCTTAGGGGGTTGTGCTACCCCCTCCCTTTTTTTTTTTTTTAAATTTTTTACCATTGGCTTAGTTGCATCCTGAAATGGAAGAGGAATAAGCAGCAGGCTCAGCCTGCTGGCTAAATCCAGAAACTTCTATGGGGTTTAATCAGTAAAAAGGGTTGCAGGGAATGATTTCAGAATTTTAGGCATCACTGTGAAGAAAAGTTCAGCATCAACAAGCACACACTTCAGGGATGTTGGCAACAGGGCTCATGACGTGGGGAAAGGTAGCAATAAGGAAGGCTTTGTTGACATACAGGCCTAAGTGTCAATGCCTGGCACAGTTCCTGCATGCTTGTTACTCCTTCTTCAGCAAGGGGTACCCTGAGGACAAGAGGGCAGTGGTGGTTCAATGGTAGAATTCTCACCTTCTATGTCGGAAACCAAGGTTTGATTCCCAGCCAACGCATCTCAAGTGCAGCCATTGCGCACCTGTCAGCGGAGGCTTGCAGGCTGCTGTGATTCTCAACAGGTTTGAGCAGAGCTTCCAGACTAAGATGGACTTGGAAGGAAGCCCCCGTGATCTACTTCCCAAAATGAGCCAACGAAAAACCTATAGATTACAACAGCCTGATCTGCAAACAATCATGGGGATGGCACAGGGTCGGGCGGTGGTTCATTCCTTTGTGTGTTGGGCCACCTCGAGTGGAGTGCGGACTCTATGACAGCTAACGACAAGAGCCACCCTAGAGACAGAGGTGAGGCCTCATAATTCTCCTAAATTCCTAACAGATCTTGCTACACAAAAAGGGAAGCCATTAAGTAACCTGACAGTGAAGACAGTCTGCTGAAATGGGCCTCAGATTCCAGGTCCGCTGAAGTTCCAAGGGCAGGAAATACACCCATCCATTCACTCGTTTTCTTTTTCAATATGCAATCAAAGTCTCTCCCAGGTTAATCGGACACATCCCTGCGTTACACAACCCACACTTACAGGCTTCAATGCATTTTGGTTTGGTGTTCATCAAGGAAGTATGACCCAAGTCAGATGACACTGGTTTCCTGTGCGTATCAGCAAAAAAGGTATTAAAGTCAAGCCAGGTATACATGGATCTGCCCACAGTCAACCAGGTAAACAGGTAAGCCCTGAGTCACCCACTGCATGTCAGCAGCTCCAGACAGAAGGGATGCAAATTAGAGGCTTATTAACGTGATTTCTTTGCTCTTGGACGCCAACGGCAGGAATCATTAATGGTGGGGCTCCTGATTTATAGGGGCTTGCTGAAAAATATACAATGTTTATGTTTCTTCCCCAGCTCCCTCCCACTTTTACGAGTGCTATTAAGTTTAATTTCAGCACATTAAGTAATTTGTGACTCACTGAAATTAAACTCATTCCTCATAAAAACAGAGTAAAATGGTATTTCCATGTTTCATTTCATGGTTTGAATCAGCCTATTTGTAGCTTAGTGGGATTGACTCAAAGTGTCATATTGGAGCCTCTCATCTCTCCATCCCCTACCAAGTAGTCACTGTGTTCCTTAGAACGTCTCAGAATTCTTGCTGTTACCCCCAAATTGCCAAATTTATAGCTAAGCGAACAGAGGAAAAAGCTAGCAAGTCATGACAGCATTTCTGCAAGTGCTGCCTTACATAAATGTAGATATTTACCTTTTATCCTTTATAATCATATAATTATACCACTGAAGAGATACACAGACCCGAGACTTTTTTGTTACTATTATTATTATTCTCTTTAACCACCTCTGCTTGTCTTATTCACTCACATGTACTACAGGAATCCAGAATACTCCATTTGGCAATTATTGTAACTAGGAATGAATACTGTACCTGTATTTTATTTGTTATGATCTTATCTAAGTATTCCTAATTTTGATTCAAGGAGCCCTGGGTGGTGCAAAGAATTTGCACCTGGCTACTAACTGAAAGGTTGGTGGTTTGGATCCATCCAGCAGCACCATAAAAAAAAAGGCCTGGCAAACTGCTCCATAAGATTACAGCCATTGAAAACCCTATGGAGTACAGTTCTACTCTGACACACATGAGGTCACCATGAGCTGGAGTCAACGCCACAGTAACAGGAAATTTTGACTTCACCACTTGTCTGTCAGAGCCTTGGTGGCACACTAGTTAAATGCTACGGGGAGCTATGGCTGCTAACCAAAAGGTCGGCAGTTCGAATCCACCAGCCACTCCTTGGAAACCCTATTGAGCAGTCCTACTCTGTCCTATGGGGTTGCTATGAGTCGGAATCAACTTGATGGTAGTGGGTGTTTTTTTTTTTTTATTTGGTACTTGTCTGTTTGTTGTACTATGGTGGCTTGCATGTTGCTGTGAAGCTATGGCACTAGTACTTCAAATACGAGCAGGGTCGCCCATGGTGGACAGGCTTTAGCAGAGCTTCCGGACTAAGCCAGACTAGGAAGAAAGACCTGGCCATTTACTTACAAAAATTAAGCAATGAAAACCTTATGGATCACAATAGAACACTGTTCTACTTGCTTATTTTGAAAACAAGTCATCAGAGAGGATCAAGAAGTAGAGGAGGACATCATGTTTGGTGAAGCAGAGTGCCAGTGAGGGCAAGGAAACCCTTGTTGAGATGGATTGGCACAACCACCACCATGATGGACTCAAACATGCTGGTGATTGTGAGGATGATACATGAACAGACAATATTTCATTCTGTTGGACTAGGGGTCACCATAAGTCAGAGTCAACTCAATGACAGCTAACAACAATTATTTTGATTATAAAACTTCATTAAGCATGTGTTATGGATCGAATTGTGTTCCCGAAAGGCATGTGTTATAAATCCTAACCCCCATACCTAGCCCTGATGGTGCAATGGTTAAGCACTCGGCCGTTAATTGAAAGGCTGGCAGTTCAAACTCACCCAGTGGCTCCTAGGGAGAAAGACTTGGCTATCTGCTCCTGTAAAGATTATAGCCTAGAAAACTCTATGGGGCAGTTCTACTCTGTCACATGGGGTTGCTTGAGTTGAAAATCGGCTGGAATGCACCTAATAACAAAAACAACAACAAACCTTGGATTTAATCCCATTTGGACACAGGGTTTTCTTCGTCATGTTAGTAAGGCCATATGAGTGTAGAGTGTGTCTTAAATTAGTCATTTTTGAGATATAAAAGAGCAGATTAGGCACAGAAGCAAGCAAGCACAAATATGGGAAGACAGATTCCAGGCCATGGGAAGACTGCCAAGGAACCAAGGAACAGAAGTTGTAAAGAGACAAGGACCTTCCCCCAGAGCCTTCCCCCAGAGCCTTCCCCTAGAGCCAGTGCCCTGAATTCAGACTTCTAGTTTCTTAAACTGTGAGAAAATAAATCTCTGTTCATTAAAGCCACACGCTTGTGGTATTGTTACAGCAGCACTAGGAAACTAAGACAGCGTGGCTAATAATTTGGATCTTTTTTGAGAATGTACTTACGCGTGGACTGTGGTTAATCTTCACAATCTCTCTCTGAGGAAAGAGTAGTGTTAGAAAATTGCAGATGGTATTTTTAATTTCCTTAAGAAAGCAAGTTATTTCTCAGAGTTTTAATCTTGTGAAGTGCTTGCAGGAGGGTACGGCCGTACCTATAAGGACTATGGCACTTCTGCTAGGACTGGTGGGCTGCCTGGAGGCAGCGAGCCACGAGGGGGCTGAAATCAGAGGAGACCTCAGTTCCACTAACTGGCTGAGGTGGCTTAGGGCATCTTGAACGAAGCCATTCTTTACACCTCTGTGCTCTAGTGAGCCTTCCTTGAGGTCAGTGCCAGGCTCAGTGTTGTCGCTGTTGTTGTTAGTGGCCATGCAGTAGGCCTCCAACTTATGGCAACCCCATGCACAACAGAACAAATGCTGCCTGGTCCTGTGTCATCCCCATGATCAGTTGTGGATCTGGCTGTTGTGATCCATAGGGCTGTCATTGGCTGATTTTCAGAAGCAGATCACCAGGTCTTTTATCCTTGTCCACCTTAATCTGGAAGCTCCAGTAAAACTTATTCAGCATCATGCAAGCCTCTACTGACAGATGGGTGGTGGCTGCACATGAGGTGCACTGGCTGGGAATTGAACCTGGGTCTCCCTTACAGAAGGTGAGAATTCTACCACCGAACCACCCCTGCCCACTTAGGCTCAGTGGACCAGCCAATAAATGCCATGACGACAATGGTGGTGGAGGCACCAAGATGGACTGGGGGAGGGGGCATGTGTTCCAAGGTCATTCCCATCACACCCAAGGGCAGGACAGGCTCTGGTTTGATGGGGACCTGAAGACCACAGACTCACAGCTATTCAAATACCCTCAGCAGCATCTCACCCATTTCATTGACCAAAAGCCTGAATGTTTCTCCTTCAAAGCACAGGAAAATGTTCTAGTTGAAAACGATGTGACTGGAACCAAGGTCATGGAAGGGGCCATGGTCGCTGATCACTTAGAGCCAAAATTACATCCAGCCAGTAACACAGACTGCGCTCGCCAGATAATTTCAGGATTTTTACGAAGGCCTACGTGTTGGTGAGAGCACAGCAGAAGATGGCGGGCGGTGGCCTGGCTGGCCCTGCTCTAAAGGGTGAAGTGCTCTTATTTCAGAAGTCATTACTGGAGCAATGTGAAGCTTGTTACAGCAGCACTAAGAAACTCAGACATCCAGGATGGCCCACGCGAGCGTGTCACTGAGGAACGAACCAGGCGCTGCACTTGGCTGGCAGCAGTGTGTGAAGTGTCAGTAATTGCCTGTTTTTGCAATAACGATAAGAGCTTTGCTCACATCGCCCGAGGGGCAGGGCTCTGCTCAGCCTCACATGCCCCTTGTCATCGGTCTCTGCATCCTTCCCTGGGAGGACAGCTTGCCCAGACTTGCGGGCTCTAGTGCTCACTACCACACGTCTGTGTCTGATGGTTAAATCAGGCAGGGCCGAGGGAGTCTGGACACTGTCTGCTTTCCCTTGAAAAATCCCAGCTTTGAGCTGATTAGGACTTTGCAGAAAAACAAATCCACTAGGGCTGGAACAGCTTGTTGCCGGAATTATCCTAGAAGTTATCCAGAGTCTGTGTCTTCTGCCTTTCGTGCACTCACCCCAACACTGAGTGCCCAGGACACTCCTGGCACCAGGAAGCCAGAGAGCCCACTGGCTGCAGGGAGCGTGGAGGCTGAGAGCTGGGTCGGTGTCGGAGTACAGGGGCCGAGCACAGGGCTGGGTGCTGGGGCCGAGCCACGGTTCTGCTCGCTGGTACAACTGCAGCGAGACGAGGCCACAGGCAGGCTCTCTCTTCTGTGTCCCTACCCCACCCCTCAGAATTACGATGTGTGTGACACTTCCTGAAACAGAGCAGTAGACATGGGTTTGGGGCATCAGCTTTGGAAGGTGTGGAGACCCTGAAGCATCAGCAGCCGATACAGCTTCCAGAGACACTTTCTCCTGAAAACAAGAGGCCCCTGCAATGGCCCTGGGTGATGAAACTCTGCTCAGTCTCACCCAGGAGCCAGTCAGTGGAGGCCAAACGGCAAAAAGCTCAGATCCCAGGAAAGGCCTGACTATTGTTCTCTGACAAAGGGCTGGCTGGTACCTTGCTGGCACTCCTGACCCTGCTCCTCCTGCCGGCTAGCCCCCCATCTCCTCTAGCTCTCTGATGGGCACAGAGAGGACAGGGAACAGGGGTCTGTGGCTGGGGTGGCGGAGCCGTGGGTGCCTGCCTGCAGCATTCTCCGGAGCTAGCTGAGCCGGGCCATCAGGGAATAGGCCACACTTGACATAATCCAGGGTGGTTCACCCGGGCCTCGCCCCTGAAGGTCTGAACATTTTCAGCCTCTGACTCCCCACCGACATTCCAGGTGCCGCAGCAGTACATCGGCAGAAGGACGCACTTTCAGTCCCCTCTGCTAGGTCAGTGCAGGGCGTGCCTGCGGAGGGCTGGGTGCAGTGGGCCCCACAGCTCAGGCCGGTGGAAATGCAGGCGAAGCATGAGTTTCCTGCCTCCCTCGTCTCCCCTCCCCTTTATTTTCCTTCCTTCGTACCTCCTTCCCTTCCTTCCATCCTGCCTCCTGTCCTTCTTTCCTTCCTTCCCTCCGTTCTTTCTCCCATCCTCCCTTCCTCCTTCCCAATTCCATGCTCTCTTTCTCTCCTTTCCCTCCCTCCCTTTGCCTTTTTAAATGACATTTATCATTATTCTAACGAGTCCCGTTAGGATGGGTTTGGGAACTGTATTCTAGTGGGTGTAGTGCTCTGCCCTAACCAGGCATGTCCACCTGGCTGGGTCTTACCTGCAGAGGAAGCTGCTGAGTTCTCTGTACTAACAGAGTACTGCTAACCCAAGATCATGCTTGTACACACGCCAGCCTCAGCTTCGTAGCTTACCTGTTTTCCTTAAAACCAAATGTATAAAACTACTTTTTTTGTTTTTTTCTTTTTGAGATGACTACGTGGCCTCTACTTTGGCCACCTCAGCTCCTGGTCAGCATGGCTTGGGGCAGAGACCCTGGGTAGGCCTGACACTCCACCAGCTGTTGGGGGCAGGGTTGTGTCCTGGCACTGGCTGTAGCACCCCCAGGGCCTTCTTGTGAAAAACCCACTCCCCAAAGGGCTCTGAGGCCTTACTGCCCACCCAAACCCAGTCTGGGGGAGGCAGCCTCCTGTCCAAAGCGCCCACCGTGCCGCGGGGAAAGCACGTCACCTGGCACCTGCCGTGTACGCAGAGGTCCGTCTCGTAGGGCCCGCAGGGTGTGCCATCCAGGACCCTGTCGGCCACCAGCAGCGGGGACTCCTTCCCGAGGGGCGAGCAGTAGAGTTCACAGGGCTTATCTGGGGAGGGAAAGGTTGGGGGATGTTTATGTGGGCACGAGGATGTGGTCACACACAGTGCAGGTGCGTGTGTGAGACACGCAGGCTGACGGGAAGCAAGCTGGGCAGGGCCGGAGCTGGGCAGGGCCAGAGTGGAAGGTAACCTGGGCGCTCGCCCCTTGAACACCTGACAGGCAGCAAAGGGGAAGACACACAGATGCAGGGGAATGACAGAGCAGGGATGGGAAGCATTTGCGGGTCTTCCTTCTCCTTGTTTGCTCCCAAACTCTCTCATCCTTTGCAAAGATATAGCATTTCCCTTTCCATTAGGCTGAACAAACGTTCTGCTGTGTGCTAAGCTCTTAGTGAGTGGACTCATTTGAAGGGTGAGACTGGAAGTAGCCCGCAGTGGGGATGCGAGAGGAGGAAAAGGATGAGGAGTCAGGGCACTCCCAATGGCTTTTGCTAAAGACTTCAGTGCCCACAAGCTGCTGGGTAAGAGCTGCAGAGCTGTGAAACATGGCAAAAAAGTCCTGGAAGAATAAGAACAGGATAATAGTACAGAAAGGGAGAACAGGGGACCCCAGAACAAAGAACTGCAACCCTGGCAGGGTGGAAACCTGGTTTCTGCTGCTTTGAACCACTTGAGTGCCCAGGACATGCCCTGCTCTTGTGCCTTCGCCCAGGATGCTCCCTTTGCCTGGAAGCCCTGCCTGCACTTGGCCTCCTGGAAAACACCTACCACCCTGGAAGCTTCCACTCCAGCACTCTCCTTCATGCAGTCTCTGACCAGGATGGGGCAGACATCTCTTTCTGTCCTTTGTGTACCCTCCATCAAAGCCCCCTGCCATTATCCTGTGGGCCTATAATAGTTTGAGCAACTCTCAAATACACCATCATCTCTTATAAGGAGGGTCCCACTGCTAAAGGAGTTTGAAAGGGAAGGATCTTTGTCGTTAGTTGCCGTCAAGTCAGCTCCGACTCACGGTGGTCCCCAGGTACAAGAACAAAACAGCTGGCCATGCACCATCTTCCCAATTACTAGTACACTCAAGTCCACTGTTGCAGCCACTGTGTCTTTTGAGTGCCTTCCAATCTAGGGGGATCACCTTCCAGCACAATATCGGACAATATTCTGATTGATCCATTGGGTTTCATTGACTGGTTTTTAGAAGCAGATCACCAGGCCTTTTCCCCTGGTCTGAGTCCGGAAGCTCTGCTGAAACCTGCCCACCATGGATGACCCTGCTGGTATTTGAAATACTGGTGGCATAGCCTCCAGTATCACAGCAACATGTAAGCCACCACAGTACAACAAACTGACAGGTTTCATTCTGACAGATGAATCTTAATTGCCTTTCAGCTGCAAAGCTGACTGGGTGGCAAGTGCTGCCAGAGCAGGGACCACGCTTTCATCCATGTCCCCAGGTTGGCCTTGGGTTCTGGCCCACAAGAAGGACTTGCCAAATAGCTTTGAACAAATGAATGGATTTTGTCCTCTATGGAATTATAAAACAGGAATATATATCATCTTCTATCCCTTTCTCTTGGGTCACCCAGTCCTAACGTCATTTTTGTGATTACTTTACAAAGGGAACCTCCTTAGAGAGAAGCAATTTTGTGCCACTTCTGCCAGTCCTGTGTCCCCACCATGAGTCCTCACCAGTGTGGGTCCTCTGGAGGTCTTGGGGTGAGCAAGGCAGGAATAGAGAGCCTTCTGAAGCTGAAGTGACCTCTGAGAACCTCAGCATCCCTGCTGGAGCATTCTCGTTGGGACAGATGCTCCGTCTTGCCCAGCCCGCTGGGGCTTTCATGATTGGATGACGTTCGTGGAACCACCCCTGGATTCCCCCGGTGCCTTTCCTACAGTGTCTGCTGGCTCACAGGCGGTGGGAAACCCTGTCCCAGGAAGTATTAGAAGAAAGCCTCAGGGGGTGTGGTGAAAATTTCCAACTTGGTTTGTCCAGATAGTTGTGGGAGGAAAAAGTCTGTTCGTAAGAGTACAGTGGAGGTCATTAGCTTCCCAGATCAGCAAGCTGAAGATGGGAATTCCTCCCATGAAGATGGACTGCTCCCCTCCCACATCCAGGGTACACTGCAGGGTTCTGCTGGGGAGAGGTGAGCAGCGAACAGTCTTTAGGGTCCCAGAGGTGTCATGGATAGGATGCGGAAAGCCAGGACAGGGCAGGATGTGAATGGTCTAAGAGGCAGGTCTGACTTGAGCTGTCCAGGGAATGCTCTGGAAGGAGTGATCCTTTCTGTGCAGGCAGGCTGGGGTGGTTGGTTGTCTGAGTTATCTAGTGCTGCTGTAAGAGAATTACGGGAAGTGGATGGCTTTAACAAAGAGAAATTTATCCTCTCACAGTATAGGAGGCTAGAAGTCTGAATTCAGAGTGCCAACTCCAGGGGAAGCCTTTCTCTCTCTGTTGGTTCTGGGTGACAGTCCTTGTCATCTATCTTTCCATCTACGAACTTCTTAGTGCAGGGACCACGGGTCCAAAGGACACACTCCCTTCCTGGTTCTTCGTTTTTGCCTGTCTCTCTGCTCGCTTCTCTCTTTTATATCTCAAAAGAAATTGACTCAAAATACAACCTAATCCTGTAGATTTGAGTTCTGCCTCATTAACATAACTGCCTCTCATCCTACCTCATTAACATTATAGAATAGGATTTTCAACATATAGGAAAATCCCATCAGATAACAAAATGGTGGGCCATTACACAATACTGGGAATCCTGGCCTTGCCAGGCTGACACGCATTTTTGGAGAACACACTTCAGTCCATAACGCTGGTCCTCAATCTCAGTGGGCCAACCCAAGCCGGTGGCCGATGGGAGGGGAGCTCTGGGAGACCCACAGGCGACTGAGAGCAGGTTCCAGGGAGGCTCATCTGACCAGATTTTTGAGGTGCTCTTTGGGACCCTGAGGTTCTTAGTGAGAATTTATGGGGGGGGGACCTGGAGGAAATGCAGCGCCCCACCCCAAGCCCAAATTGCCTCTAATGTTTCCCTGTAAGAAAGGACCCCTCAGCTAAAACAGTTAGAAAACTGTGGATTTCAATGGCTTTTAGACTGAAATGTTGACTCAATACTGGGAGTAATTGAGCTCTGCGGTGATTTGTTTAATATCAGTAATGACGATGATGATAAGTGCTATGAATTGAATTGTGCCCCTCAGAAGATACACTGAAGTTCTACCCCCTGTACCGGAGCCCTGGTGGCACAGTGGTTAAGAGTTTGGCTGCTAACCAGAAGGTCGGCAGTTTGAACCTATCAGTTGCTCTTTCAAAATCCCATGTAGCGGTCCTACTCTGTGCTATAGAGTCACTATTAGTTGGAACCGACTGGACGGCAACAAGTTTTTTTTTTTTAACCCCCCCCCCCATGCCTGTTGTTTGGAAATAGGATCTGTGAAGATGTTATCAGTTAACAGGAGGTTATACCGGGGTAGGGTGGGCTCTAACCCCATCTGAGTGGTATCCTTATAAAAAGAAGAGAAGAAACACAGACAGAGACAGAGGGGAGACGGTCATATGGCAGTGAAGTTACACCGCAGCTGCAAGCCAAGTAATGTCTGGAGTTACCAGAAGCTGGAAGAGACAAGAGAGGATCTTTCCCCAGAGCCTTTGGAGAGCATGTCCCTGCTGACACCCTGAATTTGGACTTTTTGCCTCCAGAACCAGGAGACAATAAATTTTTGTTCTTATAAGCCGCCCACCTTGTGGTATTTTGTTACAGCAGCCTTGGGACACTGATACAGTGGTCATGATGATAAAATTATAAAAAACAAACAAACAAAACCCACTGCCACTGAGTTGATTATTTATTATCGCCAGGCACCAGGCAACAAGCTAAGTCCTGCGCAGGCATTTCAGGTAGGTGATGTCATTGTTCCCAGTGAACACATGGGGCTCACAGAATGTGAGTTACTGACCAAGGACCCTCCGTGGGCAGCGCCAGACCCACTCCCTTCTCTGCCATCTGGTCCTCTCTGACCTAAGGATAGGTTGCATCTGCTTATGGTTAGTGAATCACAAAGAAATCACTCTGCCATCACTGTCTCCTCTCCGAATGGAGAACTCCGGAGCCAGAAATACACATGTGGCAGAATGGTGTCACTGAGACGCTCTCATGGAAATTCTGGTTTCAGAGTATATACTCTGATTTGGGCAGAGATGAAAATGGGATTAGGAGACAAAAGTAGAGGTTGCTTTGAGGTAAGTTAGAAAAATCAGATAAGGGAGGGATGGCGGTTGTTCATCTGGGCTCTTAGTGTAAGCATTAGACAAGTGGGGGCCTTGGGGCTCCCCAAAGCAGGGGGGCCCAATCTCATGTGCGAGGGATTTTGGCCATGGCCTCAGGACGTGAAGGCATACCGGACACCACCCAAACTGACTCTCCCACCTGCAGACAATCCCCTCCACGGCTCAGGTGAACCAGAAACATAGCTAGAATGGGAAAAATTACGGGTTGAAGCCCCGCAAGACATTTAATCTCCCTCTTATAGAACAAGGGCAGTATACTCATTAGCAACCAAAATCTCTTGCACCTTTGGATTCTGAGCACAGTCTGAAGCAGTGCTGCCCTGCTCAAAGATGGTGGGGCCCCACTCAAAGATGGTGGCTGACAGCTCTGCTTTTAATGTGTGGCACTCTCCTACAGTGCTGCCAATAATCCAATCTCATGCATTAGGCTCCTGAAAGGGCTCACTTATGCCTCTTCTGCGTCTCCCATTCCAGGGCTTCTACCCATAATTTTTCCTGTTGTGGGAACCATGCCTAATCTGCCAAATTGTAAAACTTCAGGTCTGTTCCTGGATCACTTCATCAACCATGACAGAACCAGTTCAAATCAGTTCAAAGCCCTGTCCAAAACTGAGTCCAGTGTTGGGGCCTCCTTCTTCCACTCTGCCAGAACTCCCTCCATTTGCCCATCTCGTTTTTTGAGGGCTCTCCTCAGAATTCAGGGCACCCCAAACTTCTAGCAAGGTATAGCATTATCTCCCAAAGGGGCTGAAAACAGCTTTTCTCAAACTCGAGCCAGAAGAGGAGACTTAGAGCCCCTCATAATTCTTTGAATTTTTCTCCCTCTCCATATTGCCTTGGGTGAGAAATTAATAGATAGGATAAAGGACCTGATAAATAACACAAAGTTCTGGGATTCAACTCGGGGTACAGTGTCCATACCTTTACATCATTAGCATTATGTTATTGTTGTTGTTGGGTCAGATCCGACTCATGGAGGCCTTATGTATAACAGATCGAAACATTGCCTGGTCCTGCGCCATCTTCATGACCATTGATCTGTTTGAGTCCATTGTTGTGGCTATTGAGTCAACCCATCTCACTGAGGGTTTCCCTCATTTTCACTGACCCTCTGCTTTACCAGACATGATGACCTTTTCTAGGGACAGATTGTTCCTGATGACATGCCCACACTAAGCAAGATGAAGTCTTGCCATCCTCGTTTCTAAGGAGGATTTCAGTTTTACTTCTTTTAAGACTGATTTGTTTGTTCTTCTAGCAGGCACGGAACATAACACTGCCCAGTCCTGTGCCATCCCCATGACTGCCTGCGGATCAGACTGTTGTGATTCACAGGGTTGTTCGCTGGCTGATTTTTGGAAGTAGACTGCCATCCTTTCTTCATAGTTTGTCTTGGTCCCGAAGCTCCACAGAAACCGGTCCAGCTTGATAGCAACACGCAAGCCTCCGCTGACAGATGTTTCTAACACCCAAATGCCCCGAATTCTGAAAAATACTTGGTCCCAAAGTGTCTGATGGAAACTGTGGACTTTGTAAGAGGTGACCACTGTGGTATATTCAATATTCTTCACCAATGGCACAATTCAAATATATGAATTCTTCTGTCTTCCTTTTTCATTTTCCAGCTTTGGCATGTCTATGAGGCATTTGAAAAATCATAGCTTACGTCAGGCTCACCTTAATCATCACAGTGACATCTTTGCTTTTCAGAACTTTGAAGCGGTCTTTTGTAGCAGAGTTGCCCAAAGTAATACGTCATTTGATGTTTTGACTCCTGCTTGCACAGATGTTGATTGTGATTCAAGTAAATGAAATCCTTAACAATTCCAGTATTGTCTCCATTCATCATGATGTTGCATAGGAGGTCACATCTTCTTAAATATTATACAGCACCATACAACACCATATTCCAAAGAAAAGAAGCTTAGAGCTTCACTCTTGCCTCGCTGGTATATATTGAGATGAAATTCTGATTGGGGCTAGACAATCTGTGGTGGGTCCTGGAGTCTTATTGGCCGGCCTGTTGTCAGGACTTATGCTTGGGTGGTGGAGCCACAGACAGGGCCACGAGACACGCTCAGAGGCCCGTGAGCCACATGATCACATGAGCCCAGAGAATTCCTCCTGGCGCTCTGCCATGAAGAGGATACTTCTGGCTGCCCTCTCTGCTGGCAAGTACAAGGTCTTATAAGGTGGAGACATCATTTAAGTTTGAGGCCATCACAAGGACTCATCCAAGTCCCTCTCAGCCCTCTGTGGGTATATGTGCCAAAGAGGTGGCTCAACCCCTTAATCCTAGAGCTACCTGCCATGGCCTTGGAGCCAGACCTGGCAATAGAGGTGCCAGGCTCAGCTGACTGGACCAGCAGGGGCCACCTGACTGTAGCTGGACCAATCAGAGTCTCTCTCGGGAACTCAGTACTGAAATCCAGATATGGATAGGTCGTGTCTGCTTATGGTTGGCAGATCACAAGTCTACGTTCCCCTAGCCACAATTCAGAAATCCAGAAAGCTCTGAGAATGTTTTCCTACATCTGTGGCAAACATATCTAGCAGCACAACCAGCTTTGACCAAGATGTGGCTCTTGGTAGTCTTTAGTGTCCCACCTTGTGGGACTAGTCGTAGGTGACCTGGCAGAGACACTGGTGCATCTGATGCGGAGTGCTGCCCTGGGCCCCACTGGGGGTGTTACGTGGTAGATAACAGATGCACTATTATTACCTTTCTAACACCTGTTGTTGCTGTTAGCTGATGTTGAGTGGGTCCTCAACTCAGTGACCACACACACAACAGAACATAACACTGCCCAGTCCTGTGCCATCCCCATGACTGCCTGCGGATCAGACTGTTGTGATCCACAGGGTTGTTCACTAGATGATTTTTGGAAGTAGATTGCCATCCTTTCTTCATAGTCTATCTTAGTCTGGAAGCTCCACAGAAGCCGTCCAGGTTTATAGCAACATGCAAGCCTCTCATGACAGATGTTTCTAACACCTAAACGCCCCGAGTTCTGAAAAATACTTGGTCCCAAAGGGTCTGATGAGAGACGGTGGACTTCGTAAGAGGTGCTGAGGTATTGCTGTACTGGCCCGTATATGGACAAGTTGTGAGAAAGCTAGTTTTCAGAGGGGGCAGGAGCAAGAGACTCAGGAACATGTACTGTGTGGAGGTGGAAGAAGGTCCTGACGGTTTCCGAGGTCAAGGATCCAGACCCTCGCGTGGCCACCTTCATCCTAGCCCTTGGGTCCCATGGGACACCGTGAATCTTTTTAACAAATTCTGTCTGCTTCATGAAGCAACTCCACCAGCTTGGCTGACTTGGAAACAGAGAGTTCTGACCATCACATCCTCCTTCCCTGGTGGCTCAGACCTAGCCCCCCACCTCCCCGCGGGACCCCTCTCTTCCCACCTTGCTGAGGGACGCATTGCCATGTCCAGTTCTGGTCTCCACCAAGCTCTCTGACACTTCCAGAGGCACGTGGCCTCCTGGCCTGGGCAGGGAGGCCTGAACTCTTGAAGGTTTCTGTTTAAATGAGATGCCATGGAGAAAGGAGAAATGGGGTGGGTTTGGCAGCTAGCCACCGAAATGGGTTTCTGTCCAAAGGCTGTTCCACTTAGAAATATTTTGTAAGGAGAGTCTTTGTCTTCTTTTTGGAGGTGGTATGGATTTGTGGTCCTGAGTCCTCCCTTGGAAAAATCTACCTCTGCAAGAAATTTTTTTTTTTTAATAAGAGAAAAAAGAAAAAATATAGCTCCCCCCCCCCCTTTTTTTCACTGTGCGTCACTAGCCAAAGAATTCCGCAGTGATAGCAATGCTATGAATAGGGCAGTCATAATGGGTTTCAGAAGAGCCCAGAGCCCAACCACAGGAATCGTTCCTATCAGGGCTGAGCTATAATTGTGCCTTTATAAACAAGGTTTTCAGAGGAACAGTTACAATCTGTATTCCCCACCTCCCCCTGCCTTCTGAATCGGCCATTTATTATTGTTTTTACCCTTGTGAAACGAACCTTTAAAAATTGCTGGCTTCTGTGTATATCTGAGAGAGAAATGCAACCAAATATACAAGAACTCATGACAATGCCAACCAAGAGGAGGACTGTGTTAAGCCAACCTTGCAAAGCCCTGAACTTGGGGTCTTTCCTTCAAAGGCAAAATATGTGCTGCCCTCTTGCTGTCTTTCTAACTAAGGTTGCCCTTTTCAGATCAAAGGCACTGGCACTCTGGCTGTAATTATTTATCACTTGGGCAGAGAGAAACAAAAGGCAAGTGGGTAAAAAGACACTGTGAACCCAACAAGCTCCCCAAATAGCTCCATGGCAGGGCTTCCTGGATGGAGGGTCTGGGCAGACACAATTTCAGTCACTGTGATGATAAGGGAACCAAGGAGCTCGGCGATCCAAAAGCGGTTGGAAAGTAAAATAGAACTTTAATCTGGGCTTGGAGAAACCAGTGGAAAAACAGACATTTAAATGGGATTTCTGCATTGAATCAATGAGGCAGGAGAATTTAGAACTGAAGCAAATGACCAAGGAAAGAATAACAACAAATTCGTGCACGTAGTTGAGTGGAAACGAAAACGGGGTGAGTCTGTCTGAGGCCTGACCTCTTCTTGCTCCTGTGAAATGGAAGAAGATGGAACAGAGGATCTAGAAACAGCTTTATCTGGCATTCCAGGGACTGTCGGAGGTTCAGAACGCCTCTTCTATTCAGAACCCGCTGCCATGCTGGGAAAACAGCAATGCTGGCTGGGGCTGTCCCTTCCTGATTAGGGCTGGATGTGCTGAGACGCCTGCAAGCCTCCCGTCCCCCTGCATTAGAACAGTGGCCAGGCAGAGAGAGCAGCGATGTGCCTTCAGCTGCTCACGTCCCTCCTGGGAGGCTGACCTCTCCCTGTCTGCAGGACGAGCCCCGGGTGTGAGGGCTGCCTCTCTCTCGATGTTGGCTAGTTAAGCAACAGTGCAGCTACCATCACACAGCTGCCAAAGGTGTTTTTCTTCCTTTCCTTTTTTAAGGAAAAGGTCTGGGGAGCGTCCCAGTGCTCTAAAATGAGTCCCCAGTGATGTGGGTGGGTATCATCTGCTACTGTCTAGAACATCCTCCACCTACCTGTCGGTTTGTAGGACTGTGGTGGCTTCTGTGTTGTGATGCTAGAGGCTATGCCACCACTGGTAGCTCAAATACCAGCAAGGTCACCCACGGTGGGCAAGATTCAGTGGCGCTTTGAGATGAAGACAGACTAGGAAGAAAGGCCTGGTGATCTGCTTCTGAAAATTAGTCAGTGAAAACCTTATGGATCCCAACAGAACACTGTCTGACTCGCTTGGTTTAGACGTCATCAGGAGGGATCAAGCACTGGAGGAGGACGTTATGTTTGGTGAAGCAGAGGGCCAGCGAAGGCGAGGAAGACCCTCAGTGAGATGGATTGGGACAACATCCACAACGATGGACTTGAACATGCTCATGACTGTGAGGATGACACAGGATCAGGCAACGTTTCATCGTGTTTTATAAGCTTGCCATGGGTCAGGGTAGACTTGATGGCAACTATCTGTCTAGCTATCTTTCTAGCTACCTACCTACCTATCAATCTACTTACCTATGTATCAGTCTACATACAGTGTAATTTTATAAGTCAGGTCAAGGCGTTGGTTTAAAGCTGTGGGTCTGAGGCCATTGTTCCCCGTGACGCCTGCCCCTACCCTTATCCCGTTGTGCACAAGTGTGCTGTGAGAGCATACGGCAGAATGCAGATCCCAGTGGTTCTCCTCTGAGCTACCAAAATAAAAACTGACCACAGGGAAGAAACAGAAGATCTGGTATGAGAGTGTCATTCTCCTGAAAAACACTTTACAAAAAAAAGAGGCAGTCTAAAATCAGACCCGTCACTTCCATCCTTATTAAAACTCCCTCACCCTGCATAAAGTCAAGCTTCCTGTCCTACTTGAGTACTAAAGGTCAGATAATAGCTGTTTATTTTCTGTGAGTCCACTTAGCCCTCCAAGGACCTGGGTCCACTCCCTCCTCTGGCCCTTGCCAGCTGCCTGAGCATGGACATGTCCTGTGACCTCTCCGAGCGAGGCTCAGAGCGCACAGTTGTTTTGTATCTTAGCTGAGATAATGTATATTGCACTAACCAACCACAGTGCCCGGTCCATGGTTTGCTCCATAAACAGAAACAAGCTCCTGCTTATCCCCTTTACAGCACAAACTCTCATTTCCTGGAGATGAACAGAACTAGAGATGTAAAAAACCCTGAATTAGGTCTTGGGGAGTCCTTATCTCCCATATGCAAACATCACAAACCCTACATGTACATCACAGGCCATCCAGCATGTGTCAGCATCGGAAAGGTCTGCAGCTGCTCAGTGGGGCAGTCTTTTGATTAGGGAGGAAGCTCGTGGAAAGAAAATGTGACCTACACTTATCATCTTTCCCAAATAATAAACTGGTCCCAACATTTCCTCAAACACCTCAATCAAGGAACAAGAGCAAATCCAAAACGAGCTGAGAAAAAAACGCAAGAAAGCATCAATACTGGAAAGCGAAACAACAGATACACACCCAAGTGTTCTGCTTCTGCAGCGCCTAATGCTTGGCAAGGTTTGTCCTGGGCCCGCAGCGCATGATGCCCGGGAGCAGGCTGCCAGCATACCCATCTCTCTGAGAAAGGGGGGCAGGGGGAGCACAGGACGAATCCCATCTGCTCCCTGCCTCCACGGCTGCTTTGGGGAAACCTCAGAGAGCTGGGTCATCCAAGTTCAAGCCCACTGTCAGTCCATGGCTGACTTGGGCAGGAGGCCTGGAGCACCCTGTTCCTTTTGGGTGAATGGGGGAGGTACCCTTTGAGTTTTCCTGGAGGGTGTTAAGTTCCTGGGGGAGAAGGGAGGGAGGACATATGTCTTTACCATCAACCACCACTGCGGTCAGCAGGCCCTTCCGCTTGCTGCTCAGCCGGTCATGGGTCTGGCACTGCTGGTCCCGGAAGCTGGGCAGGCCCTTGGGGCAGGGCAGGTTTTCGCAGGCTGTGTGCTCCACACTGGCTCCCGGGCAGTGCGTGCCTCCAGGCCCAGGACTAGAAGGAAGAGAAGGGTAGGCATTAGCCAGACCAAAACCAAAAACCAAACCCGTTGCTGCCAAGTCGATTCCGACTCATAGCGACGCTATAGGACAGAGTAGAACTGTCCCATACGGTTTCGAAGGAGTGACTGGTGGATTTGAACTGCCGACCTTTTGGTTAGCAGCCGTAGCTCTTAACCACTATGCCACTAGAGTTTCCATATTAGCCAGACAGTGATGTGGAAATAGTAGGGTGCTCTGTTTTTTCTTCTCTGGTCAGGAAGGGAGGGGTTGGGGTAAGGCTTCTGAAGCAATCCCCTCTGCTTGAGACAGACAATATCTCAGACATCCCAGACCCACGCTGACAGTACATCTAAGTGAGCTGTCAGAAGGACCAATCTAAGAACTGTAAAAAATCAAGGTCTGGAAACAGGATACAAGTGTCAGTTCAGCAGGGTCCACAACTGTGCTTTTTATCTGAGCTTAAAACTTGGCCATCTGTAACACTAAACATCCCAAGGGGGATTTCTGGTGCTTTTTTGCATGGGGGAGGGGTTTTTTATGAAATGAAGACATTTAAATGACTCTTAAGTATACTCCCCACCACCCATCTGTCAGTTTGTCGTACTTTGAGGGCTTGCAGGTTGCTATGATGCTGGAAGCTATGCCACTGATATTTCAAATACCAGGAGGGTCACCCATGGGGGGAAGGTTTCGGCAGAGCGTCAAGGCTAAGGGAGACTAGGAAGAAAGGCCTGGTGATCTGCTTCCAAAATTAGCCAATGTAAACTCTAATGATCACATTAGATTGTCTGATATAGTGCTGGAAGGTGAGCTCCCTAGGTTGGAATGCACTCAAAATACACAGTGGCCGCAACAACGGACTGCAGCACACCAACGATCATGAAGATGGCACAGCACCAGGCAATGTTCCATTTGTGTTATAAGGGGTCTCCATGAGTTAGAGCCAGCTCGATGGGAACTAACAATAACATAATCCAGAGGTCACTAAATTTCAGAATGAGTAAATAAATAGCTCTCATTTACTTTATAATGAAAAGACTCAGAATTATTAACTCCTTTATTCATGGTCTTTGGAGTTGTTTGAATAATTTTTAAGAGTCAAAACAAAGTTAAGATAATGTTACAGATTTGTTAGTCGATTATACGATTTGCAAACTGGACAACACACAGTATGAGACTGGGTACTGCACCTATGATGAGGCAGTATGGAGTTTTTACAGTCCAAGGAACAGATAAAGCCAGGGGAGTCCAAGCGGTTTTGATGAGTCTTTCAGTTATTCATCAAAATGTCTCTTGAAATCCTTTCTTCCTCAGAATTGTGCTTGGCTAAGATGACAAATGACACAGTTCTAAGGGGTCAATGCCTGCAGACCAGGTTTCTAAATAACTAGATGCCAGCTTGTCTGGAATGTAGGGCTGTTAGTTACACACAAACTTAAAGAAACAAGCTAGTTATTATCTCTAAACTTTAGGTTACTGCCTTAAACATTTGCCCTTTGAGACCAGGTGGCAGCCATGTTCTTCCGGGCTTGGCGTAAATGCCTGTACCTTGTTTTGAGCTTGCGTGGCCACAGGGTAGAGACCAGTTAGATTTGAAGCTCTGCCCTTTTCCCTGGGCTAGCGTGAGGCCACATGGAGTCAATGGTGTGGTCTGTGTCTAAATACTCTGGGCATAGACTGCGTTTCTAAGTAGTTCTGGAGACCCATGAAGTTTGTGTTCACTGGCAGGGTCCACAGTGGTAGGGGGCACTGAGGGGGACAGCAGGACCATGGTTCGGGCTGGTCCAAGTCGAGGCTCTGCCAGCTCTTCCAAAAGGCCCCTGCAAGTCCTTACAGGACTCTTACCTCTGCCAGCACTATGATCTCTGTCAGCTCCATGATGCCAAGACCATGATAACGAAGGAAGCGGGGTTGGTTTGTTTTCCATGCACTTTTTTATTGAGGTAAAGCATGTAGGAGGAAAGGGCAAAAATCACAGCTGTTTTGCCCGGTGAGTTTTCACAAATTGAACCCATCTGTTGGCAGGACTTCCTGGGAGGTGCAAACAGTTAACATGGTCGGCTGCTAACTGGAAGTTGCAGGCTGGAACCTACCCAGAGGCACCTTGGAAGACAGGCCTGGTGATCGACTTCTGAAAAATCAGCCATCGCGAACCTTATGGAGCACAGTTCTACTCTGACACGCATGAGGGCGTCATGATCGGAGGCGACTCGACGGCAACTGGTTTGGTTTATTTGGTTGGCAGGATAATATTTTTGACACACTAACCAATTTCATTTTCAGTACTTCTCTTCCCTTTGGCCATTTTTTGTGTTCAGGCAATGCAGTCATCTGTGATCAGTGCCTTTGGGGAGGGATATGGCAGCAGAAGGTGGGAGACCAGGGGTCAAGAACCATCTTCTGTAAGGGGCCAGGTAGTGACTATTTCAGGCTCTGCAGGCCTTGCAGTCTCTGTTACAACTACTCAGCTCTGCTGTTGTAGCACTAAAGCAGCCAGAGACAACATGTAAAGCATGGCTCTGTTCGAATAAAACTTTATTTACAATACCAGGCATTGAGCCAGATTTGGCCTGCAGGTTGTAGTTTGCCAATCCTGGTCTACACAGCTGCTTTGAAAAAAACATAGTAGGAGGAAAGGATCCCTTCCGACTTCTATGCCTACCTCTCACACATCAGCAAACTATTCCCTTACCTTGGTGTAGGGGGCCTCAGGAGACTTGGTGCTGGCTGCCCAAGAGAGAGGGATTCTGAGTTCTGATTCCAAATTAAATCCAGAGGAAATGCAAAATCTCTAGGTGGTTTATGGGCTCTCAGAGCAAACAGAGGGGCCTCATGTTCTGTTTGCTGCGTAGAGCCCCAGCGGGCAGTGAGCCGCAGAGAAATGATTGCCTGGTGTGTTTAGGCAGATGGCGCCACACAGCCTCACCAGGGCCCTGGGCCCAGGACAGAATGACTTGCCTGACACAAAATACTTGTTGAATGGGTAAAGGAATGGGTTCCTGTGTCACTCAGCACAGCGTGGAAGGAGCAGAGAGCAGCTGGCCCTGGAAAGGCCACGTGGACCAGCAAAAAGGTCTCTCTATGGCAACAGGAGCATGCTCCTGACTGGGGACCAGAAGGAGCTGGTGACAAAGCAGATCCTGTGTGGCCAGATGTCCCAAGGACCACGTGTGTCCCCCTAGAACTTAGATGTAAACTCAAGGAAGGTGGGGTGAAAACTCCTGAACCAACTGAAAATCCAACACCTACTGGAAGGGATTTCAAAAATGCAAATTAGGTTGCTTTCCAGAAGATACAGGAAGCTACATTTACCTACACGCCTTAGAGCGTGGACTGAGATTTGTTTCTGGCGTATAATCAATTTCCAGAGCTATCATCAAGCTTCGCTGTTAACTTCAGATTCGTCCACCTTCATCAGTTGGTTTCCCCAGATTTACATCTGGCTGACCCATGTACACTACCTTGCACGCCTGACAGCAGGCAGCCGGAGAAGAGGCTAAACGTGACAAGAAAGAACTTCTGGGATGAGCAGAAAGCAGGCCTGGAAGGGGCTGTCCACAGGATATCAGAGGCACCCTCAACATGCTGCCCTCCCCAGCTCTGCTTATCCTCCTTCTTTTCTCTTAGACAAGTCCCCTTGCAGCCCCCATCAAGCTCACGGCCCTATTTTCCCCATTCCACACCCCGAGCTCTCTGCCACCCTTGAGGCCACTTCCTCCCTGCAGCCTATTTTACTTTCCTTCCTGGCACCTCTCCTGACTTCCTGTGGGTCTCTGCTATGCTGCTCACCGTCAACTTTGAGTAATACTGAGCTGGGTTCTCATCTCCTTCTGCTCCTCTACAGCCTTAGCAGAGAACCCTGCACAAGATGGTCTTTAAAAAACTGCAGTCAAACAGAATTGCACTATATATTCAGGGCTTATCTTAAAATGACACAAAGAGTTGATGTTTTCAGTTTTCCCTTGAATCACTGTTTTGAACAGCATGGGAAAAGGGGAGAAGCAATTTACTAGCAACGTGATTAACCATCCCAATCACACCAGAGTCTGTATGTGGGTGGGGTCCCTGGGTGGTACAAACGGTTAACACACTCAGCGGCTAATCAAAAGGCTGGAGGTTCACGTGTATGCAGAAGGGCCCCAGAAGAAAAGCCTGGCGATCTACTTCCAAAAAATCAGCAATTGAAAACCCTATGGATTACAGTTCTACTCTGACACACTCGGGGTTGCCATGCGTCAGAGTCGACTCAGTGGAACTGGTATATGTGGGCAGGCCCCTGTAGTCAGGCCAGAAGATGCTCTGAGCTTTTCCCTCTTCGTGGCTGCTCCGTAATAGAGATCTCCCAGAGTCCCTGTGAGACTTCAACATCAGCTAGGGTCTCCTGGGCATACACTGGTCCCAAGACAACAGAAAGCGGCCCTCAATACACGGGTGTAGAGGAGACAGGAGGAGAATCTTTGGGAGGCAGGCGGTTGATAGGGAGCTCCAGAAATGTCTTCCTGATACAAGTTGTGTGGGGGAACGTGGAGGAAGGGACCTCCTTCTGGGCCAAGTGGGTGACGCTTGAGCAGCATGGACGCAGGGCCTTCAGGAGGTGCAAGTGAGGCAGGAGGGACCAAATCCACACAGCGGGTGAGAGATACCCTCAGGCCTGAGGCACACAGAGCTGAGGCTCACATTCACCCTACTTGTCCTTCTGAGTTATGCAGAGAGGATAAAGAAAACGACATCCCAGAAGAATAAAAACAAAGAAACATGGCTAAAGTGAAGGATGATTAAATCACAGAACGACAATCAAAACAACTATTAAAATAATGGAATTAATGGTAGGCCAGAGTTGTCGGTTTCTGAGGGGAAAGACAGGCCTGTGTCCTTCCTCGGCCTCTCCCGTGAGGGTGGGAAAGCACCAGCCTGAAGGGCACCACTGCGCAGGGTCAAGGAGAGGGAAGGCATCAGCACGTTGAACCTTACCTTGACATGAGGGACCATCACCTGGGGACGTGGCGACAAGCTGCAAGGGAGAGGCACTTTCAAATAACCAACCAAAGGTAAACAGCTAACACTATATGACTCTTTAAAACCACGACCTTATCAAGCTGGTACAAAGAATCACCAGGGAGCCCTGACTGCAGCCTTGGATGGGAAACTGAAGCTCCAATAGGTTAAATAAATGCTCAGGGGGCAAGTAAGGGGTGGAGATAAGATGAAACGTGATGCCTGAGAGCCCCTGGATCTGGCAGAAGCAGGCCTGGAAGAGGCTGCCCACTGGGTATTGCAGCCCTGGAAGGGCTGACTGATCAGCTGATACAGTCACCTGAGTGCTATTCATTTTGCTGATACATTCTCCAATATCAATCGCCAACTTTTATTCTTACTTTCTTAGGATGTTCTAAACACAAGGCAGACACTTAGCTAGGCCACCAAATGCCCTGAGCAGGCACTTCATAAGAAAGAACACCCAGATGGCAAATAAAGACATAAACAGATGCTCAACTTCATTTCTTGTCGGGGAAACACAAATAACATCCTCAGTGAGATACCTCTCCACACCAACCAGAATGACTGAGATGGAAGACTGACAACATCACGTTAAGGGTGTGGAGGCACTGGAACCCACCCCTGGCTCACTGCTGTGAAAATGGTACAGCTAGTCTGAGAAACGGACAGTTCTTCACGAGTTTACAAACATGGCAGTGGGAGCCAGCAAGGCCACACAGGCTGTCCTGACACGTGCTGGCACGTGGGCAGCCATGATAGATAGGTGCACTTCTCTTTCTCTATGGTGCCAAACCCAAACCCAAACCCAGTGCGGTTGAGTCGATTCCGACTCATAGCGACCCTATAGGACAGAGTAGAACTGCCTCATAGAGTTTCCAAGGAGCTCCTGGCGGATTCAAGCTGCCTACCCTTTGGTTAGCAGCTGTAGCACTTAACCACTATGCCACCAGGGTTTCCTTCTGTATGGTACACTCCAATAAATCTGCTTCAGTAAGAGGGAGAGGAATAAGGAAGAGGAGCTTTGTGAGAAACTGAAAGTGTGGAGACAAGCGAGCTCCTCCCCAGATGGTGAGCTCTTCCCCAGATGGTAAGGTTCTCTCCAGATGGTGAGCTCCACCCCGGATCATGAACTCCTCCCCAGATGGTGAGATCCTCCCCAAATGGTAAGGTCCTCCCCAGATGGTGAGCTCCACCCCAGATCATGAACTCCTCCTCAGATCGTGAGATCCTCCCCAGATCGTGAGCTCCTCCCCAGATTGTCAGGTCCTCCCCAGATGGTGAGTTCCACCCCAGGTGGTGAGATCCTCCCCAGATCGTGAACTCTTCCCCAGATCATGAACTCCTGGTGGGCAAGGCTTCTGCCCAGGGTTGGATCTGCAGGGCCCTAGGGCAGGACCAAGCACAGAGTAGAGAAGCAGCAAAGGTTTGCAGAAATGAACAGAAAACCAAGGCAGCAGATCTGCCCTGTCCCTGGGAGTGGGTAAAAAAGAAAGCTTCAGCTGAATGGCCTTGTTTTTTTTTTGCTTTCTTAGGTGATGGCAAATTGGAAGATAAAGTCATGAGAGCAGTTCAGACCTGCTCGCCACCCAGAGACGCGGCACACACAGCAAGTGCTGACACCCAGGCTCCTGCCCCATGCCGTGTGAGGAAGCAGGCAAAGCTGCAGAGCACAGAGCGGGCACGGGGTGGCTCTGTCCCTTCAGGGCAGAGGACGCCCTAGTTTTAAGGCCTCCTCTGAAAGGCATCCAAGTAACACATGTAAGTGATGTTGAAGCGTATTAGACTGGGATTTCTAAAAACGACTCAGATGAATGCCAGGTTGCTGGCACAGCGAGGCTCATGTTGGGGTTTCACTGCGGAACTGCAGAACAATTGCAGGCATGCCAATCCCCCACCCTGTCGTCCCAGCTCAGCGGCCCCGACATTCTCACTAACCTTCTATGCATCTCTAGCAACCTCTCAACCCTCCTTTTGCTCCAGTTGAGCTGGCTTTTACACAAAAGCAGCCAGGCATTACCTCCTCACCCCACTCTCAGCCCTCCCCAAACACGAGCCTTCTAACGGGGTACCAGAATTCCAGTTAAAGATGAACTTACTACCGTGCAGTCTTTTAGAGGAAACTCCCACCGACAGTGACACAAGTTAAGCAGAAAAGGACCAGCCTAGGAAGCTGGTTTTAAAACATGGATGGTCCCTGTGGCCTCCGTTTCAGCTGGCAAGAAACAGAAATTCCAATAGCTGTAAAGACCAAGACTAGGGAAAAAAATGGGGTCTCTTGCCAACATCTTTGGACAGTGAATAAACCATCTGCAACAGATGGGGAAGGAGCCAAGAATATAAAGTGAAAGGGTGGGAAGGGGCCCACAGGCAGGTTCCGAGCTGTGATGCACAGAGTGGGGGGATCTGGACACCACTATGAAATCTCCAAGCAGCAAGGCTGGTGATTTAAGGAGTGAGATGGGAGGGGACATGGTACTGGACAAGGCTCGGCTCGGGGGCCTCCATCAGCTGTGCTTTGTAAAAATCACCTCATCAGGTCGCCGACAAACGCAAATGTGAATGACAGCCAGGACTTCATGAATTGTATCCCCATGTTCATCTTGCATGGAAGCCCAGGGACCACCGCTAGGACCCCAACCCAGGCTGGCCCAGCACCTCCTATCACCCTGGACTGGTAAACAAGGGGAGACCAGACAGCTGCAAGGGGAAAGAGAGCGGCTTCTGTTCAGAACAGAAAACAGAGTTACACTCTTACTGCAACAGATGAGAGGACGTTCACAGTGTAAATGCTATGGATGTAAAAGCATACCATGTCCCTCCCTCGGGGATAAACGAGGCCAGGTTATGGTTTGCAGCTTATTCCTGAGAAGGCCCTGAGCACCTCCAGCTGTAAGCTACAGCCTTGCTAGGGAGGGCAGGCCCAGGTGGAGGGACAGTAGGGTGAGGTAGGGCAGGTGACGTGATGCCAGAGACCTGGCCAGGGATGGATTACCCAATAAGCACGGTATGCACGGGCTTACTTGTGTTTACTAATTTGTAGGCCTAATGTCACCTGTTTTTGTCTTTGATGTAGTGAAACCCATGTGAAATTGTGCACTACAGGTTAAGAAGTAAACACAATTAAGCCTGTGCATATCCTGCTTACTGGTTAAGCCACCATTGCCTGGGCCCCACCCCTGGCTGCTCGGTTCATATCAGGCCTTCATGAGGAGCGACGGGAAAAGTGTGGGGACCCACCTGGTGATACACTTTCTTGGAAGAAGAATTTATGATAGCATTTGTGTTTGGGGAAAGGGTAAATGTACTATTAGGTATGTGTCTGGGGGCACTGAATGAACTGAGAGACGGTGTTTCTCCAGCAAGCATGCCTCCAGTCGGCAAGTCAGTCAGCACTTATTATGGGGTGTCTCCTCTGCACGAGACGATGAAGGGAACTCAATTATGGATTGAATTGTGTCCCTTAAAATTTATATTGAAGTCTTAACCCTTGTAGGTGTTTGGAAACATGGTCTTTGAAGATGATTATCAGTTGGGCTAATATGGGGTCAGACTGGAGTAGGGTGAAGCCTAATCCAATCAGAGGGGTGTCCTCATAAAGGAGCTTCCCTGAGGAAAGACATTTACATTGAGGCCCAAAGGGGAAAAGAGCAAGTCAGGAAAGGGGAAGGAGCTTGGCAGATGTCCTGGGGGTGGGACAATGTATGAGGAGCAGTGAGGAGGCCGGGAGGCCAGGTTCAGAGTGGGGATCATATCCTACTCGCAGCAGGAAGTGACCGAATGGGCTGAAGCATGGAGAGGTGCGATCGGACTGATGCCTAAGTGAGCTTCTCTGGCTCCTGTGAGGAGAATGAATTTGAGAGGGTTAGCAGGAAGCAGTGTGGAAGAAGCTGGAGCCTGGTGCCTGGGTCCATACCTGGCTCGTCACTACCTAGGTTGGGACACTGGGCAAGTTATTTAGCCTCTCTCCGATTCCAGGTTTTTATCTGTAAAATGGGGATAAAAATAATACCACTCTCCTGTTGTTAGAGGCCATTGTATTGGCCCCGACTCACAGCAACCCTATGTGCAACAGAACAAAACGTTGCCTGCTCCCAAGCCGTCTTCACGATCATTGGTACGCCGGAGCCCACTGTTGGGGCCACTGTGGACTCTGAATGCCTTCCATCCTAGGGGGCTCATTTCCCAGGGTCAGACCGAACTATATGTGTATATATATTTCTATTTACTTTAGATGAAGGTTTACAGAATTAGCTTCTCATTATACAGTTAGTACACATATTGTTTCACGACACTGGTGAGCAACCCCACAACATGTCAACGCTCTCCCTTCTCAACCGTGGGCTCCCTATTACCAGCTTTCCTGTCCCCTCCTGCCTTCTCATCCTTGTCCTTGGGCTGGTGTGCCCCTTTAGTCTTGTTTTGTTTTGTGGGTCTGTCTAATCTTTGGCTGAAGGGTGAACCTTGGGAGTAACTTCAGTGCTGAGCTAAAAGGGTGTCCAGGGGCCATACTTTCAGGGTTTCTCCAGTTTCTGTTAGACCAGTAAGTCTGATCATTTTTTTGTGAGTTAGAATTTTATTCTACATTTTTCTCCAGCTCTGTCCGGCATCTTCTGTTGTGATCCCTGTCAGAGCAGTTGGCGGTGGTAGCCAGGCACCATCTAGTCGTGCTGGACTCAGTCTGGTGGAGGCTGTGGTAGATGTGGTTCATTAGTCCTTTGGACTAATCTTTCCCTTGTATCTATAGTTTTCTTCATTCTCCCCTTGCTTGCAAAGCGGTGAGACCAGTGGAGTATCTTAGATGGCCGCTCACAGGCTTTTAAGACCCCAGACGCTACTCACTAAAGTAGAATGTAGGACATTTTCTTTATAAACTGTTATGCCAATAGAACTATAGATGTTCCCCGAGACCGTGGTCCCCACAGCCCTCAGCCCAGTAATTCGGTCCCTCAGGGAGTTTGGATGTATCTATGGAGCTTCCATGATCTTGCCTTGTACAAGTTGTGCTGACTTCCCCAGTACTGTGTACTGTCTTACCCTTCACCAATGTTACCTCTTACCTATTATCTGTTTAGTGTTGAACAATATTCTGTTGTGATCCATAGAGTTTTTTATTGGCTAATTTTTGGAAGTAGATTGCCAGGATTTTCTTTCTTGTCTGTCTTAGTCTGGAAGCTCCACTGAAACCTGTCCACCATGGGTGACCCTGCTGGTGTTTGAAATACTGGTGGCATAGCTTCTAGCATCGCAGCAACATGTAAGCCACCACAGTGTGACAAACTAACAGATGGTGGACATTTCATAGGGCAACATTAAAGAATTTCCTACATTTAAATGTCTAGAAAGGTTCCTGGCATGTGAGGAGAGCTGCTAGACTCACTATTATTATGATCAGACAAGAAGGAGGAAGAAAAGCAGACAAGGCGACAACTCAAGGACTCAAGCCAGGTCATGGATGGTAGCACTATTTACTGAGAGGGGAGGAAAGAAGAGCATGGGTTAGAAAGGATTAAGGTATCTGGGGAAGACCCAGCAGAGTTGGCAGGACTGTGCCCCTTGAAAGCAGGCAGGGATTTTATCTGCTGTCACTTGTCACTGTAAGCTTACACCTAGCAGAGCCCTTGGCCCAGAGGTAGGGCTCCATCGACGTGTCCCTGAAGACCTGATGTTGGAAAGGCAGCCCTGGGAGGGAGCACAGGGGGCCAAAGGGGTGAGAAGACCAGTGTTTTCTTTCCTGTCTTGTGCCATTTCCCTGCCCCATGAGAAAATCCTAAGGGGTGTTGCGGACTCCAGAGATTAGACATGCAGACTTCGCTCTCAGGGATGTGTTGATGCCCATAAAAGTCTGATGTGCTGAAACTCATGACTACCCAGCAGACCATGTGCTCCAGTCCCACAGATTTCCCTTGTTCAGTGAGAACGTACGGGAGAAAGGTGCTACGACTGAATAACGTCTTCCAAAATAATCCTGCAAGTCCTAACCTCTGCACCTGTTATGTTAATGAGGCCATACCAGAGTAGGGAGGGCCCTAAACAGAATCACTTCTGAGTGGTGTCTTATAAAGGGAGAACAGACACAGAGACACACAGGGAAGGGAAGACGCCTGTGAAAGATCCCTCCAGGAGCCAAGGAATGCCTGGGGCTACCAACAAAGAAGGACCCTCCCTTAGAGCAGATGCCCTGATTGGACTTTTAGCTTCTAGAACGATAAGGCAATAGACTTTTGTTCTTTAAAGACACCCACTTGTGGTACTATTGTTCTAGTAGCACCAGAAGGTCCCACCCTTAGCCAGCCATTGGAATCATTTGGGAGATTTAAAACATTCCATTCCTGGGTCCCACCCCCAAGTGTGTGATTTAACTGGTCTGAGGTAGAGCCTGGGCATCATGATTGTTAAAAACAGAGGGATTTGAGAGTTAAATAATCAGTTATTATTTAAGGTGTATATAAAACGTTTCTTTTCAATCATGATTTACAACTTGCTCATTTTCAAAATTCATGTGTTGCAGGTAACATATAAAACAGACCATTTAAAAAAGGAGTAAAAATAGGGAATTATTGTAACAGAACATAAAGTCTAGGCCAGAGTTTTCTGGAGGAACGAATGAGCAAAGGTGAACAAGAAGTGTTATGGTGTCATCATGGTCCATAAAAGGACACCGATGAGGCAATCAGGAAACTCTGGTAGCGCAGTGGTTAAGAGTTCGGCTGCTAACCAAAAGGTCGGCAGTTTGAATCCACCAGGTGCTCCTTGGAAACCCTATGGGGCGGTTCTACTCTGTCCTATAAAGTCACTGTGAGTTGGAATCAACTTGATGGCAATGGGTTATGAGGTAATCAGAGTCCCTGGGTAGCACAAACAGTTAACCCACTTGGCTCTAACTGAAAGGTTAGAGGTTCAAGTCCACCCACAGACAACTTGGAAGAAAGGCATGGCAATCTCCTTCTGAAAAATCAGCCATTAAAAACCCTATGGAGCACAGGTCTTCTCTGACACACGGGGTTCACCAAGAGCTGGCGTTGACTTGACAGCAACTGGTTTCACGAAGTCATCTGTTGTTGTTAGTTGCTGTCGAGCTGGCCTCCAAGTCATGGCAACCCCATGCACAGCAGAATGGGACGCTGCCTGGTCCCGTGCCATACTCACGATTGGCTGCAGATCAGATCATTGTAAGCTATAGGGTTTTCAGTGGGTGATTTTTGGAAGTAGATCATCAGGCCCTTCTTCCTAGTCTGTCTTTGTCTGGAAGCTCTGCTGAAACCTGTTCAGCATCATAGCAACATGCAAGCCTTCAGTGACAGGTGGGTATGGCTGCACATGAGGTGCACTGGTCGGGAACTGAACCTTGGTCTTACACGAGGGAGGCGAGAGTTCTACAACCAAATCACCAGTGTCTCACAAGGTAATCTACAGAGAAATAACACCAAAACCAGGCCTTCGAACCAGTTTGTTTGAGTTTGAACCTCTGCTGATAATTTGTATTTCTGGCAAGCTCCCTGCTGAGAATTTGCATTTCTAACAAGTTCTCAGGAAGTTATACATAAGAATCACCTGGGGGATCTTGTTAAAATGTAGATTCTGATTCAGTATATCTGGGGTGAAAATGCAAATTCTCAGAAGGGAATTTGTTAGAAATGCAAATTCTCAGCAGGCGTTCGAACCTCAATGAACTGGATCAAAGCCCTGACCAAAACACTTTTTCTCCCATCAAATCTTCCTAGGATAGGTGAAAACCATTTGGATGAACAAGAGGGCTGAACACACAGATACTTCGTAGCTCATTAACCACCATGCTGTTCCCCAATCAGTCAACAGCCAACTTGACAGGGTCATCACACTTTCCTGAAGGTCTACAGGCTTCCCTATGATGACCTTGGCCAAGTAAGACCAAGAAGCAGGAGACAAGGGGTTGCAGCTCACCTGTCTTGGGAAACCTTTCTTCCAGAACCCAGCCAAGGAACAGAGAACCCCACTCCCCACACAACTTCACTGCTCCCAGGTTCACAGAAGTGCTCTCTCTGCACCCAGGAAAAGACCTGCTAAGTGGACACTCACGATGCCCCTGTGCCCTGAACTCTCGGTTCAGTTTCATTTTCCTAACATCCAAATTTCCAGTGCGACAGACCTCGCCTTTGCACGAGGCAGTGGTCGCTGCAGTTTAGGATCTTCCTCCTGGCCTCAGGACACCTCCATCAGGGCACCTGGGAGAACGCACTGGCTGAGGGGGACTTACGGGGGGTTGTCACATTTCCTCTGCCGGAAGCGGGCTCCCGTGCCGCATGTTCGGCTGCACATGCTCCAGGCGCCCCACGGGCTCCAGTCTCCGTCCACGTGCTCTGGGATGGGCGTCTTGCTGACACACTCTCCGGCGCGACACCACTAAAACAGAGGGAGGACCCGCGGGCCCGAGCTGCTCAAGGAGAGAAGAAGCCTGCTCATTCCCCAAATTAGTGATCCACCCACGCCAAAAACACCATGCCCCCCAAATCAGCTTTTATAATTTAGGAGTCCTGTTGCTATGAGTCAGAATTGACTAGATAGCAGTGGGTTTGGTTTTGGTAGGTGGTACAAATAGTTTGTGCTCAACTTCTAACCTACAGGTTGGCAGTTGGAACTCACCCAACAGCATCTGGTGATCTGTTTCCATAAAGATTACAGCCAAGAAAGCCCTATGGGAGTAGTTTTACTCTGTAAGGTGGCATCATCCTGAGTTGGAATTGACTCAATGGTAAGGGGTTTGGTTTTTCTGGTTGGGTGGTGCAAATAGTCAAGGGATGGATTATCCGATAAGCAAGGTATGCGGGGCTCACTCGTGCTTACTAATTCCGTTGTGCACAATTCACCTGTTTTTCACCGTGTCAAAGAGGTGGTGAAACCCATGTGAAATTGTGCACTACAGAGTAGTAATAAAATTAAGCCTGTGTGTACCTTGCTTACTGGTTAATCTGCCCCTGCTGCTCACCAAAAGGTTGAAGGTTCGAGTTCACCCAGAGGTACCTCAGAAGAAAGACCTGCAATCCACTTCCGGAAAGATCAGCCATTGAAAACCCTATAGAGCACAGTTCTACTCTGACACATGTAGGGTCACCCAGAGTTGGAATAGACTTTACAACAACTGGAAAAAATAAAAGTAGACTATTTTGGGGTGTGCATGTTTGCAAATTTTAGCAGCAGTTCTTACTCAACACTGACACCTCTCTAGAGTTTGGGTTTTGCCCTAAACTTCCACATGGCATGTGCTCCACTGGGATTTTGTAAATTCTCAGAAAAAGGAATCATCCACATGGCTCATGAAGAGACCTGAGTGTCTGCAAACCGTGCTTACTGTGAGCAAAGGTGGCGTGTCCCACTCTGTGGTTTTGAGCTTCAGAGCTGGCTTTGGTGGTTTGTAATGATACTACTGACACCATGTGAGCGAACCCTGGTTCTTTCTGAGGATAAGAGAAAGCCAGTCCTCTACAACAGAATTTCCTATCCTGTGTGACATATGACCCCGAGGCATAAGATGTGTTTTCAAGGGTCTCAACCCAGCTCTTTCAATCCTTCCCACAGGGCCAAGGAGAAAGTCTCAGATTGTTGCTGCTGTATCTTGAACACCTGTGTTAACACTTAACAGTCTCTCCTGTTAACGAAGACTGGCGCAGGCTCACTCTCCTACCATCTAGCTAGAATTTGATAGCATTGCTTGTTCCCATTAAATTCATTTTACGATAGCCTGTTACGTGTGTCAAGTGATATCGCTCTTCCATTTAACGTATGCTGCCGTAAAGTGTTCTCTTTAAATAAATTCACTCGTGATAAAAGGAGTTAATTTAACAAAAATATTAACTAAATAATTCTTGTAACATGTAAGAAAAGAAGAATGAGGTGACGAAGCTGTCCCTGTGTGCCCTGAGGGACCTCCATGGGCATTTCGGGGATGCCTGGGAGATGTTTTGAGGCTCATGAACACAGAGTGCACATTGCTTCTGAGAAGAGAGATGCCTATGACTGCTTACTTCAGGGCACCAGGAGCCATGGGGCTGCCTTCGGGGGCGGGGGGCAGTGGGAGACAGGAGGTTACCTTGTCTGCCCCACACTCAGTGCCATCCAAAGGCGGGTCCAGCTTGGTCTTGCAGGATGAATCTCCTTCAACCAGGCACCACAGACCGGCACACATCAGATGCTGTAGTGACAAGGGCAGGAAGCATCATTGCTGAGAACCTCTGCACACACCGGTCGCAGCTGAAACAGCTCCCAGCTGAAGAGCTGGGGCAGCAGGCGAAGCCCAATGCCCAGTTCAGATTTGGGATTGGAAACATGAGAAGAGGGAGGGTCATGAATCTGCATGTCGAAAAAATAAATGCATTATTTAAACTGGCTCATTTACCTCAATGAAATTCTGTGTATCTACTGCTGGGAGGGCTTGTCTCATGGGAATTCAGCTCAGTGTTCAGGCATCAGCTATTGGGGACCTGCTAGGTGTGAGACTCAGCACCTCAGCTGGGAGCCACAGCCCCTGCCTCCCAGGAGAGATTACTTCCATTTAAAGCTGCGAGGTAGGAGGCACAGGCCAGGAGTTATAAGGAAGCAAGTAGAGATAAAGACTGTAACCAACCAAGTCTTGGGCAGAGAAGGCTGCTGGAAAAGGTGGCTCTGGACTAAGGCTGGGAAGTGGGTGGGGTTCAGTGAGCAGCAGCCATGCAGACCCAGAGAGAGTCCAAAGGGTAATGAAGGTATAGGGCTCCATGGGTTGGGCTAAAAGGACCCCTTCAGTACCCTGCGGGCACCCAATTTTCCAGCTCAACTAGTTGTGCACAGTTTCTTACAATATTTCACCTAGAGAATTTCATAACATCCACAAATATGCAATGAAAACAATTCTGCAGAAACAGGAAAAGGCATTTAAAAACACAGATTCCTACTTGTATTAGTAGGAAATTTGGTTATTGTCAGACTGCTCATTATGAGACAATTTATCAAGATAATTGAAGTGGACACTGCCAGTGCCCCAGCCCTGTGTCCTCAGCTTCTCCGGCCTCTCCACAGGAGCTCCCTGCAGACAGCTGCCCTCACACCAGGCCAGCTTCCCAAGCCTCCCTGCAGGAGCCTTTCTCTGGCTACGAGCAACCCCCCACCAATAAGGGAGGGAGCTCTAGCTGGATAAATACCTAGCTTCCTCACTATTTGGTGGGGGTGATTCTGAGGCAAGTTCCAGAAGGTTCCACAGGGATGGCCCTATTGCCTACAGCAGTATCCTGCCCACCAATGCACCTTCTCTGCTCTCTCCGCCCCCCTTTCTCTCTCACATCCTCACTCCCTCAGTGCTTCCTGGGATCACTTCCCAGATAAACTACTTGCACCCAAAGCCTCCCCTCTGGTCTGAAAATTGAGAACACATGTTCTTAAGGATCTTTTAAAGACACAGTGCTTCCAGTATGCCAAACTCAATCATGGCTAAAAGGCCTGAGCCACAGTGGGGAAACATCACCTTTCAGAGTGCGGATGAAGGACCCGCTGGTGCCCTTCCGGGAGGGTAAAGGTCACAGGGTATAGCCCAGGGCAGTCGCAGGGGGTTTGCAAAGGGTGTGCTGTGCTCAGTTCAGATGTCTGATGTTCCAAATAACCTCAAACATCTGCACAGAATAGATGTACAACTCCGCTGTCTAAAGTCCAAAATGTTTAGCAGTTGAAGGGACAAAACTAAAACAGAAGAAGGAAAGGATAGCAGAGCTGGGGGGCGGAGGGAGAGCTTTTCAAAAGAGCTAAAGGAAGCCTAAGCCCCTTCTCATTTTTCCAGTTTGTCCGAGCTGATCTGTATCCTGAAGAAGCCAAAGATTCAAGTGGAATATTACACAGTTGGGTTTAAAAGAGCCCACATGGTCGCATGATTTCTCCCCTCTCAGTGGAACGGTAAAAAGACGAGAGCCCTGAGTGCAGCACCAGCTGGTCCTATAAAGATTTACTGCAGCTCATTAAATGTTTGATTCCATGCACTCTGACCTCAGAGCTCTTTGAAAGTGTGGCGTCAGGGTGTGGACACGCGCTCTTGAGACAAGACCAGCCCAGGAGGTGAATTTATGGCTTACGGGTGCTTGGATTAGGAGAGAGAGAGGAAAAAAGTGGTGTAAACTGTTTAGTGTGCATTTTATAGACAGCGTTTTCTCCTAAAACTTCTTTTTTAATCATCAAAGAAAAGGAGAATGAGTTCAGATAAAGATTTCTTAGTAAGAACATAAAAAGCACTAATCATAAAGGAAAAATATCACGGAATTATACTATATTAAAACAAAGAACTTCTGTTCATCCAAAGGCACCTGTAAGTGGGAGAAGATGACATCTGCAATACACGGGTGAGATTTGTAATGCATGTAATTGACAAAGTAATTGGATCCAGGATATAGATTTTTAAAACCTCCTACAGCAGATTAATTAAGAAAAAGGTAGACCCAGTAGAAATGTTCAAAAGACATGAACAGACACTTCACAAAAAAAGGATACTGAAATGACCAAAACACAAATGAAAAGGTGCTCGGTTTTATCATCAGGGAAAAACAAATTAAAACTCCCATTAGATACCTCTACACACCCACCAGAATGGCTAGAATGAAAAAGATGGAGAATACCATACCAAGAGTCAGCAAAGGTGTAAGCAATGCGAACTCTTCTTTACTGATGATGAAGTTCTAACCTCGTTCAACAACTCTGGAAAACTCTTTGGCAGTATTTACTAAAACTGAAGATACACATGCTCTATTACCCAGCAATTCCACTCCTAGGTATGTCCACCGAAGACACTGTCAAGAATGTTTACGACAGTACTCTTTGTATTAATCTCAAATTGGAAAAAAAAAAAATGCCCACCAATGGCAGAACAGATGAATTATGGTATATTACAACTACTGAATACTACATAATTTCAATTATATAAAGTGCAAAAACAAGTAAAATAAATCTGAAGTGTTGGGAGTCAGGATAGTGGTTATCTTTGTAGAGTGGACTTGTGACTGGTCAGGGGCATGAGGGGACTTCTAGGTACTGGTAATGTTCACTTTCTTGATTTGGTGTTGTACACAGGTATGTTCAATTTATAAGCAAAGAAAAGGGGACTAAGTAGGGAAGACCTTAGAACAGCCTCTGATCCAAGCTTGGCCACTACCATTGCTCCCTGTGCCCAAGCCAAGCAATCTTCCTTCCTGCAAAGCACTTCCACTAATGATCACACGGGAAGGACTACACTGAGACTTGTCCCTATGATGCATTCTCGGATCAACAACTGGCATTTGCATCATGCTTAAAAATCACAAAGTGCTCTGATGTCTGTCATCTCAACCCTCACGACAGCCCTGGAAGGCAGGGAGAATGACGGCTTTTACCATTTTTCCCGTTTTTCTAATGAGGAGGCAGATGTTTGTAGAGGGCAAGAGACCTGAGCTGGATCAGAAGCACAGGACTGGGATTCATATCATTCATATCCTGGTTCTTGAACTGTGTGGCTTTTACACAGTTTGTATTCACATTATAAAAATTAATCGAGTTCTAAACTTACAATTTGTGTACTTTCCTGCACGTATATTATACTTTACTAAAACAATTGAGTTAGAAAAAGAGACAAAAAGAAATGAATGCTCAAGCTGGTGATGGAATCTGTCATAAAAAGCAGGGAAAGCGGGGCTACACAAGGGAATCACAAGGATAGACCATATGTGTAGGAAGCCAGATCTCAGAGGAGGAGAGAGACTGCATGGGGAGTAATCTTGCAACTGCTGATCTCTGTGCTGGCACAGTGTTCCCCTTCCACACATCCCACCTCCCCACAATCCTCTCATAAGGTAAATTGCCAATAGCCTGGAAGCAGCCCTGGCTCTTCTCAACATGGACATATTGTAAATAGCTGGTCCAGGAAAAACTCAAAAGAGAGCAATAGTGGGAAAAGATCAGCACAGGATCTATTAAAAAAAAAAAAAAAAAAAGTTGCCGTTGAGTTGATTCCGACTCATAGCGACCCTATAGGACAGAGTAGAACTGCCCCATAGCACTCCCAAAGGGTGGCTGGTGGATAAGAACTGCTGATCTTTTGGTGAGCAGCTGAGCTCTTAACCACAGCACCACCAGGGCTACACAGGATATACAGCATGAACAAAAAAGGAAGAAGATCCATTGGAAAGAAGGCAGAAGAAGAATACTCACCAGATATACGGTCATGGAGTAGATGGAAATTATGTGCAAGCATACTGTTAAATACTTAAAAAAAAAAATTGCAAAGAGAGCAAACAAAAAACCACACATGCTTAAGAACTCAAGGAAAAGCTGGTCAGGCTAAAGGAGATAAAACATGAGCTATTAGAAGTAAGTAAAGAAATGGAAGAGAAAATAAAATTAGATCACCAATAAAGACCATACTGAGAGCAGCAGAAAGATGGAGAGACACACCTCTGAAAACACTGTAAGGTCTGTGGAGCTCAGGACTGAGAAAAAGTGAATATGGAAATGAACAGATAACATAAAAAGATTAAGAGGAAATGGCAGATATAGAAGACAGATAAAGGAGGTCTGACATAAGTATAAGTGGTTCCAATAAAGACGAGAACTAAAATACTGTTATGAACAAATTATTTGAATATAAAAGACAGTCTCAGTCACAGATTGAAATACATGTTCTAGGAAAAATGGCCCAGAATGATGAATACTGAGACATGTCCAATAAAGTTACTGGATTTTAGTAGTAAAGCCCAAAATCCTTTGGGAAGCCAGGCAAAAACATCCAAGTCACTTATAATGGGGAAAATATCAGGCTGTATACAGATTCCTCCACAGGGCACTCAGTGACAGAAGGCACTGAGCAATACTTATAAAGAGACAGGGAAGAAAAATGTGACTCCAGAAATTTATATCAACCAAATAGTTGATCAACTGTATAGGTAGCAGACAAACATTTCCAAACATGCAAATAGCTGAACCCTTTTTTGGGGGGAAATAACTAGAGGATGAACTTCAGCCAATAAAGAAATGACTGAAGAACTCATGACAAAAGGACTAGCTGTCAGCATTGATCAAACCTTGATTAAAACCAAATTAGGGGTTAAAGTTAGAGACGAGAATGAGTATGATAGAAACCCAGACAAAGCAGAAGTAATGCAGATAAGAACAGGCTGGCAGAGAAGGTGGTTGAGGGTGGAGTTGGTTGGAGTAGGAGGTAGGTCTACATATACCGATTTCTCTTCTTGCCAGAGGGAGGTGCAAATGCATGAAAGATAAAATATTCAAGATAGAAGAACATTTAAAGCTAAAATGATAAGGCTAAGAAAAACAATACTGGGTGGTAGAGAGAATGGCAAGTAGAGTTAGAAATGTCTTTATTTCATCATACTCGTGTAACTGGGATACAGTAGGTAATCTAAGAGAGAGAGAAGGCTTATTGATGCACCTTCTGCTTCTGGCAAACGGTAGGTGCCATGGATTGAATTATGTCCCCACCAAAAATGTGCATATCAGTTGGGCTGGGCCACGGTTCCAGGTTCTGTGTGATTTCCCTATATGTTGGAAACCCTGCCTCTATGATGTTAATGAGAGAGGATGGATGGCAGTTGTATTAGTGAGGCAGGACTCAACTTACAGGATTAGATTGTGTCTTGAGGCAATCTCTTGAGATATGATAGAAGCAAGCAGAGAGACAGGGGGGCCTCATACCACCAAGAAAGCAGCACCAGGAGCAGAGCCCGTCTTTTGAACCTGGGATCCCTGTGCCAGAGAAGCTCCTTGACCACGGAAAGATTGAGGACAAGGACCTTCCTCCAGAGCTGACAAAGAGAGAAAGCCTTGGCCTGGAGCTGATACCCTGAATTTGGACTTGTAATCTACTTTACTGTGAGAAAATAAACTTCTCTTTGTATTAACCATCCACTTGTGGTATTTCTGTTATAGCAGCACCAGATGACTAAGACAGAAGGCTAGATATTCTGCATCTGTGTGGGTTCTTTTCCATAAGAAAACAGCTAGGTATTGTAATAAAACATAATTCTTATTTCTGAGCTCACTAGAAGTAAGGGAAGTATTCAAGAAAGCAAATACAAAATACATACACGTATATATACATACATACAAACATATACCAACCTGTGGTGAGTACATAAAAGGGGTGAGGAGCTCCCCCTGAGGGCAAGTTCTGGTATTGGCACTGCAGTTGGGAAAACTAGTCTTGGGGGTTCCCTTTGAGGAACCACCAAACTGTTTTCCACACTAGCTGCACCATTTCACATTCCCACCACCAATGGATGAGGGTTCCAATTTCTCTGTATCCTCACCAACACTAGCTATTTTTGGAGTTTTGGATAATGGCCATCCATTTAGTAAGCATGAAGTAGTATCTCACTGCATTCCTGAGTTGCATTTTCCTAATAACTAACGATGTTGAGCATCTTTCATGTGCTTATTAGCCATTTATATATCTTCCTTTAAATATTTTGCACATTAAACCCTTATCAGATATAGGATTTCCAAATATTATCTCCCATTCTGTAGATTGTCTTCACTTTCTTGATAGTATCCTTTGATGCCAAAAACTCTTTTCGATGAAGTCCAGTTTATTTTTTCTTTTGTCACTCATGCTTTTGCGAACATATCTAAGAATCCACTGACAAATGCAAAGTCCTGACACTGACTTGCCTTTTTAAAAATTTTAAATATAGTATTTATTATGATTCATTCAACTTTTTCCATTCTTGGCCAGCCTCTCTTCTTCTCTAATTTGCTTTCAACCAATAGAATATGGCAAAAGTGATAGCCTGTCACTTCCATGATTATGTTAAGAAGACTAAGACTTTTGTCTTCCTAGCAGATTCTCTCTATTGCCTTATTGGTTTGCACGTTTTGATGAAACAAGTTGCCATGTTGAAAAGAACTGCATGGCAAGGAACTGAGGGCAGTCTCTGATCCATGAGTCAGCAAAGACTGAGACCCTCAGTCCAACAGCCTGCAAGAACCTGAATGCTTCCAACAACCACTAAGTGAGCTTGGAAGTGAATCTTTCCCCAGCTGATCCGTCAGATGAGACTGCTGACTCAGGGCCAACACTTCAATTGCATCCTTGTTAAAGGCTGTAAAGAAGAGGACCTAGCTAAGCCGTGCCTAGATCCCTGACCCACAGAACCTATGAAATAATAAATGTGTGCTGTTTTAAGCCACTAAGTTTTGTGGTAATTTTGATACGCAGAAAAGGTTAACTAATACAGATACATTTCAAAATACTAAAGACAGAAGGAGATCTTTAAAGCAGCTAGAGCGTAAAAACATGGAAAATTAAATGTATAAAAATATAGTTATAACGTAACCACTGGAATATGATAAATCCTCTAAAGAAAAAAAATTAGGTACAAAAAAGCAAGGAAAACCAAGAGATACAGTGAGGGAAAAACGTAGTAATGAAAACAGAAACTTAACATAAAATATGGCAACAGAACTAGGACTAAATATATGTGCTATACCAGTATATATATATATATAAAGATAGAGTCACTATGAGTCGGAATCGACTTGACGGCAATGGGTTTGGTTTTTTGGTTTTATACAGTATATGTAAAGGAGACAGACTTTTCAAATAAGGTAAAGATTATTTTAGATTAGATCACAACCCAAAACTCAATCATATGTTACACAACAAGAAATATCTTAAAAACGTGATCCAGAAAAAGTAAAAAAGACAAGACAGGATTGTTGTTAGGTGCCATCAAGTCGGTTCTGAATCATAGCAACCCTATGTACAACAGAACCAAACACTGCCTGGTCCTGCGCCATCCTCACAATCATGGCTATGTTTGAGCCCATTGTTGTAGCCACTGTGTCAATCCATCCCATTGAGGGTCTTCCTCTTTTTCACTGACCCTCTACTTTACCAAGCATGATGTGCTTCTCCAGGGACTGGTCCCTTCTGATAATGTGTCCAAAGTATATGAGGCGAAATCATGCCATCCTTGCTTCTAAGAGATTTGTTCATTTTTCTGGCAGTCCACGATATATTCAATATTCTTTGCTAACACCGTAATTCAAAGGCATCAATTCTTCTTTGGTTTTCCTTATTCATTGTCCAGTTTTCACGTGCATATGAAGTGATTGAAAATACCATGGCCTGGGTTAGATGTACCTTAGTCCTCAAACTGACACCTTTGCTTTTTAACATTTAAAAAAAAATCTTTTGCAGCAGATTTGCCCAGTGCAATAAGTCATTTGATTTCTTGACTGCTGCTTCCATGGGACATTGATCATCGATCTAAGTAACTTGAAATCCTTGACAACTTCAATATTTTCTTCACTTATCACCATGTTGCTTATTGGTTCAGTTGTGAGAATTTTTGTTCTCTTTATGTTGAAGTATAACCCGTATTTGTTATGGATTGAATTATGTCCTCCCAAAATGTGTGTCAACTGGCTAGGCAATGATTCCTAGTATTGTGTGGTTGCTCTCCATTTTGTGATCTGATGTAACTTTCTTACGTGTTATAAATCTTAACCTCTATGATGTTAATGAGGCAGGATTAGAGGCAGTTAGAGACAGTCCCTTGTATATTAAATATTCTTCGCCAACACCATAATTCAAAGGCATCAATTCTTCTTCGGTCTTCCTTATTCATTATGACCTTATTATCAGCCAAAACTGAATCTAGAATTCATAGCATGAAATAAGGCAAAGAAGGACTCCTTATATTGTAAAACAACGATGATTTAAAGTTATAAATATACATGCACCAATGAGCTTAGCATTCAATCTCATGAAACAAAACTCACTTGAAATATAAGGGGAAACAACAAAAAAGAAATCAGCAAAATAGTCTAATTAACCTCTCTCTGTCCATGACAAATAAGATGGACAAAAGTATGTAAGGATACAGAAAATCTAAATAAAACATTAGACAAGATTGACAGAAGTCTATACCATGAAAATGAACACATTTTGAATGGTCATGTAATATTAATAAAAATTAGCCTCAATAAAATCTGGAAAGCAGACTGATGAAATATAACTAGGAATTAATAATAATAATAATTAGAGAAAAAATAACCTACTGCCTAGAAAATTTAAAACTCTCTTTTAAGGGAAACTCCTTAACTCCCTTTTGAGGGAAAATCATAACCAAAATTGCAGATTACGAATAATGAAAGTGAGGCTACTACATGTGGATACAGCTAAAGTAGTACCGGGAGAAAAATTAAGGGTTTCAAATACTCATATTAATAAACAAGGAAGAAAATAAGTGTCCATCTCAGGAAGTTTGAAAGAGAAAATATAAATCCGTAAGAAAAGAGAAGAAATTAACAATGATAAAAGAAGAAATGTAGGAAAAATAGAAAGCAAAGAAAAATCTAAGAGTTAGCTCTTTTGAGAGAAAAATGACCTAGATAAAAACCATTTGCTAATTCATTCAGAAAAAAGGAGAAAAAGCATGAACAACAAAAAAAGAAAAGAGAAAATAACCAAAATGTAAACCAAAAAAACTCAAACCCATTGCCATCAAGTTGATTCTGACTCATAGCAACGCTACAGGACAGAGTAGAGCTGCCCCATAGGGTTTCCAAAGAACACCTGGTAGACTTAAACTGCTGACCTTTTGGTTAGCCGCTGTAGCTCTTAACCACTACACAACCAGGGTCTAAAAAATAAAATCAGTGAGCACTTAGTTCACTACATAAATTTGAGATGAAATGATTTTCTAAGAATGTATAACTTAATACATCCATTGTCCAGAAAAGATAAAAAATGTATACAGAATAATTAACTTAGAAGATGATGAGAAGGTTGTCATTGAACTACCCTTCTTGAAAATCTCTGGTCCAGATGGTTTCATAAAGGTATATTTTTACAAGTGGATTCTAGTTAGCCTAAGGAAAAAAATGACAACAACACATTTAAATTGTTTAAGAGTATGAAAAGAATGGGGGAGTTCACCTGAATCCTTATATTAAGCTACCAAACCTAACAAGACAACCACCAAACCAAAACCAAACCCAGTGTGCCGTCGAGTCGATTCTGATTCACAGCGACCTTATAGGACAGAGTAGAACTGCCCCAAAGAGTTTCCAAGGAGTGCCTGGTGGATTCGAAATGCCGGCCCTTTAGTTAGCAGCCGTAGCACTTAACCACTATGCCACCAGGGTTTCCAAGACAACCACAGGAACATAAAAAATTCATACCAAACTCATTTATGAATACTGGTGCAAAAATCCTATATATAATTTACTAATACTTTCAAACTAATACACCATGACCAAGTGAGGTTTATTTCAAGAAAGCAAAGATGATTGTATATTAGAAAATCTGCTAATATAATTCACCATATTGATAACTCAAGAGAAAAATCATTTGGTTCTATCCATGGATGTTGAAAGGACATTTAATAAAATCCAGTCCTCATTGTTTATTGAAACTCTTAATAAGATAAAATATAAATGGCTGCTTCCTTTACCCTGGCACCAAATCCAGATAAAGACAGCACAAGAAAAGAAAACTACAGACCAATATCCCTCATTAACACAGATGCAAATATTCTCAAAAAAAAAAAACACTCCATGAACAGAATTCAACAACATATTAAGAAAATTATACACCACAACCAAGTGGGATTTATTCCAAGAATTACACCACGACCAAGTGGGATTTATTCCAAGAATGCAAGGATGGTTTAACTTTAGAAAACCAATCAATGTAATACACAACATCAATAAAACTAAGGAAAAGAACTATATAATCAGCTCAAAAGATGCAGAAGTGCATTTAATAAAATTCAACACCCTTTTCTGATAAAAAAACTCTCAGCAAAATAGATATAGAAGGGAAATTCCTTAATACTATTAAGGGCATACATGAAAAACCAACTGCCAACATTATACACAATGGAGAAGATTGAGAGCCTTCCCCCAGAGAATGAGAATGAGACAAGGATGCCCACTATTACCCCTTCTATTCAATATTTTACTGGAAGTCCTAGCCAGAGCAACAAGGCAAGAAAAAGAAATAAAGTATACCCAAACTGGAAAAGAAGTAAAACGATTTCTATTTGCAGATGACATAATTCTATACACAGAAAATCCCAAACATTCCACAAGAAAGCTGCTGGAACTAATTACAAAAATTCAGAAATGCTGCAGGGTACAAGATCAACACACGAAAATCAGTTGGATATCTTTACATTAACAAGAAATCTTAAAAGGAAATAAAGATAATAATACCATTTATGATAGCACCTAAAATTTTAAAAAATATGTAGGAATAAACTAACCAGACATGTAAAGGGCTTATACTTTACATGTTTTATAGTTATACTATAAAACACTGATATATAATCGATGAAAAGAGACCTACATAAATGGAAGGATATTCTGTCCTCAGGGATTGGAAAACTTAACATTATGAAAATGTCTTAGTATCTAGGGCTGCTATAACAGATAAAACCACAAGTGGATGGCTTTAACAAAAAGAAATTTATTCTCGCAGGCAGAGCCAAGATGGCGGAGTAGTTGGATGCTTCCGGTGAACCCTCTTACAACAAAGACTGGAAAAAACAAGTGAAAAGATTACATTTATGACAAGCTAGATGCCCTGAACATCAAAGGCAAAGTTAGAAAATGGACTGAGTGGCAGCGGAAGGGAGAGATGGTTCAGTAGCCGAGAGGAGATGCTGGACCTAAAATGCCAGGACCCACAGGCACCATTCCCGGGAGTGGCTGCAGCCAACTGGTGATGGCATTTGGCCACAGTTCCCTCAGGGAGAAACAGCCAGCCGCAGAGCCTACTCACACCTCCAGAACCAGAGAAGAATGGTGCTCTCGGCAAAAGCTAAGTACTTCATATACTTTACCGCACCCCCAGCCCCCAAGCCAGCTTCAGTGGGTGTTGATTTCCCTGGGCCTGAAATAGGTCCTCTTGCATGCCCTGAGCCCATTCTCCCAGCATTGGAGAAGGAATAAATTCACAATTGGGGAAAAGATAATCTGCCAGCTTGACTAACCTGGGGAGCTCAGGACAGAAGTGGCTCCTGTCCAGGCATAAATGGTCCGTGGACTCTGAATACCTTTCCAACCTGCATGGACCAGTGTGGGCCTATTTCAGAAGAACAGGCCCTTGTTGGCAGACTGCAACTGTTACAGCTGTGTGGAGGAGAGGTGTGTGTTTGATGTTTGACACCACTTTCTCTATTAAATGGGTCCTCACCTACCCATATCAGGGGTCTAAGGACTGGTGGCTCCCTTCAGGTCACTAAGCCACCCATGACAGGGGTCAAAGGATAACTGGTACCTCCCAGTCCTTAAAGCCAAAAGCATTGCATACCCAAGGTCTGTCTGCAGTACCCACCCACCTGTGCACTCTAGGGAACAGGGACACGCTTTCCTCACAGACACTTGGGGGACGGTTGTCAGCCCCCTGCCTTGCTCAGAGCATGACTCCGTGCTGCAACGAGATACCATTATGTACATCAATCACCATTGCCTAAGACTGTAGGACAGAACCTGTACCACACACTTGATGACCAACTACGTGGACACCTGAGCTGAATCCATACAAGAAAAGTGAATGGACTCCTAGGCTCACACACCTGGTAAAAGCTCTAGCCATCTGGTGGCAGGACATTAGCGTTTCAAAGGCAAAAATAATCAAGCTAGTTCATTCAAGCAACCTATTTGGACATATCAAAACAAAACAAAGCAAGAAGCTAGGATACAGTAAGCAAACATAAACTAATACAATAACTTATAGATGGCATGGAGACAGCAGTCAATATCAAATCACATAAAGAAGCAGACCCTGATTGCTTTAACAAGCTCTCAAAACGAAGAATCAAGAGATCTTTTGGACGAAGGTGTCCTCCTGGAATAACCAGATGCAGAACACAAAAGATTAATATACAGAACTCTTCAAGACATCAGGAAGATCAGACAATACGCAGAACAAGCCAAGGAACACACAGATAAAGCAGCTGAGAAAATTAAAAAGGTTATTCAAGAACGTAATGAAAAATTTAATAAGCTGCAAGAATCCATAGAGAGAACAAAAAAAAGAAAACCAAAACCCGTTGCCACTGAGTTGATTCTGACTCATAGCGACCCTATAGGACAGGGTAGAACTGCCCCATAGGGTTTCCAAGGAGCGGCTGGTGGATTTGAACTGCCAACCTTTAGGTTAGCAGCTGTAGCACTTATCCACTACACCACCAGGGTTTCCCCATAGAGGAACAGCAATCAAAAATACAGAAGATCAACAATGAAATTACAGAATTAGACAATTTGACAGAAAGTCAGAGGAGCAGAACTGAGCAAGTGGAAGGCAGAATTAGGGACCTTGAAGATAAAGCACTTGGCACCAACATATTTGAAGAAAAATATTTAAAAAATGAAGAAACCCTAAGAATCATGTGAGACTCTATCAAGAGAAATAATCTAGGAGTGAGTGTAGTACCAGAACAGGGAAGGAATACAGAGAATACAGAGAGAATTGCTGAAGATTTGTTGGCATAAAAATCTTCTCTGATATCGTGAAAAATAAGAAGATATCTATCCAAGATGTTCATCGAACTCCACATAAGGTAGATCTTAAAAGAAAGTCACCAAGACATATTATAATCGAACTTGCCAAAACCAAAGACAGAGAATTTTAACAGCAGCTAGGGATGAATGAAAAGTCACCTACAAAGGAGAGTCAATAAGAATAAGCTCGGACTGCTCAGCAGAAACCATGCAGGCAAGAAGGCAGAGGGATGACTTATATAAAGCACTGATGGAAAAAAACTGCCAGCCAAGAATCATATATCCAGCAAAGCTGTCTCTCAAATATGAAGGCAAAATTAGCACATTTACAGATAAACAGAAGTTTAGGGAATTCGTAAAAACCAAACCAAAACTACAAGGAATACTAGAGGGAGTTCTCTGGTTAGAAAACCAATAATATCAGATATCAACCCAAGACTAGAACACTGGACAGAGCAATCCAATATGAACCCAGATAGGGAAATCAAAAAGTAAATCAAGGTTAAAAAAACTCACAAAATAGGGAAACAGTGATGTCATTATGCAAAAGAAAACAACAAAGAGGGACTAAGAAATGAAGTCATACATCTTTCATATGGAGAGGAAGACAAGGCAATATAAAGAAATAAAAGTTAGGTTTAAACTTAGAAAAATAGGGTAAATACTGAGGTAATCACAAAGGAGACTAACAATCCTACTCATCAAAACAAAATACAAGAAAAAAATAGACTCAGCAGAAACAAAATCAACTACAATGAATAAGAGGAAAAGACAATATATAAACTACTCAGCACAAAAAATTAAGTGGGAAAAAGAAACTGTCAACAACATACAAACAAAGGCATCAAAATAACAGCACTAAATTCATACCTATCCGTAATTACGCTGAATGTAAATGGATTAAATGCACCAATAAAGAGACAGAGGGTGGTAGAATGGATAAAAACATTATCCGTCTAAATGCTGCCTACAGAGACACATCTTAGACTTAGAGACAAAAACAAACTAAAACTCAAAGGATGGAAGAAAATATATCAAGCAAACAAAAATCAAAAAAGAGTAGGAGTGGCAATATTAATTTCTAACAAAATAGGCTTTAAAGTTAAATCCACCACAAAGGATAAGGAAGGACACTATATAATGACTAAAGGGACAATATACCAGGAGGATATAACCATATTAAATATTTATGCACCCAATGATAGGGCTGCAAGATACATAAAACAAACTCTAACAGCATTGAAAAGTGAGATAGACAGCACCACAATTATAGTAGGAGGCTTCAAAACACCACTCTCGATAAAAGACAGGACAGCCAGAAAAAAGCTCAAAAAAGGCACGGAAGATCTAAATGTCACAATCAACCAACTTGACCTCACAGACATATACAGAACACTCCACACAGCAGCAGCCAAGTATACTTTCGTTTCTAGTGCACATGGAACATTCTCTAGAATAGACCACATATTAGGTCATAACGCAAGCCTTAGCAGAATTGAAAACATCAAAATATTACAAAGCATCTTCTCTGACCATATGGCCAGAAAAGTAGAAATTGATAACAGAAAAAGCAGGGAAAAGAAATCAAACACTTGGAAACGGAACAATACCCTGCTCAAAAATGACTGGGTTATAGAAGACATAAGTGATGGAATAAAGAAATTCATAGAATCCAATGAGAATGAAAACACTTCCTATCAGAGCCTTTGGGACACAGAGAAAGCAGTGCTCAGAGGTCAATTTATATCAATAAATGCACACATACAAAAAGAAGAAAGGGCCAAAATCAAAGAATTATTACGACAACTTGAACAAATAGAGAGCAACAAAAGAAACCCTCAGGCACCAGAAGAAAGCAAATGATAAAAATTGGAGCAGAATTAAATGAAATAGAGAACAGAAAAACAACTGAAAGAGTTAACAAGACCAAAAGCTGGTTTTTGAAAAAATTAACAAAATTGATAAACCACTGGCCAAACTGACAAAAGAAAAACAGGAGAGGAAGCAAATAACATGGATAAGAAATGAGATGGGTTATATTACAACACACTCCACTGATATTACAAGAATCATATCAGATTACTATTAAAAATTGTATTCCAACAAATTTGAAAACATAGAAGAAATGAACTTCTAGAAACACACTACCTACCTAAACTAACACAGAGGTAAAAAAAAAAAGTAGAACAACCAAATAAACCCATTAACAAAAGAAGGGATTGAAACAGTAATCAAAAAACTCCCAACAAAAAAAAAGTCCTGGCCCAGACGTCTTCACTGTAGAGTTCTACCAAACTTTCAGAGAAGAGTTAACACCACTACTACTAAAGGTATTGCAGAGCACAGAAGAGGACAGAATACTCTCAAATTCATTCTATGAAGCCACCATATCCCTGATACCAAAACCAGGTAAAGACACCACAAAAAAAGAAAATTACAGACCTATATCCCTCATGTACTTAAATGCAAAAACCCTCAACAAAATTCTAGCCAATAGAATTCAATAACATATCAAAAAAAATAATTCCCCATGACCAAGTGGGATTCATACCAGGTACGCAGGAATGGTTCAACATTAGAAAAGCAATCAATGTAATCCACCATAAAAATAAAAGACAAGAATCACATGATCTTATCAATTGATGCAGAAAAAGAATTTGACAAAGTTCAATACCCATTCATGATAAAAACTCTCAGCAAAACAGGAATAGAAGGAAAATTCCTCAACATAATAAAGGGCATTTTTTTTTTTTTTAACAGCAGCCAACACCATCCTAAACGGAGAGAGTCTGAAAGCATTTCCCTTGAGACTGAGAACCAGACAAGGATGCCATTTATCACCAGTTTTATTTCACCTTGTGCTGGAGGTTCTAGCCAGAGCAATTAGGCTAGTTAAAGAAATAAAGGGCATTGAGATTGGTGAGGGGTAAGTAAAAGTATCTCTATTTGCAAATGACATAATCTTATACACAGAAAACCCTAAAGAATCCTTAAGAAAACTACTGAAATTCATAGAAGAGTTCAGCAGAGTCTCAGGATACAAGATAAACATACAAAACTAAGTTGGATTCCTCCACAACAACAAAAAGAACATTGAAGGGTAAATCACCAAATCAATACCATTTACAGTAGCCCCAAAGAAGATAAAATACTTAGGAATAAATCTTACCAGAGATGTAAAAGACCTATACAAAGAAAACTACAAGACGCTACCACAAGAAACCAAAAGAGACCTATATAAGTGGAAAAATATACTTTGCTCACGGATAGGAAGACTTAACATTGTAAAAATATCTATTCTACCAAAAAGCCATCTATAGGTACAACGCAATTCTGATCCAAATTCCAAGGACATTTTTTAATGAGATGGAGAAACAAATCACCAACTTCATATGGAAGAGAAAGAGGCCCTGGATAAGCAAAGCATTACCAAAAAAGAAGAACAAAGTGGGAGGCCTCACTCTACCTGATTTTAGAACCTACTATACTGCTACAGTAGTCAAAACAGCCTGGTACTGGTACAACAACAGATACATAGACCAATGGAACAGAATTGAGAATCCAGACATAAATCCATCCATATATGAGCAGCTGATATTTGACAAAGGCCCAAAGTCAGTTAAATGAGAAAAGACAGTCTCTTTAACAGATAGTGCTGGCATAACAGGATATCCATCTGCAGAAAAATGAAACAAGACCCATACCTCACTCCATGCACAAAAAAGAGCACAAAATGGATCAAAGACCTAAATATAAAATCTAAAACGATAAAGATCATGAAAGAAAAAATAGAGACAATGCTAGGAGGCCTAATACATGGCATAAACAGTATACAAAACACTACTAACAATGCTGAAGAGAAACTACATGGCTGGGAGCTCCTAAAAATCAAACACCTATGCTCATCCAAAGACTTCACCAAAAGAGTAAAAAGACTACCTACAGACTACCTACAAATGTTAGCTATGACATTTCTGATCAGCGCCTGATCTCTAAAATCTACATAATACTGCAAAAACTCAACTGCAAAAAGACAAATAACCCAATAAAAAAATGGGCAAAGGACATGAACAGGCATTTCACTAAAGAAGACATTCAGGTAGCTAATAGATACATGAGGAAATGCTCACGATTATTAGCCATTAGAGAAATGCAAATCAAAACTACAATGAGATTCCATCTCACTCCAACAAAAAAGAAAAAAAATTTTTTTTTTTCTTTTTTGGGGCTGCATTAACCCAAAAAATACAAAATAATAAATGTTGGAGAGGTTGTGGAGGGACTGGAACACTTATACACTGCTGATGGGAATGTAAAATGGTGCAACCACTTTGTAAACCCATTTGGCGCTTCCTTACAAAGCTAGAAATAGAACTACCATATGATCCACCAATCCCACTCCTTGGAATATATCCTACAGAAATAGCCTTTACACAAACAGATATATACACACCCATGTTCACTGCAGCACTGTTTACAATAGCAGGGGCAGGGGTTTGGGGACGATGGTTTCAGGGGATAACTAAGTCAATTGGCATAATAAAATCTATTAAGAAAACATTCTGCACCCCACTTTGGAGAGTGACATCTGGGGCCTTAAACGCTAGCAAGCAGCCATCTAAGATGCTTCAGTTGGTCTCAACCCACCTGGAGCACCAAAGACACAAGGTAATTATGAGCCCATGAGACAGAAAGGGCCTCACAAACTAGGGACTACAGCAGCTTGAGACCAGAAGAACTGGATGGTGCCTGGCTACAATCGAAGATTGCCCTGACAAGGAATACAACAGAGAACCCCTGAGGGAGCAGGAGAGCAGTGGGATGCAGACCTCAAATTTTTGTAGAAAGACCAGACTTAATGGCCTGACTGAGACTAGAAGGACCCCAGAGGTCACGGTCCTCAGACCTTCTGTTAGCCCAAGACGGGAACCATTCCCGAAGCCAACTCTTCAGACAGGGATTGGACTGGACAGTGGGATAGAAAATGATACTAGTGAAGAGTGAGCTTCTTGGCTCAAGTAGACACATGAGACTATGCGGGCAGCTCCTGTTCAGAGAAGAGATGAGAGAGCAGAAGGTGTCAGAAGCTGGCTGAATAGACACAGAAATAGAGGGTGAAGGGAATGAGTACGCTGTCTCATTAGAGGGAGAGCAACTAGGAGTATATAGCAAGATGTATGTAAGTTTTTGTATGAGAGAGTGACTTGCTTTGTAAACTTTCACTTAAAGCGCAATAAAAATTAAAAAAAAAAAAAAGAAAGAAATTTATTCTCTCACAGTCTAGGAGGCTAGAAGTCGAATTAAGGGTGCCAAATCCAGGGGGAAGTGTTTCTCTCTCTGTTGGTGTTGGGAGAAGGTCCTTGTCATCAATCTGCACTAGTTGAGGAGCTTCTTGGTGCAGGGATCCTGGGTCCAAAAGATACACTATTTTTCTGGCTCTCATTTCTTGGTGGTATGAAGTTCCCATATCTCTCTGCTCACTTCTCTCTTATATATCTCAAAAGAGACTGACTTAAGACACAAGCTAATCTTGTAGATTGAGTCCTGCCTCACTAACATAACTGCCACTAAGCCCACCTTATTATCATAATAGAGGTAGAATTTACAACACATAGAAAAATCACATCAGATGACAAAATGGCAGACAATCACACAATACTGGGGATCATGGGCCTAGCCAAGTTGACACACATTTTTGGGGGACAAAATTCAATCTCTGACAGCGATCTATAGATATAATACAATCCCTAACAAAATTCTAAAAAAACTTTTTACTGAAATGGAAAAAACTAATCATCAGTTCTACATGGCAACGAAAGAGGCACCGAATAGCCAAAGTAACTTTGAAGAAGAACAAAGTAGGAGGCCTCACACTTACCGATTTCAAAATATACTGTGATGTTGTTAGGTTCTGATGAGTTGGTTCAGACTCATAGTGACCCTATCTACTATAGAACAAAACACTGTCTGGTCCTGTGTCATCCTCACAATCCTTGCTATGTTTGAGCCCATTGTTGTATCTACTGTGTCAATCCATCTTGTTGAAGATCTTCCTCTTTTTCACTGACCCTCTACTTTACCAGCCATGATGAAACAGGTCCTTCCTGATAACATGTCTAAAGTACATGATACGAGGTCTCGCCATCCTCGCTTCCAAGGGGCACTCTGGCTGTACTTCCAAGACAGATCTGTTGTTCTTCTTGAAGTCCATGGTATATTCAATATTCCACACAACACAGCCACAATAATCAAAACAGCCTGATACTGGTTTAACAACAGACACATAGACCAAGAGAATAAGATTGAAAGCCCAGAAATAAATCCAATAAGGTGTCTAAGTCCACTCAACGGGGAAAAAGTAGTCTCTTCAACAAATGGTGCTGACAAAACTGGATACCCGCATGCAGAAAAATGAAACAGGATCCGTACCTCATAGTATACACAAAAACTAACTCAAAATGGATCATGAACCTAAATGTTAAGGTGAAAACTATAAAGTTCTCAGAAGAAAAGCTAGGGGCAAAACTATGAAAGCTTTTTTTTTTTTTAATTATGGATTATCAAACACAACTACAAATGCATGAACAGCAGAAAACAAATTAGGTAACTGGGAGCTTATAAAAATTAAATACTTATACTCATCAAAAGTTTTATCAGAAGGGTAAAAGGAACCTACAGATTGGGAAAAATCTTCAGGAATCATTAAGAATCTAATATTCAAAATGTATACAAAACTTCTACAACTTAACAAAAAGATAAATAATTCAATCAAAAAATATGCAAATGAAATGAATAGTTCACCAAATAGGATACTCAAGCAGCCAACAAACACATGAAAACACTCTCATTGTCATTAGCCACTGCTGTTGTTGTTTGGTGCCACTGAGTTGGTTCCAACTCATAGTAACCCTATGTACAACCGAATGAAACACTGCACAGTCCTGTGCCATCCTCATAATTGTTCCTATTTCTGAGCCACCATCGCAATCCATCTAACTGACGGTCTTCGTCTCTTTCACTGACCCTCTGCTTTACCAAGCATGATGGCCTTCTCGAGGGACTGGTCCCTCCTGATAACATGACCCAAGTACATGAGATGAAGTCTCGCTGTCATCACTTCTAAGAAGCATTCTGGCTGTACTTCTTCCAAGACAGATTCGTTCGTTCTTTTGGCAGGCCATGGTATATTTAATATTCTTCACCAACACCATAATCCAAAGGCATTAATTCTTCTTCAGTCTTTCTTATTACTTGTCCAGCTTTCGAATTCATATGAAGTGGTTACGCCAACCTTAGTCCTCAAGGTGACATCTTTGCTGTTTAACACTTCAAAGATATCTTTGGCAGCAGATTTGCCTAATGCAATATGTTGTTTGATTTCTTGACTGCTCTTTCCCTAGGTGTTGATTGTGGATCCAAGTAAAATGAAATCGTTGACAACTTCAATATTTTCTCCATTTATCATGCTGTTGCTTATTGGTCCATTTGTGAGGATAATTGTTTTCTTTACATTGAGATGTAATCCATAATGAAGGCTGCGGTCTTTGACGTTTATCAGCAAGTGCTTCAAGTCTTAGCCTTAAGCAAGCAAAGTTTTGTCATCTGCATACAGCAGATTGTTAATGAGTCTTCCTCCAATTCTGATGTCGTGTTCTTCTTTATATATTGCAGCTTCTTGGATTATTTGTTCAGCATACATACATTAGCCATTAAACCAAACCAAAGCCGTTGTTGTTGAGCTGATTCTGATTCATAGTGACCCTATAGGACAGAGCAGAACTGCCCCGTAGGGTTTCCAAGGAGTAGCTGGTGGATTCAAACTGCTGACCTTTCAGTTAGCAGCCAAGCTTTTAACCACTGTTTCACCAGGGCTCCACATTAGCCATTAAAGAGATGCAAATCAAAGCTACAATGCGATACCACCTCACAACTACTAAAATGGCATTGATCCAAAAAAATAAATAAACAGAAAAACAACAAATGTTGATGAGCATGTGGGAAATTGGAACCCTATCCACAGCTGGTGAGACTGTAAATGGTACAACCTCTGTGGAAAACAGTATGGTGATTCCTCAAAAACTAAAAATGGAACTACCAGATAATCTATGAACTTCACTCCTAGGAATTTAGTAGAAGTGACGCAAACAGACTTATGCATGCCTATGTTCACTGTAGCGCTATTCACAGTAGCAAAAAGATGGAACGACCTAAGTGCCCATCAAAGGATAAATGGATAAATAAAATGTGGTAAGGACATACAATGGAATACTACTCAGTAATAAAGAAAATGAATTCCTAAATCATTTTGCAGTGTGGATGAATGTGGAGGACATTATGCTGAATGAAACAAGTCAGTAACAAAAGGACAAATATTGCATGATCTCATTGTTACGAAATGATGAGAACAGGCACATACACAGAGAACAATGTTCATGATTTTTACCAGGGCCTTGGGTTGGGGGATGGAGGAGAAACGAAATCATTCTCTAGGTAGTAGTCACTTCTTGTTTACAGTAATGGGAAAGGTGGCACTGAATGTGGGTGAAGTTTGCACAGCTTGACTTATGTAATTAATGCCACTAGATTGTATACAAGAAAAAGAATGAATTGGCAAATGCTGTTATATATAATTTTGCAACAACAACCAAAAAATATATAATAAAATGAATAGGGGCTACAGATGCTGATACTTCTTAGACATAACCAATCACCTCATGGGTTTAGTATTCTTGAAGCCTTAGGGTCATGGTCTTGTGGGACAATTCAGTCAAGTGGCATGATATAGTCCCTAAAGTTTACAGTCTACCACCTAGCTTGGTGAGTAGTGTCTGGGGTCTTAAATGCTTCGAGCAGTCATATAAGATACAACTATTGGTCTCTATTTGTTTCGAGCAAAAAAGAAAGAAGGAAAATCAAGAATCAGAAAAGGAACTGGACTACAGGACTAATTGTCTACATGAAGTACTGCCTTCTCTACCTTGAGACCAGAACTAGATGGTGCCTGGCTACCACTACCCAACATTCTGATCAGGGACACAATGGACGGATCCTGATAGAAAGGGAGAAGAATGTGAAACAGAACTTCAAATTCTTAAAGAATCCAGACTTACTAGACCCACTGAAATGGAGGAATCCCCAAGATGATTACCCTGAGATACTCTTTAAACCTGGAAATGAAACTATGCCCTGAAGTCACCTTTTAAGTAATAGCGAGTTAGCTAAAAAAGTAAATAATACCACCCTTGAGTATTATACTTAAAAAAAAAAAAAACTTACCTCTATGAGACCAAATAAACAACAGTTACTCTAAAGCACAGATGAGAAGTTTGGGAGGCAGTGTGACCAAGTTAATGGGAGTGCAACAACTAGGATGGAAATATACTTAAAAAAAAAAAAACTTACCTCTATGAGACTAAATGAACAACAGTTACTCTAAAGCACAGATGAGAAGTTTGGGAGGCAGTGCGACCAAGTTAATGGGAGTGCAACAACTAGGATGGAAATGATAAGAGTACTTATTCAAAGGGGAGAACGTAACTAATGTCCCTGAACATGATGCGTAGAAATCGTTAAGCTGGAGTGGTTTTCCTGTGGATTTTTCACCAAAAATTCAATAAAATATGAAATAAATAAATTTCAAAAGGGCTGCTTCTTCAACTTGATAAAATACGCTCATAAGAAAAATATTTCTCAGGCGGAAACACTAGAAGCATTCTCATTAAAGTCAGGAACAAGTGAAAATGTCCGTTATCACAACAGTCATTATCATTTTAGACAAGAGAAAGAAGTAAGAGTAATATAGAATTGTACAACTAGAAAATCCAAATAAACCAATTAAGGGAGTATTACAATCTCTAAAAGAATTCAGTAAAATGGCTAGGTTTAAAATTAATATACAATAATCAAGGCTCTTCATAAATACAGACTACAACCAATTCAAAAATATAATAAAAGACCCCATTAAAATAGTAACAAACATATCCTTTTTTATTGTTGTTGCTGTTTTCTTCTTTTTCTTTTTTTAACTGTACTTTAGATGAAGGTTTACAGAACAAACTAGTTTCTCATCAGTTAGTACACACATTGTTATACGACACTGGTTAACAAACCCACGACATGTCAACACTCTCCCTTTTCAACCCTGGGTTCCCTATCACTAGCTTTCCTGTTCCCTCTGGCCTTCCAGTCCTTGCCCCAGGGCTGGTGCACCCCTTTAGTCTTGTTTTGTTCAATGGGTCTGTTCAATCTTTGGCTGAAAGGTGAACCTTAGGAGTGGCCTCATTACTGAGCTGAAATGGTGTTCAGCTCATACTCTCAGGGTTTCTCCAGTTTCCTTCAGGCCAGCAAGTCTGGTCTTTCTTTTTTAGTTAGAATTTTGTTCTACATTTTTCTCCAGCTCTGTCTGGGACCCTCTATTGTGATCCCTGTCAGTGGTGGTAGCCAGGCACCATCTAGTTTTACTGGACTCAGTCTGGTGGAGGTCGTGGTAGATGTGGTCCATTAGCCCTTTGGACTAATCTTTCCCTTGTGTCTTCAGTTTTCTTCATTCATCCATACTCTCGAAGGGATGAGACCAGTGGAGTATCCTAGATGGCTGCTCACAGGCTTTTAAGACCCCAGAGACTACTCACCAAAGTAGAATGTAAAACATATTCTTTATAAACTAGGTTATGCCAGTTGAGCTAGATGTTCCCCGAGACCGTGATCCCCACAGCCCTCAGCCCAGCGATTCTGTCCCTGAGGGAGTTTGGATATGTCTATGGAGCTACCATGACCTTGCCTTGTACAGGTTGTGCTGGCTTCTCCAGTATTGTGTGCTGTCTTACCCTTCACCAAAGTTTACACTTACCTATTGTCTATTAAGTGTTTTTCCATCCCCACCCCTCTCCTTCCTCATAACCATCAATGATTCTTTCTTTTTGTGTGTAAACCTTTTCATGAGTTTTTATAGTAGTGGTCTCATACAATATTTGTCCTTTTGTGATTGACTTATTTCACTCAGCATAATGCCCTCTAGATTCCTCCATGTTATGAGATGCTTCACAGGTTCATCTAACAAACATATTCTGTAAGAATAAGAGGGGAGGGGTGGAGACCCCCTCAATGATAAGAAGACTCAAAAGTATAAAAGCATGGATTTTTCTCTAAATTAATCCATAAAAATCTATAAGGTAATATAATTGAACTTAAAATACCAATGCTATTTAGAACTATGACAAAATAAATAAGAAAGAATGACCAGTAAAATTGTGAAAAAAGCATGTGTGAATGTATTAAATGCTTTGTAAATGTATGATCACGTAAATATTAAGAGGTGCATTGTGAGATCAATGGGACAGACTGGCATTTCAAATTTATGGGGAAAATAAATTATTCAATAAACTGTAAAAAGCTACCCAAGTAGCCATCTGGAAACAAAAGTAAGGTTGGATCTCTCCTTCATACCTTATACTAAAACAAATGACTGCTGTATTAAAGGTTAAAATATAAAAATGAAATCCTAAAAGTACTGGAAGAGCCATGGGAGTTAATTTTATTTACAGTTTAGGAACAGGAAAGAACTTTCTAAACATGGCACACAACCCAGGAGCCTTAAAAAAAAGACTGATTAAATATCTCACCCCCGTCTCCCATACACCCATTTCTGCTTGACATAAAACACCATAAACAAGTAAAAAACAAACAGAAACAGGAAAAGAACATTTGCAATCCATATATCAGCTGAAGGGCCAATTTCCTTCATACATTAAATTTCCTACAAATCAGTAAAAAATATGCTTAATAATCAAACAAAAAGAGGATTTAAACAGAAAAGAAAATATAACTGAGTTTTAAATATACGGGGAAAATGCTCAAACTCATTACAAAGAGCAATGCAAATGCACCTGCAATAGGATCATTTCCTAAATCCTCAGACCGGCAACAATCAGAAAGATTCTGGACAAGGTACAGGGAGACAGGCCTTCCATACGCTGCTTCTAGGAGTGTAAACAGATAAGGCTCTTTGGAGATCAATCTACCAACATGTATCAACAAGTGATGCGTGCACATGATTTCACGTGAAGTTCAAAGACAGGCAAAACTAACCTGTGGTGTCAGAAGTTAGGAGAGTGGGTACCCTCTGGGGTTAGTGAATGGAAGAGGGTGCTGGGGGGGCTTCAAGGATTCTAGAAACGCTCTGCTTCTTCATGGGCTGGTTCAACTGGTGTGTTCCATTTATGAAAAATAAATTGAACCGTACATTTATCATCTGTTCACTTTTCTGTGTGTTTAATATTATATCATAGGTCAGTGACACTTATAAAACTCATGTATGTTCAGAAATGGCCTTTTATCCACTTCTAGGTATTTACCCTCTAGATCAACGGTTTTCAGACAGGGATGATTTCCTTCTCCTGCTCCCTGCTGCCAGGGGTCATTTGGCCATGTCTGAAGACATTTTTTTGGTTGTCACAACTAAGGGAACACTGTTGGCATCTAGTGGGTAGAGGCCAGGGATGCTCCTAAATACCCCACAGGAGTCTGTCAGAACAGAATTAACTGGCCTGAAATGTCAATAGTGCTGAGGTTGGGAATCTCTGCTAAAGATAAAGAGAAAAATAGTAAGCTACAATGCAGGGTCCTAAGTCATCACCTCAGCCAGGTGATCAAAGTTAACACCAGCAGTAATAAGACACAACCATATCACCTCTGTGGTATCCTTCCCAAAAATGCATAACCTCAATCTAGGAGGCAAACCCAAACTGAGTATTCATTGACCCATACTCTGCAAAACTGTCAAGGTCATAAAAGCAAAGCAAAGACTGAGGAACTGTCACAGGTTGGAGGAGACCAAGGACACCTGACAACTAAGTGTAATGTGGGTTTGCGGATTGCTCCTGGACCAGAAAAAGGAAGTTAATGGAAAAACTGGTGGAATCCAACTGTACTTTGATTAACGGGATTATATCAAGGTTAGTGTCCTGCTTTTGCAATTCCTATTCAAGACTAAAATTATCTCACAACAAAAAGTTAAAAACACAATCTATTAGCCAAAAAAACAAAGCAAGGATGAGGGCACCCTATCTATATTGGTATTGTAAGGGCAAAAAAGGCAACGTGTACAGGAGTATGGTAGTGTGCTGACATTTGTGTGAAAAAGAAATACATAAAGGGGTACATTTTGGATTTCACACCTCATGCCTATATTAGAGAATAAAATAATTTTGAATGATCATGCTGCTAGCCAGTGCCTGTAGCAGCGATGCTCTTTGCTATAAATCAGTACTTGGTCCACAGCGCATGCTTACTAAGTACTGGTTAACCAGAGCCAGTCGCCGTTGAGTCAGTTTCGACTCGTGGTGACCCCGTATGGGTCAGAGTAGAACTGTGCCCTGTAGGGTTTTCAATGGCTGATCTTTCAGAAGTAGATAGATCACCAAGCCTTTCTTCTGAGGTACCTGTGAGTGGTCTCAAACCTCCAGCCTTTTGGTTAGCAGCGGAATGTGTTAAACATATGCACCAGCCAGAGACTCTAAATATTGGTTAGATGGATTAAAAATGGCAATGTGGCTTTTCCAGAGGAAATCCTCAAGGGCACTGCCTGGTTTCAGCCCCTTCCTCTCTCATCTGGACCACCACCATCATTTCTCACAGGCCTTCCTGATTTCAATCTCTTTCATGCTCAACACAGTGGCCATGTCTTTCTAATCACATCACTCCTCGACCCAGTTCAAGCCTCTAGCCCAGTATTTATTTCAGCTCCTACCCCTTCCCTGTTGCCCCCGTGCACTCATCCTAATTGCAGGGAATACCCACCTCCTGCTACCACAGTGCTGTTGCACAGGGGCTCTTCCTTGCCCCTTGTCCAGGTTCATCTCACTGCAAGGCTCTCTCATGTGCTCCACTGGAGACATGGAGCTGAAAGGGAGCATCACCTAGTGTTGCCTAGAGAGCTCAGAGCAGGGAGGGACTGGAATTGAAATATATAACCTTAATAGAGAATCACATCATCATCCTCCATATTCTTCAAGGCCAAATCCAATTATCCTGCCCTTGGGAAGTCTTTCCTCCATCCCCACCAGGAAGGGATCCAAGAGCAGTAAATTTTTTTTTTTTAATTGAACTTTAGATGAAGGTTTACAGAACTAGTTTCTCATCAAACAGTACACACATTGTTGTATGACATTGGTTAACAACCCCATGACATGTCAACACTCTACCTCCTCAACCCTGGGTTCCCCATTACCAGCTTTCCTGTTCCCTCTGGCCTTCCAGTCCCTGCCCCAGGGCTGGGGCACCCCTTTAGTCTTGTTTTGTTCCATGGGCCTGCTCAATCTTTGGCTAAAGAGTGAATCTCAGGAGTGGCCTCATTACCGAGCTGAAAGGGTGTCCAGGTCCATACTCTCAGGGTTTCTTCAGTCTCCATCAGGCCAGCAAGTCTGGTCTTTCTTTTTGAGATAGAATTTTGTTCTACATTTTTCTCCAGCTCTGTCTGGGACCCTCTATTGTGATCTCTGTCAGAGCAGTCAGTGGTGGTAGCCGGGCACCAACTAGTTTTACTAGACTCAGTCTGGTGAAGGCCATGGTAGATGTGGTCTATTAGTCTTTTGGACTAATCTTTCCCTTGTGTCTTTAGTTTTCTTCATTCTTCATTGCTCCCGAAGGGGTGACACCAGTGGAGTATCCTAGATGGCCAGTCACAGGCTTTTAAGACCCCAGACGCTACTTACCACAGTAGAATGTAGAACATTTTCTTTATAAACTCTGTTATGCCAGTTGAGCTAGATGTTCCCTGAGACCATGGTCCCCACAGCCCTCAGCCCAGTAATTCCATCCCTTAGGGAGTTTGGATGAGTCTATGAGCTACCGTGGCCTTGCCTTGTACAGGTTGTGCTGGCATCCCCAGTATTGTGTACGGTCTTACCCTTTACCAAAGTTACTCCTTGTCTTTTGTCTATTAAGTGTTTTTCCATCCCTATTCCTCCTCTCCCTCATAACCATCAAATATTGGTTTTTTTTGTATGTAAACTTTTTCATGAGTTTTTACAGTAGTGGTCTCATGTAATATTTGTCCTTTTATGACTGACCTATTTCATTCAGCATAATGCCCTCCAGGTGCATCCATGTTAAGAGATGCTTCACAGAGCCACTGTTGTTCATTACCGTTGAGTTTATTGTTGTCATTTTGTAGTGCTTTTCTTTGTGGTGCTAACATTTTCTTTGTTCCTCTTACTCTCTGGTGCTGAGTTCCTTTTGTTTGTGGATTTCTTTTGTTTTTGTAGATTTTTGTTTTTATTGAGACTTTATGTTTTTCTTCTTTATTTTGATGAGTAGCTTTGTTAACTGTCTTTGTGGTTACCTTGAAATTTACCCTTATCTTCCTAGGTTTGAACCAGTCTATTATTACTTGGTATCACCTTGCCTTCCTCTCCATTAGAAAGTTCTATACCTATACCGTTTATTCCCTCTTTTATTATTCTGATGTTGTTGTCATTTACAGATTAACCTCTCTGGTTCCCAGTTGCAATTGTTTTGGTTTTGGATAGTCCCTGAGAGTTCATTTCCTAGGTTGGTATCTGGCTGGTACAATCTTGCAACCTAGATTCAGGCTGTGGTCTGATATCATTTGTTCTCAGACCAAAGGGCTCCCTTTGATAATTCCTGTAAATTTGGTTTGGTATTTACATACTCCCTTAATTTCTGTTTATCTGGAAATGTCCTAATTTCACCGTCATATTTGAACAAAAGTTTTACAAGATATATTATTCTTGGTTGGCAATTTTTTTCTTTCATGGTTTTATATATGTCATCCCATTGCCTTCTTGCCTGCATGGTTTCTGCTGAATAATCATTTTTTTAGTCTTATTGTTTCTCCTCTGTATGTAACTTCTTGTTTTTCTCAAGCTGCATGCAGGATTTTTTCTTTGTCTTTTGGTTTTAGTGAGTGTGATCATGACATGCCTTGGTGTTTTTCTTTTGAGGTCTATCCTATACGGGGTTTGTTGAGCTCCTTGGATAGTTAGCTTTTCATCATTTGTGATATTAGGGAAGTTTTCTGTCAGCAATTCTTCGATGATCCTCCCTGTGTTTTCTGTTTTCTCTCCCTGTTCTGAAGTGCCAATCACTTGCACATTTTTCCTTTTGATTGTATCCCACATAATTCTCAGGGTTTCTTCAATTTTTCTTTGTTCTTTTTTCTGATTTTTCCTCAAACAGAGTTGTATCCAAGTGTTTGTCGTCAATTTCACTGATCCTGTCTTCTATCATTTCAAACCTGTTCCTCAGCCCTTCTGTGACACTGGCCATTTCCGAGATCTTGTTGTTTGTCTTTTAGATTTCTAAGTGTTGTTTTTATATGATTTCTAGTTGTGAATTTTGGCATTTTGTTCCTGTATTACGTTCCAGAATTGTTCCGTTTTTTTGGTCTGTATTTTCCATGAATTTGTCTGCCTTTTCCAAAAATTTGTCTATTTTTTTCCTCATTTTTGTCTGCTTTTTGCTTCATCTCTTGGATTGCTCTAAATATTAGAGATCTGAATTCCCTATCAGGTAGTTCTACTGCCTTTTCTTCTACTGGAATGTCAGGTGGTGTTCTATTTTGGATGCCTACTGGACCCATCCTGTCCTATTCTTTTTTTTTTTATGTTTTGATATTGTCTGCTGTCTTTGGAACATTCAGTAGTTATTTTCTCTTTTTATTGATTGTAGATTTGTTTGTTTTGTCCTGCTTTTTTGTTTTATTTGGTTATGTCTGAGCAGGTGGGAAGTACATTCTTTGTTGTTTGTTCATCTGTAGTCATGATACTTTCACCTTCTTGTTGAACGGGCAGGGCCAGTCATTCAGCTATGGTGTAGCAGCTCAGGTCCAGCTAAAGGGGAGGGGCTGGGATGGGTTGTTTGTGGCACTACTAGGGCCAACAGGGCAGGCCAGGAATCAGTGCTGGGAAGGTTCCAGTAGCCTGTGCCTCTGCTGCTCAGAGGTGTGATATTCAGTGCACGGTGCAGGTAGGCAGGAAAGAGGGGGGAGGTTGTGATGTGTGGAACTAATAGGGTATGGGAAAGAGGAGAGAAAAACAGAAGCCAAAAACAAACAAGCAAAAAAAAAAAAAAAGAAAGAAAGAAAAAGGAGTGCTAAGAGAGCTTGCCATTGGAATGGAGACATGAGAAAGCAAGAAATGGAGAAAGGCAAAAGGGGAAAAAAGAAAAAGGGAAAAAGAAAGAAAAAAGATAACTGGATAAAAATTTGGGAAATAAAAAAAGAAAACAAAAGCCCCTAGGAGTGCTGGAGTCCCACTCATGGGGCTGCTAAGACCAGGGAAGTGGCTCCCAGGCTACACAGTATAGCCTGGCTAGAGGGGGTATAGATGTCACACAGCACCAGGTATTCAGGAGACAAGAATAGAAGATAAGTGTAGAGAGACAAGAACTGAGAAATGAAGACAGTCAAAAAGAGAAAAAGAGAGAGAAAAGGAAAAAAAAAAAGAACAAAGAAAGAGATGCCCCAGGGATCCCACCTACAGGCCTGTGCAGATTGGAGGAGTGGTTCCTAAGTTGTGCAGTGTAGCCCAGCTAGAAGGGGCTTCCAAGCTGCAAAAAGAAAAACAGAGCAAAGCAAAATAAGGGAAAAAAAGCCCCAGAGATCACACCAGCGTGGTGTCGCGGGCCAGGGAGTGGTTCCCCAGTAGAGCATGGCTTCACAGCCTTTCAAGAAGAAGCAAAGATGGCACACAGAGCCAGGTGTTTCAGAGAAAGGAGGGGGAGGTGGTAGGAGGCACAGAAGAAACCAAAAGAGACAGAAAGAAGCAATACCAGCTCAGGGACCCAGCCAGTGTGGGCAGGGCGAATTCAAGCAGCCTGAAGCCAAAGCATTTGCGTCTGGCCAAGAGACTGTGCCTGGTGGGAAGCAGAAGAGGCCGAGGCACGGGGAGAACGGGGGATTAGGAAAGCGTATATTGCTCGTTACCGGGTGCTCTGTACTCTGCTGGGGACTTCGTGAAGCTGCTTTCTCGTACTCCCTGTCTGTTAATCTCTGACGCGGGTGAGGCAAATCCAAGCAGCACGGATGCTGTACTTTCCAGCTGGCCAAGCCACTGCAGCCAGCCAGGAAGCTCGGAGGTAGAGCAGCACGGAGAGAACGCGGAGTGGGAAAGTGTGTACCACTGGTTACGCTGCTCTGTCTCCTGCTGGGAGTTCCACGAAGCTGCTTTCCTGTGCTCCCTGTCTGCCGATCCCCAACAGGAGTCCAAGATGGCAGATCCGTGCTGCATTAGCTGATGGGGCCCTCCGCACTTTATCTCTCCCCACTTTCTGTCCTCTGTCAGTTTCTTATTCTATTTGGTGTTTGGCTGAGTTCTCGATCTCTTCATTTAGCACTTCAGGTTCCAGGAATGATGCCTGTATGTTTTACTTAGTTTTTTGGGTCTTTGCTGTGAAGGGATGATGTGGTGCTTCTGCCTATGGGGCCATGTTGGCCAGAAGTGAGCACTCCAATTTAACTGGCCCCACTGGGTGAAAATTCCACATCCCATTTGTCTCACCTCCTCCATCCCAACCCCCCTGGAAGGCAGCTGCTGTGTCTCATCAGCTCATCTCTGTCAGTCAGAACCCACACGGCAGCATGTAGCACATGCTCAGTAAAAACCCACTGAATGAATGAATGAGCAAACACGTGAACAAGAGAACGAATACATTCCTAAGGAAAGAAACTCCTGGCTTCAACGGGGCTAGGACAAGAACTGACATACTACCCCAAGCAGCATGCTTGGCACACTATTGAAATTAGCTTATTTCCTACTCACATGAACCTTGAGAGAGAAACTATCACTACCCCTGTCTTGCATTTGAGGACACGGAGTTAAGTGATTTGCCAAGCTGCAAAACTGGGACCGGTCCTGACCCCAGAATATATGCTCTTACCCACTGCTTATACTGCCTCGATGGCTCCTCACTTTCCTCCTTCCACTTCCTCCCCCTACAATCTTGTATCCTCTGCCTCTGCCAGGCCTGAGTGCTCATTGCCCTCTCAGATTCGCAGTAAAATGGAACGCTCCTATGCCCAGCTATATCCTGTTCCTTCTATCAGGAATGTTCTATTTGCAAGCATTGCTGGGGCAGCGTAACCCTTCATTTAAATGAAATGCTGCACCTTGGAACAGAGTCCTTGGGTGCCAGAAAAAGTTAACACACTTAACTGCTAATCAACAATTTGGATGATCGAGTCCACCCAGAGGTGCCTTGGTAGAAAGGCCTGGTGATCTACTTCCAACAGATCATAGCCATTGAAAACCCTATGGAGCACAGTTCTGCTCTGACACACATGGGGTCACCATGAGCTGGAGTCGACTCAATGACAGCCTGGTATGGGTATTGGTACTGCACCTTGGAACAGCCTGTACACAGATAATGGAACAGATAAGGGTTCGGCTGCTTACGCTGAAATGGGGTGGGACATGCAGTGAGGTGGGGTGCCCAGACTCCCCTAACTCTCACCCCAGCAGCTGCCCCTATACATGCAAAAAGCATGGACAATGAATACAGCCCTATGGTTCTAGCATCTGTTACCTCACTGGCTACATTTAAGGTGTAGGGAAAGTCACATCGTGTGCTTTGCGGCACAGCTCCTCAAGAGAAAGGCAACTGTCCATGGGCTCGAGGCTTCACCAGTTTTCCTCAGATGATGGCGTCCATCTCAAGTACTGGGAAGATTGTTGATCTTCCTGTGACTCTGAGAGCCAGTGCCCTTCCCTGACCTCACTGGGCATCCCCTGAGGGCAAGGGTTTGGAGAGCAGCATTCACTCCAAACAACATGGAAGGCAAGGTTATGTAACAGCCCTCAAAAATGTGCTGCTGATAACACAAGCCAAAAGGGAGATAAAATAAAATGCTAGGAGCTGGATGAAAAAGTTACTAATTCAAACTTTCCACAAATACAACTACAGTTTGAAGCTTCCCCTCCCCAGGCCGGCATGCCAGCTCCCAATGCCAGCCCTGCTCTAGAAGGATCTCCACGTGCTGGCCTTGGTCATCCTTCCATGCTCCAGAGGGCTGCAGAGACTGTCACCTGGTCGGGGTGGAGTGAGCGCTGCTGTGGGAGGGCGGGACGTGGAGCAGGGTGGGGAGACAAGAAATGAAGGATGACACACAGTTTGCAAAGTCTAGAGAACTCCCTGATGAGGCGTCTACTGTAAACTTTCAAACACTTCTGGAAAATTGGGTCCGTCTGCTGCCAAAGTCCAAGAGATTCACGAGAGGCTGCAGATGCTGGGCGGGAAGCAGAGACTCAGACAGGCAGGGCGGTGCTCCACCTGGCACCAACTCCATATACTACCGGACAGCCTGTCTGTCTGAAGGGGGCGGGCGTGCTCTGTGGCTGTCAGCCACGCACGCTGGCCAGGTACATCGGCGGCGTGAAGCGGATGGACTGCATTCAGATCAGCACCTCCCAAGCCTGGCTCAGCCCAGGATCACTGCAAAGCCCTATAAAAAGACAAATACCGGAAACCCCGGAGATCCTAAGACTGATTTTACCATTCTCTGGGGGAGATTCTAATGGCCCACCAGGTTTAGAAACCACTGACATCAGAGAAAAGAGCATTACTGGTCCAAGGTGGGATTCTGATACCCTGAGCTTCCTGGATACTGCAAGGATGGAGTCTCTATCCATCAAGATGCCCATACAAATCTCCATGGGATTTGGGAAAGGATAGAAAGAGGCTTTCAAGTCTGGGAGCTGTGTGCTGCTGAGAGAGATGCGGACACTGGAGAGCACTGCCTGGAGGTTGCCAGGCTCCCAGGAAGCCAGGAGGAGCAGGAGGACAGCACAGAGAGAGATGCAGAAATGAGGAAGGGGAGGTAGGCCAACGTGACTGTCAGCTGGACAGTCTCTCCTCTCCGGCTGGCTCCAGGAAACCAGACAACAGAAAAATGAAAATAGTTAACATTTATTGAGTACAGTAATTCCTTTGTTACTGGACCCTCACTACAACCCAATGATGTATAAACAGAATTATTTTTCCCATTGTGCAGATTAGAAAACTGAGGCATAGAGATACTATGTAACTTGATCAAGAGTAAAGGAAGGATGTGAACCCTGGGCAGCTGGCTCTAGAGTCTGTCTTCTTAAGCATTGTCCGGTTTGGACAGCACCTCCGTACTCAACTGAAAGGCAAAGAGGGCCCAATGGAAAAGAACAAAGGCGTGAACACTAGGTAGAAAAGAAGGCACGGGACACCCTAAGACCTCTTGCCACTCCTGAAACAACTGTCTTACAGCTTCTGTGCACATCTCAGTCCCTTGTGAACACCATGACATGCAGGCACATTGTGCTCAAGCCGTCCCACCAGCCTGTGCACATCAACTCTGGCACCATCTTCCTTTCTATATGGGTGTTGTGTGTGTGCTGAGGAACACGGAGGGTAAGGGGACAGGTGATCATTATACCATCTTTCAACTGAGACTCTCCAGGAGCCAGCGCAGTGAGGGGGAAGAGACAAATGTCCACTTCCTGGTGGAAAGGGGTGGAGACTTTGTGAGGCAGTGTCCACAGTCAGAACATTGCCCTCACCGCCTTCCTTCTTGCATCTCTCCCCAGCTTCAGTGCCACGCCCTTCTCTTCACCTAACAATGCCAGCTTCTGCCCTTCTCACCCTCTGTCTTACCTGACAGGATATCTGACCTTAAATAGCTTTAAAGTCTTGTTAAACAGGGACTTTGCTTTGCAGCGACTTTGCTGATAGAGACAGAAGGAACTTGTAATCATAAAGACTGATTGGGCTAATTTCATAAAGTTCGTTTCCCTTTCCTAATAAATATTTACCATCCCATGTTTATAACTTTAATGTTTGGACTTTCTTGAAATGCTTTATTGAATTAAAAACATCACATTACCATTGGCTAAAAGAGGAGACAGCTAGATTTGCCAATAACTTCTGCAATAAATGCCAGCTATTGATGCCAAAAAAAATTTTTTTTTTTGTAGTTCATATTTCCATAGACAGCTCTGAGCCTTACAATACCAGCATTCTGCAGACAGACACAAAAGGGCCAGTGGTGATGGCATGGGGCCTCCAGAGAGATTAAAATGGACTATATTTGAATTTTTTTTTGGCGGGGGGGAGCTCTCTGGTATGGAAATGGTTGAGAAAGAAACAACCTGGTTAACATTTGAAGCATAGGCTGCTTCCCTATGACCTCTCTGTCAGTTTGTCGTACTGTGGTTTGCATGTTGCTATAATGCTGGAAACTATTCCCCTCGTATTTCAGGTACCAGCAGGGTCACCTATGGTGGATAGATTTCAGCAAAGCTTCCAGACTAAGACAGACCAGGAAGGAAAGCTTGGCAATCTACTTCTAAAAATCAGTCAATGAAAACAAAACAGAACACTGCCCAACTTGCTTTCTTTGGACAATCGATCAAGTGCTAGAGGAGGACATCATGTTAAGTAAAGTAGAGGGCCAGTGAGGGGGAAGGAGACCCTCGGTGAGATGGATTAGCACAATAGCTGTAATGATGAACTCGACATGCCGACAACTGTGAGGATGATGCAGGATCGGGCAACATTTCATTCTGTTGTACATAACGTTGCTGTAAGGCTGAGCCAACTGGACAGCAGCTAGCCCTCTCTATCCTCTCTCTCTATCTAGGCTGCTCCCAAGAAATTGTACCAATGTTTTTCCAAAGTTATTTATTCTAAACCTTGGAATGAGGAAACGGCTTTTAATTTTTATTGGCTTAAAGCAGCTACCAACTGTGAGTGCTAAAAGAAAAACATACACAGACATCTAGTTATAAAGGGGTTCGGCATTCAAAATTTCACCCAAAGAAGAACAATAGCTCATGGCCAGTTGGTGCTTCCTGCTGGAGGCCAGACACAGCCTGTCACTCTCTAGCACTGGACAGTGGCCTGCTCTGTGCTACAAGGCATCTGTGGAAGCCTATTAGCCCCTTCTCAGGATAATATCTATAAATAAAAAAAAATATCTATAAATGCATACAATAAAATATCTAAGATTGCAAAGGAAACCAAATCTGTGATATCTGAATATACATTTCCTTATCAACTTATTAAATAACACTATCTGGCGCTGGGTCTAACATCCACCGTAATTTTTAAGTAGTGGTGCATGCAAACAATGTTTTGAGATGCAGTATGACCAAATCTGTGATTTCTAACCAGTGACAGTCGTGGGTGCTGCTAAGATTACGGTGGCTTTTTGCTTACTACATTTACAGCAGAAGAAATGCTAATTGAGTTACAGGTTGGTAAATGTTACGGATAGAACGGTACTCCCAAAAAGGTATCTTGCAATCCTAAGGACCCCCAGAACCTGTGAATGTGGACCTTGTTTGAAAATAGGGTCTGTTAAGCATTGAATTGTGTTCCCTAAAACTATGTGCTGTAAATCCTTGCCTCCAAGCCTGTGGTTGTAATCCCATTTGGGAACGGGCTATTTTGTTAAATTCCTGAGACAGGATTAGTATAGGGTGTGTCTTAAGTCAATCTCTTTTGAGATATAAAAGAGATTAAATAAGCAAGGGAAAGACGCAGAGATGGGGAAAGAAATGCCAAGCCACATGAAAATTGCACAGGAGCAGAAGCTCAAAAAGAGACAAGGACCTTCCTCCTGAGTCAATGGAGAGAAAAGATCTTCCCCTAAAGCCAGCACCCCGAATTTGGACTTCTAGCCTCCTGAACTGTGACAAAATAAATTTCCGTTTGTTAAAGCCACCCACTTCTGGTATATCTGTTACAGCAGTACTACATTACTATGACAGGGTCTTTGAAGATATTACCAGTTAGGTTAACACGAGGTCATTCTGGAGTAGGGTGGGTACTAATCCAATCTGAGTGATGTCCTTACAAAAAGGAGAGAAGAGATATAGACAGAGAAACACAGAGGGAAGACAGCCATGTGACCACAGAGACAGAGGCTTAAGAGGCAGAGCCAAGGAATGATAAGGGCTGCCAATAGTCCCCAGTAGCACAGCTAGGACAAAGGCATGGGACAGATTTTCCCTCAGAGCCCTCAGACAGAATCGACATGGCCAATGCCTTGATTTGGACATCCAGCCACCAGAGCTGTGAGACAATAAATTTCTATCCAGTTTGTGGTATTTTGTTACAGTAACCCTAGCAAATAGTATTTTTCTTGTTTTCTCTTAAAGGGGGCCAAAAGTGATTTGCAGAATTTTGTTGAAAATTCTGCATCACAGTTCCTTTCGAAAGAACTGGAGATGCTTTGAGATGTTGTGACGTCAAGAATGATCACCAGTGTAAGTAAAGCACTACTGAGGAAGAACAAAGTATAAGGTCTCGCACCACCTGACCTCAGAACCTACTATACAGCTATGGAAGTCAGAAATAGCCTGGTACTATCAATGACAGACACAACGACCAATGGGACAGAATCCGGATGTAAATCCATCTATCGATGGTCAGCTGACAAAGGCCCAAAGTCCGTCACATGGAGAAATGACAGTCTTTTCAACAAACGGTGCTGGCAAAACTAGATATCCACCTGCAAAAAAATGAAACAGGAGCCACACCTCACACCACACACAACAACTACGTCAAATGGGCCAAAGACCTAAACGTAAAACCAAAAACTATAAAGACCAGGGAAGGAAAAAGAACAGTCAACATTAAAAAAAATAATAAAATTTTATTTATTTATTTATTTATTTTAACATTAGGGGCCCTAATATATGGCATAAACAGGGTACGAACCATAATTAACAATACACAAACACCAGAAGATAAGCTAGACAATTGGGATCTTCTAAAAACTAAACACGCTCATCAAAAGACTTCACCAAAAGAATAAAAAGAGACTCTAGAGACTGGGAGAAAATTTTTGGCTCTGACATATGTCTTAGTCATCTAGTGCTGCTATAACAGAAATACCTCAAGTGGATGGCTTTAACAAAGAGAAGTTTATTCTCTCACAGTCCAGTAGCTAGAAGTCCGAATTCAGGGTACCAGCTCCAGGGGAAATCCTTCTCTCTGTCAGCTCTGGAGGAAGGTTCTTGGCTGGGGAGCATCTCAGCATAGGAACCTCAGGTTCAAAGGACGTGCTCTGCTCCTGGCACTATTTTCTTGGTGGTCTGAGGCCCTCAACTCTCTGCTTGCTTCCCTTCCCTTTTATCTCTCGTAAGATAAAACGTGGTGCAGGCGATATCCCAAGGAAACTCCTTTTACATTGGATCAGGGATGTGACCTTAGTAAGGGTGTTACAATCCCACCCTAATCCTCTTTAACATAAAATTGCAATCACAAAATAGAGGACAACCACACAATGTTGGGGATCATGGCCCAGCCAAATTGATACACACATTTTGGGGGGAACATAATTCAGCACTGGGGAAATCTGCTGCAAAGGACCTCTTTAAAGTGCTGAAGAGCAAAGATGTCACCTGAAGACTAAGGTGCGCCTGACCCAAGCCATGGTATTTTCAATCACATCATATGCATGCGAAAGCTGGACAATGAACAAGGAAGACCAAAGAAGAGTTGAGGCCTTTGAATTTTGGCGTTGGCAAAGAATATTGAATATACCATGGACTGCCAAAAGAACAAACAAATCTGTCTTGGAAGAAGTGCAGCCAGAATGCTCCTTAGAGGCAAGGATGGTGAGACTGCATCTTACATACTTTGGACATGTTGTCAGGAGGGATCAGTTCCTAGAGAAGGACATCATGCTTGGCAGAGTACAGGGTCAGCGGAAAAGAGGAAGACCCTCAATGAAGTGGATTGACACAGCGGCTGCAACAATGAGCTTGAGCATAACAATGATTTTAAGGATGGTGCAGGACTGGGCAGTGTTTCGTTCTGTTGTGCATAGGGTCGCTATGAGTCGGAACTGACTTGACGGCACCTAACAACAACAACAACAAATTCAGTCCGTGACAACATATGTGACAAAGGTCTAATCTCTAAAATCTGTAGAAAAATCCAACACCTGTACAACAAAAAGACAAATAATCCAAATAAAAAAATGGGCAGTGGATATGAACAGATACTTTGCCAAAGAAGACATTCAGGCAGCTAAAAGACACAAGAGGAAATGCTCCAGATCACCAGCCATTACAGAAATGCAGATCAAAACTACAATGAGATACCATCTCACCCCAACATTACTGGCACGAATCAAAAAATAGAAAATAACAAATGTTGGAAAGGTTGCAGGGAGACTGGAATTCTTACGCAGCGTTGATGGGAATGCAAAACAGTACAACCATTTTGGAAAACATTATGGCACTTCCTTAAAAACCTAGAAATAGAAATACCATACAATCCAGCAATTCCACTCCTACAAATACATCCTAGAGAAATAAAAGCTGCTACATGAATAGACATATGCACACCCATGTTCACTGCAGCATTATTCACATAGCAAAAAGATGGAAACAACCTAAGTGCCCACCAACACATGAATGGATAAACAAACTATGGTACATACACACAATGGAATACGAAACATCTCACAACATGGATGAATCTAGAAAGCATTATGTTGAATGGAATAAGTCAACCACAAAAGGACAAATACTGTATGAGAACACTACTATAAAAACACATGAAAAGGTTTCCATACTGTCTTAGTTATTTAGTGCTTCTATAACAGAAATACAAGCAGATGTCTTCAACAAACAGAAGTTTATTCTCTCATAGTCTAGTAGCTTAGAAGTCCTTATCCAGGGCTCCAGATCTAGGGGAAGGCTTTCTCTCTGTGGGTTTTGGGAGAAGGTCCTTGTCATCAATCTTCCATGGTCGAGGAGCTTCTTAGTGCAGGGACCCCGGGTCCAAAGAACGCATTATTCTCCTGGCTGTTTCTTAGTGGTGTGAGGTCCCCATGTCTCTCTGCGAACTTCTCTCTTTTATATCTCAAAAGGGATTGGGTTAAGACACAATCTAATCTTGTAAATTCAGTCCTGACTCATTAACGTAACTGCCACTAATCCTATCTCATCAACATCATAGAGATAGAATTTACAATACATAGGAAAATCACATCAGATGACAAAATGGTAGACAATCACACAATACTGGGAATTATAAGCTAGCCCAGTTGACACACATTTTTTTAAATTAAATTTTATTGTGCTTTAAATGAAAGTTTACAAATCATGTCAGTCTCGCATACAAAAATTTATATACACCTTCCTATACACTCCTAATTGCTCTCCCCATAATGAGACGGCACACTCCTTCCCTCCACTCTCTCTCCTCTTGTCCATTCGGCCAGTTTCTGGCCCCCTCTGCCCTCTCATCTCCCCTCCAGACAGGAGATGCCAACATAGTCTCACGTGTCTACTTGATCCAAGAAGCTCATTCTTTTACCAGTATCATTTTCCATCCCATAGGCCAGTCCAAGCCCTGTCTGAAGAGTTGGCTTTGGGAATGGTTCCTGTCTTGGGCTAACGGAAGGTCTGAGGACCATGACCTCCGGGGTCATTCTAGTCTCAATCTGGCCATTAAGTCTGGTCTTTTTATGAGAATTTGAGGTCTGCATCCCACTGCTCTCCTGCTCCCTCAGGGGTTCTCTGTTGTGTTCCCTGTCAGGGCAGTCACTGGTTGTAGCCAGGCACCATCTAGTTCTTCTGGTCTCAGGCTGATGTAGTCTCCAGTGTATGTGGTCCTTTCTGTCTCTTGGGCTCATAATTACCTTGTTTCTTTTGTGTTCTTCATACTTCCTTGCTCCAGGTGGGTTGAGATCAATTAATACATCTTAGATGGCTGCTTGCTAGCATTTAAGACCCCAGACGCCACTCTCCAAAGTGGGATTGCAGAATGTTTTCTTAATAGATTTTATTATGCCAATTGATCTAGATGCCCCCTGAAAGCATGGTCTCCAAACCCCTGCCCCCACTATTCTGGCCTTCAAAGCATCCAGTTTATTCAGGAAACTTCTTTGCTTTTGGTTTAGTCTAGTTGTGCTGACCTCTCCTGCATTGTGTGTTGTCTTTCCCTTCACCTAAAATAAAACTTATCTACTATCTAATTGGAAACCCTGGTGGTGTAGTGGTCAAGTGCTATGGCTGCTAACCAAAAGGTCGGCAGTTTGAATCTGCCAGACACTCCTTGGAAACTCTATGGGGCAGTTCTACTCTGTCCTACAGGGTTGCTATGAGTCGGCAACAACTCGACGGCACTGGGTTTAGTATTTTTTTTTTTTTTTTGGTACTATCTAATTAGTGAAAGCCCCTTTCCCTCCATCCCTCCCTCCCTCCCCCTTCTCATAATGATCAAGGAATATTTTCGTCCTTGTTTAAACTATTTCTCCAGTTCTTATAATAGTGGTCTTATACAGTATTTGTCCTTTTGCAACTGACTAATTTCACTCAGCATAATGTCTTCCAGATTGCTCCATGTTATGAAATGTTTCATGGATTCATCATTGTTCTTTATTGATGCATAATATTCCATTGTGTGAATATACCATAATTTATTTATCCATTCATCCGTTGATGGGCACCTTGGTTGCTTCCATCTTTTTGCTATTGTAAACAGTGCTGCAATCAACATGGGTGTTGACACACATTTTTGAGGGACACAATTCAATCCATAACACACAGAGAAAGAAACAATCTTTGATAGTTACTAGGGAGGGGAGGGGTGGAGAGGGAAAAACACTAAGTAGTTAGTAGATAAGTCGTAACTTTGGTGAAGGGTAAGACAGTACACAGTACTGGCAAAGTCAGCACAACTTGACCAGGGCAAAGTCATAGAAACTTCACAGAGCCAAGCTACTGGGCTGAGGGCTGGGGACCATGGTCTCAGGGAACATCTAACTCAATTGGCATAACATAGTCCACAAACAAAATGTTTTACATCCAACTGTGGTGTGAGTAGCATCTGGGGTCTGAAAAGCTTGTGAGCAGCCATCTAAGATATATCTACTGGTCCCATCCTGGATGGAGCAAAGGGGAATGAAGAAAACCAAAGATATGAGGTAAAGATTAGTCCAAAGGACTAACAGACCACAATTATCACAACCTCTACCAGACTGAGCCCAGAACAACTAGATGGTGCCCAGTTACCACCACCAACTGCTCTGACAGGGATTACAATCGAGGGTCCCAGAAAGAGTGGGAGAAAAATGTAGAACAAAATTCAAACTCACCAAAAAGACCAGATTTGCTGGTCTGCCAGAGACTGCAGAAACTCTGAGAATAAGGCCCCCAGGCACCCTTTTAACTCAGTACTGAAGTCATTCCTGAGGTTCACCCTTCAGCCAGAGATTAGTCTATGGGGCCAAAAATTACACATGTGAGAAATGTGCTTCATAGTTCAATCATGTATACAAGACTAATGGGCTCACCAGCCCAAAAGCAAAGACAAGAAGGCAGGAAGGGACAGGAAAACTGGACGAATGGAAACAGGGAACCAGGGGTATAGAAAAAAAAAAAAAGAAGGGGAGAATATTGACACATTGCAGAGTTGGCAACCAACGTCACAAAATAATTTGTGTATTAACTATTTAATGAGAAACTAATTTGCTCTGTGAACTTTCACCTAAAGTACAATAAAATAAAATAATAATAATAATCACAGGCATAAAGATCCAGACAATTGATGTTGTCCATTTGGAAATACAATATGGTCATTAATATAATGTAAACTGCATCCAATTCTAAATAGGATGAAGTATAAATGACAAATATGTGTTTACAACCCATCGTAACAAATCTACTGCTAATGTGTTTAAGGGACCCCAGGGATAAGCGATATGTGATTATATTTTATTTCTTTTGTTGGCTTCTTAGCTGTAACTCTTTGTTGTGTTATTTACTGGTTGATTTACGGTTTAGATTATACATCTTTAACTTATAACAGTCTGTCTTTAAGTGCTATTATTCCAACTCATGTACTGCATAAAATTTTTACAATGGTATCCTTCAATTTCTCCCTTTCTGGCTTTCTTGTATGACTATCACACATTTTACTTTTATGTATGTATTACTGGTATGTTGCTGTATAATTATACTATGGTAAATTTGTATTACTTTCATATTGCTGCTGTAACAAATTACCACAACTGAGTGCTTAAAACACCACAAATGTATTACCTTATAGTTCTGGGGGTTAGACATCCACAATCAGTCTGACTGGGCTAATGTCAAGTGGTCAGCAGAGCTGGTTGCTTCTGGAGGTTCTGAGGAGAGAATCTGTTTCCTTGACTTGTTCAGCTTCTGGAGGCTGTCTGCGTAACTTAGCTTGTGGACTTTTCCTCACATCGCTCCAACATCTTGCTTCTGTTGCCACGTCTCCTACTACTCACCTTTGTGTCCTGCCTCCCCCTTATTAAATATCCTTGTGATTACATTGGCCTCAACTAGATAATCCGGGATAATCTCTCCATCACAAGATCTTTAACTTAATCACATCTACCAAGTCCTTTTTTCCATATAAGGTAAGACTAATAGGTTCTGGGGATAAGAATATGGATGTTTTCCACAACTATATTCTTATTGGAGCCCTGGTGGCATAGTGTTTAAGGGCTTGATTGCTAACCAAATGGTCGGCAGTTTGAATCCACCAGCCGCTTCTTGGAAACCCTATGGGGCAGCTCTAGACTACTCTACAGGGTCACTATGAGTTGGAATTGACTCAATGGTAACAGGCATTTGTTTGTTTGTTCATATTCTTATTATATTTTGTTAAGCAGTCAATGATTTTTTTTAAAGAAATTTAAATGATAATAAAATCTTGTATATTTAACTCATATAGTTACCACTTTTGGGGCTCCTCATTTCTTTGTGTAGATCCATATTTTTATATAGTATCGTTTTCTTCCTCCCTGAAGTACCTCCTCTAATATTTCTTATAGTGTGGGTCTGCTAATGATGGATTTTTTCAGCTTTTCTGTAACAGAAAAACTCGTTATTTCACTTTCATTTCTGGAACATATTTTTGGTGGGTGCAGAATTCTGTCATGACAGGTTTTTATCTTTCATTACAGGCAGTCTCTGGGTTACAAATGTCCAACTTACATACAATCTGTAGTTATGAATCAACCCTCACAAAGCCTATTCTTAAAAATTCAAGGTACATATAATGGCTTATAATAACAAAAGGGTGCTACTTTGCAACACACATCAAAATATTAGTAGTAGTAGTGCTGCATTATTATGTTAAAGATGTTTTTAGTGTATCTGGAAGTGTTTCTTTAATGTTTTTTATGCACAGAAAGGTACACTATATACTAAGACAAACACTTAACTGACGTGAGATACGAACCATACCTAATTGTTCTGACTTACGTACATATTCAGTTTAAAGACAGATTTAGGAATGGAACTTGTTCATAATCCAGGAACAGTCTATACTCTGGAGCTCTGGTGGCATAGCGGTTAAGGGCTTGGCTGCTAACCAAAAGGTCAGCAGTTCAAATCCACCAGTTGCTCCTTGGAAACCCTATGAGGCAGTTCTACTCCATCCTATAGGGTTACTATGAGTCAGAATCGACTTGAGGGCAACAGGTATGTGGGTACAGGTCTGTAGTCTAAATTTGTTGCTCCACTGTCCTCTCACTTGCATTGTTTCTAATGAGAAATCTGCTGTCATTTTTACATTCCTTTTTCTGTACATAACTTTTTTCTCTGGTTCCTTTTAAAGATTTTCTCTTTATTACTACATTTAAGCAATTTGATTATGATGTGCCTTGGCCTAGATGTCTTCATGTTTCTTGTTCTTGAGCCTCATTAAGATTTTTGGATCTGTGGGTTTATAGTTTTCATCAAATTTGAAAATTTTCAGCCATTATTTCTTCAAATGTTTTTTCTGGTCCCTCCCCCTTAACCTCACACAGATTACACATTTATTAGGCCTCTTGAAGTCTTACAGCTTGCTGACACTGTGTTCTCTCTTTTTTTTAAGTCTTTTTTCTTTTTGTGTTTCATTTTGAAGTTTCTATTTTTGTGTCTTCAAGTTCACCAATATTTTCTTTTGCAATGTCTAATTTGCCATCAATACAATCCAGGATATTTTTCATTTCAGATACTGGAGTTCTTATTTCTAAAAGTTACATTTTAATTTTTAAAATATTTTCCATGTTTCTACTTAACATCTTCAATCTTTATACTACCTTCTTGAATAGCTGGTATATGGTTATAATTACTGGTTTAAAGTTCTTGTCTACTAATTCTATCATCCGTGTAATTTCTGAGTTGATTTTGATAGGTTTATTTTTCTCCTGATTATGGATGCATTTTCCTGCTTCTTTGCATGTGTTGCAATTTTTTTTTAATTTGATGTCAGACATTGTAAATTTTATTTTATTGGGTGCTGGGAAGTTTTGTATTTCTATAAATATTTCTGAGCTTAGTTCTAGGACTTGGTTAAGTTATTTGGAAACAATCTGATCCTTTTAGTTCTTGCTTTTAACTTTTATTAGTTGGGGCCAGATCAGCATTTAGTGCCCCACTACTGAGGCAAAACTCTTCCGTGCACTCTTCCTGGTGTCTTGTGAATTATGAGGTTTTCCATTCTGACTGGTGGGAACAAGAACTCTTCAGAGCTCTATGTGAATTCCAGAGAATGTTCCCTCTAAGCCTTTCAGATGGTTCTTTCCCTGGCCTCAGGTAATTGTCTCACATGTGTTGTAGTATCGAGAGGACTATTTGAGGGAAACCCTCTGCACTTTTTTGAGGTTCTCTCTTAATGCAGCTCTTTCACCTATAGTAAGTACTCTGCTCTGCAAACTCTAGCTACCTTAACCCCCTGTACTCCTAGCTCTGTTTCCACAACTCAGAAGACCGTTACTTCTTTGCAGCTCTCTCTCCCCATGCCGCTGTCTGGAAACTCTCCGGGAAATAAGCTGGGACAACCAGAGGGTTCCCGTTATTGGTTTGACATTTCCCAGGAGTCACAGGCCTTTTTTCCTGAAGTGCAATGTCTTGAAAATCATTTTATCTATTTTATGTGTTTCTTAGCTATTTCAGGTGGGAGGGTAAATCTGGCCCATTACTCCATCTTGACCAAAAGCAGACTTTGGATTAGAAATGAAAAGACAATTTTGGAATCATGACTATTGACAACATGATAAACCCCAGTGCCGTCGAGTAGATTCCGACTCATAGCGACCCTATAGGACAGAGTAGAACTGCCCCATAGAGTACGCCACCGGGGTTTCCGATGACATGATATCTATCTCAGTTCTCAAGGGTATGAAAGGGTAACAGTGGTCATAAAGACCAGTTGTGGCATAGGATTAAAATTTTTCTGATTGGTTCTGGATGTCTCTGGCTGCCTCAGGAGTCCAGGTTTTGGATGATGCTTTAATTTTTCACTACCCCCAGAAGTTCAATATGGAGAAATGCTGATCCTGAAGATAGTTCTGTCCCCACACGGATGGGAGTCATTGTTATCCAGAAAGGTAACAATGGCACAGATATCAGCTCACTATTACTGGGCACTGACTCTGTGATAGGTCCTGTTAGCAGCACTTTACATGCACAAACTCACCAGTAGCCTCAAATTTTACACTAAGGAACAGAGAAAAAGAGATGATCACTAGGAACCAGCATGGAGGCACTCTCAGACTCACTGTGCTGACTGAATGGGTTCTTGTCCAGGGCGGAACTCACAGGACTGGTTGTATGGATCCCAGCAAGGCATCTGACAAAGACTTACATGGTATATTGGTGAACCAGATGGATAAATGTGAAATCAGGGCTGGAGGGCCAATATAATCTATGGGAGGCTTATAAGTGTCTTCCTGGACTCTGAGCTTGTTCACAGGTCCATCAGTGGCCTTAACAAATTTGCTGTTAGTGTTGCAGCTGGATCCCAACACAACACAAACTTATCAAGTGTCTATTATGTGCCAGGTACTGCTCAAGGCAGTTGGGAAACACTGGTGAGCAAAAAAACAAAACAGAACAAAAGATTCCTGCTCTTGATGAGTTTACAACCTAGTAGAGAGGGACTGTGAAAGCCACAGTCATAATAAACAAGTGAATTATGTAGTATGTTAGAAGTGCTATGAAATTAGGATTTTCTCTTAGGGTTCAGGAGACCTGGGTGCTGCAGGAGGAGAAAGAGGAGGGTTGTTGCTGTTGTTAGCTGCTGTCAAGTCAGCTTTCAATTCATGGAGACCCCATGCACAAGCTGTTTGGTCCTGCATCATTCCCATAATTGGTTGAGGATTGGACCTTTGTGAAAACCATAGGGTTTTCGTTGACTGATTTTCAGAATTAGATTGCCAGGCCTTTCTTCCTAGTCCATCTTAGTCCACAAGCTCCCCTGAAACCTGTTCAGCAACACAGCAACACACAAGCCTCCACTGATACACAATGGTGGTTGTGCCTGAGGTGCACTGGTCAGGAATCAAACCCAGGTCTCCTGCTTGGAAGGTGAGAATTTCTACCATTGAACCACCATTACCCTCGTGGAAGGGCTAGCAGGTTGTAACTGTAAACAGGATGATCTTTAAGAAGGTTACACTTGGGCAAAAAAAAAAACCAAAAAACCTCAAAAGAGATGCGAGAATTAGTCATGCGGGTAACTGAGGTAAGAGTGTCCAGGCAGTGAACAGGATGTGTGAAGAGGGGTGTGTTCTTCTCAGGAGCATGTCTGGTGGGCTCACAGAGTGGGGAGGCCCATGAGCCTGGAAGAGAGTAAATGAAGGGGAGTGAGAACAGGACGAGGAAAGTGAGGAAGGGAGGTGAGAGGAAGGGGTACAAAGCAGCACCAATAAGAAAATGACACAGAGGAGAAGAAAGAAAAATGCCAGTAACCAGTAATGTACTTCCTCCTGTTACGCTGAACAATGGGGACGCAGAAGTATAAAGGCATGAAACTAGGAAAGTGATGAAAAAGTCCTAGAAATGGCACAGTGGCTAAATGCAATGGCTGCTAACCAAAAAGGTCAGCAATTCGAATCCACCAGCCACTGCTTGGAAACCCTATGGGGCAGTTCTACTCTGTCCTATATGGTTGCTATGAGTCGGAATTGACTCGATGACAATGGGTAGAATCACGAAATGCAGACTTATCCTCATTTGGATTTGATTCACATGATGTGTCCCCAGTCCTAGGGTTGTGCTCCCCACATCAGTGGTTCCCAAGGGATGACAGGGTGTCTCTGCTTTCTGCCTCTCTTCCTCCCCACCACTGCAAAACAGCATTAGTACAGCAGTTTCTTCAGCAGAAAAAGTCACTGCCGCTTGACCCATTTAATTACTGGTGAAACACTCAAGGACAGGGCACATAGGTAAACAGATTTTGCCATTCCTGATGCACTGTGGGAATAAACATTCAGCTTCACTCTAACTTACAAAATGGGAAGATCTTTACGTATATTTATTTTTTCGAGCGAGAAGACAAGGTAAAGTATTATGATGAAATGTACAAAGACCTGGGGTTAGAAGACAAATAGGGAAGAACACGCTCAGCATTTCTCAAGCTGAAAGAACTGAGGAGAAAATTCAATCCTTAACTTGCAATATTGAAGGATTTTATGGGCAAAAAATTCAATGACACAGAAAGCATCAAAAGAAGATGGAAGCAATACACAAAGTCACTGTACCAAAAAGAATTGGTTGATGGTCAACCATCTCAGGAGGCAGCATATGATCAAGAACCCATGGTACTGAAGGAAGAAGTCCAGGCTGCACTGAAGGCACTGGTAAAAAACAAACCCATTAACCAAACCCACTGCCGTTGAGTCGATTCCGACTCATAGCGACCCTACAGGACAGAGTAGAACTGCCCCATAGGGTTTCCAAGGAGAGCCTGGTGGATTCGAACTGCCAAGTTTTGGTTAACAGCCATAGCACTTAACCACTACGCCACCAGGGTTTCCGGTAAAAAATAAGGCTCCAGAAATTGATGAATACCAAGTAGGATGCTTCAATAAATGGATGCAACACTGGAAACGCTTGCTTGTCTGTGTCAAGCAATTTGGAAGACAGCTACCTGGCCAGTGGACTGAAAGAGATCCATATTCTTGTTCATTCCAAAGAAAGGCAATCAAATGGAAGATGAAAATGATTTAACAGTATCATTAATATTACATGCCAGCAATTTTTTGCTGAAGAAAATTCAAAAACAATTGCAGCCATACATTGACAGGGAGCTGCCAGAACTTCAAGCCAGATTCAGAAGAGGGTGTGGAAGGAAGGATATCACTGCTAATGTCAGATGGATCTTGGCTGAAAGCAGAGAATACCAGAAAGATGTTTACGTATTTTATCAACTACATGAAGGCATTCAACTGTGTGGATCATAACAAATTATGGATAACACTGTAACGAATGGGAATTCCAGAACACTTGATTGGGCTCATAAGGAACCTGTCCATGGATCAAGAGGCAGTCATTTGAGCAGAAGAAAGGGATGATGCATGGTTTAAATTGGCAAAGATGTACAGTAGGGTTGTGTCCTTATGCATTATTTATTCAATCTGTATGCTGAACAAATAATCTGAGAAGTTGAACTATATGAGACGAACACAGCATCAGGATTGGACAAAGACTCATTAACAGCCTACGATATGCAGATAACAACCTTGCTTGCCAAAAATGACGATTTGAAGCACTCACTGATAAAGGTGAAAGACTACAGCTTTCGGTATGGATTAAACCTGAACATGAAGAAAATGAAAATCCTCACAACTGGACTGATATACAACATCATAATAAATGGTGAAGAAACTGAAGTTGCCAGCAATTTCATTTTACTTCCGTCAACAACCATGTCTATGAAGCAGCAGTCAAGAAATTAAATGATATATTGCATTGGGCAAATCTGCTGCAAAAGACCTCTTTAAAGTTTTAAAAGGCAAAGATGTCACTCTGATGACTAAGGTGCCCCTGACCCAAGCCATGGTCTTTTCAGTCATCTAATATGCATATTTTTTAAATATGCATTTGAAAGCTGAACAATAAAAAAGGAAGATCAAAGGAGAACTGATGCATTTGAGTTATAGTGTTGGCATAGAATACTGAATTTACCACGGACTTCCAGAAGAACAAACAAATCAGTCTTAGAAGAAATAGATTCAGAATGCTCCTTAGAATCGAGGATGGTGACAGTTCTGCTCGCTTCCTTCAGGCATGTCATTGGAAAAGACCAATCACTAGAGAAGGACATCATGTTTGGTAAAGTGAAGGGTCCTCAATGAGACGACTGACACAATCACAACAACGCACACAAAGGTACCAATGATCATGAAGATGGCACAGGACCAGGCAACATTTTTGTTCTGTTATATATAAGGTCATCATGAGGTGGAGCGATTCAACAGCAACTAACGACGAAGAAAAGTTGAGTCCCTGGGTGGTGCAAATGGTTAAAACTCTTGGCTGTTAACCAGAAGGTTAGAAGATCAAGTCTACCTAGATGTGCCTTGGAAGAAAAACCTGGCAATTTAGCGCCAAAAAAATCAGTCACTGAAAACCCTAAGGCGCACAGTTGTACTCTGACATATGTAGGGTCATCATGAGTCAGATTGACTTGACGACAACTGGTTTTGTTAGGAAAAAGGGAGCTACATACCTGAGTTAATTATTACTTGTTGCTCTTAATTGTCCTAGTCAAACAGAATGTCGCTAACTGAGGAAATAAGGTGAAATGTAACCTCTCTCCCCTTTTAGTTCCGTCTTTGCAGCCTTCCTTCTCCCTCAGTGAAAGACACCCATTCTGGCTGAGTGACCCTGCCCCATTACCTAACCTCTTTTAGCCTGTTTTCTTATCTGGTAAATGGATTGAAAGCCCCTGCCTCTGAGGGTTGCAATCAGGCCTTCGTGTCACAGTGTGAGGAAAGAGTACAGCCTGTGGGATCATAGGCCCCCATGTGCACCTCTCTCCCTCCTCCTCAACTGGTCCGGAACCACTGGGCTCCGTCAACGGAAAATGGCTCCAGCTATCAGGGACGGACAACCTCTGCCCAGCTCCCACCCACTCGGCCTGGCCTGCAATGTCCCCACCCAGTGTGGGTAAGACTCCAGAGTGGGCAGAGTGGCTCAGTTAGGTGCTTCTCTCTTCTCCACCTGGGTGCCCATAGCCCTCCTGCCCTTCCAGAATGCTCAGTGCTCTCCTCTGGATTCCATCCGCATGGAACCTGTGCTCTCTCCACATCGTCCGAGGGCCTTCAGAACTCTGCCCACTCCTGACAGTTGTGTGACATCAACTCATTCTAGGAGATCAAAAGCTGGGGGCAGGCTAACAGGATGCCTCTTGGCCAGCATGAGTATACATGAAGGAGAGCCTCACTGGCAGGAGGCAGCAGTGGCCTCAGGTGAGCAGGCTGCCGGGGGACATACTGTGGCTCATCGTGTCTCCTCACATGGGCATCCTTCCACCCTGCTGCTGTTGGGCAGAAGTTCAAGGCAGCTAGGGTAAGAAGTAGACAGCTTCCTGTTCCCAAAGCCTGGAAGGGCCCCTTGACAGACACTGTCCAGGGAAATGGGAGAAGGACACAGGACAACATGTGGATAAATGTCATTTGGGGAAACTGCATAGCAGGAAGTGCCTGGTTTGGAGGCTCTGCTCTTTTCTGCACCCCCAATAGTGGCAGGCGGTACCCACCTGCAGATTCTGCCTCAAGTGCAGGAACCAATTCACACTTAGACAGGGAGCACCCAGGAGGCAGCACCCTTTCTCCTGGAGACCAGGCTGGCCAGTTCTGCAGGCTGGGGGCCCGGGCCTCATTCCAGAGGCCCAGCTCCTCGTGTTTCTGCCTGCTTTGGCACTGGTGCCAGTTATAGGTGGAATTGCACCCTCCAAAAAACACACGTTGGGAATCACAGCCCCTACACTTGCTGTAATCCCATTTCAGAACAGGGCTTTCTTTGTTATGTTAACAATGCCACGTCAGCATAGGGTGTGTTTTTGTTTTTAAGCCTTTGAGATATAAAATAAGCAGATAAGGCATAGGCAAGCAAGCAGAGATGGGGGAAGACAGATGCCATGCCACGTGAAGATCGCCAAGGGACTGAGGAACAGAAGCTGAACAGAGACAAGGACATTCCCCCAGAGCTGACAGAGAAAGCCTTGCCCCAGAGGCGGCACCCTGAATTGGACTTCTAGCCTCCTAAAAAGCTGTGAGAAAATAAATTTCTGTTTGTTAAAGCCATCTACTTCTGGTATTTCTGTTGTAGCAGCACTAAGTAACTAAGACAGCGTCCTCCTCACTTTTTGCTCTGAGAAGTCACCCAGCCCTCCAGGTCTCCTCCTGGACAAGATGCTGCACTGAGCTCCAGTTCTTAGACAGTCTTGCCTCAGGCTAACTATGTGCATGGTAGATCCTGAGCCCCAGTATCCCTGGCCAGTTCCCTGGCTACTGTGCTTCTTCAGCCCCTGGGTGGTGGAAGGTCTGGGGAAGGCTGTGCTCCTCTATCTGGTTCCCACTGCCAACCGCCAGCTGGAGTGCAGGTTGCTCTGGCCTTCCTCTGGGGCCAGGGCCTCCCTGTCTGCACACAGATGGCTGTGGGCCCCGTGGAGCTGCCCTGCCCAGGTCCCTGCATGTTTCTACTAGCACCCCCAGCCCCTTCGCAAAGTACTGGCCATGCTGTGTGCCTCGTGGTCTGTAGAACCAAAAAAAGAGTGAGCTTTGCGGGTGAACAGACTTGGGTTCAAATACTAGTTCCACCACCTACTAACTGAGCTGTTTCCATCAATCGCTGAACTTCTGATGCTTGGTGTTATCTTCTGTAAACTGAGGATAGTAATCTGGACAGTTGTCGTGAGGATTCCTTAGGATCACACATTTTGGAAGGTTTGAACAGGACCAAACATGTGGCATCGCTTAATGAATCAAACTGTTAATGGTGTTATTATCTCTATTATCATATAACCTGCTATAGTTTCTCAATTTGATACTCTCCAGCACTTAACAATTTTAGGATCGCATCCATATCTGTGAAGAGTTTGAAACAAGGTGACATTACACCGCTTCTGAGAAGGATAGGTTAATCTCCTTTTCCCTAGTATATTACCATTTTTTTTTAGATGAAATTTATATAACATAAAATTAACCACTTTCAAGTGTACATTTCAGTGTCATTCAGTACATTCACAATATTGCACAATCACCACCTTTATCAAGTTCCAGAATGTTCTTCTCTCCAAAAGGAAACGCTGTATCTATTAAGCAGTCAGCCCCCATTCTCTGCCCACCCCCTGGCAACCACTAATCTGCTCTCTGTCTCTATGGATTTACCTATTTTGGATATTTCATATAAATGGAAGCATGCAATATGTGACCTTCTGTGTGTGGCTTCTTTCATTTAACATGATGTTTTCAAGGTTTATCCACATGGTAGCATGAATCAGTCCTTCACTCATTTCTACGGTTGAATAATAGTCCATGGCATGGATATACCACTATTGGTCTATCCACTGAGCAGCTGATGGGCATTTAGGCTGCTTCCACCACTTGTGAATAGCACTGCTCTGAACATTAGTGTACAAGTATTTGAGTATCTATTTTTGATACTTTTTGCATATATATCTAGGAGTAGAATTGTTGGGACATAAATCCCAAAATTCTGAAGTTAAAACATTAGGCTCTGGGTTTCAGTAGCAACCCTGAAGCACCCCCTGTAGAATGCACGTGTGTGTGTGTGTCTATGTGTGTGTGTGTGTTCGTGTACGCAATTGCATGTGTGGGTTTGAATGGGTGTTTGACAATCTGTGGGTGTATCTGTGTAAATGCCTGTGAGGGTGTGTGCACACGTTTGTGTATGTGAATTGTGAATGTATACACACTTGTGCGTCTGTGTGTGTGTGAATACCTGTGCCCTCTGGCAAAAGCCAGGCCTGTAGCAGGAGGGTGGGTCGCGCCCCTTCCCGAGCCAGCCCTGTCATGCTGCTTACCTCCATGTTTCTGCAGAAGGTGGCGTTGGTGCCAAATAGGATCTGGCACTGCTCGTTGGCACTGTAGTGCATGCCCGGCAGCTTGTGAGGGAGGCGCACCGCCTGCTGGCTCCGGGGGTCCGTGACCAGCAAACAGGTGCTGACTTTTGACCTGAAACAGCCAGGAGGCAAGTCAACTTGGAAATGTACCGTCTAGGTTTTTGTTTAGATTGTTCAGCCAGAGATGGCCTCCAACTGAGTCACGGGGAGAGGACCAAGGCATGGGGCACGTGGACTGTGCTTATAGAGGTTCCAACTCCTTTTCCACACAGCACAGTGCAGGTCTTTACTCTGAAGGTGGTGGGTGCGTGGAAACAAGGAGGGAACCTGGGAATAAATAAGACCCACGAGGCTAGTGTATTTTGCTCCAGGAGTTTGAGTGCTTTCTTTGATGAAAATGCTTTTGAAACAGGTTGCTATGATATTTTCTTAGAACATGGCTTTGAGCAAAAGTTACTGTGAATAAAGAGCACAAGTTAAGGTTGTTTGTTTTGTTTTAAGTAAAAGTGAAGTGCTTATTTCCAGCTCAGTATCAACTTCTCTTTGTGGGCCTGTCGGGCTGACCAGGTTTCCCATCCGACTACACCGCCCGCCATCAGGAAAACCGGCCGGATGGGGTGATCTGGAAAGGATTTAATCGATGGGAATGCTCGCTTACAATTAGGAAAACTCCTCCTAACAACTGAACTGGGAATTGCGAGGATATAGACTTATTAGGAGGTTAAAAACTTAGATGCTTTTAGTTTTCAATTCCTAAAGCAAAGCAGATGATGGCAAAAAGAAAATCTAGCCGCTTGCCAAGATTCCTTAAGAAAAGAGCTCCATGAATTTAAGCGCACGTGTGCTGAGGCTGACCCACCTCTCCCCGGCTCAGACACACACTGCGTGCTCAGAGGCAGGGCCACCACCCGAGGGTGGGGATATGGAAATACCCCACCATGTTTCACTGTCCATTCTGGGTAAAGGAAAACCATGTCAAGTGACTTAGAAACTTTTATTAAGATTCTGTGATAACAAATACTCAGTACTGAACAGTCTATATGAAAACAAGCGAGTTCACTTTTAACCTGTGTACCATGTACACAATTCTCCCCATCAACAGGATAATGTCATGGAAAAACAATCTGGATGAGGACAGAAGCCAGAGTGATGCTTTCGTCACCTCGCCCAAATCCACTGTGGACTTAATGGGTTGTTGGGCTCTATAGACCTACTGTCTCATTTCTGTCCCTGGAAGACTAACCTTCTTCCTTTTTTTCCAATCATGGTAAAGGTATTTATAACCAAACATGAGCCACACAACATCCTTCACGTGTACAACTCAGTGACATTAACTGTGTTCATGTTGTACAACCAGGACCACTATCTGTTTCCACATTGAACCATGGCCCTTAACAGAAGCTCCATGTCCCCTAAACAGCTGGTGCCCCTTCCCCTCCCTCTCACTCACCCCTGGTAAACACTAATAAGCTTAGGTCTGTATACACTTGCCCATTCTAGATATTTCATATAAATGTGATCATGCTGTATCTGTCCTTTTGTATCTGATTTATATCACTCATCGTAATGTTTTCCAGGTTCACCCATGTTGTAGTATGTATCAAGACTTCATTTCTCTTTATGGGTTAGGAATATTCCAGGGTGTGGAAACACATATCTGCAGGTCAACTCAGTAAGTCTAGCCCTGAGGCCTTGAGATTAAGAGACCCACCTTGTCCGTGGGTCCAGACTCTGTGTGACAAAAATCAGAAGGCCAATTCCTCCACATAAATCTGAGAAGAAAGTGGCTGTGAGACAGACACATCCATTCCTCAGATGTGACGAAGTGAGCAAACCCTCCTTCCAAGCAAATTTATTTCCTATCAAGAGACTTGCCTCCAGCAACCAGGAAATGCTACTACTGTACAGCAGCCCAGGGGTGTCCTGGAGGTGGCATCCACTCAGTCAAAACACTGCAGAGAAATGGGGTGGGGCTCCTTTCAAGACGCCGTCACTATGTTGGTCTTTCGATCAATTGACAAGCATTTATGATCACCAGGTGGATGCCCGACGTCATACCAGGTACACCCTTGGGAGCAAGGTCTTGTTCCAGGACAGTCTGCACTGACCCGCTTCTTCAGCCAGCTAAGAATTCTAAAAGAGAGTCATTTCTCCCTCTCATACTTGCTGAGACTTTCTGTTTGTTTTTAAATCTTTTGTAAGTACTTCCTATGATAGTGTTTCTATAGACTGATCCAAGGACTTACTTGAGGAAGTTTTCAAGGTCATCTCGACTGCAGGAGGACCACGAGAGGTCGCTGGGGTTCCGGCCTTTTACCCACTCTCCTGACATGATGTGGGACCTCCCAGCACAGGACGAGTGGTCATCGTCATGGTTCATCCCCAAGCTGCCATGGGAGAAGAGGAGAGACACTTATATTAGGCTACAGGCTTCTCATTTCCAGTTCCAGGTCCTAGCATGCTTAAATCAATCTCAAATACAACAGGTGACACAGGGGGACCTCCAGTTCTTACAGACCAATAGCGATAAAAAAAAAAAAAATTTTTTTTTTTTTTAATAGTGATAGTGTGTAGAAAATTTACAGGGTAAAGAAGGATTTGCTTACTTAGTGAATAAAGATTGACTGAGCACTGAATAGCCACTAACAGCATTTGTTAAATCCATGAAAAATGAATGAACAAAGAATTAACTGTGACAGTATGGTTCTTAAACTCTAAGCTTTAAATGATTAGATTTACTTTACCTCATTAAAATATCCCAATATTAATGACTGCTATAGATTGAATTGTATCCCCCCAAAAATCTTGTCAACTTGGCAAGGCCATGATTCCCAGTATTGTGTGATTGTCTGTCATTTTGTCATCTGATGTGATTTTCCTATGTGTTGTAAATCCTACCTCTCTGATGTTAATGAGGCAGGATTAGAGGCAGTTACGTTAATGAGGCAGGACTCAATCTACAACATTAGGTTGTACTTTAAGTCAATTTCTTTTGAGATATAAAAGAGGGATGTGATCACAGAGACAGGGGACCTCATACCACCAAGAAAGTAGTGCCAGGAGCAGCGTGAGTCCTTTAGATCAGAGGTCCCTGTACTGGAAAGCTCCTAGACAAGGGGAAGATTGATGACAAGGACATTTCCCCAGAATCAACAGAGAGAGAAAGGCTTCCCCTGGAGCTGGCAGCCTGAATTTGGACTTCTAGCCTCTTAAACTGTGAGAGAATCAACTTCTCTTTGTTAAAGCCATCCAGTTGCAGTATTTCTGTTACGACAGCACTGAGTAAGTAAGACAGAATTTGGTAGCAGGAGTGGAGTGCTGCTCTAACAGATGCCTAAAATGTGGAAGCGGTTTTGAAACTGTGAAAGGGCAGAGGCTGGAAGAGTTTTAAAGTGCCTAATAGTAAAAGCCTAGATTGCCCTAAAGAGGCTGTTGATGGACTTTTGGACGTCAAAGACAGTTCTGGTAAAAACGCAGAAGGAAGTGAGGGAAGGTGTTACACTGGGGATAGCACAGACATCAAGAAGCAGCAGCAGTGAAACGGCAGTAGGAGAACCAGGAGACAATGTGAGACAGTGCTGGAGCTGACCATGGAGCGAGAGAGAAGTAGGAGAACCAGGAGACAATGTGAGACAGTGCTGGAGCTGACCATGGAGTGAGAGAGAGCTGAGTACGCTTTACATACGAGGCTTCCTGGCAGAGTGGGGTGCTTTGGAGCACTTATAGGTGGAACTAGGCTTGCCGACCCAGCCTAAGTTTACTGGCAGAGTGTGGTGGCTCCAGGCACTTACCAGTGGAGTCAAAGAGCTTTGGAACAATTGCCCCAGCAGGCCAGACACAGGAGGCGAGCCCAGAGGGGCTGAGAGGCCAAGGAACCAGAAAGCAGAAGCTGAAGAAACAAAGAACCCAGGAAGCAGAGCCGCCTCAGTCTCAAAGGGTAGGACCATGACCTCTGGGGTCTCAAAGGGTGGAGCTGCCATTCAGATGGCCTAGGAGAATGGGACCTCCCAAATTTGAGGGAGCAGGGTTGCAGTTCCAGGTGGCCTGGAAGGCAGAGCTGAAGCCCAGGGCCAAGGGGCCTCCATTCAGAATCCAGACAGTATGGCCAACACCCAGAGTCTGGAGGGCAGAGTCATTGTCTAAATGGTCTCAGAGAACAGAGGATTATTTTCAAGGCCTTGAGGGCTAATGTAATATGTTCTGCTGACTTGCTTGGTACCTGTTATCCCTCCTTTCTTTATAATTTCTCCCATTTGTAATGGAAATGTCTACCTTGTGCCTGTTCCATCATTGTACTTGGGAAGCAGATAACCTTCATTCTAGATTTCATAGATGAAGTTGCAGATTTTACACTTGGAGTTGATTTAAGACTTTTGCTATGATATGAAGGGGTTAATGTGTTTTACATGTGGCAAGGACATAAATTTTGGAGGGCCAAAAGGTGGAATGTTATGGATTGAACTGTATACCCCCAAAATGTTTGTCAACTTGGCTAGGGCATGATTCCCAGTATTGTGTAACTGTCCACCATTTTGTCATCTGATACGATTTTCCTATGTGTTATAAATCCTACTTTATGATGTTAATGAGGTAGGATTAGAGGTAGTTATGTTACTGAGGCGGGAGTCAAACTACAAGATTAGGTTGTATCTTAAGTCAATTTCTTTTGAGATATGAAAGAGAGAAGCGAGCAGAGAGATGGGGACCTCACTGCTACCAAGCAAGAAGAGCCAGGAGAGCAAGTCCTTTGGACCTGAGGCCCCTATGCTGAAAAGTTCCTGGATCAGGGGAAGATCAATGACAAGGATGTTCCCCCAGAACCAACAGAGAGAGAAAGTCTTCCCCTGGAGCTGGCACCCTGAATTCAGACTTCTAGCCTCCTAAACTGTGAGAGAATAAATTTCTCCTTGTTAAAGCCATCCACTTGTGGTACTTCTGTCATGGCAGCACTAGATACCTAAAACAATGGCCTAAGTGTTTTGTGTGCCTTAGAAATAAGTCACAGTGCAAGAGGCTGGTGGGAATCATCCAAGACTTTGACCTATAGAATATCATGGCTTCAAGTCTTTCAACTCATGACGTTGTGGCTTTTCTGCGTTTCCCACCACTATAACTGGATCCAACAAGATCACACCTGATGCCCCCCAAGTTGTGCCTGAAAGACACCAGGATGCTTGTCCAGACCTTGGAGGCAGGTGGCCACATACTCTAAAGTGAACAATGATCTTAGTTGATACACATGTGGTCACTGGAGGAAGCTGAGAAGCAGAACGCACCAGGCCAGATGGGCCAAAGCTTGCTGACCCATGATTCCCAGAGCAAAGACACAGTATGCATAAAGATGCACAGCCTTTATCAACCATTCCAGTGGGAGAAGTCATTGCTTTCCTTCATTCGAAAATATTTACTAGATATTTCTCAAATGCCAGGTAATGGGCTAGAAGTAGAAGATACAATGGTGAACAAGATGTCATCCCTGACCTCAAATTCTGGCCAGCCTGGGAGAGGACACAGACACAAGAGGAGACAATGTCAAAAAATGGGCAATAAGTGCTTCGCCGGAACCACATTTTGTGCGTCTTCCTCGTGGCTCTGCTCATCCCTCAGCAACAACTCTGTCTGCTGCTTAAATGCTGGGGTCTCACAGAGAGAGGCCCACGTATCTTATCCTGCACACGCTCCAGAGGCTCCTGTGTTCTCCCTACAGAAATGCTTCCTTAACTCACCCCCACTGGAGCCGATTAGCTGCTGTCATCCGTGACCTTTGAAAAACACATTGCTGGTGCTCATGCGCCCTGAATCTGGGCTAGCAGGCCTCCCTTGGTCACCCACTCATTTCTGCTCCCATCAGTTAAGTGTACGCTTACCAAGGGTCAACTGTATTTATTCTCAAACCTATTTATGCCAGTTATTTCAATTAATGGGTAGTTACATGTTGTATAAACCAATGAAACATGAGAAGAAAAGGAAAGATGTTTTCAGGAAAACGAATTTAGCTGGGAGTTGAAATAGATTCCTGTCAAATGATGGGGGTAAGACAACCACAAAAGATTTGGAAGAAAAGCTATAAAAATCTGTCCCCTTGCTGCTTTGCAAGGGTCTTTTAGGCTCCTGCTCCAACCTAAAGAAAATGACAGGGGAATTCAGCCTCACTGCACTATAGGTGTGGCTTGTGTGACATGGAATTTCCACCAACACACACCCAAATGCAAAAAAAAAAAGTGCCTTTTCATCATAAAATTCAGGAAAAAGAGTAGCATTTTCATGGTTTAAGTTAAAACAAAATGTTGCAAACATCTAAGTATAACATCTTTATGTTTTTCTACTTCAACCAAATTTTTGGTCAATTGAGCAACTACTATCATGTCAGAAAAGAGCTTCTATGGTGTCTCTCAGAGAAGATGGCCACCATATTCTCCCTCAGTCTGGAATCCTCCACCAAACTCCAGGCTTTCTCCACAAGGCTCTCTTTCCCATAGGCTCTTCCAACTCACATATCTGTGATTGGTACGTAGAGGGAACTCAATAAATACTTATGGAGCAAACTCTCTCTTTAATATTGAAGAAAGTAGCCCCAAATGGGAACCTCCATATCCATGATATTTGTGCTAATCCTAGTGCAGTGGTAACTTGCTCAACAGAATAATGAAATGATTTACAGTTAAATTTAGTATCATTCTCCTGCTTAGATGTCAAGTATGCATTCAGTTGGGGTTAATAAAGAACCAAGAAATTATCAAATAAACATGACCAATAATAATAATTTAGATAAATTTCTAGCAGTCACTTTGCTGAATAAAGTGAGTCCTATTTTTTTATCGTTCAATTCAGTTACTTAATTTTTTACTTTTTTTACACACAAACACACACACATATGCATACCATGTTAACTTTTGAAGAAATTCGTTCTTCAAGAACCTTTAGTGAAGCATATCAAGTCACTTTGATATCGGAGCCCTGGTGGCACAGTGGTTAAGGCTCTGGCTGTTAACCAAAAGGTCCGCAGTTTGAACCCACCAGCCGCTTCTTGGAAACCCTATGGGCCAGTTTTACTCTATCCCATATGGTCACTATGAATTGTAATCAATTTGATGGCAACGGGTTTGATTTTTTGGTCTGGTATCAAGTCACCTTAAATTTGATTTAAGGTTTGATTTGACATGTCTAAATAAAACTTGTGATAGGGTTTTTAAATGGGTAGATCTTGTGAAAATTTTGACGGATTTCAATGAACTCTGTTAAATGTACACAGATTACAGAAATAAAATGTCTCATGAAAAAAGTGACTCTCACAGTCATATTAATATATGATATAATTCTAGCAGGTGGACCAAGTACCCTGCTGTGTGGCCAGCTTCGCCAGGCGTGGTTCTTGCTCATGATGGCCACACCCCACAGGTTGCATAAGTCATGGTCTGAGTCACTGACCAGGCTCTCTTTTCTCCATATGGTCCAAGGCTTGGGAGAAATGAGGCAAATTCAAGGCCCTCTTTGTACCAACGATGCAAAACCTTCAGGGAACATAAGCCTCAGGGAAAGGAATGTTTTCTCTGCTTAACCAAAACCAAACCCATTGCTGTTGAGTTGATTCTGATCCATAGTGACCCTATAGGACAGAGCAGAACTGCCCCACAGGGTTTCCAAGGAGTGGCTAGTGGATTCAAACTGCCGACCCTTTGGTTAGAAGCCATAGCTCTTAACTACTGCGCCAGCAGGGCTCCTTTCGTTAATGGTTTCAGAAAGCCCAAGGCTCTGAGACTCTGAGCTGTGTCCTCAGGAAATCATCTGTTGACACTCACCCAGGGCTTCCACTTGCCTGAGTTACTTGCCCACCAAGTTCCTCAACCACAGAAAGCCCCCTTCTCCTGCTTGAGCCCCAGGAAGAGAGTATCTGACAGATTACAATACGCGGAACATTTCAAACATTTTGAAATTTTCCTATTTACCAACTGACCCATTCCCATGGAGTCGATTCCGACTCATAGCGACCCTATAGGACAGGGTAGAACTGCCCCATAGGGTTTCCAAGGAGCAGCCAGTGGATTGAAACTGCTGACCTTTTGGATAGTAGCCAAACTCTTAACCACTGCACCACCAGGGCTCCATTCACCAACCAGACACAGCATAATCTTATTTTCAGAAATGTTCAAGTCCTATAAAGGGACCTCAACTTTCCCTGTACAAACTCTGTAAAAACACTTTATCATAATTTAACCAGGATCAGAGGCATCTCCCACCTCGGGTGGTGAAACCCTTTCAAACCTGGGCCAGAACCCTGCGGAGCGTCACCACGGGAATTAATTGTTCCTCTATCCTTGTGCCTCCACAAGCTGTCTCCCATCTTCCCCAGCTGGGATCTCCTGAGCAACCGCCAGATGGGATTTTCAAACAACAAGGATGTTGTTTGGAAAACCACAATCGGAGGACATCCAAGCACTGAAAGGAAAGTCTCACCAAGTACAGAGGAATGTTATACTTGTGACCATTGCCAAGTTTTCTGTGGTGGTCAAATTGGTTCTAAAATGAAAGAGGCTCCTTTCACCACTCTGCCAGGTTCTCCCGGCCAGGGACCCTGGTCTCTTAGGAGACACAAATGACGTTTATCAAAGTACTCAGAGAAGCTACAACCACACATCCCTGACAGGGCTCTGACAAACTAGGTGCACGCTGTGTCCTGTTAGCATTTCACTCTTTCGGCCCTCACAGAAGGACTTCCCTAAGGAATGTTCCAGGCAGCAAGACCAGCCAGAAGTGGGATTCTGGGGTTTCTGGAGCTTGTCTTTAATATAGATCATGCTGGATCTGCCTCAAAATGTTCGAATGCTAACTAAGTTCCTCATAAATTTGCAGTTGTGATGAACTGGCATTGGGCTGGGAGTCTTGATATGTGAGGTTTACATAAACTACTATTAAAGCTATTTATAGTTTAAATTAAAGATTACGGGGCTGAAAAGTCTATGTTGTTTTAGGTTTATGTCCCAGGGCATCCATTATTGATGGCAACATTATATTTAACAAAAACGTGTAGAGTTAAGTACACACAGCGATTTTAACCTTAAATGACTATGGGGTTAAGGACACAGACAGGCCTCATGTCACACATGGCCCGTATTTATCAGACACAACGATAACATTATAGCCTTGAGTTGATTTTTTCTTACAACAAAATAACATGCTACTACCGTATTTGCTTCAGCAAATCCAACATGTTCCATACAGGGAGTTCCGAGAGAATTCCCACAGGGGTCTAACCCAGTCTCACTTCCCCCCTAATCCTGCAAGCCATGGGAGATGGCGAGGGGTTCTGGAGTTGGTACGTCTGCCATCTTGGGAGCTTCAGATTAGCTCTGGGTTCACCTGTCTCTCAGAAGCTTTGGGATATTGATGCTCAGGTATTGGAGTCAGGTTTGGCCTCCCCTTGCATGAGTTGTGAAAGGAATGCTTGGGGTGGGATGATGAACCCAGGAAAATGGCTCCCATGAACATAGCCTCTTACTTGGTGGAATGGGCGACTGGCCTGAGCCCTACTTCAGTAACCCTGAGTTCATGCTGCCTGTGAATTCCTGTTCAATAAATATTTGTTGACACTAGAGTAATGGGGCTGGCTCACAGCCATTACTTAAAGAAATGGTGAGCAGGTGTGCATGAGTTATTTTTAATTAACATAATGATAATTAACGTGATAGCGCTGCACTGGAGGAGAAATGCTCCACTGTCCCCATCTCTTACCAAGGGCAGACTGTCCCCTCAATCTTCAGTTACTCAGAAACTGTAATCTACAAGAGCTAAATTCACTAGGGGATGACAGGCCACACTTGTGCAAAGTAAGTTGAAGAACTGGGTGAACTGTCATGGTCATCAATAGACCCATATCTTAGTTATCTAAAGCTGCTATATAATGGAAACACCACAACTGGTACACAGCTTTAACAGAAATTTATTCTCTCACAGTTGAGAAGGCTAAAAGTCCAAATTCAGGATGCTAGCTCTAGGGGAAGGCTTTCTCTCTGTTAGCACTGGGGGAAAGTCCTTGTCTCCTTTCCGTATCTGTGGGCCTGGTGTTCCTCGGAGATCTCCATGTGTCTTGGCATCAGTCCTCTCTTGGGTCTAGGAGGCTCTCAGCACATGGACCCCAGGTCCAAAGGACGTGCTCCACTCCCAGCTCTTCTTTCTTGGGTAGGAGGTGCCTCCTCTCTGCCCCCTTCTCTCTCCTTTTATCTGTTGTAAGATAAAAGGGATGACTCAAGCAAGGGTGGTGCATCCCACCCTAATCCTTAATCCTGCCTCGGTAACGTAACAGACAGTCCACTCCCAAATGGAATCATAACCACAAGCACAGAGGTTAGAATTTACAACATGCAATTATATCAGAACACAAAATACAGGATGACCACACAATACTGGGAATTGTGGCTTAGCCCAGTTGACGTGAATTTTGAGGGGGCACATTCTTATGGAGAACAAAATGAATAGGCAACAATGACATAAAAATTCTCTTGCCTAAGAGAAGTTATTTGTTTGTTTGTATAGGAAAATGAGCCCACCAACTTCCAGGGACTCAACAACACAACTACAGAGTAGAGTTGGAGCTGCCAGAGCTTCGGCCGCACCTCCTACGCACACAGCGCCATATACAAAGAAGAACCGTGTTAATAAGAATGATTCTAGTACACCATGAAATTCAGAATCACCATGTTAGCACTAAGCGTGTTTTACGACGGTGGATAACATCACAGTAGGTGAAAACGGGTAATGCACAGAGAGCACATAGCGCCTCTCTTAGCACCCTGGGTACAGTAGTGACAAAAACATGCAAGTTCTTAAGTTTATATACATGGGATTGTCGATGTCAGGTATACCAGTCAGGTCCTGCCTCTCCTCAAAACAGTCTTGCGTGTGTGTGCGCGCACGTGCGTGCGTGTACACACATATACATTGTTGTTGTTGTTAGTTGCTGTCGAGTCAGCTCTGAACCACAGCAAGCTTGTGTATAAAGGAACACAACATTGTCGCGTCCTGTGCCATCGTCATGATTGTTGGTATGTCTGAGTCCATTGCTGTGGCTATTGTGTAATGCCTCTGTCAGTGTGTCCTACTGTGGTGGCTTGTGTGTGGCTGTAATGCTGGAAGCTATGCTGCCAATATTTCAAATACCAGCATGGCCACCTGTGGTGGACAGGTTTCAGCAGAGCTTCCAGACTAAGAGAGACTAGGAAGAAAGGCCTGGAGATCTACATATACATATTCATAAACACATACAAAAGAGCCCTGGTGTCATCATGGTTAAGCGTTCAGCTGCTAATGGAAAGGTTGGTGGTTTGAAACTGCCAGCTGCTCTGTAGGAGAAAAGACCTGGCAGCATGCTCTCCTAAAGATTACAGCCTCAGAAACCGTACAGGGCAGTTTTACTCTGGCCTATAAGGTCGCTATGAGTCAGAACAGACTCAAGAGCATACAAACACACACATGCACAGATTACCATCATATGGGCTTTTAACTCCTAATTTAACAAAAGTTCAACTGACTGTGTTGAGACAAAGAAAAAAGAAAGAGAAAGGAAGAAGAGTGACCAATTCAGTCTCGTATTCCAGAAGCAGAGTACCAGAGTTGAAAGAGCCCTGGTTTTGGAGTCAGACAAACCTGGATGTGGATTCTAGCTCTGCCTCTTAAGAAAGGTATGTTACACCTCTGAGCCTCAGTTTTTTCATGTATGATGAAACAAGGATAGTGACTTGTACTTCATGTCATGTCATGTCATGTCATGTCATTCATTCATTCATTGACCGCTGTGGGTGCTGGCAACAGGCAAGGCTCTGCTTTCACGGAGTTTGCATTCTAAAGGAGTAGGGGCAAGGATCACATGAGAAAACACAGAACAGAATGTCTGGCAAGCAGTGTGCACAGAACCCATGACAGCCTCAGTTACAGCTGCATGAAGAAACGCTGCAGCCCAGAGCCTCAAACCCAGGTGCCCTCAGGAGGCTGCACAGGTAATGAAGGTAGTGAGAAGACGTCATACAACAGGGAAGGTGGTGAGCTGAAACAGTCCTGTTGCACTCAAACACCTCTGAATCCATTTTTCTTTCACAATGAGCTTACTGAAGAGGGCGCACCTGTTCTGGCAAATGTAGTCCAGGGATTGCAAGGTTGAGACCCTTGAATAGAGGCTTCAAGGGAGGCTGCAAGGCCCTCTACTGCACTCGGCGGGGACAACGGTGGTTCAGGGATAGAACTGTCGCCTTCCACGCTGAAGGCCCTGTTCGATTCCCAGCCAACGCACTTCACACACAGCCACCACCTGTCTGTCCGTGGAGGCTTCTGTGTTGTTAGGATGAGCTTCCAGGCTAAGAGTACTGGGAAGAAAGGCCTGGTGATCTAATTCCAAAAACCCTACAGAACCAACAGTCCGATCCACAACCAACCATGGAGATGGTGCAGGACGGGGCAGCATTTTGTCCTATTGTGCTTGGGTCACCACGAATCGGGGGCTGACTTGAAGGCAGCTAACAACAACTGCTCTTGGTAGGTAGTCATCCTGTTCAAGACCACAGATGGCTTCAGGACACCTGTGAGGGAAAATCGTTGGTGATCACCAGTCCACACTACACGTCACCCTTCATACGCAGGTGATGATGATGGAGCTGTCAGAGCGTAGGGTTCATCTGCATCTCTCGCTCAGCAGCAGGTCTAGGTCTGGAGGCAGCAGGCCACACACTGCTTGGTTCCCATGCATCCAGGAGCCTGGGGTGGGTAAATGCCCAAGGGATGGACCAATGGGGCTGAAGCCATTACCACCCCGGTGAAAAGTCATTTCCTGCCCCTGAGGGCCCCTGGTGGCTCTGCTCTCACATGGCAGAGACAGTTCTCATCATAGTGAGCAGGTCACTCCCTCCAGTTCCCAGAGCAGGGCTGGGAACTGGTGGGGCTCGATAAACAGCTGCTGAATGAAAGCAGCACACAAACACCTGGGTCTATTTAACAAACCCACTAGCACCTGCGGCAAAGGCTGCCACGTGGACATCCTCCTGCTACCTCCTTGGCATGGGCACGCTGGGACACGGCACCTGAGTGGCATCTCCTTGGGAGATGCAGTCATTTCCTGCTCAGCGCATCCCTGCTTAGAGCCCTCCACGAATGCCTCAGGAGCCAAGTCATGCCACACAAGCCTTGTTACCTCGGTAGACTTAGTCAAATGATGTTTCAGTTTCAGGGGACATCTAAGTCAACTGGCATAATTTACTAAGAAAACATTCTGCATCCCACTTTGGAGAGTGGTGTCTGGGGTCTTAAACGCTAGCAAGCGGCCATCTAAGATGCATCAATTGGTCTCAGCTCACCTGGATCAAAGGAGAATGAAGAACACGAAGGACACCAGGTAATTAGGAGCCCAAGAGACAGAAAGGGCCACATGAACCAGAGACTACATCATCCTGAGACCAGAAAAACTGCATGGTGCCCGGCTACAACTGATGACTGCCCTGAGAGGAAACACAACAGAGAACCCCTGAGGGAGCAGGAGGGCAGTGGGATGCAGACCCCAAAGTCTCATAAAAAGACCAGACTTAATGGTCTGACTGAGACTAGAGGGACCCTGGTGGTCAAGGCCCCCAGGCCTTCTGTTGGCCCAGGATAGGAACCATTCCCAAAGCCAACTCTTCAGACAGGGATTGGACTGGACAATGGGTTAGAGAGAGATGCTAGTGAGGAGTGAGCTTCTTGGATCAGGTGGACACTTGAGACTATGTTAGCATCTCCTGCCTGGAGGGGAGATGAGAGGGTAGAGGGGGTCAGAAGCTGGTGAAATGGACAGGAAAAGAGAGCGGAGGGAGGGAGCGGGCTGTCTCATTGGGGGAGAGCAATCGGGAATATGTAGCAAGGTGTATATAAGTTTTTTGTGTGAGAGACTGACTTATAAACTTTCACTTTAAACACAATAAAAAAATTTTTTAAAATGATGTTTGAAAATTTTACAACAACAAAAAAAATCATAAAAGTATGTTGATTTCTGACCTGCAAAAACAAGTCTATAGAAGTGTTAGTTCTGAGGCTGATTCTAGTTAGAAATTTTAAAGATGTTTAAGATGAGGGCTACACTGAAGGAATGAGGGTCTAGCTTCCCAAAGTGACTGTTCTTGAGGGGACAATTCTAATTCCAATGAAAATGCTAAAAAGCCTGCCCAGAACCATGTAACCAAACAGGGCAGCCGAGGGTTCTCTGATGGGGCAAGTAGAATGAGTGACAGTAATGAGTCAATTTTCTCTCTTTCCTTGTTCTAGTTTTCCTTTCTCTCCTTCCTCTTCTTCTTTTTCCAGAATTATCTCAGGCGTTTTGCGAACTTCACTCTCCCATACAATTGTGGTTTGTCAGGTTCCATAAAAACTCCTTTTAGTTTGGGGTTGCACTGAATAAACTGATTAATCTGGGAAAAGACATCACTAAAAAAAAAATTTTGAGTCCTGTCATCCTGGGACGTGAGGCACCTCCTCAATGTTTCAGGCTTTAAATGCCCTTTGGCTAAGTTTTTTAGTTTGCATCATAAAGGTATTACATTTCTTCTTAGCATCATTCCTAGGTATTTCTTACCTGTGGCTGATGTTATGAATGGAGTCTGCTTTTTATTCTTCTCTAATTGATCACTACTTGTGTACAGGAAAGCTCGTGGCATAGTGGTTAAGAGCTATGGCTGCTAACCAAACGGTCGGCAGTTCAAATCCACCAGCTGCTCCTTCGAAGTCCTATGGGGGTATTTCTACTTTGTCCTATAAGGTTGCTATGAGTTAGAATTGACTCAATGGCAATGGGTTTGGTTTTTTTTGCGGGGGGGGCAGTTTAGCGTACAGGAAAACCATGGGCTATTATAGTTACATCTTGTGACTCAGCACCATGGCGAACACTTACTGGTTCCAATAGTAATGATCGCTTTGTCTCTTCCCTTTTGATATTTATACCTCACTTTTTTTTTTCTTACATTATGAAATTGGACAGGACTTCCAAATAATGTTTAATATCAGTTACAACACAGGCACCTTTACCCTGCTCCTAAATCGAATGAGTAGTTCCTGGGTGGTGCAAATGTTTAATGCGCTCAGCTGCTAACAGAAAGGTTGAAGGCTGGACTCCATCAGGGGGTCTTGGAAGAAAGGCCTGGCCATCTACTTCTGACAAATCACTGAAAATTCTATGGAGCACAGTTATAATTTGACACACATCGGGTCACAATGAATTAGAATAGACTTGATGGCAACTGTTTGATTGTTCTTAATCTAATGGAAATGCTGCTAATATTTGCACACTGAATATATTTGCTCTAAATCGCAGATAGGTAAATTTGATCAGTTTAAGGAGGTTTTCTTCTAAATAATCATTTTAAAAGGCCTTAGGGTAAACACGTTTACGGATTTAACTGCATCACCCCAAAATGTGTTAGATTCCCAACCCCTATACCTGTGGATGTGATCCTGATTGGAAATAGGGTTTTCTTTGTTATATTAATTAGGTCATACTCAAGCAGGGTGGGTTCTAATCACTTCTCAGTTAGCAAAAGAGTAGACTAGACACAGAGACACATACAGAGGGGAAGACAGATGTCAATTGAGGATCACCAAGGGACAAAGGAACCCCCAGGATGACTGACAAGAAAGGAATCTACACAGCCAAGTGCCTGATTTGAATTTTTAGCCCCCAGAACTGCAAAAAAAATAAATGTCTGTTCTTTAAAGCCACCCACTTGAGTTATATGTATCACACAAGCCCTGGGAAATTAAGACAAAAACTAAAGATGGTCTGACATAGTGGACAGAGCAATGGTCCAAGGAGAAAGAGGCCAGGGTTGATCCCAAAGATCTGTCTCTGACCTCCCCGGCCTCTGCTTCCCAAGCTGGAAAGCGAGGAACTTGAACCAGATGACAATTAAAAAGTTATCCCATTCAAAGTGGAATAACTTCACGACTGCTGATCTAATTTAAGGTATGGTTGATTTTTATGCTTTCCAAGAGTTTATTGAGCACCACTATCTTGTACCAGGCATTTTACAGAGCACCAGGTACAGGGCATTGAGTGGCACACAGCCCCTGCCTGCAGGAAGCCCACAGTCTGGTGAGAGATCACAGAGAAGTCAGCAGACCATTGTAAAACAATGAAGCTTTCCAATAAAGCTTGCTGCGATGACGGAAATGTCTATGTGTGCCATCCAACACAGCAGCCATTGGCCACACTTGTGCCTAAGTACCCGACTATGAGCTAGTGTGACTGAAGAACTGAAGCTCAGATTTTACCAAACTTTAAGATAATTTAAATAACCACCTGTAGCTCATTGCTACCAAATTGGACCACACAGGTCTAGCCAATAACTTGGTTCAATTACCTCGAGTGCCGCCATTGTTCTAGGAGCTGTGGCTGTGGGTGTCATCACATTGGGATAAGAGTATTCCTATGACCTCAAATTACTCACAGATGTTTGGAGAGACCAGACCACCCAGTGCCCCAGCTGGAGAACGATGAGTGCCCAGGTGCAGACATCAGAAGCTGAAAGCTGTGGGCATTTAGGGACGGGAGACTTTTACAGGCTGTCTCATCTTGACTCTATGTATAACCGTAATTTATGCAGAGTTTTTCCTCCAGAATGATGATGGTGCCTTCTATGAAAATGCTGGTGGTGGGATTTGTTAGAAGCCAAGAACATCTGAGAAGGCTTTCCATAGCATCCAAGACAACTGAAGAGCATCAGCCCAAATTTTCACTTGCATTAGACAATATGATGTCTGAAGGGCAAACAGAATCTCCAACCAAAAGAGGAATTCTGGAAACGCCTTCCCATGGATGCCATTCCTGTACAATTACATCTGGGACATTTTCAACTGCTGATGAATTTACCCAAAGAATAGCTGAGATAATGTGCCTTTGCTAGCAGAAATAAGAAATGATGAAAGTTAACGAAGCAAAACAAAGGACATAATTCTACCGTTAAACAGTTCTGCGAGGCTCTCCTTAGCTATTTAACAGGAAGGTAATTAACAGAGGAAACGTTATTTGTACTCACGAAGACTTCGCTGGCAAAACGAGGTCTTCCAAGAACAGCGCCTCTGCCCTCTGTGGCCTGCCCCATGCCTGCAGCGCAGAGGTGGCCCGGACAGAGGACATGGTGCCACCCACTGGGGTGCAGAATGATGTGGGGCCGCTGCGGACACAAGAGCTCCAAACACCAGCAGCCCTACCAGGCAGCCTCCCTCCCCACCGTGTCCCTCGCTCTTCCAGGCTGCATGTTGATTTTCTGGGGCTCAGTTTCCCCTTCGAGTCTGCCATGGACCTTCACTTAGACCTGACTTCACTTGCTAGAGGTCTGCACGGGGCACGGGGAGGGTTCTGAGGCCACAGGGTGGCGCAGCACGAGTGGGCTGAGCTTGTGACTCCACTGGCCCCTCCAGGGCTACCCAGGGTGCTCTGGGGACAACAGGAGTGGCCAACCCTGAGTGTGGGCTCCAGGGTGGCCCTACAAGACCATGTGCACAGCTTATGAGGCCAGAACAGTGCAGATAAAGAGGACAGAGCGTTTCTCTTTAGAAATGTGCTCCCAAGGGTCTGCCAGGGCGAGACTGGGTAGGGGGATGGGGGTTGTCCGTGTCTGGAGCTTGCTTCTTTGGAGGCAAGCAGGGGACATGGTGAGAGTGAGAAGAATATGCTCTCTGCTTCCTAGCCTAGACAGTAATCAGCCTACAGAGCTGCAGGCTCCAGAGCTGGAGAACAGGCTGGAACAGGGCAGGAAATGAAGCATGGCTGAAACGTTTCAAAGATGTAAACTCGGGTTAATGTATTCTATACCTCCAGATGTCAACAAACACGCTGCTCACAACAGATGGCAAAGATTATGCGTGTGTAAATGGAAAGCGGTTGTTCTGTTTGGGGTAAATCTACAGCACCCCAATCCTAAGGATCTGTTCCCTGAGGAGTGCCACAGGGCTGCACATCAGAAGGCTGAGGTCAAATGTTCGCACTCGAGGCCACCCCGGGTCTGCACAGCTAGAGCTCTGCAATGAGGCACCTCCCTTTGCCCACGGTTACCTGTCAGCTCCTGCCTTCCTAGTGATGTCCCTGATTCAGAGTAGCCACCCCTTGCCCCTCAAGCACTTTGCATTTTAGCACTACTGGCCTCAAGGCCAGGAAAATCTGTTGGTGTCATGGTTAAGACCTATGGCTGGTAACCAAAAGGTTGGTGGTAGTTTGAATCCACCACCGCTCCTTGGAAACCTTATGGGGCAGTTCTACTCTGTCCTATAGGGTTGCTATGCGTCAGAATTGACTTGATGGCAACGGGTTTGGTTTTTTTTTTTTTTTTTTTTGGCCCCAAGGCATCCATCCAGAGGAGTGACTATAATGCAGGTATGTCAGGTGCTGTTGTGGCAGATTGGGGGCAGGGGGAGCACCTCGGTATTATCAGTACTGTGGTTCCGTGGTAGAATTCTTGTCTTCCATAAGGGAAACCCAGGTTTGAGTCCTAGGCAATGCCTCTCACGCACAGGCACCATCCGTCAGTGGAGGCTTGCATGTTGCTGTGACGCTGAACAGGTTTCAGGAGAGCTTCCAGACTAAGACGGACTAGGGAAAAAGGCCTGGAGATCTGCTCCCAAAAATCAGTTATTGAAAACTCAATACATCAGTCCAATCTGCAGCTGATCATAGGAATGGCACGAGGCCAGAAAGTGTTTTGTTCTGTTGTACACGGGGTTGCCGTGAGTTGGGGGCCGACCTGACGGTAGCTGGCAACACCATCACTGGAGGCTTTGTTCAGCACATCTCCTCAGAGGCAGGGATTCCTACGCTCCTGCTTCTGAGCCTGGGGTCGTCCTGAGGACCTGGAGGGTCTGAACAGATCCCCTAATCCCTGTCATCTGCGCCAAGTCCATCCACCTACACAGACCCCACTGGCTATTATGGGCCATGTGCTGTGCGAAGCCCTGGTGTGCCTAGAGGACACAGCACCCAAAATGTAGTCAAGGGCAGGCCCCTCCCTCAGTGCCAATGGGGAATGGGATGCTAAGAGCAGTGTAAGTATTGAGAGAGCAGGGGAAAAAAATGCTACAAAGTGGGGAGCACCTGAGAGAGAAGAGAAAGCAGTGTTGTCAGCGTGTCAGGCACTACGCCTTAGTACACTAACTCAAGCAAAAGTGTTATCCCCATTTCACAGATGAGGGAACTGAGGCAAAGCGGGACTGAGAAACTTGCCCAAGATCAAACAGCTGATAAACAGTCAAGTCTGTTTGGGACTGGGCAATCCGTGCTCTTAACCTGCATCAGGGGCCTGAGATGGCAGCCTGTTATGGCTCAGCCCTCTGAGGACCAAGACTGCCCCCATGCCCAAAGGACCGAAGAGGTCAAGGGCAGTCAAGAGAGAATGACAGACCAGGGCCATGGGATGCTGGGTGGGCACAGCTGGGTGGTTTGCAAAGGAGGGCAGGGACCGTGGGTGGGGAGCTCTGAAGTTCTTGGTGATAGTTACCCATCCATCACTTCTCCTTTTGGTGCTTCCTTGAACTTCTGCACACTAAAAACACTGTCAGGGAGAGCTGGGGAGAGGGATGAGTAGGGGGAGCCCAGGGCCTTTTAGGGGCAGTGAAATTATTCTGTGTGACACTGTAATGGTGGACACACATCATTATGCATTTGTCAAAACCCAGAGGACTTATGACACAAAGAGTGAAGCTTAATGTCAACTACGGACTTTAGTTAATAATAAAGCATCAATATTGGCTCATCAATTGTAACACATGTCCCATAGGAATGCAAGGTGTTAACACAGGGGAAACTGTGTGCAGGGCAAGGGGGCAGGCGGTGTATGAGAACTCCCCTGTATGTTCTGTAAACCTAAACTGCTCATAAAAAAAAAAGCCTATCGAAAATATGCACATATATATATTCATATATAAATATTTTCTATTTTATGCTACCAGTATTTCAAATACCAGCAGGGTCACCCATGGTAGGTAAGATTCAGCAGAGCGTCCAGACTAAGACAGACTAGGAAGAAAGGCCTGGCAGTCTACTTTCAAAAATTAGCCAATGAAAACATTACGAATGACAACAGGTCACTGCCCGACTTGCTTGCTTTGGACACGTCATTAGGCGGAAACAACTGCTGGAGGAGGACATCATGTTTGATAAAGTAAGGGGCTGGCATGGGAGACCCTTGGTGAGACGGTCTGAAACAGTAGCTGCTGCGATGGACCCGAACGTGCTGGTGACTGCGAGGATGACACAGGACCAGGCAGTATTTCATTCTGTTGTACGTAAGGTTGCCATGAGTCGAAGTCAACTCTATGGTAGCTATCTATCATCCTTTTTTTACTCTCACTCTCTTTCTAGTCAGGAAACTGCTGTTCAGAATAAGTCCTTTTATAGTTGAGACCCCAGCTCAAGAGTCACAGGATTTGAGAAGTTAAGGGCTCCTGCGACACTATGCCTGAGCCTATGTGGGTTGGAGCCCAGCGTCATCTGGCCAGCTGTAGCAGTGCCCTCAGGAACTGAGGGTCTCCTGAGTTCTGGTCTGAAATCAGATTTCTGGACTGCCTCCAAGGTTCTTCCTTCACCCAGCCCTGCTGCCTGGGAATGGGGACAGGACTGCTGTCCAGCAACCCGAGGGGGACACCAAATTGGGATCTTCCCAAGCTCCTCTGCACTTCAGGCTTACACCTCACCATCAGCCCTGAGAAAGACTATCTTTTAGAAGTTACTTATAATAAATGCTCTGCGTGAATAGGTCTTATGGCTGCCTTTCAATCAACTCAGCAGCAAAGAGAGTGAGCACTTTTTTTCCTTTTAACCATTGATATCCTTTAACCAGACAAGACTACTTTCAATTCCATCCAGACTGAACAACTGTGGTTTCATGGAAGCTTCGAATGAATAAGCTTTCCACTGGCAAACAATAGCGATGGCTCCGTTCCTCAGGGAGGGTCTTCCATGCCAACAGGAGGATGCCTGGCTGCAGCCACCATTCATTTACTGAGTGGCTAAAGCAAGTGCGTGGTAGAAATTCAAATCAAACGAAGGGGTGCATGATGAAAACTGATTGCCCTGCTTCACTCCCCAAGATTTTCCCAGGCGCCCTCCTGAGAGGGGCCATCACTGTTCCCATTTCTTCCAGGTAGCTGTTACAAGGGGCACAGGGAACCAGCCCCCTGTATTTTCATACCCTTCAAAGGTCATGCTGGGGAGGGGGATGAGCAGGCCTGCAGAAAGGGGCTTCTGCTAGGTGAGGGCCCACTGCTTCTCCAAGTTCAAATACCCCGCAGGGATATCAGGGGGCAGGGGGCGCTCCAGCAGCAGAACCGATCACTCTCCTTCGTTTGCTTAAAAACCCCACATCCAGGGGGCTTTGTGGCCTGATTACTTGGACTATGCCTTTGCTGCCTGGCCAAGGGGGGTGGGCTGGGGGGCAGGAGTATGTCCTCCTTCATCTGACTTCAGGGTGCTGAGACCAGGAGATCAAGGCTGTACCATGCCTACCACAGCCAGGGAGGGCTATCGCCCCAAGTGAACCCAGCCCTGGGCTCAGCAGCAGACCCTGCATGACTTCCACAGCACCTCCATCCCCCAGAACCTTTGCCTGGGCCCTTAGCCCCATCTGGACGCCCCTTCCACCATCCCCACCTGGTGAAGAACTGCCCTGTTTCGAAGGCCTGGTCTTCACTAATAGCCAAATCACTTCCTCCCGTACCACTCTGCGGTCAAAAGGGATCATTCCCGCCTGAACCCCCAAATCACCACCACCGCAGTCTGCGGGACTTGCCTTTCTCCTTTATGCCACGTCAGCCCAGAATCTTCCCGCAGCCTGGCCCGGCGCAGACCACCAGGAAGTGCCACTACCAGTTGCCATCGTGTGGGCTCTAACTCCCGGCGACCCCGTGTGTGTCAGAGTAAACCGTGCTCCACAGGGTTTCCAACGGCTGATTTTTTGGAGGCAGATTTCCAGGGCTTTCTTCTGAGGGGCCTCTGGGGAGGACCGGAACCCTTAACCTTTTGGTGAGTAGCTGAGCACGTTTGACCGTCTGAACCACCCATAGACTTGTAGGTGCTGCTAAGCGTTTGTAAACTGGACAAAATAAAGTTGGTTTGACTCTATCTTAACATTTCTCTTAAAAGGTTTGACCCTCACTGAACTAAGGTTTCTTTCCTGTGTTATCTGAGTGACAAGATGTGTCTGAAAGCACGAGCCAAGTACTGAATCCGTGCAAGTCCCTTCTCCTGAGTACATAAAAAAGAATAAACAGAGCGAGCAGCCACAGCTTCCATCAGGAACAGGGGGACTCTGTCATCCCTTCCCTGCCCTAAGACGCCTTATGTCCTGCCTAATGGGGCAGTGGGGGCTCAGTGGTAGAACGCTCATCTTCCGTGCAAGAGACCCAGGTCCAATTCCCAGCCAATGCGCCTCATGTGTAGCCACCATCCATCTCTCAGTGGAGGCTTGCATGTCGCTATGATGCTGAGCTTTCGGCCTAAGACAGACTATGAAGAAAGGCCTGATGGTCTACTTCCGAAAATCAGCCACGGAAAATCCTATGGAACACAACGGTCTGATCCACAACCGATCATGCAGATGGCGCGGGACCCATTGGCGTTTCTTTCACTCCATGGTGCGTGTGGCCGCCATGCGTTGGAGGCCAACTAAAAGGCCACTAATAACAGCAATGAAACTTAACGGTAGGAAGATGAGACAGAATTTCAAAGGCAAATTTTCGAATCTGAAGGCCAAGAGGGACTCAGCTCCGTTTCTGTAAAGCGCTGGTTCGCAAGCAGCCGCATGCTGGCATCTCTCCGGCTCCTGGCACCAGGGGCTCTGATCCCATTGGTACGAGGCGTGACCCAGGCGTCTGGAGAGTTAAAAGCTCCCAGGTGATTCTAACGTCCACCAGAATCTGAAAACCACTGATGCAGCGAAGACGGTGGTTCTCAAACTCGAGTACACTCTGGGATTCCTTGGAAGGCTTTTTAAAACACCTCAACTTGGAGTTTCTGATTCAGTAGGTACGGGGGTGGGGATGGGGCTGACAATTAGCATTTCTACCTTCTAGTGTGTTCTCAGGCAGAGCAAATGCAGCTGGTCCAGAGAGCAAGCCCCGGAGCCACTGCTGATAAGGAATTCTGCCAACTCTAACACTCCACCTCAGGCAGCAGCCCTGGCTGCACAAGAGTGTCACCTGGGAAACTTTTTCAATTACGGCAAAGTTCACAGAGCATTCAATTACCCTTTTCAATGTGTGCAATTCAGTGTATTTAGCATTTTCACAATGTTGAACAACCACCAACTCTCTCTAGTTTCAATACTTTTTCATCACTGCATAAAAGCACCCTAAACTCATTAAGTAATCACCACCCCCCCCCCATCCTCTGGTAACCTCTAACCTGCTTTTTGTCTCTGCGTACTTGCCTATACCAGATATTTCAAACAATATTTGTCCCTTTGTGTCTGGCTTCTTTCACTCAGCATAATGTTTCAAGATTGATCCATGTTGTAGCATGTATCAGGCCTTCATTTCCCTTTATGGCTGAATAATATTCCATTACATGTTATGTAGGAGCCCTGGTGGTGCAGTGGTTAAGAGCTCAGCTGCTAACCAAAAGCTTGGCCATTTGAACCCACCAGGCATTCTTTGGAAACCCTATGGGGCCCTACTCTGTCCTATAGGGTCCTCGTGATTCAGAATTGACTCCAAGGCAACAGGGTTGTTTTTTGGGTTTTTTATATATATATATATATATATATATATATATATATATATATAGTATGTATGTACCACACTTTGTTTACCATTCATCTGGTGTGAACACTTTGGCTGTTTCCACCTCTTGGCTATTGTGAATGATGCTGCAATGAACACTGGTGTACAAGTATCTGTGTGGCACCTGGGAAAGTCTGAATGTAATAGCTGGAGCCCACCTCAGGCCTAGTAAATCAGGACTGGGGAGGGGGAAGCTGGATTTTACAGGAGCTCCTAGGTGAATCTAAGGCTAAGACCCTCACTGCCAGAAGCAGCCAATCCATTGATACCTTAGGCAGGGGCCTTCCTCACACCTCTTCCCCACTCTGAGCTATGACACCTCTTCATCTGGCTTCTATGCAAGGACCTTCTTGACGAGCACTGAACAAGCCCCCTCCCCTTTTCCATGTGACAGACAGAATCCAAATATTCGTCTTTCCTTTTGTCTACAAATCCCAACCAGAAGTCTGAACTAGACAACAAACGGCAAGAGCTCCCGCCAAGGTCTTAGCCTGGCAATAAAAGATTCAGGACAATGACATCCTGATTAACAGGAAAAAACCCCAAATCCATTGCTGTCGAGTCAATTGCAACTCATAGTAACCCTATAGGACAGGGTAGAACTGGCGGGTTCCCAAGGCTGTAATCTTTACGGAAGCAGACTGCCACATCTTTCTCCCTCGGAGTGGCTAGTGGGTTAGAACCACTGACCTTTCAATTGGCGAGTGTCAAAATTCTGACAGTTCTTTTTTTCTGCCCAGATTCCTGAGCTCCAGGTGAGACAGGAAGGGAGGTGCTATCAGTACATTCTGGACACACACAAAATACAAGGCCCAGATGTTCCGGCTACATACTCTCACCTGATGGTGAATGTCCTAAGGACTAGATCAATCTCAGGAACAGTGAGCACATTACTGGTTCGTTACTAAACCCTAGTTCATGTGACTCTCTTTGGAGTATCCTGGGTGTTGTATACAATCATTGTTTTTTTTTTTTTAAAACACCAAGGGCTTGTTTTTGAAATTCCCACACAAATGAGACTTTGGGGGCTTTGTTATTGCTATTTCTTTTTCACTTTATTTTTTTTTTTTTGAGGCTCTTAAGCAATACTTTTTATGTTTCAAAAAAAACCATTCACTTCCCCTAGTATAAATTACAGTTTCTTACAGTAAATTACAGTTTCTTACAGTAATCACTACTGCCTAACAGACATTCAATTTACAGATAAAAATATATTCTTTCAGCCTTCTTAATGATCACGTACACAACTTGTCCTCAAACCCTCTCTAAACTTTGGCTAAAAGTAAGTATCGTGCGAGGAGGGTGGAATGCAGTTTTAAGCACTGCCAACAGAAACTACGGCGTAAGTAGTAATTGGTATCCTCACCAGCGGCAGCTTTGTAGTTGATAACAGGTTACTGAAACAGGGAGAGAAGTGCTCCCCACAGAGTCTCATCTGGGATGTAAAAGGAAAAGGTACTCCACACAAGAAGCCTCCTGGTGTCCGTGAAGGGTGATTCCAGCAGGTCCCATCTCTTCCAGAATGTGCAGCCCCCCGCAGACGGCACCAAGGAAGAGACCCCATGTCCCAGCTGTCCCCACAGCTGAAGCCATCACAGCAGCTGCCGACTCACCCTCTCTTTCCAGCCACATGCAATCTAGCTCAGGCGACGCTGTATTTAACTTTTGGACTAAAACAGGAATCAGAAGTAACAAGGTGACTAAGTCCTCTGGTGTCCCTGTTACTCTTTTTAACAGATCTTACTTTACAGCAGTGTTAGGTTTATGGAAACATTGTACATGACATACAGAGAGCTCCCATGTATATCCCCCCTCCCCACCCCAGGTTCTGCTATTATTAACATCCTGCAATAGTGTGGGACATTTGCTACAACTGATGAACCAATGTGGATACACTGTTATTAACTCCAGTCCACAGTATACATCAGGGCCCACTCTGTGTTGTACAGTGCTGTGGATTTTGACAAACGCATAATGCCATGTATCCACCATTACAATATAATACAGAACAGTTTCACTGTCTCAAAAATACCCTGTGCTGCTCCCCTCCCTGGCTCCTACGAGCCCCTGAGCCCCTGAACCCCTGGCAACCACTGATCTTTTCACTGTCTCTATAGTTTTTGCTCTGTCCAGAATGTCACAGAGTCGGAATCGTACAATATACAGCTTTTTCAAACCGGCTTCTCTCATTTAGCAACATGCACTTAAGGTTCCCCTGTGTCTTCTCCTGCCGTCAGGTAGGAGGAACCTTAACTGTCGCTGAGTAGGAACTGACTCGACGGCAATGGGTTTTTTTGTTGTTGTTGTTTCCTACCCGTTGTTTTTGTTTGTTTGTTTTAATAACTCTTACATTGTCCTTTATCTAAATGTCTGCTTTCAGCTTGTGTTCACAGAAGGGATTAGTGTCAAACCTGGCAAACCTGACAGTGCAGAGACTAACTGGTCTGAAACATGAGTGGCCAAAGGCCCCGTCCTTCCTCGCTCTTAGCCACCTGCCCATGGCCCAAATATTCTCTGTTTCTGCCAGGAGGGATGTCAGTGGGCTTTCACAGAAGGAAAGATAGTAGATTCACAAATATCATGTTTTTTTTTTTTTCTCCCATGTTGCGATCTTTAGGAGAAGCTAATTCTTTAAGAAAACAAGCCAACACTTCCGCCCTTAATGCATAAAGGAAACTGAGGCACAGAGCAGAGGTGCCGCCTGTAGGAGATGGCGAGGGAACGGGTGGCTGGACAGGGGGGCCGACTCTGGACCTTGAGGGTGAACTGGTGAGGCTTGGTCCTCTGGTGACCCTTTTGTCACCTTTCATCACTTGATTTTCAGTCTGAGGAAACTACCAGCTCTCTCTCCACTCCTCAGCCCTCCTCTCCCCTCGGTGGTCAGCTCTGTGGACCACACCATTGTCCATACGGACGGTGGCTCCGCGGCGTGCAACAAAGCTGTTGCTTTGCAAGACTGCAAACTTTTCTCTCTCTTTCTCACCCTCCTCCCTCCAGCCGCAGGACAGATACATTCTTTTCAATGTCACAGGCTTATAAACATTTATTTTTGGCAGGCAAGGCTTTTCTTTTTAGGGCACTAGAAATTATGAAATAGATTAATGCAGCAGAGCAAGAGGAGAAGTATCGCAGAAACAGCTAGAAGGAAGCCAGCTGAGAGTGACAACGAGAGAGAGAGCTGAAGGAAGTGGAAGCAATGACAGACTTGACCGGCTATTACAAGCTTTCCTTGGAACAAGGCCGGGCTACCCTCTGAACAAGATACTGAGACGGACCCCCACATGATGGGCCGCCCCATAATTTGCCTTCCAGGCCCTGCTGCCTAGGCCACAAAGCAAAACAAAGTCAAACCAAACCATACTGGTATGTCCTTTCTCAGCTTCTATGTTGTCATTTCTTTCTGAGTAAGTTTAACATCCAGTAAGGGCCTCACGTACAAACATTTCCTGCCAGGTGTACCTGTGGCTAATTCCTGGGAGCCTAGGGCCCACATTCTCACTTTCCTTCCCTCTGCTCCATTTAACATGGTGCCATATAGTACCATAACGTGTCACCACTGAATGTGCCCGAACTATAAAGGACTGTCTCCAGGTATGGGGAAGAGAAATACAAAACCTCAGGAAGACAATGAGTGGACTTTCCAGTGTCAGCTTATCTCAACCCCCTTCTGAAAAAAGTGGACAGCTCTTAAGAAGCACCAAATGAACCCAATGGCAACTGCCTTCCCCATCATTCTTCAAGTGCTTCTTCTCTTTAGAGGCAAAAGTCAAGAAGACAGCATCTCACCAGAACCCATGAAAACTCACACTCCTTTTCAAAATTAGATGAAGGCCACTGTGTAAGAATGAGGAAACTGGGCATCTTCTATGCTGCCAGAGTCATCAGATAGCAACCGGGTCACGATGGGAAGAACCCAGTGATGGCAGCGAAGAAAGAACAGCAATTATTCTTGACAAAACGATGGGCTAGTGGACGTAAAGTGCTTCAAGGAATGCAGAACACAGGGAAGAGCTCTTATTACTGCAGCTGTAATGATGATGAGGGGGAGGAGGACGATGATGACAATGATGACAGCTGCTCATGTTCATTAGCACAGGTTCTCAAACTTAGCTCTGTGTTGGAATCACCTGACCAAAACACATGTGTCGTCATCGAGTCGATTCGGACTCATGGTGACCCTATAGGACAGGGTAGAACTGCCCCATAGGGTTCCCAAGGCCGTAAATCTTTATGGAAGCAGACTGCCACATCTTTCTCCCCAGGAGTGGCTGGTGGGTTTGAACTGCCAAGCTTTTGGTTAGCAGCTGAGCACTTAACCACTGTACTACCAGGGCTCCTTGAAATCACCTAGGGAATTTATAAAAATACGGATGATTAAATACCCCCTTTTTTTCCTGATTTAATTGGTTGAGGCATGGTCTAGACATCTGCATTTTTAAAAGATCTTTAGGCATTATCGTTTTTAAAAAAACTTTTAACTTTGAAATAATTAGATTCACAGGAAGTTGCAAAGATACAGATAGGGAAGTCCTATGCAACCTTCACCCAGCCTCCCTCAATATTAAAATCTTGCATAACTACAACACAATATCAAAACCAGGAATCTGACTTTGATTCAATCCACAGAGTTTACCCAGATTTCATTAGTCACATATGCAGGCACTCGTCAATGTCTCCACTTCGGCATTAGTGGTTGGTGTATAAACCTGAACAGTAGTCGTATTAACTGGTCTTCCTTGTAGACTGAGGAATATTATCCTAACACCGACAACACTGTACTTCAGGATAGATCTTGAAATGTTCTTTTTGACAATGAATGTGATGCCATTCCTCTTCAATTTGTCATTCCCAGCATAGTAGATCATATGATTGTCAGATTCAGCCCATTTCAGCTCACTAATGCCTAGGATCTCTATCTTCAAGCATTCCATTTCATCTTTGACAACTTCCAATTTTCCTAGATTCATACTATCATTCAAATTTACGTACCAACCACTAATATCAAAGATGAAGATAGTGAAGATTTTTTACCAACTACTGCAGTCTGAAACTGACCGAACATGAAATCAAGATGCATTGATAATTACTGGTGATTGGAACGCGCAAGTTGGAAACAAAGAAGAAGAATCAAGAGTTGGAAAACATGACCTTGGTGATAGAAATGACACAGGAGATCGCATGATAGAATTTTGCAAATATCTTTTTTCAACAATACAAACGGCGACTATACGCAAGACCTTGCCAGATGGAACACAAAGAAATCAAATTGACTACATTTGTGGAAAGAGATGGAGAAGCTCAATATCATCAGTCAGAACGAGGCCAGAGGCCAACTGGGGAACAGACCATCAATTGCTCATATGCAAGTTCAAGCTGAAGCTGAAAAAAATTATAACAAGTCCACAAAAGCCAAAGTACAACCTTGAGTATATCCCACCTGAATTTAGACACCATCTCAAGAACGCTAATGACAGAAGACCAGACAAGTTGTGGGATGACATCAAGGAGATCATACATGAAGAAAGCAAAAGGTCATTAAAAAGACATGCAAGCAAGGGTGCCAGAAGAGACTCTGAAACTTGTTCTTGAAAGTCAAATAACTAAAACAAATAAAAAAATGATATAAAAAGAGCTGAACAGAATATTTCAAAGGGTGGCTAAAGAACATAAAGGAAAGTATAACGAGATGTGCAAAGATCTGGCATTAGAAAAGGAAGAGAGAAGAACATACTCAGCATTTCTCAAGCAGAAAGAACTGAAGAAAAAATTCAAGCCTCGGGTTACAAACTTGAAGGATTCTCGGGGTGGCTATGAGTCGGAATTGTCTTGACAGCAATAGACTTGGTTTTTGGTTTATTGACAAAATATTGAATGGTGCAGGAAGCATCAAAAGAAGATGAAAAGAATACACAACCACTATACCAAAAAGAAGTAGACGATGTTCAACCATTTCAGGAGGTACCATCTGATCAAGAACTGATGGTACTGAAGGAAGAGGTCCAAGCTGCATTGAAGGCACTGGTGAAAAACAAGGCTCCAGGAATTGACGAAATGTCAATTGAGATGCTTCAACAAACAGATGTAATACTGGAAGCGCTCACTTGCCTATGCCAAGAAATTTGGAAGACAGCTACCTAGCCAACAGACTGGAAGAGATCCATATTTGTGCCCATTCCAAAGAAAGGTGATCTAATGGAATGTGGAAATTATCGAAAAATATCATTAATATCACAAGCAAGTAAAATTTTGTTGAAGTTAATTCAAAAATGGTTGCAGCAATACATCAACAAGAAACTGCCAAAAATTCAAACAGGATTCAGAAGAGGATGTGTAGTGAAAAATATCATTGCTGATGTCAGATGGATCTTGGTTGAAAGCAGAGAATACCAGAAAGATGTTTACCCGTGTTTTACTGACTACACAAAGGCATTCGACTGTGTGGATCATAACAAATTATAGATAACACTGTGGAGAATGGGAATTCCAGAACACTTGATTGTGCTCATGGAGAACCTGTACATACAGAGACCAAGAGGCAGCTGTTCGAACAGAACAAGAGGATACTGCACAGTTTAAAATCAGGAAAGGTGCGCGTGAGAGTTGTAGTCTTTCACCATACTTATTCAATTGATATGCTGAGGAAATAATGAGAGAGGCTGGATTATATGAAGAAAAATATGGCATCAGGGTTGGAAGAAGACTCATTACCAACCTTCAATATACAGATGATACAATCTTGCTTGCTGAAAGCAAAGAGGACTTAAAGCACTCACTGATGAAGATCAGGACTACAGCCTTTGGTATGAATTACACCTCAACATAAAGAAAACAAAAATCCTCACAAATGGACCAATAAGCAACATCATGATAAATGGGGAAAAGACTGAAGTTGTCAAGGGTTTCATTTTACTTGGATCCACAATTAACACCCATGGAAGCAGCAGTCAAGAAATCAAACGACATACTGCATTGGGCAAATCTGCTGCAAAAGACCTCTTTCAAGTGTTAAAAAGCAAAGATGTCGCTTTGAGGACCTAGGTGTGCCTGAACCAAGTCATGGTATTTTCAATCACTTCACACGCATGGGAAAGCTAGACAATGAATATGGAAGACTGAAGAAGAAATGATGCCTTTGGATTATGGTGTTGGCAAAGAATACTATATACACCATGGACCACCAGAAGAATGAACAAATCTGTCTTGGAAGAAATATAGCCATAATAATCCTTAGAAGAGAAGATGGGGAAACTCTGTCTTTCATACTTCGGACATGTTATCAGGAGAGAACAGTCCCTGGAAAAGGACATCATTCTTGGTAAAGTAGAGGGTCAGCGGTAAAAGAGGAAGACCCTCAATGAGATGGACTGACACACTGGCTGCAACAATGGGCTGAAACATAGGATGGTGCACGACCAGGCAATGTTTCATTTTGCTGTACATACGGTTGCTATGAATCGGAACCAATTCAACAACACCTAATGACAAAAAACAACATGCACTCATTTGTGTCAGTGTGTGTATAGCTCTGTGCAGTTTTATCACACATGTGGCTCACGTAACCATCACCACAAAACTACCTCTTTATGGCTACAGCCATCCTTTCCTCCCCCTCTTTAAACCTGGACAACCACTAATCTGTCCTTTATCTCAATAACTGTTATTTTATGAATGTTATTATAAATGGAATCATGCAATATACAATCATTTGAGTTTTTTTTTTCATTCAGCATTATTTCCTTGAGGTTCATCCTAGTTGCGGCGTGCATCCACAATGAATTCTTTTCTATTGCTGACCAACATTCCATGGTACTGATGTACCACAAGGAGCCCTGGTGGCACGGTGGTTAAGCTCTTGAGTGGTAACCAAAAGGTCAACGATTCAAACCCATCAGTTGCTCCATGGGAGAAAGATGCGGCAGTCTGTTTCTGTAAGGATTACAGCCTTAGAAACCCTATGGGGCAGTTCTCTGTCCTATGGAATTGTTATGAGTTGGAATCTACTCAACAGCAGTGGGTTTACGGGTACAGATGTACTACAGTTTGTTTAGGCATTCATCATCGAAGGATGTTTGGACAGCTTTCAGGTTTGACCTATTACGAATAAAGTTGCTCCGAACATTCATGTACAAGTTTCTGGGTGAAAATAAGTTTTCATTTCTCTGGGATAAATGCCCAAGAGTGCAATCGCTGGGTTTTATGGTGAGCTAATGTTTAAATTTGTAAAAAAACGGCCACAGTCACTCTTCCAAGTAGCTGTACCATTTTACATTCCCACTAGCATGGTATGAGTGATTTGGTTCCTCTGCACACTCTTCGGCATCTAGCATTAGGATGATTTTTTATTTCAGACATTCTGATAGGTGTGTAGTGACACTGGTCTTAATTAGTACTCCCCTAACGGCTACGGCTGTTGGATACCTTTTCATGTGCTTATTTGCCATCTGTACATTCTTTTCAGTGAAACGTCTCATATCTTTTGCCCATTTTGTAAAGATTTTTTCTATTTTTACTGCTGAATTTGGGAGTTCTTTTTATATATTCTAGATACAAGTACGAGGTCAGATACGTAATTTACAAATATTTTTTGTAAGTTCTGTAATTTTTTGTAAAGTCTGTAATTTTTCTTTTCATCTCAACAGGGCCCTTTCAGAGAGGAAAGTTTTTAAGTTTGATGAGGTCTAACTTACCAATTTTTCTTTTTATGGATTGTATTTCTGGTGTCAAGCTTAAGAATTCTTTGCCTACTCCTGGATCCTTAAGATTTTCTTCTGTCTTTTTTCCTGCAAGTTTTATAGTTTAAAATTTGACATTGAAGCCCATTATACATTTTGAGTTAATATTTGTATAAGCTGTGATGTTCTTTTGTTTGTTGTGGATGTCCAGTTGCTCCAGCAATATTCATTGAATTACTTTTGCACCTTTGTCAACAATTAATGGGTGACATGCCTGGGAAGTAGGAGAACATTCCATTCTTTACTGATTTATTTTAAATATATTGAATTCTTAGGGTAGTGCACTCATTCATTCATTGGCTTAAATTCATCAATCACTTATTATATGTCTGCCATTTGTCAAGTCCTACATGTTACATGCTTGCCATAAAAAAGCAAATAACGGAGTCCTCTGACTTCAACTTATTTCAATTTGTGAGCAAGTCAAACATGTACGCTGCTAAGGTTTGAGTTGAACCTTGCCATTTTGGTAGGTCCAAACAACTAAATACCTGCAACTTCATATGATTCAACCTAACGCAAAAGAACGGAGATGATTCCGTGACGGACATTCAAAGTGCTGTCAGAACACAGAGGAAAGAGTCATGTATCATCTCTGCATTACATTTTGTTAGAGTTTGGGTAATATATTCCTTAAAACGTCAGATTTAATCCAGGCTCAAAATGCAAAATGCTTCTGAAAAATACTCATGTGTCTTTCATCATAAAAATCTATCTGAATCTGTAATTTATTATTGTCATAATAACCAGAAGACAATGGTACTTCGACAGGAAATACTTTGTTAAAACCATACTTTACGTTCAGAATTCATGGGTCTACTGACTCCAGATGGTGTCCCTGGAAGTTATAGCTGTGGAGAGAAGGTGGATGTTTTTCTACACACACAGAAAGGATGTTGAGCTACAGTTAAGAAAGTGAGGCGAGAGAGAGAGAGAAACATAGCTTTTCTTTATCTTGCTTGATTCTGTCATGCTGCATTCCTCTTTAATCTCCTTAATCAGGAAAGAAATCTACCTCACTTCTTATAATTTAACTGCTCTCCAAATCGATGCCCGTTTAACTGAAATTTTTTTAGCATTTTTGGAGTTAAGCTCTATAATGTCCCAATAATAATCATTCTTCTTCCTTTTTTTTTCTTTTTTTTAGCCCTTAGCACAATGTTTATGGTATTTTAGTTAAAAAACTTTTGCTCACATTCCCTCTAAGTAGCTATCTGTGTGTATGTGTGTGTGTGTGTGTGTGTGTGCGCATGCGTGTGTGTGTGTGAGAGAGAGAGAGAGAGAAAAGGGAGGTTGATAGATATGGAGGGAAAATCCTCATGTTTTCCCACTGTTTTATTTTAACTGCATTATCAATTAAATAATTTTTCAAGATAGACTTATTTCACCTATAATGTACATCAGGATTGGAGGAAGACTCATTAACAACCTATCATATGCAGACAACATAACTTTGCTTGCTGAAAGCGAAGAGGATTTGAAGCACTTACTGATGAAGATCAAAGACTATAGCCTTCAGTATGAATTACACCTCAACATAAAGAGAACAAAAATCCTTACTGCTGGACCAATAAGCAACATCATGATAAACGGGGAAAAGATTGAAGTTGTCAAGGATTTCATTTTACTTGGATCCACAAGCAACAGCCAGGGAAGCAGCAGTCAAGAAATCAAACGATGCATTGCATTGGGCAAATCTGCTGCAAAAGACCTTTTTAAATTGTTAAAAAGAAAGATGTCGCTTTGAGGATTTAGGTGTGCCTGGGCCATGCCGTGATATTTTCAAGCACCTCATATGCATGGGAAAGCTGGACAATGAATAAGGAAGACCAAAGAAGAACTGGTACATTTGATTATGGTGTTGGTCAAGAATATTGAACATACCATGGACTTCCAGAAGAATAAACAAATCCGTATTGGAAGAAGTAAGGCCAGACGCTCACTCCTCAGAAGCGAGGATGGCGAGACTATGCCTCACACACTTTGGACATGTTATCAGGAGGGACCAGTCCCTGAAGAAGGACATCATGCTTGGTAGAGAGTCAGCGAAAAAGAGAAAAACCCTCAACAAGATAGAATGACACAGTGGCTGTAACAATAGGCTGAAACATAGTAATGACTGTGAGAATGGTGCACGACCAGTCAGTGTCTCATTCTGTTGTACAAAGGGTCACCATGAGTCACAACCGTCTGGACAGCACCTAACAACAACAGCAACAATGTGCTTATCTAATGTGTGGTATTGTTCTACAAAAAACCATACTGGGATTTTAATAGGAATTGTATTAAACCTATAGATCAGTTTGTGGCGGACTGACCTCTTTACTATGTTGAGTTTTCCAGTCTGAGAAAATGATACGCCTCTCCAAGTATTTCTCCCCCAAAATCACTCTCTGATTTCCTTCATCAGCATTTTATGATTTTCATAATACATTCCTGTATGTGTTTTGTTAGATCTATACCTAAGTAGTTTATTTTCTTTGTAGCAATTTTAAATAGTATTTCATTTTTTATTTTTGCTTCCACTTGTTCATTGTCAGTATGTAGACAAACAATAGATTTTTGTGTGTTTATCTTGTATCCTGTAGCCTTACTGAAATTTATTAGTGTGGGAAGTTTTTGTTTTGTTTTTGTATGTTCTTGTTTTGTTTTTTTATAGACCCCTTGTGATTTTCTATGTAGATGTCATGTCATCTGCAAATAGTTTTATTTCTTCTTTTCTAATCTGTGTATCTTTTATTTCTTTTTCTTGCCTTATTGCAGTAACTAGAACTTCTAATGCTATTTTGATACAAGTGTTAAAAGAAGACATTCTTGCCTTATTCTGAACCTAAAGAGAAACCGTTAAGTCTTATGTTATCAAGTACATTCTTAGTTGTAGGTTTTTTGTAGATGGTCTTTATGAAAATGAGGATGTTTTCCTATATTCCTAGTGGACAGAGTTTTTCTCATAAATAGGTGTCAAATGTATTGACAAGTGCTGTCTCTTCATCAATCAATATGATATGATTTTTCTTCTTTAGCCTATATTAATTAATTTTTGAATATTGAACTGACCTTGCATACGTGGAATAAATCCCACTTGGTCTTGGTTTAGAATTCTTTTTATACATTATGGGATGTGATTTGGGAAAAAATTGAAGAATTTTCATGAGTGATATTAGTCTATACTTGTGTGTGTGTGTGCTGTCTTTGTCTGGTTTTTGTATCAGGGTAATACTGGCCTAAGAATTGGGAAGTATCTCTTTCTGTTTTCTGGAAGAGATTATGAAAAATTGGTGTTAATTATTCTTCGAATGTTTGGTAAATTCTCCAATGAAACCGTTTGGGCCTAGAGATTTCTTATTTGAGGGGTTTTAAATTGCAAGTTCAATTTCTTTATTAGATACAGGGCTATTAGGTTATTGATTTCATCTTGGTTGAGTTTTGTTAAGTTGTGAATTTCAAGGAATTGGTCTATTTCTTCTAAGTTGTCTAGTTTATCAATATAAAGTTGTTGTCTCTTACTATCCTGTGCGGTCTGTTCCTGTATCATGTTTCATTCCTGATATTGATGATTTGTCTTTTCTCTTTTTATCTTTGTCAATCTTGCTAGAGGTTAATCTACTTTATTTTTTTGAAAAACCAGCTTTTTCTTTAATTTTCTGTATTCTTTCCTGTTTTCAACTTTATTGATGTCTTCCGTTTACTATTTTCTTCTTCCTACTTTCTTTGGGTTTATTTTGCTCTTCTTTTTTTAGTTTCTTGATGTAGAAACTTGGGTTACTATTTGAGGTCTTTCTCCTTTTCTAATGTAAGCACTTAGTGCTATAAATTTTCCTCTCAGCACTGCTTTAGCTACATCCCACAGATTTTTATATGTTATGTTTTCATTTTCATTCAGTGCTATCTGGTTTTTTACTTCCTTTGAAATTTTCTCTTTGATCTATTTAGGAATGTGTTACTTAATTTTCAAGTATTTGGAGATTTTCCTGCTGTATTTCTGTTACTGATTTCTAATTCAATGTCATTATTAGAGAACATATTCTATTATTACTGAAGAACATATTCTACATGATCTCAATTATTTTAAATTTTTTTAAATTTACTTTATGACTAGGGATATGATCTACAATGATAAATGTTCCATGAGCACTTAAAAAGAATGTGTATTCTGCTGTTGAGTGGAGTGTTCTATAAATGTTGAGTGGAGTGCTCTACAAATAGTGTCATTCAGTTCATCCATATCTTTGCTGATTTGTATCTACTATTTCTTTCAGTTGCTGACAGGGGGGTGTTGAAATCCCCAGTTATTATTGTGGATTTGTCTATTTTTCCTTTCAGCTTCATTTTTGCTTCATGTATTTCAAAACTGTTGTTTGGTGCATATATATTTAGGATTGCTATGTCTCCTTGGTAGATTGATCCTATTATGTAATATCTCTTTGCACCTAGTAATTTTCTTTACTCTTAAGCCTGTTTTATTTTCCTGATACAAATATAGTCACTGCTGGTTTTTTAAAATCAATGTTTGCATCAAAAAAACAAAAACAAACCAAACCCATTGCCATCGAGTTGAATCCAACTCATAATGACACTATATAACACAGTAGAACCACTCCATAGGAGTAAATGGTAGATTCGAACTGCTAACCTTTTGGTTAGCAGCTGAGCTCTTAACCACTGCGCCAATGTTTGCATGAGACATCTTTTTCTGCTCTTTTACTCTCAACCTACCTATGTCAGTTGTTTGGACAGAACAAGGGTATACTGAGTGGTTTAAAGTCAGGAAAGGTGTACATCAGGGTTATATCCTTCCACCACACCTATTCAATTTGTATGCTGAGCAAATAATCTGAGAAGCTGGACTATATGAAGAAGAAAGGGGCATCAGGATTGGAGGAAGACTGGTTAACAACCTGCCATATGCAGATGACACAATCTTGCTTGCTGAAAGTGAAGAAGACTTGAAACACACACAGATGAAGATCAAAGGCCACAGCCTTCTGTGGGGATTACACCTCAACATAAAGAAAACAAAAATCCTCACAACTGGACCAATAAGCAGCACCATGATAAACAGGGAAAAGACTGAATTTGTGAAAGATTTCATTTTACTTAGATCCACAATCTACACCCATGGAAGCAGCAGTCAAGAAATCAAAAGACACATTGCATTGGGAAGATCTGCTGCAAAGGGCCTCTTTAAAGTGTTGAAAAGCAAAGATATCACCTTGAAGACTAAGGCACACCTGACTCAAGCCATGGTATTTTCAATCGCATCATATGCATGTGAAGACAATGAATAAGGAAGACTGAAGAAGAATTGACACCTTTGAATTGTATTGGCGAAGAATATTGAATATACCATGGACTTCCAAAAGAACAAAGAAATCTGTCTTGGAAGAAGTACAACCAGAATGCTCCTTAAAAGGAAGGATGGCGAGACTGTGTCTTACGTACTTTGAACATGTTGTCAGAAGTGATCAGTCCCTGAAGAAGGACATCATGTTTGGTAAAGTACAAGGTCAGCAGAAAAGATGAAGACCCTTAACAAGGTGGACTGACACACTGGCTACAACAACGGGCTCAAGCATAACAACGATTGTAAGGATGGTGCAGGACTGGGAAGAGTTTCATTCTGTTGTGTGTAGGGTTGCTATGGTTAGAACCAACTCGACAGCACCTAATAACAACAATAACCTACGTCATTATGTCTCTAGTAAGTTTCTTGTACACAGTATATAGTTGGGTTGTGTTTGTTTATCCATTCTTCCAATCTCTTTTATTTAGAATATTTAGATCATTTACATTTAAAGTAATTATCAATACGCTAGGGATTAAGCCTGCCATTTCATTATTTGTTTTGTTTTTTCCCTGTGTTTCTTGTTCTTCTATTTCCTTTTTCTTGCCTTCTTGTGGGTTACTTGAACAATTTTTAGAGAGCTATTTTGATTTATTTATGTTTTTTAGTGTATCTCTGTATAGTTTTTTCATGTTTTTTAGTGTATCTCTCTGTATAGTTTTCTTGCTAGTTTCTCTAGGTATTCCCATATACATATGTAACTTAACACAGCCAACTAACGTCAATATTTTCCACCTCAAATGAAGCATAGAACTGTTACTTCCATTCAGGTATTTTCACCCTCTCTACTTTTTAAATATAACTGTCTTAAGTATTCCTTCTACACAGACGATGTAATAACTTTTGCTTCAACCACAAAACACGATTAAAGAAACTAATGAGGTCAAAGATAGTCTACAACGTACACTTCTATTTTAATACATTCTGTCGTTCTTCTTTCCTTTCTGAAGGTCCCAGTTTTTTCTGTTATTTTCTTTTTTTTGGAGGGCTTTCTTTAGTCATTCTTTAAAGGTATGTCTGTGAACAATAAATTCTATTAGCCTTCCTTCTTCTGAGAAGGTCTTTATTTCCTCTTCATTCCTGAAGGGTAGTTTTTCTGGATAGAGGATTCAAAATTGAGAGTCCTTTTCTTTCATCATTTGAGAAATGTTATGCCCCTTTCTTCCGGCCCCCATGGTTTCAGATGAGCTATCCATCCTCATTTAAATTGGTGTTCCTTTATGGATAAATGTGCTGTTTCTAAGACATAAGTTCTATGTTGTTTCTGGTTGTTTTTAAGATTTTTTTGGTTTTTAGTTTTAAGAAGTTTAATCACGATAAGTCTTCATGTAGATTTCTTTAGGTTCATCCGATTTGAGGCTTTTTTAGCTTCATGAACATGTAGATTTATGACTTTCACCAATTTAAGAGGTTTTCAGCCATTATTTCTTCAAATACTTTTTCAGTCCCATACTCTTTCTCCTTTGCTTCTGGACCCTTTAATAATACAAATGTTCTATCTTCTGTTTTTGTCCCACAGATCCACCAGGCTCTATTTTTTTCTTTGAGTCTATTCTCTCTCTGGAGCCCTGGTGGTGCAGTGGTTAAACACTCAGCTGCTAACCGAAACATCCATGGTTCAAACTCACCAGCTGTTCTGTGGGTCAAAGATGTGGCAGTCTGCTTTGGTAAAGATTCACAGCCTTGGAACCCTATGGGGCAGTTCTACTCAGTTCTATATGGTTGCTACGAGCCAGGATGACTTGGCAACAATGGGTTTGGTTTGGTTTCCCTCTGTTGTTCAGACTGAATAAATTATACTGATCTGTCTTCAAGTTTACTGATTCTATTCTCTGTCATCTCCATTCTACTTCTGAGTTCATCCAGTGAGGATGTGGGGAGGGAGATGCTTCTGGACCTGGGTCTCCTTATGCCACTGGGTGGAAGGCAGGGAGACACAGGGATTCCCAGCTGTTGCTGCTGCTGCTGCCGCTGCTGTGAGCAAACTGGGCTACCTGCCAGTGTTCTGACTGTGAAGCAGGAGCTGAGTTGGCCCGAGTCTTCGCTGCTGCTGCTGGAGCCAGATCAACTGGCCCACCATGTCCCATCAGAGGAATGGGTGTTGGGGTGCCTCACTAAGTCTCTTTTGGGCTTCCCCTTTCCCAGTCCTTTGGCCAAGGAAAGAAGGCTTCTCTTGAATCTTGTGTCTATACCTATTGACAGTTCCAGGTTACAGGCCTCTGGGCATCCAGACAGGGATATGTGGGAGATAACAGGAAAATCAAGGGAACTCACCACGTTGCCGTTCCTCAAGACCTGAGGTCCCTAGCCAATCTGCCCTTCTTCTCATAAGTCTAAGATTTCTGTCATTTGTCTCATTTCCCTTTCGTAAGATGGCATTTGCTTATTTTCAGTCTTTAGCCCTCCTTGCATTTCCTTTTTCGCTCCTCCACAATTATAACAGCAGTTTGGCACTCTCATTTACATAAAAGTTATTTCAGTCTGGATCAAGACAGACTGACACATGGGAAGCAGCTGGTTGAATTAATCTCTTATTATCTCCTCCATTATCTGGGTGCTCAGTTCCCACCAGTTCATAATTGGGTACATGTAAAACCAGGTGAGACTCGGAGCAGTGAAGTATGAGTAGGCTAATAGTGATACAGGCACTATGCTTAGGTTACAAAAGGCAGTGTCCATTAGTATCTGACTTCAAAACACAATAAGCCCTTATGTTCACAACCCTTTGCAAATCTCCAAATCTATAAATATTTACTATTGGAGAATGTTAGTTTTCTCTTTACTTTGGCAATCAAGCACTCATGGCTTTCTTTCTTGGGCCATTTATCACAAGGAGATAAATTTTATGATTACGTTGCAGAAATTGCCATATCTGTGGTATAGTGGTTAAGTTCTACAGCTGCTAACCAAAAGGTTTGGCAGTTCAAATTCACCCAGGTGCTCCTTGGAAACTCTGTGGGGCAGTTCTACTCTGTCTTATGGGGTCGCTATGACTCGGAATCGACTTGACAGCAATGGTTTTTTTTTTTTTTTTTTTTACGCCCAGTAAGGACTAGAAAACAAGAAGCACTGAAGACCAATGCTAGTCAATCACCAGCCTCAACCCTCAATGGGAAGTCCAGTTTCTCACAACACATGACTCAATTCATGTTGCTGCAAACTGTGACCAGTGTCCTGGACTTCAGGGCTCACTCTGAATCCTCAAATTCCTGCAGTTTCCACACAACATTTATAGAGGCTACACTAGTCTTCTAGACCATGGGTGATATCACGCCAAACATGGAAAGAAAAAACGATGTCTTTCACATCTGACTCAAAAGACAACCTAAGAGGCTGACTTGCCACCAAGGGAGTGGCCCCTGGACCTACTCTTCCTGTGCACTTCATTGACAGTGAGGATGGGAAGAAGCCACCCTCTAAAATGTGTCACTGACTGTGCTGGTCAGTGCGAGTATGTGCAGGTCTTCATGTGGAATTCTCCACTAGCCACGGGCAGGGGATAAACAAGGATTTCAGGCATGAAGTCAAACATGTGGAAGAACGAGGCAGTTCATCTGTAGAGGAAAGAGCACCATACCACGCTCCTGTCCATCTTCACCCACAGCAACACAGAAGACGGCATCTGAGTAAAGGTGGATGGACCCAGTGACCAGGAGAGCCGCTGGGAGAGGGCTTGGCCATGGCCCAGGTTCCGTCCACTAGGCCCTGACCTTTGTCCTTGCTTGGCCACTTAGAGCAGTGGGAGGTGAGATAACCTGCCTGGTCACCCAGGAATTCTCTTTCCCACCTGCAAAATCAGGCTACAAAGACTCTGGACGTTCCTTCCAGCTCTGAGAGCCATGAGAAAAGCCACTTTGGTGAAGCTGCCAGGAGCACTGAAAATCTAATGAGAAAATTGGATCTCATCTAATCCCTGAAAGAGTCTGTCATGTAGGGCAGTTCCGAGGGGATTTCAGAATTTGGTTCTTCAGCCAAATGCAGCTCTCCTCTCGCCTCCTCCAACACCATCTTGGATGACATCATTTTAGGTAATGCAATCCGCCCCATAATTAAATGTAAGGAATTTCTGTGGTGGAGACAAACGCCTGCATGGTGTGTGTAGGCTTCCTCACGGCAGGAGTGGAGCTCTGGGGGCCGAGGACAGCCGGAGACACAGCTGGATTTTCCATCACGGAGACAGATCACCTTCGGCCAATAGCTACTCAGACTCGCTGCCCCAAGTGCAGGGAGACACGCATCTGCTTCTTGCTGAAGAGCTTTCAATGGGTTTCCGTTTGTCTGTGCCCCTGTCCCCTGTGCAGGGTCAGGCCAGGCCTCCTCAGACTTGGGAAGGCTGTGGTCAAAGTCATCCTGAGGACAGAGGCTCTCAGGTTCCCAAGTACCTGGCAGAAGAGCTCTCTCCTCACATAAAACTCCATGTCACAGAGAAGACGCCAGAGGAAATCACTGTAATTTCCTTGCAACTTCTGTAAATGTTGGATAATGCGACATCTTTGCTTACCGGAGAAAAGCAACTTAAGCAAGTTTCCCTGTTGCTCTGGTCCTGGCCTTCCATTCACAAGTGACTATTAATTCTGCTTTACTCATGCGGGAGAGGAGGAGAAACGGGGACAGCAAGGTGCTCCTGAAGGACACGTTAAGGGTAATGCTGAGAACCACCTAGTGGGGCCGAGAGAAGCTGTGCCAGGCACCAGCCTGACCAATGGCTACCTTGGTGGACGTATGATGAGGAATGGGCTCATAAACTAATGTGGAAAATAATGTCACTTTCAACGGCAAAATTTAAAAAAGACTAAAATGTCATTCTCAGCGGCAAAATGTAAAAAAGAATAAAAGGAAGTTGGGATGGATATTTTGTACAACTTCAGTATTTGGACAAGATAGTCATGCCCAAAGGATGCTCACGAACTGACTCTGATCCAGGGGCCAGCACAGAGGAAACTGTACTCGGGAATACCTCCAAGCGCCTCTTGTGAAACCCGAGAGCCTTTGAACAGGGCTCCCACCGCCGCTGCCCCTCAGTTCTGGAGAGGAAGATGGCTGCAGAAGTCAGGGCTGAGTGGGGACCAGGAGGGACATGACCAGGGAGCCAGGGAGGAGCCTGGGTAAACCCAGCATGGAACAGCCCACTGTGTGACCCAGGCCAGCACCCTCCACTTTGTGCAAACTTTCGGGGGAAGGCACCCCCTTTTCTGTTCCACATGTAAACACAACTGCCCTAATGCCAACCAGAACAAAAGCACCCCACCCCCAAGATTTCTAAATTTTCACATTTCCAGAAATTCTCTCCCCAGCCGCACCTTCCATATAAGGCCAGGCTGAGCCACCAAGCAAAGCATCTGGGACAAGGATGCTCACTGCCTTCTATGGTGAGCTCCCTGCCTGCCTGCTGGGTTGTGGTTCTCACTGCATCTCCCTACATGGCACCACTTGTCATTTGTGATGCACATCCTAGACCAGCGTCCCCACACCTCGCACCACCTGGATGATGGCTCTTTTCACTTCCTACTCTGGGACCAAGAGCATTCCTTTGAGTGTGAATAGTGTCAACTCCAGTTACGAGAACATTTCCCCAGACAGCTTCCTCTGCCCTTCCCCTCCACTTCTCCCTCCCCCATCCTCGGATTCTGGTCTACCCACTGCCCACAGTCATGCTTCTCAGGGACCTGGCTGTCCCTGCTCTGGAGTTATGCAGCAGGCACACATCAATGGGACACCTTTCCGACGTCCATCATCTTGGACTCAGGTTTACATGGTGCCACGTTCTGGCTAGACGTGTCCAGAAGGGCTGGATCTAGCTGTGAGGCAACTTTCCCAGGGCACACTGAGCTGCATGGGTAGCTGCCTGGGGCTGGGGCTCTCACTTCAGGATGGGCTCATTACTTTAGGGCAGCTGGCAGCACCTGCATTGCCCACTGTGCTCTTAAGCTTCCTCCCAGTGAAAGCAGCCAGGGTGGGCTCCCAAATAGGGGCACGGGTCTGAGAACCCAGATATGCACCACTCATTGTTGCGACCAAGTCAGTTTGTATATAATTTTCCACCTGTCTGCAGGTGCAGATGTGGCTACCTGACCATCAAACAGCTCCCTATTGGCACACTCGTATATCCAGATGATAGCCTTTCCCTTCCCTGGGTCCTTCTCTACTCAGCACTCCCTCTCTGTGGGAGGTGAGGCTCCATCGGCCCTGCCGGGCCTCTGCCATTTCCCCATCACCTGACACTTGGCTCTGCAGCCTCACTGATGTCTCCCGGGCAGTATCTGATGACAGGATGGCAGGACTGAGCCTCCTCTGGGGAGACCTTTCAGGGTAGCCAGCCCTTCTCTCACCTGATGTGCCGGCTTGCATGCGAGTGGTTTGTGCGGTGCTATGCAGGTGGTACCGGGCGAGAAATTCAGGGCAACTGAGAGAGACAACCCAGAAGCAGGAGGCAGGACAATGACTCAACACTGAGGGTGGCCCAGAAGGATGGAAATACTGGGGCAAGAGACAGAAGCCAAGTGGTGGACAGTGCCAGAAATAGCAGTGATGATACCCTAACACATGGTGTCCACAGTGGATCTCCATGCTGACTGTCCCTGGAATCTCCCAGAGAACCTTCCTACACTTTTCCTCCCCCGGAGTGGGTGATTTAATTCATTTAGGGTAAAGCTGGAGTCTCTGAATGGTGCAAAGGGTCCATGCACTTGGCTGCAAAAAAAGAGTCGGACGTTGGAGTCCACCCAGAGGCACCTTCAAAGAAAGGCCTGGTGATCTACTTCTGAAAAATCAGCCATTGAAAACTCTATGGAGCATGGTTCTACTCCGATACACTTGGGGTCATCATGAGTCAGAACTGACATGACGGCAACTGGTTTTAGGCTGAGTCCTGAACACGAGCATCTTTTAAATAAATGCCTCAGGAGCTCCTTGTGGTCAGCTCTGCCCCTGATACATCTACACCAGGCTCCCAAGCTTCCCTGAACAGGGCACTGTGCAGAGGCCACAACCGAGCCTGCCAACCACAGGACAGGAAGAGAAGCATCCTTTGACTCAGGGAAGACCATGTGGATGCCAGTAAACCCCAGGAGGGACAGGTTAAGAGGCAGAACTCAGGGCATAGCTTTCAGCCTGTCTGGGGTTCCCTGGGGGGATCTACCTGGGTTGGAGAAGTCACAAGGCTTGGGCTGACTCCCAAGGAAGGCATTTCTCAGAGCCCTGATCTAGCTCAGGCTTATCTCACAGAACCTCATAAATTCAAAAGGAGAGATTATTTTCTACAGAGGGTAAGCCTTTGTTTCTCTGTATAAAGATAAACCAAACCAAACTCATTGCCATCAGCCATCGAGTTTGTTTTGACTCATAACGACCCTACAGGACAGAGTAGAACTGCCCCATAGGGTCTGCAAGGAGTGGCTGGTGGATTCAAACTGCTGACCTTGGGTTAGTAGCCAAGCTCTTAACCACTGTGCCACCAGGGCTCCCTATATAAACATAGGTTCTTTTTTTCCTGAGTGGGTGGCCAAGTCCACACTGAGTGGCATCCCTCCTCTCATCCTTACCCCATTTAGAAGACTCTGTTCTTATACTTTTCCTGAGAGCTCGCTGTTACACCTGATTAAGAACCATGCTATGTGCAAGGAGTCTGGCTGTCCTGGGCCGGTATATCCTGTTGAAACCTGATTCTGTGTCCTCTCACCAATAGGGAGAGCTCCTGACAATCACGTGCTTCCCCTGGCCCCTTCATGTCATGGCAGACCCTGTAGTTGTTGTTAGCTGATGTCAAGGAGGCCCCCGACTAATGGAGACCCCATGTACAACAGAACAAAATGCCGCCCGGTCCTGTCCCATGATCAGTTATGGATTGGACCACTGTGACCTACACAGTGTTCACTGGCTGATTTTTGGAAGTAGACGGCCAGACCTTTCTTCCTAGTTGGTCTTACTCCGGACGCTCTGCTGAAACCTGTTCAGAATCAGAGCAACATGCAAACCTTCACTGACAGATGGATGGTGGCTGCCCGTGAGGCTCATTGACCAGGAATTGAACTGGGGTCTCCTGCATGGAAGGCGAGAGTTCCACCACTGAACCACCATTGCCCCATATTAGACCCCACTTCCCTCAAAAGATCATTATAACTAACTTCCATAGAGCCACTTACTTTTTTTCTTACTTTTACACTATAACTTCAAAATCATAGCAATTGATTTCAAAATTCCAATAAATATATTAATTTAAATATACTACGGTGACCACCAGGCCTCTCCTTGATTTTGTTTTTCATGAGCCAGTGGCATGGATCCCAGCTTCTAACACTCATTGGGGGATAGACCTTGACATGGCTAATAAGAGCTGGGGCTCAAAGCATGAATTTGTCTGATAAAGACAAATGCTTGCTTCTAGCTTTCCCACTCTCTTTCAAACCAAATATTAATAAACATCGTGGACACTGACATCCACCACCAGGCGCCCTGGCCTTGTTTCTTGAGGGAAAAAGCCTGGAGAGCGTTTGCCCAGCTGGGCTGTTTCTCTCAAGAAACTGCCCCCCATTCCATGATTCAGTCATCACAAACATCAGTCCTTAACTAAAACCTCTAAAGCAGAAATGATACATTGTAACAATCTGCTCATGCTGAGGAAGCTTAGCTTTCTACGGTCACCACAGACAAAAAGGTCACCACAAAAGGGCACAGGCTACAACCTCCCATTTCAAGTTGGGTTTCCGTTGGGTTCCTCAAGCCATCCCTACAAGGCGGAAGAGGAGCTGTCCTCCCACAACTGCTCTGCCAACATTTTCTGTTCATTTGCTTAACCCAAAGGTAACACGTGGCTGCCTACCAGAACATTCTTGTTGCAAGAGGAAACAAAGGTCAGGGATTTGCATTTGTAAGGTCAGCACTGCAGGTCAGCATGGCTAAGCCAGAGCCAGCTCACCCTCCAGGCACCACACAGATTCTCAGCACAGCCCCCATGTCCTACCTAAAGGCCAGGCTGTGAGTCCTTAAGGTGGGACTGGCCAGAAGGCTGCCCTCTGACCAGTGGTCCTTGAGTTTCCAACAGCAGCCCTCCTGACAACAGTTTACCTCCTTATACCAGGTAGCAGCAGCTATAGCATAACGTCTGGTTTCCTTTTGGCTTGGCTGCCAGCAAACTAAAGGTACCCTGGTTTTCTGATATATAACAAGCTCTCTTACTTTATTACCTATAGCTTGTAATTTATATCCTTATTTTAATGGTCCTAGTGTATGCCTGTGTGGTGCAATAGTTAAGAGCTCGGCTGCTAACCAAACAGTCAGCGGTTTGAATCCACCAGCCGCTCCTTGGAAACGTTATGGGGTAGTTCTGCTCTGTCCTATAGGGTTGCTAAAAGTCAAAATCGACTCAACAGCAACAGGTTTTTTTTTTTTTTTTTTTAAAGTGCATGGGTGTAAGGAGCACTGGTGGCACTGTGGTTAAGCGCTTGGCTGCCAACCAAAAGATCCAGGGTTCAAATCTACCAGCCACTCTGAGAGAAAGACACGACAGTCTGCTTCCATAAAGATTACAGCTTTGGAAACCCTATGGGGCAGCTCTGCTTTGTCCTATAGGGTCTCTATGAGTTCCAATCGACTTGATGGGAATGGGTTGGTTTTTTGCTTAGTGCATGGGTGTATTATATAAGTGATCCCAAATCATTTTTGGTATACAGTAGAAATTACAAAAAAAAAAAGAAGTAATACTGGTTTCCTAACCTATGAAGTAAAAGCTAAGCAATACCTGGAACACTGGTGGCACAGTCGTTAAGAGCTTGGCTGCTAACCAAAAGATCAGCAGTTCGAATCCGCCGGCAGCTCCTTGGAAACCCTATGGGCAGTTCTACTTTGTCCTGTAGGGTTTCTATTAATAGCACTGACTTAATGGTAATGGGTTTGGTTTTTTTGTTTTTAAGTAACACCTATCTGGTAGGACTGATGAATTAGCATAATGAGTGTATAGCACCTGATAGTACCTGGCATACAGTAGGTGCTCAGTAAGTGGCAGATGTGATCTGACTTACATATCACGAGTAAATTACTGACCAGTGGCACAGGTCCACCAAGTTGACCATCCATCCTTTCCTCACTCACACATGCTTTAAGGACAGTGAAGTCAAGCTGCTCCATTCCATTCCAAAAACATGGAGGTCTTCAGGTGTCCTATTTGTGAAGCAGCCTGCCACGGGCTTCACCAAGGACAGGCTGGTCTTGCCTTTCCAAACACTCCGCACCACAAGGGCCTGGGATGGAGAGGCTGTGGCTTCATCCTCAGGGGATCTGCTTTCCAACACTTTCAAATAATCAGAGACAACAGACTCTCCAGGTAGACCATAATCACCCAACTAGGAGAGGGGCCAAGTGCTAACAGGATTTATTGGCTTTGATTAACAACGAGGTATTTGTTTTTGTAGGCAAAGTTCAGTAGCACGCTATAAAGCGCCCTCCAAGAAATTCTAAGCAGACTGTACCTGAAGAGTGCTAAAATCAGACTGAATCTAACCATTCTTCTTTGCAGACTGCCTGTGCTAAGATTTCGGTGTTTGATCCAGCACAATCAAACCAGGGCATGGGGGAAAAATGGGCCTCTTGTATCCTGAATGTCCAAGAACAAAAGGCCTCCGTGCAGCCCGTGTGCCCACACACATGTAGAAACAGTACTCGGACTGTGCACAGTGCTGAACGCTGTGTGGAGTACTGGAGCTCGTGTCAATGTCGCCCAAATAAGCTTAACAGAATTTACCATTCAAAGGTTAATAATTTACCTGGACGTTGGCACATGTTCCTTCAGCTCTGCATTCTCACAGCCCTTAGGGAGTTAATTCCTAGGCACTATGAAGGGCCATCGGAGCCCTGGTGGCGCACTGGTTAAGAGCTCGACTGCTAACCAAAAAAGTCGGCAGTTCTAATCTACCAGCCGCTCTCTGGAAACTCTATGGGGCCGTTCTACTCTGTCTATAGGGTTGCTATGAGTTGGGGTTGACTCGATGGCATGGGATTAGGGTTTATACAGGGTCATCAGAAGAAAGGTCTGGCAATCTACTTCTGAAAGATCACCCACTGAAAGCCCTGTGGAGCACAGTTCTACTCTGACACACATGGGGTTGCCATGAGTTGGAACTGACTCAATGACAACTAGCTTCTTCTTTTTTTTTTTTCTTTTAATGGAAGGCCAAGTGAGTCATATGAGAGTGGGAAGATTAAACCGTGGTGTAATGGTGTTTGCCAAAGCCATTTTGATTGACACTTTCTTTTTTTTCCTCTAGAAACCACTCTTAGATACAGGTTTATAACAACTCAGAGACGTTAATCCAAATTGATTGTATTTAATTAAAAAAAAATTATTTTCTAGTAGTGTGGGCAAAACAGTATTGTCACCAATACTTGAAAAAATACTGTTGCGATGAAATAAGCGTGTAATTAGAGACAACTGTTCTTCTTGCTCCTCTAGGCCCTGGGTCAAGAGCATGCAATTTCCTCTTTAATTCCAGGAAATACACGTAATGCCATTTCCACTCTCTGTGCCCACATCACAATATCCGACAGGTATCGAAAAGCCAACTACCAAACCCTTCCTCAGGAGTGGAATAAATGAAAATGGAACCAGATAAAACAAAACAAAAAATAAAGTCACAGAATGGCTGACGCTAGAGGAAAACACTGCTTTTCTAATCCACCTTGTACATTTCCTATTACTCCTACAGAAGCTGGGGTTAAGGTCCCAGGCATAATACTTACTGTTTAGTCCTTAGAAAACCTTTACAGTATTTTTTGTGAGAACCAGATTTCCATCTAATATATTCTACTATTCAGTCCAACAGAAAATTTCCCACTGTTTTGCATTCTCTGGCCTCCTCAATTGAAAATCTATTTTTCTGTCCTTTTTTTCCCCCCAGTTCTTAAACAATCACATCACAGTTTTTCCTTTGGAGAATACTTGCAGAGAGATATACAACAGACACCCACTTTAGGAGAAAAAGAAAACCTTTTAGAGTCAGCTGGTTTTCTGCCACTGGAGACTTCCCACAGGTGATCTCAAGCTTGGGACAGTGCCCAGCCTCTCTGACCCTCTGTTTCCTCATCTACAAATGAAGAGTTTGCCTCAGATCCTCTCTAAGGCATCTCTGGGCATTAAGGCTCTGTGGTTATTTCATCAGAGTTCAAGGGAAAACTTCCACGTGCAAAGGCAGTAGTTGTTAATGTTTTGAAACTAAGACCCTGAAATTCTACATTCGGAAAGCTGGACTTTGTTGGAAACTGGCTGAAAATAGGAAAGTGAATAGTGTAAAGATAAATCCATTATTTGAATGATATACTTAGAATGAATCACAGATCACGCTGAAAGGAAACACAGCTAATTAAGACATTCTGGGAATAGCCTCTTCCCTGTCAGGCTGGCTTTAAGAACAGACAAGAACATCAAATTAACACGTGGACTCTCGGAGCCCGCCCGGCTGTGCCATGGTCTCCTGGCTCTCAGCTTACTGGCCTCGGTCCTTATAGTGAAGGAAGCAAAGGTACACGGCAGCACCGTTTCAGAACATAAAGGAGTCAAGTCAAAAACAGGAATTTAAAGAGGCAGAACAGCACAGAGGCAGATACTTACTTGTGGCCCAGCTCATGAGCGATGGTAAAGGCCAAATTGAGGCCATTGTCTTCGGCAAGCACACATTTCCTCTTAGCACTGCACACACCTCCTAAGTAAGCAATTCCTGCAGTGGAGACACAAAACACATCCGCTTCAGAACGCGGGAGGCCCTGCCCTCGCCGGCGAGTCCGCAGGGTCCACAGCACGCCCATCAAGAGGGGTACACTGGGACGAAGCTGATCACGGGGCTGACCCCATCACTCCTACCACTCATATGGGATTGTCTGTATGGGGTTTCATGCTCATCTAATCATAACAACCACCACCACACATGTCGACTGAACACTGAACACGTACGTGTCAGGCACTGTGCTGAGTAGGTGACGCATATGAACTAACTTAATCCTCATTCCCCATGATGCCAACACCGGCTGGCAGTGTGATGGACCGTGGTGGCTCACATGTTGCTGTGATGCTGGAAGTTATGCCACAGGTATTTCAAACACCGGGTCACCCATGGTGGATACGTTTCAACAGAGCTTCCAGACAAAGACAAACTAGGAAGAAAGGCCTGGTGATCTACTGTTGAAAATCAGCCAATGAGAACCTTATGGATCACAACAGATACACTGCCGGAAGATGAGCCCCCTAAGCTGCAACAATGAACTCCAGCAAACCAGCAATCACGAGGACGACGCAGGACCAGGCAATGTTCCGTTGTACATGAGGTCGCCATGAGTCGGAGCCAACTCAACAGCAGCTATTTATCTGTCTACCCATGATGGAGGTAACAGAAGGTTTAGACATGAAAAGTAACTTCCCCGAGGTCACCCAGTTGGGCCCCCAGACCTGAGATCCTTAACCAGGTCTATCCAGCCTCAGGATCCAGGCTGGGACCAGGGTAAGGCAAGCAAGGCGCCCTGTGTGCAAAATTTAAAGAGGCACTCACTCACAGGTGCCAACACTGGCCTTGCATGATACTGAGAATGTGCTCCTCCCTACATTTTGCACACGGGGCACCTTGCTTGCCTCACCCGAGTCTTGGATTTGGGTGGGCTCACAAAGCAGGCCACACAAGGCTGCAGAAGGTTCAGAAACACGTTCCAGGTGCCCTTGAGAAAGTGACATTAGGGCTCAGGAGTAAAGAGAATGCTGGAAGAGAGAACAAGGATGAGCCCCACAGACCAATGTGCTCATTTCCTGAGACAGGAAAGTTGGCCAGCCCACAGCAAGAGGGGTGCAGCGGCCAGGGACGGGTGTGAACAAGCGCTGAGCCCAGAGGAGGGAGGCTGCTGAGTGGAGGAGTGGGCAGCCAGCCTCTGGAGGACACGTGTGGTTGTCCAGGTGAGAAGGGCAATTCTGGGCAGAGGAATGTGTGTGAACAACATGGGGTCTGAAGTGTTGGGAGTGTCCTAGAGGTGGGGCGCAGTCAGCTATGCAAGGCTGGGGGAAGCCACATTCCAGCCACACTATTCAAGGCTTTAGCCTCAGGGGTTCCACACAACCCAAAGCATCCACCCACGTGTCCTCTTGGCTTCCGTTGCCCCTGCAGCCACAGCCCGCATGTTACAGATTGAATGGCCCTCATCCCTGACACCTGTGAATGTCAGCTTGTTTGGAAATGGGGTCTTTAAAGATGGAGTGGGGTGGGTTGTAAACCCATCCAAATGGTGTTTCATACAAGAGAACAGACACAGAATGAGGTGGAAAAAAAACATGACCATGTGGGCAGACACAGCTACAAGCCAAGGAATGCCAAGAGACGCCCAAGGCTAAGGAAGCTAGGAGAGACTAGGGAAAATATTCCCCTAGAGCCTGCCAGGAGAGCATGGCTTGCTGACACTCTGAATTCAGACTTCTGGTCTCCAGGGCTGTGCAACAATCCATTTCTGTTCATTAAAGCCGCCCACTCTGTGGCATTTTGTTACGGCAGCCCTAGGAGACTAAGCTATCTGTGAGCCCTGGCGCTCCCAGGGTTTATCTTGACCCAGCCTCTGGGCAGCCCCACACGTGCTCCAGAGGGCTGCCAGGGAGTCGCGTCCCCCCAGGGCCAGGGCCTGCACTTGAGTGAGGACTGGGACCCTCCCTCCGCCTCACATGGTGCGGGTCTGACCTCTGAGAGAGGCTTCCACAGACCCCTGTGAACCAGCAGGCAGGCTCACCTCTCACCATGAGGGATTCTGAGGTCAGACTTGTGGTGGGCAGGGGGCATTGGGGGTTCCCCTGGCACTGTGATGAGGTGTGTGCTGTCCCCTGGAGGCTGTTCCAAGCATGCGCTGTGGCCACATGGGGAAGGGGTGCCTTTTCCTTCACGGAGGTCCATTGTCCCCATTCAAGCTGCCCGCTGTTCCTTTGGAGGGCTCCTTTCACAAATTCGCACAAGGTCGTGCAGGCACTGGGGTCAAGGAGGGGAAGAACTGGCAGAGTGCAGAGGGAAAGAGGGACAGAATCATTTAACCAAGAATCAGCCCGCCTCTCAGCTCCCCAAGAGAGAAAACAACGTCCTCTTTGTTTACATAAAATGCAAACTGCTATGGAAATCGGTCAGCTACAGGACCTGCCTTCTTCTCTGTCCCTGAGCCAGCAAGACAGCATGTGTCTGTTTTTATTTGGCAACATGCAACATGCTTGCCCAAGGCTAAAGAGTTGTTGCTTTTTTTTAAAGAAAAAAATTAAATGTGTTTTGGTTTCAAGATGCTCTTTTGCACGTGGACATCATAATCCAGCAAGGCAGACTACTGGAAGGAGAAAAGCGACAAGAAAGGATGCGATCTGGCTTCTCAGGGCTTTCAAGGTCATTAATCTGGTTTTGTTTAAAAAAGCTTTGCGGGTTGTTGTTAAAAGTCCACCAGTGACTAGGCAGAACGCTCCTACATAGCCTTGATGGTTTGCATAACCAGCGCGCACGCGCACACACACACTCTGTCATGCACACACTGGCACTCACACACACTCACATACTTGCACACACACATGCACAGCACTCTCACACAACGCACACAAGTGCACATACACACTCGTGCACACACACACCCAGCAGTGCCCTCCCACCCAGACTGCAGCCTCTCGGGTACAACAGAGCAGTCAGAAACAGTCAGACATGCACACGCTGGAGGAGTTGCCTGGTGAGAGCAAAGGGAGACGCCCTGCAGCCAGCTGTGCTGAGCTTGCTGTCCGCTGAAGCAGCAGGCCTCAAAGCCACAGGAACACCTCCCCCGGCCTCAGCCACAGTCGGCACAGAGCCGAGCAGCCCCGGGGTTCCCCACTCATTAGGTAACACGCAACGCTAGGAGAACAGCAGAGCAAAGAGCCTGCAGTAATTGCATTTTAATTTTTCCAAGGTGCCGGAGACTTATTTTTACTAGACAACAAAGGGTCAGTTTATTTAAACGACTTGCTCTCACACAAAGGCAGATTAAGATCTAGCGCTTTTAATGATTTATTCCAATCCTGAACAGCCTGGTCATAAAACCAAGCACGGGAAAATGCATAAAAGAAAATGGCCCTGCTAGCCAAGCACAGGAGCTGTGTGCGTTTACGAGCGACAGTGTGGAAATGCTTAGAATGCACAAAACAAAGTCTGGAGAGAATCCCAGGTTGTTGTAAAAATAAAGCTGCGGGGAATAAACAGTAATTAAACCATCGGCTTCCGAGGGAAACAAAGCCGGCCACTATTCTGTGTTGCCCCTGAGAAAAGGGTGGCCTGAAGAGGAGGGTGACCTGGAGCATGGGAGACTCCTGGTCACCTCAGACTGCAGAAGGCACCAACCTGGAAAAACTCACCAAATCTCACACCGTTCTTGTCAAGAAAGGAGGAAAAACCAGTTTTCTGTAAACGGATTTTTTTTTTTTATTAAAAAGTGAAGTTTTAAACATGTGTTTCCAAGTTGGAAAGAAACCAGGGGGACAGACCTTCTTATGTCAACTGGAATCCCCTTACAGAGCAAGCAAGGGGTTTCAATCCTGAGATGGTAATGTTAGTGGCTTTTACCCTTCCATGAATTCAAATTCTCCGCAAAATAAATCAGAGTAAAAATGGCTTTTTTTTTTTTTTTTTAAGAAACTTATAAACATGAATTCCACATGTTTGTAGAGCTCCTTGGAAGGAATGGGAAGCAGAAAGGCCACTGGCATTGACCGGGGCCCTTCCCAGGGGCAGGCACGGCTTTAAAGGCTGGCCTTCCTTATCCGGCAAGTAGCACTGCCAGTGGGTCATACTGGGGCGGCTTGTGTGTGGCTGTGATGCTGAAAGTTATGCCACCGGTATTTCAAGTACCAGCAGGGTCACCCACGCTGGACAGGTTTCAGCGACACTTCCAGGCTAAGACAGAGCAGGAAGAAAGGTCTGGTGATCTGCTTCTGAAAATTAGTCAATGAAAACGCTATGGGACAGAATATCTTTCCACACAGTGCTGGACGATGAGCCCTCTGGGTGGAAAGTCACTCAAAATACACAGTGGCCACAATCATGGCTTCAAGGACACCAACGATCATGAGCAGGAGCAGGACCGGGCACTGTTTGTTCTGTTACACATGGCGTCTCCATTAGGTGGAGTCAACCCAACAGCAACTACCAATATTGGCCCCATTTTACAGACAAGAAAACAGAGGCTCAGAGACCAGTTACATGGCTAATCAGTGCGGAGTCAAAGATACAAATGCAGGGCATTCTGCCTCTAAACACCCACATTCCTCCAAGCAAACCCTGGGCCTCCCTCACTAAAGCTTTGGTAACAAAAAGCAGTGAATACTCTGGGAGGATTTAGAAGACTTTCATAAACCTTAATGTGCGCTTATGTGCAGATGTGGGCGGGGCAGAGGGAAGGTTTCAATGTTTAAGGTCAATTGTGCTTAAACCTAAAGATAAAAGACTAGAGCGACACACACAATATTAACGGTGGTAACTTCTCTGGCACCTGGTGAAGGAATTATGGATCTTCTAAATTTTCTCCTTTTTATTCTTTTTTGGCTTAAACCTAATACAATTAATACATATTTGATTGGCAAATTAAAGTTATTATTCTATTTCATTTATCCAAGGTGACATACAGCAGAAGCAGAGGTGGAAGACCAAATACAAAACACCCTCTGGGTTTTGGCTCCAAGGTAGCAGGTAACACAAGGAGACCTGAGAAGCACCTGTGAACACGTCCTTGAGCGTGTGTTGCATCCTGAATGGTGGCTTGCCCTTCTGCCACACTCCTGGCGCAGATTAGGGAGGTGCCTGAGTCTCCCAGGGCTGCTGTAACAAAGTACCACAATGCGGCTGGCTGAAAAGAACGAACAGTGTCTCACAGTTCTGGAGACTTGTTACGGTTGTTAGTTGCTGTCAAGTTGGCTCCAACTCATGGTGACCTTATGTATAAAGAATAAGACATTGCCTGGTCCTGTGCCATCTTGATGATCATTGGTATGTCTGAGCCCATTGTTGCGGCCAGTATGTCAATCCATCTCACTGAGGGTTTCCCTCATTTTCGCTGATCTTTACTTTACCAAACACGATGTCCTTTTCTAGTGATTGGTCTGTCCTGATGACATATCCAAAGTAAATGAGCCAAAGTCTCACCATCCTCACTTTTAAGGAGACTAAGAATCCAAATTCAGGCTATCAGCAGGGCCACACACCCTTCAAAGGCTCTAAGGAAAGGTCATTCCTTGTTTCTTCCAGTTCAGGTAGCCCCAGGCTTTCCTTGGCTTGTAGACGCACTGTTACATCGCTGTCTCTCCTCTGCCTGTCTCTCTCCTCTTCTGTAAGGACACCACTCAGATGGGATTAGGACCCACCCTACTAGCCCACCCTGAGAGCATTCTCAAAGACCCCATTTCCAAACAGAGTCACATTCATAAGGGTTAGAACTTCAACGTTTCTTTTTGGGAAACACAATTCAACCCATTAAAAAGTGCAAAACACACCTCTAAAAATCTGAACTGCTCACAGCAGAAATAGTTTTCCTGACGCCTGGAAGAGTATATTTAATTTATCCAGAGAGGAGGGTCATCTCCCCCAGAGCTGCCTGGCCTGTCTTCCCAGCCATGCCTAGTCTATGTGGACACTCTGTCTTTTCCTTTCTTTTTTTTTTGGTAGGCGCACACTTTTGTACAGAAAATCTGGTGAGAAGCATTATTTTCTTTTTCTGTAGAAAACTATATGATCTTCTCTAGATTTAAGGAGTAAACAATACAAAGCTCTTTATCCAAAAAATTGTCCTGTAGCTGTTGGCCTTGCTGCCAGTTAGACCTCACTGGCTCTGCCATGGAGAAGGATGGTCAAGTTTTTCCCACCAACCGAGCCAGGTACCACCACCGCTGCAATTATCATTGGGACGTGATGCTGTTAATTATGAGCTAGAGCCCACACCTCTTCCCTATGCAATCACTGTTGTCGAGACTGTGCTCTTTCAAATCTCACAAAGTGGTCGGTGGTGTGATTAGAATTTGTGAGCAGCATTTAACAGCAAATGTCTTAGTGTTTGGGATGTGACAAAGAAAATAACTAAATCATGGCCTATTATCAGGCAAAATGAAGTCCTTATAAGTTGTAACAAATTGTTTTCATTTTAAGTGTTGCTTGCATTTCCTAACTCTGTACTATCTAAGGTGTTTGGCTAACTCAGGTCCCTCCTCCCCTGCGATTCTGCTTCTGTGTTCTCTCCTAGGTCAGTGGTCCACAGGGCCACCATCTCCACCATGAGTCACTGACCCTAAAGAGCTGAGAGCCCATGAGTGCTGAAGGATAGGCATGTTGTTAGCTGCCATCGAGTAGGCCTCAGACTCATGGGGATGCCACTTACCAGGAAACAAAACATTACGTGGTCCTGCACCATCCCTGTGATCAGTTGTGGATTGGTCCACTGTGGTCCACAGGATTTTCACTGGCTGATTTTCGGAAGTAGATCACCAGGCCTTTCTTTCTAGCCCATCTTAGTCTGAAAGCTCCGCTGAAACCTGTTCAGCATCATAGCAACACACAAGCCTCCACTGACAACGAGTGGTGGCTGCACATGACATGCACTGGCTGGGAATTGAACCCTGGTCTCCTGTATGGGAGGCGAGAATTCTACCATTAAGCCACCACCACCCCTGAAGGACACGTGTAGCTGCTAACAAATCAGGAAGGGAAGTTACTGGGAAGGCTCTGGGATGCTAGCAGGAGAGGGGGGCCAGAGTAGCATGGTCCCACTGCCGAGGCTGGGAGCTCTGCATTCCAGACCCGCCCCTGGGTGTGGCTGCCCACCCAGCTTAGCCCCACCCCCACCTCCCAGGAGTATGGCTGGTTAACCTCCCCCAGACCCAACCTTGTCTTCACAATCCCACCTTCAGTAGGTATCCCAGTTTCCTTGCTTCTTTCCTTCTGGGTCCCTTGGGGTCAATCACCAGCCAAAGGGAGATGAGTCAGCCAGGGTCTTTATCTCTGTGCCATGGATAGAGGGTGGGGTGGTGGCCTCAGAGAGGGGTGCCGCTCCCCTCCCTTAACCACAGCACTGTAGATGCTGCCACTGCAACTCAGATATTCCACGCTAGTGTCTTCACCAACCAGATAACCCACGTCACAGGACGATGGCTGCAGTGGGGGCTTCATCTTCAAGCGAACAATGCATGTGCTGACCTGTCTCCTGAAGGAAGTTTCCAGGGTTCCCTTCTGCATTACAGTTTTCTGTTAACTAGAAGCGTCCTCCTGTACCCCCACCCCCCACCCCTGGCAGCTGCAGCTGGTTAGCCAGTCTGTGTTCTCAAATGTCACTTGAGCTACTCTACGATAGTGTGTTCTTGGTTACGGGTCACAGTCATAAGACCACGTGTGCTGGACTATTAATGAGAACCACAGTTTAGAACAAAAACGCCCTCAGAGCACAGAAAGAGCAGGAAGACCAGCCTGGCCAGAGTCCTCAGCTCTGGTCCCCTTCCCCCTGCTCCCCCCATGCACCTCCGCAGGGGACCCAAGCGTCCCTGGGCCAGGGCAGGGGCTCCAACAACATAATGAGTGACATGCAAACAAAGGAGTAAGCGTAAATTCCCCTTGGGATTTACATACTGGAAGGAGTTTAGCCCCTTAATTGCTGCATTCTGTAGAAACCAAAACATGCTAGGAGAGAAGGGAAGAGAAGTAAATAACTGTTGACATTGAACAGACACAGAAAACTGGAACTAAACGCACAACACGCCACGCAGACCCCCCTCCGGCAGGATGGCACTGGTGTAGGGAGGGCCATCACATGGGGGGACCTCCAGAGTCCTTAACATTCTTCAAGTGATTGGTGTGCTTATCCTGGGAGAGCCCCACAGAGGCTTAGGGAACCCTGGAGCAGTTACTGACACCCAACAGAAATGGCCCGCCCAGTTCAACTCAGGCCACAGGAGGAGGGAGGTCTGTCCAGGGGCCCTTGACAACTTCTTATTTTGGCAAATATTTTGTCGGGGGCTTCCTGAATGCCTGGACACAAGGGGCATGGTGCCAGGCACAGGGTTCTAAGTTGCACAAGAGCAATGAGGGACTCAGGGGGACAGCCTTGGAAGCCTCATCACAGCAAGCAGACAGACAGGCAGGTAGAAAGGTGAGCAGACTGTTCTATATCCAGCCCCAAAGACCAAAGGGTAGCCTCTGGGGTCTCTCAAAGGCAGCTCCCAGGGACTAGGGTACAGACCCACTGTCTCTGGAGAGCAGACCCAGGGAGACTGGAGGTGAAGCTTGGCACTGAACTCTCCACTCACTCATTACCCCTGCCCCCACCGTGGTTCCAGTCCCTGGTCACAGCAGAGGGCCTCCTTCGCTGAGCATCCCCGAGTCTCCCTGCATCTACTCAGCATACATTCCCGAGCACCCCAGGAGGCAGGCCTGCTCTGCCATGGATAACTAACTCCCATGCCTGTGGGAAGTGCTCACACTTATGAATGTTGCAGAGTGTGCGAGCCTTTGAGGTCACGCGCTCCCTGAGCATCAGAGAGGGAAGCAGACCTGTCTTCTAGCATTTACCACTCAGCAAACACGACAGCCTGGCACGTCGCCTTAATGTGTGGGTCTCGTGGTACTGCAACCTCATCTGTGCGTGTGTGTTTCTGTGTGTGCACACGTAAGTGTGTCTGTGTGGTGCTGGACACCTGTGAGTGTGTATGTGCGTATGGTTCTGTGTGCTCGTAAGTATGTACGTGTGCATGGTCCTAGGCATATGTGAGTCTGTATGTGTGTACATGGTACTATGCAAACCTGAGTGTGTATGTACACGCGTGGTCCTGTGCAGACAGGATCATCTTCCTGCGAGTTAGAGGCATGAAGTTGATGTCCACACTCCTAAAGCAATGGGCCCGAACGACTTCAAAGCTTTAACACGTTCACGTTCTCTTGCGCAGTCGTTTGCATTGCTTCATGTATATTTGGGTCAATAGTTTTAAAATGAACCTAGCTAGCTGGCACTGGGCTAGTTGGACTCAGAAAGTTTTAAGACCCTCTGTCTTCTTCCGTCACTATAAAGCTTTCCCTTCCCTGGTAGCTTAGATGCCCTCCCCTCACTAGGGAAAGGTGATGTTTACATGGGGGTGAGCTGGGAAGTATGATGTGTTTGTTTCACCTAAAAATATCTACTCCACGTGGGAAATGAGACAACTAAGTTTTCCAGGAGCCAGATATCCCCAAAGGAGGTCTCAAAGTAGATTTAAGTGCAGAAGGCTCCCTGGGGAGATACAAATGCCACCTGGAAAGAGGAGCACATTCCAGGCCAAGCCTTCCCAGGTCATGCTCTGTTTGAAGTGTGAGCTTGATTCTCTCAACATTTCTGCTTGAATCAAATTTACCACAGCGAGCACCAGCAGAGCTATGAGGAAAGACTGCTAAACCGTGACAACCTAAGCCAGGAAGAAGACAGAGGGATTGGGGGCTGGTCAGAGCAGCACATGCATGTCCATAACGCCCAAGATGTAACCCAAGTACAAACAGATGTGCCCTGTGTCCCCACTGCTCATGGGCGTAGCTGATAAGAGTGGTGGCTACCCAGAAACACCACCTTGAGTGTGCTATATGACATCTATTAAGATTGACTTGTGCCCCACCCCCCAAAATATGTACTGGTCCCTATAGCTGTAAATACAATTCTGTTTGGAAATCGTGTTTTCTTTGTTATGTTAATTAGATCACACCCTAGTAGGATGGGTTCTAAATCTAATCACTTCTGAGTTATAAAAAGAGCAGAATGACACAGAGACATGCACACAGAGGAAGACAGACACCATGTGAGGACTGCTACAAACTAAAGAACACCCAGGAACCAAAGAATGCCCAGGGTTACCGACAAGGAAGAAATCAACATGGCCAAGACCCTGATCTGCACTTTCAGTCTACACAACTGTAAGAAAATAAATTTCTGTTCTTTAAAGTCACCCACTTGTGCTATTTGTGTTATAGCAGCTCTAAATAGCTAAGACAACACCCCAGCCACATAACACACCGTGGGACCAGGCTTGCTGTCCACTGAAGCTCCACTGCCCCCTAATAACTAAAAAAGTCAAGTATGTTACCCTGGAGGAAGCAGAGACCAGACGGGGCAGGAGGGGTCTTCCTGGGAGCTGGCATTGTCTTGTTTTTTGATCTGGGTTCTGATTACACAAGCAAGTTCAGTGTGTAACTACTTATCGAGCAGAACACTTAGGTATACTTGTGTATACGTAAATGATACTTCATTAAAATTTGAAAAATATGAAAGAAACGCCTATATGTAGGCGAAAAAGATGCAGTACATGAAGCTGGTTAAAGCGCCTGGGAACAGTCAAGGCAGCTGGACCACTGGATGGTAAGAACATGTCTTAAGGGCATTCAAAGGGCATGAGTTAATGAAACCACAGTGGTATTAATAAGTCAGCCTATGCTTTTACGTTTATGACCAATTTTGCCTGTATTATCTGTACTTCTGGGGCCACATGAGCTGTTCCTGCAATTGATCATTACGGTGTCCCAAGGACCCTCGCCATGATGTGTTCTTGAAACTCGCCTGAGGCAATCTTGAAAAACAGCGTCCCTCCCTCTCATACTAACAGCCGTATTTCTACAGAATTAATAACACATAAGGCCATGAAAAGAAATATTTGCCAAGTTAGCAAAAGAACAGAAAAGCTTTCTCAGAATAATTAAGAAACCACATTTCTTGCTAATTGCTTAGCCCAGCAAAGCCATTCTCTTGGGGATAAAAAGCGAAATGGAAGTGAGACCTGAGCACTAAGGTAAGCAGCAGTGCCCGAGGCACCTCCAGCCTGCCCTTTGCTCTAGGGCTCTCTCAGGTCCCCCACTCTGGGCTACAGCTCTGGCACCAGCTCCTGAGGGCAAGTCCATAAACCCATCACCTGCAGGGCACGGCGGCCCCTCACTTAAAGAAGTCACCCACACATGGGAAGCAGTGTGTCATTTGGATGTTTATGCAACACTCGTGTGCAAAAGTCAACTGACAATAGTAACAAGCCCTCCCTTATGATGGCCCAAGGAGGTCTGGGGTAGCTTGACCTTGGGTGACAGCACACAGAAATGATGGCATTTCATTTTACTAAAAAAATAAGTCAAGAAAGGAATGTGATGAGAGCAGCACTAGGAAGCCACATGGACACTGAGCTCACGAGAGAAAACAGGCTCTTTGGGGCTGACCATGCGCACAGGGAAGATACGAGCCCATGGACACAGTTGCCAGCTTGGAGTCCCTGGGTGGTGTAAAATGGTTAATGAGCTTGGCTGATAACCAAGAACTTGGAGGTTCAAGTCCATCCAGAGGCTCCCTGGATGAAAGGCCTGGTGATCTACTTCTGAAAAAATCAGCCACGGAAAACCTGTGGAGCACAGTCCTACTCTGATACACACGGGCTCACCGTGAGCCAGCGCCTACTCGACAGCAAAGGTATTGGTAGGGAGTGGGTGGTACACACTCCCAGACCCTGACTTTCACTATTGTATCCCTCCGGATGTAGCTCATCGCCAACGGGCTGCCTGGCTTTTAGGATAATCTCAGACCTTAGAAATAGTGTGAATGTCAGTGTCTGCCTTTAAAGGTCAGAGGCAGAGAATAAACAAATGTTCTTCACCCTTTAAGAAATCGCAGGCATTTTCAAGTTGCCTCTATACAGATGGTGGCCCCCAAAACTTGGTCTCCAGGACCAGGCCTGGCTGTCCTTTACTCTCCCCAGGCTCAGTCTTTACCACCCAGACTCACCATCCCAAGCTCAGCCTTCTCAAGTTCTCCTGCACTCAGAGCTCAAATGCTCACCAAAAAACCAAACCCACTGAGTTGATTCTGACTCATAGCAACTGTATAAGACAGAATAGAATTGCCCTGGTTTCCATGAAGCGGCTGGTGGATTTGAACTGCCCACATTTTGCTTAGCAGCCTGAGCTCCTAACCACTGTGCCACCAGGGCTCCCCTAAAGCTGGTAGTTCTGGTGAATTCCTCTGTCTCTCCTTTTCCCACCCCATCTCTGCAACCATCAAGTACTGCCATTACTACTACTCAAGAACCCTGGGAGTTGCTCCTTTCTCTCTGGTCCCAGTCAAGACATTCACCATCACCTTATGCCTAGAGTATTGTCACATCTCCTCAGGGGTCACCTTACTTGTCTCACCCCACTGCAGTTAACTCTCACCAGTCCTGACTCAAGGCCTCTCCTCCATCAATTCTGCCTTGATCTGGCCAGGACACACACTCGCCCCTCCTCAGGCACCCGGGGCCCATTCCCATGCCTCTACCACTGTATGAGCCATGTCTTCATCGCAGTCCAGTTATTTGAAACAAATCTTATATCCGAATAGACACTGAGTTCCCTTTGGGCCGGCATCCATATCAATTTAACCTACACAGCATGGTGCAGGTTACTTGTATCCTCAATAAATTCCGCAAATGAACAAATGCGTATCAGTGCTGCCAACTTAACCTCCACGTAACATCACCCTCTACTGCTTAAGAAGGGAATCAGAACAGGGAGGGGCAAGGAGTAACGATGCTGAAGCTGATGGACACAGTGTTTATCAAACACTGAGGTGCAGTGAGTTATTATCATGTGGCCCTTCTGGACATTGGTCCTCATAATTCCTACAAAATGATTGGGTGGGACTATGCAAATAAGGTGCTTGTGGCCCACCAAGGGGACTGGACAGCCTGCTAATGCAAATAAGGTACATGGAGCCCTTGTAGGTGGTTGGTCAGTTCTGCCATCCTGCTAGGCTTAACAGGAGCCAATCCCAGAGTCTGGGGGTGGGGAACTCACTACCATCAAGAAGAGATGGGAGCAGACCATGTCCTTTGGGCCCACGGTCTCTGTGCTGATACCCTCTTAAACCCAAGAGACAGAGAGGAAGTTAAGACGGAAGACAGTGAGAAGCAGCCGCAAGTGTAGCAGAATCCAGCAGCAGAGAAACAGCAGCAGCAGAACCAGAAGACAAGTGTAAGACGGCACGGTGAGCTTCCCGGCCCACAGATCAAGGCAGCTACAATGCGCTTGCCGACCCACAGAGTGAGAGAGCCAAGTGCCTTCTGGCAGGAGGCTTCCTGGTGGAGTGGGGTGCCTCCAGGCACTTATTGGTGGAGCTAAAGAACTTTGTAACACTTACCCAAGAAGGGCAGAGGCCAGGACACAGAGAAACCTGTCCTGAAGGGGCTGTGAGGAGCCTGGCCACAGTGGGCTGAAAGGAGGCCTCCTTCAGGGGGCCAAGAGGAGGCCTTCACAGTTGGGAGGGGGTGTGCACGACAGAGAGAAAGGCCTGCTTGCTTGCACGGCTGAGAGCTAACAGAGCTGTCCTGCACTGAAAAAGGGAGGGATGTGCTCTCCACTTCGGGAAAGCTTCCAGGCTTTGCCTAGATACTTCCTAATCCTGATCCTGAGTTCAGCCTGTTGATCCTGATCCTGAGTTGTACCTCTTATTTCCCTAATAAATCCCATAATCATGAGTATGGTCTGTGAGTTCTGTGTGGCCACTGCAATGAATTATCAACCAGCAGAGAGTGCCATGGGAGGGGCGGCTGGTGTCAGAACTGGTAAAATTGTTGGAGAGTGGAGGTATGCCTGACCTCCACCTCATGGCAATCAGCCTTGGACTGACACTCACGGTGATTCTCTCTCCTCCCCCTGAAGTCAGAGGATGTCTGATGCCACACCATTTTTCCAGACACGCACTACGTATGCACCAGTCCCTGTGCGAAAGATATGCATGCATATCTCACTTAACATGCATTTTATGCATAATATATTATTATCCCGCAGGGTACTGATGAGGAAATTTAAGACCTTGAGATGTCAAGCCACTTGCCCAAGGTCAAAAAGCAAGTGAGTGATGAAGCTAAGATTTGATCTCAGGCCTTTTGGACCAGAGGCCTTGCCTTAAACCATTGTATCAGAAGCTGGTGGCCAAAAGGAGAATTTGGCCTGCAGGATGTTTTATTTGGTTCATTATTTAAGTAAAAATTTAAATTAACCACCAACTATTAAATATAAGAAAAGCTCACACAAAATCCAAATTTCCTGACTCTTCTATAAGAATCAGATCATCAGGAAATGAGGGATTATTCAGTAACTGGGGCTGGGACAAGAGGTGAGCCACATGGAAACAAATCAAGTAAATTCCCATCTCATACCATATACAAAAACTAACTCTAAACAAATTAAATACATGAATGTGAAAAACAAAACTTTAAATCTGTCAGTAGGAAATGCGTCTATGATTTCAGAGTAGAAATGAATTTTTAAAACATAACCTAAAAAGCAGAAATCATATGGAAAAGATTGAAACGCCTAGCTAAGGCCACACTGAGAATGTCTCTGCGACAAATGGCATCACAAACAAAGTTAAGGACAAAGGACGGAAGCGGAGAAATATTTTCAACTCATAGAACCAGACAGGCGTCTATTATGACGACTGTATAAGAAATCCTACAAATTTATACTTGTTTAAAAAGGGAGATAGATAACCCAAGAGAAAAGCAACCAAAGGATATGAACAAGCACTTCGCAAAAGAGAAAACCCAAGTCCCTGCTACATACACACATATGCACATGTGCAGACACACACACACAGTGCACACACATGCACATGTATACCCAAGTGTTCACGCAGGTACGCTACATATATGCACACATGTACATGTGTGTATGTGCCTGCACGATGCATAATGCCAATACCTGTGTTCACATGCACATACATGTGTCCATGCTCATTCACACAGTGTGCAAACACGTGTGCACACACATACACACATTCACAAGGTACACACATACTCACATGGGCACACACAACAGCCACCTCATATACAGGTGAGAAAACTGATACCCAGGAGGTAAATAACTTTCCCAGGCTTCTGCTGCAAGCACGTAGGAAAACCTGTTGAACTCAGGCAGTCTGGCTACAGATTCACCCTCTTAACTGCCAATGAGATAAAGATGACTTTGCTTCAGGGAACGCAAGTCAAGCACAGGGAGCCAGCCGCAGTCGGGTCTATCTATAATGCATTCCAGGTACAACGGGAAAAGCCTGCCAACTAGTGCTCAAGGTCCGGGGAGTCTTTCATTAAAACATAAACTGAAGAGGCTCTAATAAAGATGTTCTTAACCCTTGAAACTGTGCGAAATTTGGCATGTGTGTCTTTCTTGCAAGGAGGTTTATAGCGTTCATCAAATTTCAAAAGGGAATGGGGAAGAGACAGTCTCTTTGACAAATGGTGCTAGCATAACTGGATATCGATCTGCAAAAAAATGAAACAAGACCCATACCTCACTCCATGCACAAAAACTAACTCAAAATGGATTAAAGACCTAAATATAAAATGATAAAGATCATGGAAGAAAAAATAGGGACAATGCTAGGAGCCCTAATACATGGCATAAACAGTATACAAAACATTACTAACAATGCAGAAGGAAAACCAGATAACTGGGAGCTCCTAAAAATCAAACACCTATGCTCATCTGAAGACTTCACCAAAAGAGTAAAAAGATTACCTGCAGACTGGGAAAAAGTTTTTTAGCTATCACATTTCTGATCAGCGTCTGATCTCTAAAATCTACATGATACTGCAAAAACTCAACTACAATTAAAAAATGGGCAAAAGATATGAACAGGTACTTCACTAAAGAAGACATTCGGGTAGCCAACAGATACATGAGGAAATGCTCATGATCATTAGCCATTAGAGAAATGCAAATCAAATCTCCAATGAGATTCCACCTTACTCCATCAAGGCTGGCATTAATCCAAAAACACAAAATAATAAATGTTGGAGAGGGTGTGGAGAGACTGGAACACTTACACACTTCGGGTGGGAATGTAAAATGGTACAACCACTTTGGAAATTGATCTTGCGCTTCCTTAAAAAGCTAGAAATAGAACTACTACACCATCCAGCAATCCCACTCCTTGGAATATATCCTAGAGAAGTAAGAGCCGTCACAGGAACAGATATATCCAGACCCATGTTCACTGCAGCACTGTTTACAATAGCAAAAAGACGGAAGCAACGGATTAATGGATAAATAAGTTATGGTATATTCATACAATGGAATACTACACATCAATAAAGAACAATAATGAATCCGCGAAACATTTCAAACATGGAGGAATCTGGGAGGCATTATGCTGAGTGAAATTAGTCAGTAACAAAAGGACAAATATTGTATGAGACTACTATTATAAGAACTCGAAAAATAATTTAAACAGAGAAGAAAATATTCTTTGATAGTTATGAGAATGGGGAGGGAGGGAGAGGGGTTTTCACTAATTAGGTAGTAGATCTGAACTATTTTAGGTGAAGGGAAAGACAACACGCAATACGGGAGAAGTCAGTACAATTGGACTAAGCCAAAAGCAAAGAAGTTTCCTGAATAAACTGAACGCTTTGAAGGCCAGCGCAGCAGGGGTGGGGTTTGGGGACCATGGTTTCAGGGGACATCTAAGTCAATTGGCATAATAAAATCTATTAAGAAAACATTCTGCATCCCACTTTGTAGAGTGGCATTTGGGGTCTTAAATGCTAGCAAGCGGCCATCTAAGATGCATCAACTGGTCTCAACCCATCTGGAGCAAAGGAGAATGAAGAACACCAAAGACACAAGGTAATTACGAGCCCAAGAGACAGAAAGTGCCACATGAACCAGAGACTACATCAGCCTGAGACCAGAAGAACTAGATGGTACCCAGGTATAACCAATTACTGCCCTGACAGAGAACACAATAGAGAAGCCGTGTGGGAGCAGGAGAGCAATGGGATGCAGGCCCCAAATTCTTGTAAAAAGACCAGACTTAATGGTCCAACTGAGACTAGAAGGACCCCAGAGGTCATGGTCCTCAGACCTTCTGTTAGCTCAAGACAGGAACCATTCCCAAAGCCAACTCTTCAGACAGAGATTGGACTGGACTATGGGACAGAAAATGATACTGGTGAAGAGTGAGCTCCTTGGATCAAGTAGACACATGAGACTATGTGAGAAGCTCCTGTCTAGAGAAGAGATGAGAGGGCAGAGTGGATCAGAAGCTGGCCAAATTGACATGAAGATAGAGAGTGGAGGGAAAGAGTGTGCTGTCTCATTAGAGAGAGAGCAACTAGGAGTATATAGCAAGGTGTATGTAAGTTTTTGTATGAGAGGCTGACTTAGTTTGTAAACTTTTACTTATGCACAATAAATTTTTTTTTAAAAAAACTTCAAAAGGGATCCATAACCTAAAAGAAGTTAAAAATACTAAGCACAGTAATCCCAGACTATAATCAAGGACATTCCCTAAGTAAGAATCCTCTCCTGATAGCCAAGTCAGACCCAAAGATGCTGGGAAAATTATCCTGCAGCCCTCAGGGATTACTCAAGCATTCCTCAGAAGGTGATAACCAGCAGTCTTTTGTAGAATGTGCTTTTCCTTGACAGATCTTAACTGATCTGTGGGATTAACAAACAAGGGTCTAACTGCTATTAGTCACCAACAATGTTACTTTTAAAAGAACAGCCAAGGTAACCTAAAGGGTGCAAAGGGTTGTATCATCAGGTGCACACACTTTATGAATTAAGTATTCAATTTACTGGGCACTGTGGTTGTAAAAAAGAAACGTAAAACTGAAAGAAAAAACGAGAAGAGGGATATTCATGCATATATATGTAAACATATAATCCTGAGTGTTAAACGTATGTCTATAAACTTTATAAAGAAACCACTCTATTCTATTTTGACATACCACCCCTCCCTAGCCCAGTCCCCTGAGGCTGCATCTAACTGTGGGACCTTTATTGGTGTCTTGGTATTTTTTACTGGGATGTGTGAATTGAATGTACATAGAAAGGGGTCATACAGCAGACTATACACTAATATTTGTAACAAACTGTGTTTGTTTTGTTGTTTTCTGCAAATAAGTATTTCCAAAAAGTTTATTTGCTTTGGGTTAGTAGAGTAAAACCATTGATTTATTTTGTTCTCCTCTTGAAGGATCTGGACAAATCCATTATTTCTCAGAAAATTTGTGTCAACATCCATCTGTGAGCCTCAAGTGTAAGGCCAAAGGAGATTTCCTGCCTAATTACCCCCACAGTACCCACACCCTGACACCACCTCACCCCAGTGCCCACCTCAAGGGAACAGAGCAGAGCTTAGTTTTTCCACAAATCATTTCCAATCTTGGTCTAACATAAACGACTAAGCAAATAAACGAAACTTGGAGACTTTCATAAGGCAGGGAGAAGCTCCCTAAAAAGGGTTCCATCCTTCAAGACTATCTTCTGAGGGAGCATGGGATTGCACACACAGCCTTGTGGCCATTTCTTAACCATACCGCTGACCGGCCACCCTCTACCCTTGCAGGCCTCCCCTAACATGGTTGAAAACCATGGAATGTTCTTGGTTCATATGCCCAGCCCACCACCCACAGAACTAAAAAAAACAAACTTCTTGTTGTTGAATCGATTCTGACCCATGGCAACCCGTTTCAGAGCAGAACTTTGCTCCATGGGGTTTTCACAATGGCTATAATCCTATGGAAATAAATCATCAGACTTTTTTCTTCCATGATGCTGCTGGGTGGATCTGAACTGGCAACCTTTTGGTTAGTAGCTGAGGACAAACCATATGCACCATCCAGGGACCATACCACCCACATAGGATGCTGAGATAGTTTCTTAATAGTACCTGCATTACATCCCTTAAGCTGTCACCTCAATTCCAAGTATGCCTAAATTATGCCATGGGATTTCCTCTGAGACGGGCCAAAATTATTCCTACTGGAACAATGACAACAGGAAGAGGTGGAGGTGTACTGTGACACTGTCCTATGACAAGTTTATTACGATTTTGCAGACACAACTGTCTCAGGGGGACGTAACTGCCCCATTTCATTCCATTCTATTGTCCCATTGATCTTCTACACCTCATTTGGTATCATGAAATATTAATTCCAACCCTGTTAATACAGAACCCAAGAATGCGGACCATTATTTCGTGGCCTCTGCATTGTGCTGGGCAGACTCTGGCTGCAGCCAGAGAAAGCCTCACAACTACGTTTGGAATGTAGTGGCAAAAATAAGTCAGACAGACTTGGCTACCATGGGAATCAAAGAAGAAGGTGGTAGAACAAATCTCCCAAAGCATGGCGAGATGTTGACACAGTGGATCTGCTGCTTGTGGGACAAGGTCATGGTTCTCCTGGGCTGTTTTCTCGATTTTATGTCTGGATCTAGTCTGGAACATCTTCCATATGGATTCACGCCCAAATAGCTGGCATTCCTTGAATATTCCAGTCCCAGGACTGTCCTACTGACATAGCAGTGGGAATCCTCACAGCCAGCCTTGACTGTAGGTATGACTGGGTCTCCTCTCCCATCATCTGTGTTTCTCTTTCACAGATAACCCCACATGGAATCCTTAACCAGCCAACAGAGATGTGAAGGCCCCTAGAATTCCTACACCGAGCATCACTGCCCATGGTTGATGAGCTGTGTATGGGGTGAACTGTGTCCCCTCAAAAGATAAGTTAAAGTCCTAACCTGGGATATCTATAAATGTGGCTTTTTTTGGAGGTAGGATCTTTGAAAACGTAATCAAATTAAGAAGAGGTCTCTAGGGTGGGCCTTAATCCAATGACTGGCATCCTTATAAGATGAAGAAAATTGAACAGAGACACAAAGAAAAGAATGTCATGTGAAGATGGAGATACCCAGAAGGAAGAAAGCCATGTGACAACAGATGCAGAGACTGGAGTGGTACATCTACAAGCCAAAAACATCAAGACTACTAGCAATAGCAGAAACTAAGAGGAAGGCTTGGAACACAATCTCCCCTAGAGACTTCAGAGACAGCATGGCCCTGTCTACACCTTGATTTAGGACTTCTAGCTTTCAAAAGAGTGAGAGAATAAGTTTCTGCTGTTTTAAGTCAGTTTATGATAATCTGCTACAGCAGCCCTTAGAAACTAATATACATTTTGGTACTGAGAATACAGGTTCTGCTGTAAAATATACCTAAAAATGTGGAAGTGGCTTTAGATTTGGGTAATGGACTGAGGCTGCAAGAACTTTGAGGCACTTATTAGAAAAAGCCTAGATTGCCTTGAAGAGACAGTTGGTAAAAATGTGAATGTCAAATGTGCTTCATGTGAGATCTTAGGAGAAAAAGATGAACATTATTAGACACTAGAAGAAAAGTGATCCTTGTTATAAAGTGGCAGAGAATTGGACTGAATTATGTCTTACCATTGGTTGGAAAGTAGAACTAGTAAACGATGAACCTGGGTTTTTAGCTGAGGAGATTGCAGCCTGGTTTCTCCTTGGTGCATGTAGTAAAATGAGAGAGGAAGGAGATAAACGGAGGAAGCAACTGCTATGCAAAAAGAAACCAGCACTTGACAATTTGGAAAATTCTCAGTATATCTTGACCCTGGACATAAGACTAAGGATACGCCTGGATAACATTTTGGTGAAAAGAGTAGGCATGTGATTCATGAATCCAAACAACAATCTCAGCAGAAACACTGCCAGCTTGGATTGAAAGAGAGACAGGATGAGATGAAGGAAGGCTGTCAGACTTCTCAGCTACAAACGTGTTATTCTTTGTCTTAGTCATCTAGTGCTGTTGCATCAGAAATACCACAAGTGGCTGGCTTTAACAAACAGAAATGTATTTTCTCTCAGTTTAGGAGGTTAGAAGTCTGAATTCAGGGTATAGGATCTAGGGGAAGGCTTTTCCTCTCTGTCAGGCCTGAAGTAAGGTCCTTTTCTTTTTGAGCTTGTGCTCCTGAGCTATCTTCACGTGGCTTGGTATCTCCCCTCCCCATCTCTGCTTCTCTGGCTTGCTTTTTTAATCTCTTTGGCTTGCTTTTTTAATCTCTTTTACATCTCAAAAGGGACTAACTCAAGGCATACCCTACACTAATGCTGTCTCATTAACAAAACAAAGGCCACTCATTCCCAAATGAGATTATAACCACAGGTAAAAAAAAAAAAAAAAAAAACCCATTGCCATCCAGTGGATTCTGACTCATGGTGACTCTACAGGACAGAGTAGGACTGCCCCACAGGGTTTCCAAAGAGCGGCTGGTGGATTCAAACTGCCTACCTTTTGGTCAGCAGCCAAGCTCTTAACTACCATGCCACCATAGGTCAAGACTTACAACATGTATTTTTGTGGGACACAATTCAATCCATAGTATTCTTCAAGAAAATGGAAGAATGAGGGTGGTTCAGAGACCACCAGGACTGCTACTGCCACCACAAGCCCAGAGGGCAAGGATCCAGGGGATGAGGAAACCTCCTTCATGATTTCAGAAGGCGAGGCTACCTCCCGCATTCCAGAGAGTAATGCTGCTGCCACCAAGGGCCCAGAGGGCACAGCACTGAGCCACAGATAATTAATTATTCTCAGGCCTTGAAGACTAATGGAATTTGCCCTGCTGGGCTGTGAACTTGCATTGGACTAAAAACCCTTTTATTTCTTCCTTTCCCTCCCTTTTGGAATGGGAATGTCTATTCTATGCCTTTCCCACCATTATGTTTTGGAAGCAGATAATGTGTTTTCTAGTTTCACAGGTCTGTGGATAGAGAGGAATTTTTGCCCCAAGATGGACCACATCCAGAGTTTCTCCCATACACCTGATTTAGATATTTGGATGAGGTATTTTTTACGCAGACTTGATGCTGGAATGGCTTAAGTCTTTTGAAGATGTTGGGCTAGGTTGACTATATTTTGTACATGGGATGGACATAAATTTTGGGGGGCCACAGGGTGGACTGTACCAGGTTGAATAGTGTCTCCCCAAAATTCATGTCCTTTTTGGAACCACAGAATGTGACTTTATTTGGAAGTAGGGGCACTGCAGATGGAATCAGTTAAGATGAGGTCATACTGAGGTAAGTATTAGGCTGGGCCTTAATCTAGTACGACTTGGTGTCCTCATGAGAGGAGAACAGACACAGGGGAAGATGGCCATGTGAGGAGACACAGAGATCAGTGTTATGCTTCCACAAGCCAAAGAACACCTGAGGCTATCAGCAGATGGAGGGAGCAAGGAAAGATCCTCACTAGAGGCTTTGGAAACCACAATCCTGCCAACATCTTGATGTTGACCTTCTAGCCTTCATTTAACGGTGAGAAAATGCTTTTGTTTTCTTTAAAGTACTCAGTTTGTGATACTTTGTTATGGTAGCTCTAGGAACCTAATACAAGTCATCTCTCCAGCTGATGGCCAGGGAAGTCTTTGGCTGGTGTGGAGTAAGTGGGTAAGGCAGAGAGAGCCCAAGTCCCTCCCCAGGCACAAGAACGATCCATACAGTTGCTAGGCTGCTCTACAGATGAGGGGCAATGGACTTCACCCACGTGAGTATCTAGCGCAGGTCCGCTCTTTTTCTCGAAGACATAGACACGAGAGACACCTGTGCCACGGTCAGTGTTATAGGTTGAATTGTGTCCCCTCAAAATGTGTGTCAACTTGGCTAGGCCATGATTCCCAATATTGTGTGGTTGTCCACCATTTTGTGATCTGATGTGATTATCCTTTGCATTGTAAATCCTAACCTCTATGATGTTAATGAGGCAGAATTAGAGGTAGTTACATTAACGAGGCAGGACTCAACCTACAGGACTACGTTGTACCTTGAGTCAATCTCTTTTGAGATATAAAAAAGAGAAGTGAGCAGAGAGGAGTGGGACCTCAAGCCACCAAGACGGAAGTGTCAGGAGCAGAGTGTGTCCTTTGGACTCAGGGTCCCTGCTCTGAGAAGCTCCCGACCAGAGGAAGATCGATGATAAGGAATTTCCCCAGAGCTGACAGAGAAAGCCTTCCCCTGGAGCTGGCGCCGAGTCTGGACTTCTAGCCCCCTAGACTGTGAGAGAATAAACATCTGTTTGTTAAAGCCATCCACTTGTATTTCAGCCCTAGGTGACCAAGACAGGCGAAATGGTCAGTGATCCTCACCAGGGTCTCCATTTCACTGAGGACTGGCCTCAAACTCAGAGTTAGTAATTCACGATTAAGAGTTTTGCCTGAAACTTTCCAAGGGAAGCAGGATTGTGCTTATACAAGCAGAACTGACTTGGAAGCAACTGTTTACCACTTATTCTTGGCTTCCTTGGCCATATTGGGGGATGTAGATCACCTGAGTAGCTTTATCTTTGGGCAGCAGATTCTAAGCAGGTGAGGAAGGCAGGCTCTGGGCTCGCATCTGCATTTGAATCCCACTCTCACACTTACCACCTGGGTGACGAGGGCATTATTTAATCTCTCTAAGCCTTTCCCCCATCTGTAAAATGTGACTACTAGTACCTACCTCATGGGGTTTGAGGATGAAATGAAATTATGCAAGTAAAATGCTTTTCACATAGAACACACTGAACAAGTATTTGCAATCATTGCAATTATCTTGGGCGAGGCCAAAAAAAAAAAAAAGTTTAACAAAAAGTATTGATCAAGCAGTAACTCTGTGCCAGGAAACATTCAACAATTTCAATTTCCAAAACGACCAGCAGTGTTAGCTGCCTCTGCGAAGGTGTGCTGGGTCTCTAAATGCTTTTATCAAGATGACCTTAGGGAGCTGAAGGCAGGAGAGCAGCCCGGCTGGGGAAGAAAACACCATTTCGGGGGTATCAGAGCCCAAACACTCTCTTGATATGTGCTGGGAGCAGAGGAGGCTGCTGGCTTACAGTGTCACGACGTGCCCACTGGGATACCAGCAAATTCTGAAGAAACCTAGAATGTCTGGAACTGCATTACACCTCCTTACCCTTGCTCTGATCTCCCTCCAAAACCAAACCCGTTGCTGTTCAGTCAATTCCAACTCAGGGCCACCCCATGTGTTACAGAGTAGAATTGCTCTATACGATTTTCTTGGTGGCAATCTTTACAGAAGCAGGTCACCAGGCCTTTCTTCCGCAGCCCATTCAGTGAGTTCAAACCACCGACCTTTAGATTAGCAGCCAATATAAACTGTTTGTACCAACCAGGGCCTTCTGGTCTTCCTTCTGTGACCTAATTTCAGTTGGCAGTTTGGACAAATTCCTTTCAAAAACAGGCTCAAAGAAATCACCATTTCTGATGCTCTTACCTGCCCGCAACATTGGCTACTATCTGACACGCCAACAAACGCTTCATCCAGGCGCTTCCAGAGCCCAGCTCTATTTGGTCCTAGTGCTCCGGCATGCCTAATAACTCCCCCATGCATCAGGGGGAAAAAGAACCTTTTATAAAACTTTCTCAGATTTAGAAATAAGAGAAATCCTAAAACATGAATAAAGAGATTTACTGAGATTGAATTCATAACATGCACTGAACACACTCCTTGGAAACATCGCCTTCTTCTCTCTCTGAGATCACGTTGCCGTCTTGCTCTGGGCCTCTTCTGGTTTCCTTTCTACTAAATAGTATGTACTCAATAAAACACAATTCTAAAAATAATAAAATTATTATTCTGAGGCAGAAAATGCTATTTTCAAGAGGAAGAATAGATATAAATTTCATAACTAGACAGTAGGGACTTGTCCTGGGGATAGATGTTTCAGAAACATCTGTCTGAAAGAGGGAAAAATAGAATGCCTCATATTCCACTGGAAAAAATATCTATCTGGATTTTCCCACCCAAATGTCATCCAGGCCAAGACATGCAATGGGGCAAAGAATACTCTCTTCAATAAATGATTCTGGGACAACTAGATGTCCACACGCAGGAGAAATAATTTGGAATTCCTACACCATATCACACACACATATTACTCGAAGTGCATCACAGACCTAAAGAGAAGAGCTAAAACTACAAAAGCCTTAGAAGAAAACAGAGTAAATATTTGAGACTTTGGACTAGGTAAAGATTTTTTAGATAGGACACTAAAAGCTCACAAGAAATAACAGATTAATAAACTGGGCTACATGAAATGTTTTAAAAACTGTGGTTCAAAGGATACCATCAAGAAAGTGGAAAGACAACTTACAGAATGGGGAAAATACTTGGATATCATATATCCGATAAGGGTTTAATATCCAGAATATATAAAGAACTCGTACAACTCAACAACAAAAAGACAAACACCTCAAATAACACATGGGCAAAGGACCTGATTAGACATTTCTCCAAAGAAGATGAACAAATGGCCAAGAAACACATTAAAATATGTTCAGCATCATTAGTCATCAGGGAAATGCAAATAAAAAAACCACAATGAGATACAACTTCACACCCACTAGAAGAAATACAATAAAAAAGGTAGACAATAACAAGTGTTGACGAGGATGTGGAGAAATCACAACCCTACTACACTGTTGGTGGGAAAGTAAAATGGTGTTCACAATTTGGAGAAACAATTTGGCCATTCCTCAAAAAATCAAAAGTAGAGTTACCATATGACTCAGCAATTTTACTCCCAAAGAGAACTGAAAATTTGTCCACACAAAAACTTACACATGAATGTTATGGCAGTATTATTCAAAGAAACCAAACAGTGGAAACAACCTAAAAGTCCACTGACTGGTGAATGGGTAAATAAAATGTGGTATATCTATACGTTAATCATTGCTTTCGAGTTAATTCCGTCTCATGGTAATCCTTATAGGACAGAGTAGAACTGCCCCCATAAGGTTTCCTAGGCTGTGATCTTTATGGAAGCAGACTGTCACATCTTTCTCCCGTGGAACAGATGTTGGGGCTGAACCACCAATCTTTCAGTTAACAGTCAAGCACTAAACCACTGGGCCACCAGGGCTCCTTTTTTGCATTTGAATTATGGTGTTGGTGAAGAATACATAATATACCATGGACTGCCAGAAAAATGAGCAAATCTGTTCTGAACAAAGTACAGCCAAAATGCTCCTTAGAAACAAGGATAGCAAGGCTTCATCACACTTACTTTGGACACGTTACCAGAAGAGACCAATCCTGGAGAAGGACTTCACGCTTGGTAAAGTAGAGGGTCAGTGACAGACAGGAAGACCCTCAATAAGATGGACAGACACAGTGGCTGCAACAGTGGGGTAGCTATGAGCCAGAGTCGACTAGAGGGCACCTAACAACAATATAGCCTACAATGGAATATTATTCAACAATAAAGAGGAATGAAGTACTGATATATGCTACAACATGGATGAACCCTGAAAACAATATAGGTGAAAGAAGCCAGTTACCAAAAAATCATTTATTGTATGATTCTATTTACATGAAACATCCAGAATGGGCAAATCCATAGAGATAGAAAGCACATTAGTGGTTGCCTAGAGCTGGAAGGATTGAGGAGGAATGGGGAGTGTCTACATTAATGGATACAGGGTTTCTTTACAGAGTGATAACGTGTTCTAAAATTATAGTGATGGCTATCCAATGCTGTAAGTATACAAAAAAGCACTGAATTATACACTTTAAAAAGGTGAATTTATGTAAATTCTATTTCAGTAAAACAGTTTAAAAAATGTCATCCAGCACTCAAAGTCAAAATCTTCTTAAAAATAACTTTTTTCTAATTACAAAGGCATTAACATAGTAGACATTCTCAAAAACACTGGAGAACTTTAAACAGGAAGATAAGAGCCACTCAATCACAACCTTATACACTGAGATAACTTCACTGCCCTTGTTGTTAGTAGGTGCCGTTGAGTCTTAGTGATCTTTTCATTTTAAACCCAGTGTCTTCATCCCACAGAAAAACAAAATGGCTCCTAGCACTCCTGGAGGCACTGGAATTGTGTCTTCAAGGTGTGTCAGTCAACATCCTCACGTGGCCAGTGGAGAGGTAGGTAAGGGAGAAGGCCAGGGAGAATTCATGGGCAGCTTCAAGGAAAAAGCATGGTAGCCGCATGCTCTGGAGATGGCAAAGGTAGGAATAACTCTGACTGTTCTGGGTGGGTTCCATTCTTTTACTTAGGATAGGATAGCGAAGTAACACACTCTGCATTTGACCTAAGGGCGCTGGAGACCCAGAAATATTCCGAAGTTACAAATGCTCCCTTCACGCAAGGAGATGTAAGCCATGAATTAGTTCCTCCAGTTCCCCTTCTTTCTCTACCTTCTACTGAACATTAGCACATAACAACTTTTTAAATAATGCATGCCAGAAATTGTGATAAGCACTCTCTATACATTAAAAAAAAAACCCACTGCCTTCAAGTCAATTCTGACTCGTAGCGACCCTATAGGCCAGAGTAGAACTGCCCCATAGGGTTTCTAAGACTAGAAATCTTTACGAAAACAGACTGTCATATGTTTCTCTCACGGAGCAGCGGATGGGATTGAATCTCTTACCTTTCGGTTAGCAGTCAAGCCCTTAACCACTGTGCTACCAGGGCTCCCTCCATACATTACCTCACAATAATTTTATGAGGTAGGTACAATTATTCCCATTTTCGAGAGAAGTAAACTGAGACCCCAGAGTTCATGTCTTTAAGTCCATAATCAACTCCAAATATATGGACATGAAAATTTCTAATGTTTGGTCTATCACCAATCCTTCCACTCACTCATTTAACCTGACCCACCACCCATCTGTCAGTTCATTGTACTGTGGTAGTTTGTGTGTTGCTGTAATGCTGGAAGCTATGCTACTAGTATTTCAAATATCATCAAGGTCACCCATGGTGGACAGGTTTCTGAGGTACTTCCAGACTGACAGAGGCTAGGAAGAAAGGCCTGGCAATCTACTTCCAAATATGAGCCAATGAAAACTTTATGGATCACAACAAAACACTGTCTGACTTGCTTGCTTTGGACGCATCATCAGGAGGGATCAATCACTGGAGGTGGACATAATGTTTGATGAAGTAGAGGGCGAGTGAGGGCAAGGGAGTCCCTAGGTGAGGTGGATCAGCACAACAGTCACAACAATGGACTTGAACATGTCAGCAATTGTGAGGATGACACAGGGCCAGGCAACATTTTGTTCTGTTGTACATGGGGTCTCATAAGTCAGAGCTGACTCAAAGGCACCTATCTACTTGTACAACCACCACCATGATCTAATTCTAGGATATTTTCATACCCCCACAAAACAAACCCTGTATGCATTAGCAGTCTCTGCCCATTCCCTCCACCCCTGGCTACCACTTATCTTACTTTCTGTCTCTATGAATTTGCCTATTCTGTACATTTCACATAACAATATGCAGCCCTTTGCACCTGGCTTCTTTCACTTGACAATGTTTTCAAGGTTCATCCATGTCACAGCATATATCAGAACTTCATTCCTTTCTAGGGCTGAAAATATTCCATTGTGTGGATATACCACATTTTATCTATGCATTCATCAGTTGGTGGACATTTAGGTTGTTTCCACTTTGGGGCTATTACATATAATGCTGCTATTATCATGTATGTTTAAGTTTCTGTATGGATATATGTTTTCAGTTCTCTTGGGTAGATACCTAGGAGTGGAACTGCTGGTTCATACGGTAACTCTATGTTTAACTGAGGGACTGAACATGGAACAGGCTGCTCAGCTGTATCTTGAACAGAACCTGCGCCATTTTTCCTTCCCTAGCCTGTCTCTATCTCCAAGTATGATTTTGCTGTTTTTGTAGTTCAGTTCCTCTAAGAGTTAAAAATTAACCAATGTTCCCCTTAGGACCGTGGAAAGAAAAGTGATATCGATCTAAGTCTATCAGACAGGACAATACACTTGTGACCAGGAACCAGAATGGTGCCAGTCACCCTCTAGGCTGATGAGATAATGATGGAAAAAGGTCAACATATCTGAGGTGTGACCACCGTGACCACACAGAAGGAGAATGGACATTCCACAAGTTCCTAAAACCCATGTCCCCTTTCCTATGAAGCCTCCAGCTGGCCTCCACTTCAGAGAGACAGGTTTAGGAGGAGACCATTCCCCTCTGTCTCCTACATATTGATATATAATAAAGCTCTTGCTACCCACCTCACCCCGTCTCAAGAACTGGCAACAGTAACACAAGCTTCTCTCCCTTCCCAAGACTTCTGAAACCTGAAGAGAGAGTATATGCATGTGTCTTAAAGAAGACAAACTATTTGGCTGTAGTGATCAACAGTACATAGTTAAGCACACGAGGTGATGATCTATGAGTATTTGTACAGATTACACGTGAGTAAAGTCATTATGAATGTTCCAGTGCCATCGAGTCGATTCCAACTCATAGCAACCCTATAGGACAGAGTAGAACTGCCCCATAGAGTTTCCAAGGAGCACCTGGTAGAATTGAACCACTGACCCTTTGGTTAGCAGCTGTAGCACTTAACCACTATGCCACCAGGGTTTCCTTATGAATGTCAGCCATTGTAAACATTTAAAGTTCTTCTTGTCTTTTTGAGGGAACAGAAGCATTGCCCTGAGATAACACACATTCCAATATAGTTATAAAATAAAATACATAACTTTTCACTTGTTCTAACACCAATCATGTATTGATCGACCAATCACGACTACTTGGTGAAGACCCTGTATGTGCTCATACCTCCATGCCATTTTCATGGGGTCGCAAGCCCTTCAGAGTGTTGTTTCCAAAAAAGTGGATAAAGAATGCCCCCCAGGTAGGTTTGTGGGATGTTCTGAGAGTTGGTATGGAAGCATCTAGAATGTCCTCCAATTCCAAGAACTTCAGGCAGATAGCTCCTATTGGTTTTAGTTGCTACTGAGTCGGTTTCGACCCATGGCTGCGCCATGTACAACAGAACGAAACACTGCCCAGTCCTGAGCCATCTGCAGGGTCATCAGTCTGCTCAAGCTCATCGTACAGCTCTTATTAATGTAGCTGAAAGAAGGCCCCATTGTGCGGGGACTTCTGCTTGTGAAGGAAGTGAGCTCAGGGTGGGCCTGGCCTATTTAGGCTCCCTCAGCTCCCAAACTAGGCCCTCTGCAAACGGCTGCGTGGAGTCCCTGAGAAGCAGCACACGGCCCCATCTGAGGACTATGGACACGTTCTCAGCCCCACCACACGACAGCAGATCAAGACACATATACATTCTGTGTCCCTGTCTGCCAAATGGGCTGAGTGCTCCTCCAAACCACCTTATTACACTAAACTGAGCCTTTGCGTTTAGAGCGCTTTGACAGCAGTCTGATCTTTCCACTGCAATCAAGCCAATAATTGGTGCAACAACCATTTCCTTATAGTTACTGCAGACTCATCCACACAGAACAATAGGGACTGTGGTGTAAACACCAAAAGAGAGCTGGGAAGGAAGGGGAGGGCCAGGTAAGCATGAAGCAGTTCCATGGTGTGCAGTCTGGGCATCCGGCTTTGGATCGCTCTGAACCCCATGCTGGTGGGCAAGCCAGACTCTCCTCCTGCCAGCTCACTGGGAACAAAGGGACCACGGTAAGTTTGAACAAGAAGGTGTCATAAGAACAAGCGTGGCTTTGTTCTGCCAGATCATTTGAAACCCATGGCAGCAGGAAGAGACAGAGCTGTCGACCTCAGCTGAGCTGGGTGAGTGTGGGGCCCTGGGTGGCGTGCGTACCTAGGCTGCCTCCAGCCCTCCCCACACCAAGCACATGGGTTCAGGGCCGTCTTCTTGCCCACGCTATCCCAAAGTGCACCCACCTGTATATCTGTCCCTTCCTGGGAACAAGCCCCAGAGGAGGGGTTCTCCATGAGGCTGTGCCACCCACCTGCAGAAGATTTGGAAATATGGGAAAGCGGGTTGTCACTATGACTGGGGGGTCACTGCTGGGCAGAGGCCAGGGATGCCAAAGGCTTTGCAGCATGTGAGACAGTCCTGCACAGGAGAAGCTAGCCTGCCCATAATGCCAACTTTGCTGCCATGGAGAAGTGGCTCTTTTAGGGCAAGAATCACAAACTCAAACACAATTGGGCACCAAGCAGGTATTGTAAGGGTGAGGCAGCCTCATTTGTTTGTTCTACAATGGTCTCCTGAACTGTGTCCTTTTGACACTGACATGCTTCATTAGCATTTTCATCACAAAGGGGTGGTCTTCAATTCTGTAAAGAAATACACTTTTTCATATTTTTTTCCCCTTGAAACACTCAGCCCTCCCACTTTATCTTTCATTTTCCTACTTTTGCTAACAATGTAGGTAAAGAGATGTTTTGGTTTCCTCTTACTGCACCATGAAGGAAGCAGCAGAACAATGTGAGGGTGATGGGGCTTGCCATTGAGCTTCAGAGGAGAGAGACAACAAATGGGGCAACCTGGAAACTGTCAAAAGGGGCTCAGGCAGAATGCTGCCACATGGGAACATGGGCCCGGAGCTACCATCTACTGATCTTCCCAGAGAAGCCAGAAAGTTGGATGCTTATTAGAAAGCACTGATTTTTTTTTAAATGTTGGAAAACTAATACATAAAATTAAACAAAGTCCTATGTTTGAGGCCAGGTGAAGCCTCTGGATAACTACTTTGCTACTTCTGCATGGGGGAATATGACCACATTTCCAAGTGCTATCTGCCTATCCTGGCTCTGAGCTCCCCTCATGGGCTAGACTCTGCCTTCCCAGAGGTCAGCAGCAGGGCAAAGAAGGCAGGCACCCAGCCCAAAAGGAGGAGACACCTGATAATTGCAGTGACGCCTGGGCCGGAGACTGCACACATCTACACTGACATGGTCTTTGGGTTGCGCGTTGACCACATGGCAGACACACCAACGCGAGCGTCCAAGTGGGGTCAGGGCAGAGGGGCAGAAGCCCGGTGCACCAGGGGCTGCCACAGGGGGAGAGGTGTTCACATGAGCAATGTCTTCCTCTCCATCCATTTCTGATTTTTGCAGCAGATGTTGCCACAGATAGAAGAATTGTTTGAAACATAGGCAAGGTGACTACATCAGAAATTGCTCAGTCATTACAAATTCTGACAGAGAAAAAAAAACCCAAAAGGGATTTGATTTGAGAGAGAAAATACTAGCCATTGTGCAGAGACAAAAATTCTCCTTCTTCACAAAGTCCTCATTTTTCACCCTAAGTGCAAAGGTTAGGAGAGTGCGCTGCTTTCCCAGCATCCCATCTGGTGGGCCTAACTTCCCCTCTGCTCACATTTCCAAAGCAGCCTCCAGGGACACAGAAGCACCCATTGTGTGGCACTGAAGTACTGGGCCCTGACATTCCCATGGGTGTACCCCAGGGCTCTGTAGAGTCCAGCAGTTTGTCACAGTAGGGCCACCCACAGGTTTTTGGGGTTGGAGCAACAAAGGGATCAGGGAAACTGGACAGGCAACTTCAAGAAGCCCAACTTAATCACCAAAGTTCCGCCTGGACCCAAGAGTCCAGGGATCTACACCGCCGCCTTGCTCATCACTGCTTGTAGGAACCCAGTCATCTCTCTCACTTCCTTGCAGGGAAAAATCCAGTACCAAATTAATCAGCACAGGGACCATGTCCTTTTTAGCCTAATTCCACAAGAAATCAATTTTCTTCCATTTTCAGCAAAACATGCAGCCACTGTTGTTTCACTGTTGAAAATACATTTAATCAGCTCAGCAAAAGCCTTCTGAAGGACAGATCAAAGATTTTCCACAGGGGCCTAAAATAATTCTTTTTTTAATGGTCAGGGAGAAACACATAAAATCATTTCTCTATCATGTCAGAAGGAAACCCTGGGTGGTGCAAATGATTAATGCGCTTGGCTGCTAACCTAAAGGTTGAAGGTTTGAGTCCACCCAGACCCACCTCAGAAGAAACACCTGGCAATCTACTTCCAAAAAATCAGCCACTGAAAATCCTATGGAGCACAGATCTACTCTGACACACGTGGGGTCACCCTAAGTGAGCATCAACTCAACAGCAACTTGTTTTTTTTTTTTTTTTTTTTATCAGAAAACATGCACGGCTTCATTAAACAGTCAAGAGTCAGGGCATGGCTCACACTAGGACCCAAGAGGGAACAGAGAACTCTGGGCTGTAACTCTGAGCTCCAGGAGCTTCCCAGCTGGTTTAGAAACAACCCCAAGTAATGGCCATTCATTCTTTCAGTCATCAACAGCAGTGACTGCACTGTACCCAGGAGCCACTGCAGGACAGGGCATGGCACCAACCCAACCTAGGAGGTTCAAAGACCAAGGGGGACACAGGGTACCTGGAGTCCTTGGGGGTCATGACATGGGCTATGTCAACTCGGGAAAGAAGGGAGCGGGCTGCTTCCAGCCTGTACCCCAGAAACCCAATTCGTGTGAACAGTTGTGATTCTGAAGGACCACATTCCCTTTGGAAGCACAAATTTAACCACATATAGCTAGGCTATCAAGTGAGGGAGAGAGCTCGTATGAAGCTGGCTTTGGGTGTGAAAAAATGCACGGAGCTGTGAGACACTCGGTGTAAATGTGAGTCTGAGGTAAACCGTGTCACTGTTTCTGCACCGGCAAACCTGGGTCATGATGTGGCTGCAGAGAGCAGTGGGCTCCTAGAAAAAGATAAGCCATCTACCTTAGAGGATCATCTAAGTTGGGATTTTACCCTGAAGGAGTGGAGAACCCAGGGGTCCATGATTAAATTTCAATTTTTTAGAAAGGCGATAGATGGGCTGCTTTGCTCTAACATAGTAACTGGTACAGAGTTGGCTGAATCGTTGCCAATGCTTGGTTGTTTTGACCTACAAAAACAATTTCATAGCATTCAATCTAATATCATTTGATATAATTAGGTGACAAAGCGTGTGGTGTCAATCATTCCAAGGGCAGAAAGAGCAATGAACATATCAGCAGAGTTATTAGATAAGGTGGAGGCGTGTGCTCCTAGTCCCCTCCTGGCCCTCGTCCCTCTCCCGGTGACCCCGCCCCCAGGCTGAGTGCTGACCAACTCCGCTGCCCTCTCAGCTGCACTTCTCTTTGAAGGTCAAGATCTGCCTATCAGCCTCTTCCTTGACACCTTTACCTGAACTTCTCGCAGGTCTAAAACCAAACCTCAGCCTCAGTCCCAGCTCCAGTCTTCAGATTTTCCTGTCCACCACCTTCCACATTGCTGCTCACACCAGAAACATCCACTAGCCCCTCTCCCCCTCCTCCGTTCACTTCCAATTCATTAACAAGTTATATCACTTTGGATATCTCAAATTCACCCACTTTTCTTCATCTCCCTTGCCTATAAATTAGAACGCATTTGGTGACAAGTAATAGAAACCTTGGCTAACCATGGCTTAATTATGAAGGCAACAACATCACACATAACTGAAGTCTGGAGGCAGGCACTTCCAGATTGACTAGGTAGCTTGGTGATGGCATATCTGTGACTCTGATGGCTTTTTCCTCCTGGTCTCAAGATGGTTGTTGCAGCTCCAAGCACTATCCTCACATAGCAGCTTCCCAGGGAGGAAAGTATTTCTCTGAAGCTCCCAGCAGGCCTTCCCTTAGATTTCCCTGGCCACATGTGGTCACCTGGCCACTGCCACAAGGAAGGCTGGACAAGCGATTCTCCAGCAAAGGAAATGGATCCAACTGGCTATATCGCTGAGGGTGGGCACACCTGCAACAAGGTGCAAAAGGAGACATAGCTAGCAGTACCCTCCACTCCACTGTCATCTCAAAACAACTAGCGTCCCGTCATAAGCATTCTACCTGACCACACTGCTGCCACTCCTGCTCCTCTTTTAGGAGCAAAATAGGAAATGCAAAATGTCTCAGACATTATGGTAAACAGTCTGGCAGTTCCTGGAAAAGCTAAACATAGAATTACCATATGACCCAGCAATCCCAATCCTGTACGTGTACCCAGAAGTAAAGGCAGGAACATAAATAGAAATCTGTTCACCAATATTCATTGCAGCACTTTTCACAACAGCCCAAAGGTGGAAACAACCCAAGTGTCCATCAGTTGGTGAACGGATAAACAAATGGAATATTATTCAGCCATAAAGAGAAAAGAAGTTCTGATACATACTGCAACACGGATGAACACTGAAAACATTACACTAAGTCAAAGAAGGCAGACACAAAAGGTCACATATCATAAGATTCCATTCATATGAAACATCCAGAATGGGAAAATCCATAGAGACAGGAACTAGGTTTGTGGCTGCTTAGGACTGGGAGAGTTGCGGGGAAAGGGGCCTGACTGCTGCTAGGTGAGGGGCTGTACTCTAAGTGATGGAAATTTTTTGAAACTAAACAGAGATGGTAGTTGTACAACATCGTGAATGCACTAAAACGCCACTGAACTGTTCCCTTTAAAAGGGCTAATTCAATGTTGCGTGAATTTTGCCTTAACAAATTATTAACAAGAAAATTAAATTGGGCCATATCACTCTGCTGTAGCTCTTCAACAGTGAATGGCTGTACCTAGATGAAATCCACAATCCCTAAGCCCCTCCATTGCGTTGTGTGATGTAGCCCTGCCTCCCTCTCTAGCCTTAGTTCTCACCACCTAGCCACCTTTGTTCAAGTGCATCAAGCTTTTCTTTGACTTGGGGACTTCAGAAAGGGGCATCTCCGCCATTTATCGCCACTCCTATTTAACACTGTGCTGGAAGTTCTGGCTAGAGCAATAATGCAAAAAAAAAAAAAGAAATAAAGGGCATCCAAATTGATCATGAAGAAGTTAAACTGTCCCTATTTGCAGATGAAATGATACTATACATAGAAAACCCAAAAGACTCCATGAGAAAACTACTGGAACTAATAGATTCAGCAGAGTACCAGGATACAAGATAAATATACAAAAATCAATTGGATTTCTATAGATCAATAAAGAGAACAATAAAAAGGAAATCATGAAAACAATACCATTTATAATAGTCCCTAAAAAAATAAAACACTTAGGAATAAATCTAACTAGGGACGTAAAGGACCTATACAAAGAAAACTACGAAACGCTACTGCAAGAAACCAAAAGAGATTTACATAAATGGAAAAACATATCATGCTCATGGATAGGTAGACTCGACACTGTGAAAATGACAATTTTAAAATGATTTATAAATACAATGCAATCCCGATCCAAATACCAGCAACATTCCTTAAGGAGATGGAAGAAACTTATCATTAACTTTATATGGAAAGGGAAGACGCCCCAGATAAATAAAGAACTACTGAAGAAGAAGAATAAAGCAAGAGGACTTGTACTACCTGACCTCAGAACCTGCTATACAACTAGTCAGAACAGCCTGGCACTAGTACAACAGACACATTGACCAATGGAACAGAATTGAGAACCCAGATGTAAATCCATCCACCTATGGTCACCTGATCTTTGACGAGGGCCCAAAGTCCATCAAATGGGGAAAAGACAGCTCTTTTAATAAACGGTACTGGCAAAACTACCTGCAAAAAAAATGAAATAGGACCCCTACCTCACACCATACATGAAAACTAATTCAAAATGGATCAAATACCTAAATATAAAGCCAAAAACTATAGAGTTCATAGAAGAAAAAATAGGATCAATGTTAGAAGCCCTAATACATGGCATTAACAGGATATAAACCACAATCAACAACACACAAACTGCAGACGATAAGCTAGATAACTGGGATCTTCTAAAAATTAAACACTTACACTCATCAAAATAGTTCACCAAAAGACTAAAAAGAGAACCTACGGTTTGGTTCAAAAAAATTTTGGCTATAACAAATCAGACAAAGGTCTAATCTCTAAAATCCACAAGAAAATCCAACAACTCTACAACAAAAAGACAAATAATCCAATTAAAAAATGGGCAAAGGAAGTGAACAGACATTTCACCAAAGAAGACATTCAAGCAGCCAAGAGACACATGAGGAAATGCTCCCGATCACTAGCCATTAAAAAAAAAAAAAAAAAAGCCATTAGAGAAATGCAAATCAAAACCACAATGAGATACATCTCACCCCGGCATTACTGGCATGAATCAAAAAACATAGGAAATAACAAAAGTTGGAGAGGCTTTGGGGAGATCGGAATTCTTATGCAGTGATGGTGGGAATGCAAAATGATATAACCATTTCGAAAAATGATATGGCGCTTCCTTAGAAAGCTAGAAATAGAAATATTATATGATCCAGCAATTCCACTCCTACGAAAATATCCTAGAGAAATAAGAGTCGTTACATGGACAGACATATGCACACCCATGTTCACTGCAGCATTGTTCACAATACCAAAAAGATGGAAACACCCTTGATGCTCATCAACAGATGAATGGATAAACAAACTGTAGTACATACATACAATGGAGTACTACACAACGATAAAGAACAACAACGAATCTGTGAAGCATCTCGTAACATGGATGAATCTTGAGGGCATTATACTGAGTGAAATAAGTCAGTCAAAAAAGGACATATATTGTATGAGGCCACTATTATAAAAACTCATGAAAAGGTTTACACACAAAAAGAAAAAATCTTTGATGGTTATGAGGAAGAGGAGAGGTGGGATGGAAAAACACTAAATAGACAACAGATAAGTGGTAACTTTGGTGAAGGGTAAGACAGTACACAATACTGGGGAGGCCAGCACAGCCCGTACAAGGCAAGGTCATGGAAGCTCCACAGACACATCCAAACTCCCTGAGGGACCACATTGCTGGGCTGAGGGCTGTGGGGACCATGGTTTCGGGGAACATCTAGCTTAATTGGTATAACATAAGTTTATAAAGAAAATGTTCTACATTCAACTTTGGTGAGCAGCATTTGGGGTCTTAAAAGCCTCTGAGCAGCCTTCTAGGATACTGCACTGGTCTTATCCTTTCAGGGGCAAGGAAGAATGAAAAAAGCTAAAGATCCAAGGGAAAGATTAGTCCAAAGGACTAATGGGCCACATCTACCACGGCCTCCACAAGACTGAGTCCAGTAAAACTAGATGGTGCCCGGCTACCACCACCAACAGGGATAACCATAGAGGGTCCCGGACAGAGCTGGAGAAAAATGTAGAACAAAATTCTAACTCAAAAAGAAAGACCAGGTTTGCTGGCCTGACAGAGACTGGAGAAACCCTGAGAGTATGGCCCCCGGACACATTTTCAGGTCAATAATGAAGTCACTTCTGAGATTCACCCTTTCAGCCAACAATTGGAGAGGCCCATAAAACAAAACGAGACTAAAGGGGCACACCAGCCCAGGGGCAAGGACTAGAAGGCAGGAGGGGACAGGAAAGCTGGTAAAAGGGAACCCAAGGTTGAGAAGGAAGAGTGTTGACATGTCGTGGGGTTGTTAATCAATGCCATAAAACAATATGTGCACTAACTGTTTAATGAGAAACTAGTTTGCTCTGTAAACCTTCATCTCAAGAAAGAAAGAAATGTCCATCTCCTCACCTAGAACATTCTTTCCCAAAACTTTACATGGCTGACTTTCTTTCTCATACTCAAGTCTCAGCCCTGAGGTTGCCTTCGCAGAAAACTCCGTTTCCACATCTCCAGCACCCGGACTTTTCCTTAACGGAAGCTACCACAGCTTAGAGCCCCTTTCTGCTTGTATAGATAGAGTGTAAATGTTTTGAAAATGGGAGCCTTGGCTGCTTTGCTCACCACTGTAACCCTGGCACTAGCTCAAAACCTGGCATGATAGCAGGTGCTAATGAACACTACTGACTTCACTCATTGGTTAATCAGTGAACAGATGAACTGGCCCAGGGGAGAGGAAAGCTCACAGATGAGTGAATAGGGTACATTCAGGTGACGATGAGGACCCGGGCCTGGCTGAAGTGTAGGTCTTGATGTTAGAGAAAATAGGACACTGTGGGACAAAGGGTGAAGTTGTGTCTGGGACCCAGTGTGTGCACAGTGTTTCTGCAGAACACTTCTTCTTAACCCCACTCTGTTTCCATGTGGAGGGATGTCAGCTGGAGTGACTCCCCACCCAGCAAGGGTGGAATGACTGGTCTGAATGTAGACTTTGGGAAGGACCTGGGCAGGCTCATAGCCCCTTTGGGGTCTCCCTGCCTGCCTGGGGGAGGTGGGCTTGCCACCACACAGTTCTGCCTGCCCTTCAGGGCAGTCTTACCCTCCAGTACTACCTGTGATGGGTGGACGGGAGCTGCATAACTCTTGGGTAAAACTCAGGGAGCAAGATGGGTCATTCTTGAATGAAATGTTCTGCAACAGCCACGTTCCCTTCTTTAATCATCCTCATTGGCGGCAAAGCTGAAGCTGTGACCACCATTGGTCCCAAGCTCAGAGGGGGAAGATGGCTAGTACGCCTTAGCCCCTCCAGCCCAACACAGTAGCTCTCCAATTATTCTGCAGGCAGTGAGGAGCCAAGGCAGTTTCAAGACCAACAGCATGAGAACAGGAACATGAAAGAGTGCTTCAGGTTATCAAAATATTCCCCCTCCTAAGTACCTCCAATGTTGACTGAAGACATGAGTGTGGCCAAGCTTCCCAGGCTCCTGCTTTCTATTCTATTTCTTTTCCTCTGACCTGGAACATGATGCTTCCCCTCATGAGCCCCTGCCTCACAAATCTCTGCTGGCGTACATCCCCCACCCCCATGATGGGACAATCACCCACATTTCCATGGCTGCTGCTCTGAGGCACAGAAGCCTTGCCTGTCACGAGGACACTGGCTTGATGTGTGCAGAGGGACTCAGGATTGAGAACCACAGCAACGCAGGTCCCCTGAACTGAAGAGATCCCCAGTTTCTGGCCTGCAGTTCCAACAGCCCACTCCATGATGAGTACATGGGCCCACACAATGCTCCAGAGAGGGCTGCTCCAAAGCTACATGTGCAGTTAGAGCTGCTGACCCTCAAGCCCCAGTCACCACCACCACACCAGCAGGGCCTCAGGACAACCATATACAAAGTTCATACCAGGCCACACAAATGCAAAGACCTTACTTTGACAGCAGACAGGAAACACGAGAACTGTTGCCCTAAGGAGGCGCTGTGCTGTGCTCCGCTGAACACAGGCTGAGGCAAGAGGCTCACGGCTGCATCCCCGACCAGCAGAAATGCTGTGCCAAGTCACCTGACATAATCCAAGCAGGGATGCTGTGACCAGACTAAGACAGACAGCCTGGAGGCTCCAACTCTGCTCCTGCCTCCAGCCACCCATCAAATGCTGGAGCTTTGGAAGCTTCCTGGCCAAGCCTACGTGAGCACAACCAAAGTGAGGCCTTTAGGGATAACCAGAGAGCATTAACTAGAAAGGTGTTCAGTGTCAGTTGAAGGCAAGCACAGCCCATCTCTGAGGATGCCCAGGTGGCCACTTTCTTCGCAGTACCCTCAATGACCTCATCCTATGGGGTCAGTCTGACCAGTGTCCTGGGCCGAAGTCAGACAGTGACAGATGCTCGCGTGTAACTCTCCCCAGATGGTGATGCAGAGTTGGAGGAGAAGTAGTCTAGGCTAGGGACATATGTGATGTGAGGAACGCTCCACCCGCCGGAGCCAAAAGGGATGAGGGGCAGAGGAAGTGGGTTTAGGTTGGAATGATCTGAAAACCTCCACCGCACGCTGGCCAAAAAGCAAAGTTCTTGAAAGACAAAGAGTCTAACTGTCCAGAGGTATCTGAATAACGTCTTAGGCCTGGTTACTAGATTAGAACAGGAGAGACTGATACTTAAAATTTCTTTCAGGTTTAACCACTTGGCAAAAGTGGAGGAAGTATTGCACTTTTAATGAAAGGTTTTATTGTTTAAATGAAGGTACTTCATGGGTAATAACAACACTTGGAAGAAAGATAACTACAAAAATACATTTAAAAAACCACACACAGAGAGAAACATATCTTAGCAGGAGAAGCAAAATCCACTGTTTATATCTAACACCTCCAGACACAGGTGTTCGGACTCTGCCTGGGGACTCAATTAGGAGTCCATCTTCCTGTCTCCAGCAGCCAGGGGACAAGGCAGGGGAGGCAGAGGATTCCTAAGAACAAGGTAAGGGCTGGAAGGCAGCCACGTTTTCCTCCCAGTGCCAGGAGCTCTGTTGGCATAAAAAGGAATGGGAAGTTGGAAACCCTCCCCATCAGAACACAGCCAGAGAGCTTGCAGATCCTAGGGGAGAAATACCCCAAAGCAGTCTTTAACATAAATATTTCCATCGGAGTGATTTCGGGCCTTTGCATCTAGCAATGGTGCGCCTCATTATTCCCAGCAGTGTGTCAGGTTATGGCCCATGTTGCTTTCAATTCTGAACTCCTGCCATTTATCAAAGACAATAAAATCCCAAAGGCACAACTACTTATCATCAGATAATCCAATGGAAAGTTTAATTGAGGCGTCAGTGTAATACCTTTTGGCAATGACCCTTCCGTCTAACTCTCTGGCCAATTCTGGTTTCATTAGAGACACTTCCCAGCGTGCCTAAGCTTCCCATTTCATAGCCCAGCCACTGGAACTGGGCGGAGAAGAACCACCCAGCAGGGGTGGAAGCATAGGCTCCTGGCCAGTTGCTGCCGTGTCATCTCGCTTCCTTCTTCATTGACCATCTGTAATCACACCACACTGCTCTAAGTGCTATACCAGCTGATCTCTGATTTGGGGTTAAAGGCTTTCTCCAGAGCTGACATCACACTGTGTAATTCCCTGGGGTGCCCAAAGCTTCCTTAGGGTGAGGCTATTGGGAATCATTTGCTTGGTGGGTCAGATGCTAGATTTTGCTGAGCTCATTAAGCCTTGTCCAAAGGTCACTCATTGTTCACTGAGTGCTGAGTATGCGTTTTGTGGCTTTAGATTCATTTACAACTGTATGATGTAATCTTAGAGTGATCCCTGGGAGACCAGAACGATATGTAGTAATTCCTCATTGTTTTTCTTCCTTTGAGCCCAAATTTGGGCTTAGTGTGGAGACAGAATAGATCTTTGGCATCATTCTCCTTCCTTAGCCTTCACATGTAATTCCTGAACCTTCATTTTACATATAAATTACACTTATTCTAGAACTTAATAGTGTAACAAAAATGAGTCGAGGTGATCTCGGCTGCACTTGAATTGTCTTAGAGTCAAAATTCGTTTTCCTTCAGTTAAAACAATGAAGACGGTTCCATTCTGAATAAGACAGGCAGGAAAACTGTGCTAGGCTGGGGATACCTGGCCAGAAACAGTTTCAGATTTCATTACAAATCTCCTTACTTAAAACTTCCATCAACAAACAGAGCCAGCTTAACACAGGCCAAGCACTAGAGCCGATCTGGTAGGGGCCCTGCCTGAGGGCAGAGTCCAGGTAGAAGGCCTGGCTCATTCTCCACAAAGCCACTCCCAACCCCTACTATAGCTTTTGTTCCTCTCAAGGTAAAAGTGAGGCTTATGTCCTACGTGTGGGATCCATCTACGGAAGCATGGGGGAGTGGATAAGAAGAGTGCTAGACGTGGAACAAACGCTTTGGTATTTCTAGGCTAACATCAAGTCATGCAGAAGGGCTACATGCTCTCCCAAAAGCTCGCTCCTTTTCAATAAAAAGCACACTGATGAGACTTGACGCTAAATCTGCTTACCCTTCCCTGGCTGTTCTGGGAAACAAGGCCTTGCCCTGTGCTACCACAGATGGGCACGTCCGAAAGTGCCAGACTCTGTCACAAAACTCGGTTTCTCCTATCTCTATGTAACTGGGGAAGTGACCGACACCTTGGAGCCCAAATTTCCTAGCCCAGTAGTCAACCCAAAGTCCTAGGGGCAATGCTAGCTAAAGCAGATGGAGCATTTAGTACGTGCCAGACAGTGCTTTATCTCATTTAATCCTCATAATAATTCACAACACAGACACTGCCTCATTCTCATTTAAAGATTTAAGTTTGAGGTAGAGCAGAAGAGAAGATTTCAAAGGGTGGCTCGAGAAGATGAAGTATTACGATGACAAGTGCAAACAACTGGAGATAGAAAACCAAAAGGAAGACCGCGCTTAGCATTTCTCAAGCTGAAAGAACTGACGAAAAAATTCAAGCCTCGAGTTGCAACACTGAAGGATTCTACAGGGAAAATATTAAATGAAGCAGGAAGCATCAAAAGAAGATGGGAGGAATACAGTCACTGTACCAAAAAGAATTAGTCAACATTCAACCATTTCAGGAAGTACCATACAAGCAGAAATACTGAAGGAAGAGATCCAAGCTGCACTGAAGGCACTGGCAAAAAACAAGTCTCCAGGAATTGACAGAATACCAACTGAGACGTTTCAACAAACGGATGCAGCACTGGAAGTGCCAACACATTTGGAAGACAGTTACCTGGCCGACCAACTGGAAGAGATCCATATTTATGCCTAGTTTCAAGAAATGTGATCCAATACAGAAATTATTGAACAATATCATTAATGTTACATGCAAGTAAAGTTTTACTGAAGATCATTCAAAAGGGGCTGCACCAGTATATCGACAGGGAACTGCCAGAAATTCAAGCCAGATTTAGAAGAGGGCATGGAAGCAGGGATATCCTTGCTGATGTCAGATGGATCCTGGCTGAAAGCAAAGAATACCAGAAGGATGTTTACCTGTGTTTCATTGACAATGCAAAGGCATTCGACTGTGTGGATCATAACAAATTATGGATAACTTTGCAAAGAATCGCAATTCTGGACCACTTAACGGTGCTCATGAGGAACCTTTACATAGATCAAGAGGCAGTCATTCAAACAGAACAAGGGGATACTGCGTGGTTTGAAGTCAGGAATGGTATGCGTTAGGGTTGTATCCTTTCACCATACCTATTCAATCTGTATGCTGAGCAATTCAGAGCAGATGGACTGTAAGAAGAAGAATGGGGAATCAGGCTTGAAGAAAGACTCATTAACAACCTGTGTTATGTGGATGACACAACTCTGCTTGCTGAAACTAAAAAGGACTTGAAGCACTTACTGATGAAGATCAAAGACTACAGACTTCAGTATGGATTACACCTCAACACAAAGAAAACAAAAATCCTCACAACTGGACCAATGAGCAACATCATGATAAATGGAGAAAAGACTGAACTTGTCAAGAATTTCATTTTACTTGGACCCATAATCAAAACCCATGGAAGTAGCAGTCAAGAAATCAAAAGATGCATTGCACAGGGCAAATCTGCTGCAAAAGGCCTCTTTAAAGTGTTGAAAAGCAAAGATGTCGCCTTGAGGACTAAGGTACACTTGACCCAAGTCATTAAAATAAAATAAAATAATTCTTTTTTTTTCATATGCATGCGGAAGCCAGACGATGAATAAGGAAGACCAAAGAAGAACTGACACCTTTGAATTGTGGTGTTGGCAAAGAATATTGTATATAGCACGGGCTGCCAAAAGAATAAATAAATCTGTCTTAGAAGAAATACAACCAGAACGCTCCTCAGAAGTAAGGACCAGTCCCTGGAGAAGGACATTATGCTTGGTAAGGAGAGGGTCAGCGAAAAAGAGGAAGATCCTCAGTGAGACGGACTGACACAATGTCTGCAACAATGGGCTCCAGCATAGCAACAGCTGTGAGGATGGTACAGGATCGGGCAGTATTTCCATCTGTTGTGCGTGGGGCCGCTATGAGTAGGAACTGACTCGATGGCACCTAACGACACGTTCGTTAAATTGCCTGAGGTCACACAGGTAGAAGGGGCCAAGCCAGTTTTCACATTAGTGGAGATGCCATCCTTTTTTTTTTTTTTTTTTTTTGTGGAGATATGTACAACAAAACGTACACCAACTCAATAATTTCTACATGTACAGTTCAGTGATACTGGTTACATTCTTCAAGTTGTGCCACCTTTCTCAATATCCTTTTCTGAATTATTTCACACTCATTAACATAAACTTAAGGCCCACTAAGCTTATCATCCAATATTTTGAGTTTCTGTTCTCAATTTGATCACACATAGATAATTCTTTAAAAGAACATAGTGCTCAAGGGAAACATTCTTTTCTAATTAAGCTAAAACTATTGTTTGGTTTAAAGATGACTTCAGGGGACAGTTTCACTTTAAGGTTTAAAGATTTCCTCAGGGCAATATTTTCAGGGGTTATCCAACCTCGATGGCTCCAGGAATTCTGGATTCCATGAGAATTTGAAGTTCTGTTCCACATTTCCCCCCTTTTGATCAGGATTCTTCTATAGAATCTTTGATCAAAGCATTCAGTGATGGTATCCAGGAACCATCCAGTTCTTCTGGTCTAATGGTACAGGAGGCAGCTGTTCATGGAGGCAATTAGACACATATTTCATATCCTCCTCTGGTTTCTGCTGCTGCTCCAGGAGGAATGCCATTCTTAGTCTCCCAGGTCCACCACCTCATTCTGTTTTTTAAAAGGAGAGTACCTGGTTATTCTACAAATACCAGTTGAATCTAAAATTCCTTTCTCCATTATACAGATAAAATGGTGTTAAAAGTACAGAAGATTAATTCATTGGAAAATGATACTGGTCATTCTTTTTTAACATGGCAAATAAGAATCATAAATGGACTGAAAATTCCCTAAGTGGTGTGATCTGAGCCCTTGGGCAATCTCTCCAGACACCATTATAGAGAGAGTGACGGAGTTATTTGTTCAATTAATACACTAATTCGTTCAGTCACTTATTCATTTGTACAACAAAAATTTATTCAGTATCTGTCATGTGTGGTGTTGGGAATACCATGATGGACATGAAGACAAAGACATGCCTTTACAGAGGTTTAAACAGCTCAAAATACCATGTCAAGTAGCGATAACTAAAAGAAAGTAGAGAACGCCTCTGAGGAGATGCTATGTGAACAGAAACCTGAAGGAAGGAGCGGGCCATCTGGGTGTTGAGGAAAGCAGCAAGTGCGAGAGGAGCGAGGGGAGGAAGGAACAAGGAGTGATGGTAGTGGCTGGTGAGGGTGAGCAGGGGAATGAGCACTAGGAGATGTCAGGGGTCACATCTCCCAGGCCCTGTAGGCCACACTGTCTGTGGATTTTATCCTGAGTGTTTTGAGCAAGGAACTCAGATGACCTGATTTATGCTTTAAAAGTGATCCTCTGGCTGCCATGTGAGAATGAGCTGTGGAGGTGAGGAGACCTGTTAGGAGCTACTGCATCATCAAGGTGAGCATGACAGAGGCCTGGACCATGGAGGAACCACAGGGTGGTCAAAGGAGATCTGATAGGAAGTATATATTTTGAAGTTAGAGCAGGCAGGAATTGCTGGCAGATTGAAAGTACCTTCTATGTGTCAGAGAATGAGACACTGGTGGTTCAGTGGTAGAATTCTTGCCTCCCACACAGCAGAACCAGGTTCAATTTGCGGCCAATTCACTTCAGCCACCACTCATTTGTCAACGGAGGCTTGCATGTTGCTATGATGCTGAACAGATTTCAGTGGTGCTTCCACGGACTAAGACTGACTAGGGAGAAAGGCCTGACGATCCACTGAAAATCAGCCAGTGAAAACCCTATGGATCACACGCATCCAATCTGCAACAATCACGGGGCTGGTGCAGGACTGGGCAGCATTTTGTTCCTTTGTCCATGGGGTCACCATGAGTCGGAGCCAATTTGATGGCAGCTAACAACAACAACAACAAATGCTGTAAGGACCTTCTAAAACAAAGACCACACAGGAGCCAGCCAACTACAGAACTGACTGATAAAAATCACAACTGCCATTTTCCACGTGCCAAATGCTTTACATTTATTTGCTCACTGAATCCTCACGACCCTGGCCAGGTGTACAGCAGAATAATCACGATTCTACTGACGAGGAAGGTGGGGCAACAGCCCGAGGTCACACATTCCTAAGGAGCAGAGCCAGGACTTACTCCGCTCAGCAGCCTCCTTGCTGTGCTCCCAGCATCCTCAACTCCTTCCACTTTCACACGCAGGGTGTGGAAAGCTGGGTGAGGAGGAAAATGACTGTTGGGTCCAACGCAGTGACAGTCTTATTCGTTTCTTTTCCAAGATGAAAACCTCTTGGGGTTTCCATTTTATCTCAAAACTTATGTTTATCTTGGCAGTCGGAGCTCTGTGGTGAAGGAAACGCTGCAATGACCCTATAAGCATCAGCCAGGGACGCCCCGTCTGTTCCTCCAGCCGCTGCCTCTCCAGGAATCCTTCCAGGGAGAGGGACGGGTCATCCCAGCTTCTCCTGAGGTGCCCCTGACTGCCCGTTCACAGCTGTTTTGTCCTGTTTGATTCTGTTAACCATGGGGTACCAGAGACAATAGAAAATACCTGGAATATTATGAAACCAAACGAGAGGGAAGCAGTGGGAACTTGAGGGGGGAAGCATTAAGCTGAATTGACTTTTCCAAAAAGGAAAAAAAGAGCTACTCATTTTTATGGACTAAGCCCTAGAATGCCATGGGAACAGGAAAGGAGCCCCTCAGGGTACTCAGAAGCTAGACAAGCAGCATCTCTGGTCACGCCTCCTGCACCTGGGAATTCATGGAGAAGAGGCAGGCCAGAAGAGCCCCACAACAAGACAGGACACCAGAATATTCGGCAGCGGGGGCGGGGCGGGGCGGGGAAGGCAATAGAAGGGAAGGATATTATTCAGTCATGGCCTCTTCTGTCAACAGGAACATGATCAAGATTTCATTTACCAGAAAAGCCACACCTAGTGTCTGCCTGGAGCCCTGGTGGCACAGTGGTTAAGGGCTCAGGCTGCTAACCAAAAGGTTGGCAGTTTGAATCCACCATCCACTCCTTGAAAACACTATAGAGCAGTTCTACTCTGTCCTGTAGGGTCGCTGTGAGTGAGAACTGACTCAACAGCAATGGGTTTGGGTTTTTTTTTTTTTGGTTTAACGCTTGCCCTGGTAAGGAGTCCACAAATATGTCCGTGGGGAAGGGGATCCATGTCCTGCCTCTCCTAGTTCCAGCCGCAGGGCTCAGCTTTCCTGGCCATGTAAGCAAAGGTTCCCTCAGCACCACATACCCCACACACATACACAACCCCCCCCACACACCGTACACACATACATACCCCCCACACACACCTCTCACATGCACAGGCGCACACCTCTCACACACTACACACACACACCTTACACACATACACACCCCATACACACACCTCTCACACACACATACACCCCCCCACATCTCGCACACACACCTTACACACATATATACCCCACACACATCTCACACACACACACACCTCTCACACACACACACCCCATACACATCTCGCACACACATCTTACACACATACATACCCCACACACATACCTCTCACACACACACGCGTGCACCTCACACATCACACACACCCTACACACATACACACCCCAGACACACCTCACGTGTGTACACACCCCTCACACACACATATTCAACACACCTCACACACACATACCCAACACACCTCACACACATGAACCTTAGACACATGCACACCTCTCACACACATATACCACAACCTCTCTCACACACACCTCACATATACACACATAGGTGCACACACACAGGGCCAGTAGAATTAAGCCCTCTAGTTTCTTTGATGCCAAGGATAGAGCTTCTCAACCTTACATAAGCATCAGAATCCCCCGGAGGGCTTGTTAAAATACACATTGCTGGGCCATCCCCAGAGATTCTAGGGTGGGAGCGAGAATTTGAATTTTTAGCACCTTCCAAGCTGATGCAGATGCTGTGATCTTGGATTACTACATTTGCTTAAAGCATTTCTTTTCTCAAATAGCACCACAAAGGACTTCCAATGGGAGCAGGGGGCATTGACAATATAGCCAACATTGAATATTTACTGTATTCACCCTGAGTTCTAGGCCTTTACCTACACTATTTCATTTCCTTTTCATAACTGCCACACAAAATAGCAATTATGATTATCCCCATCTTACAGATTAGGAAACTGAAACAAGAAGATACACCCAGGGTCCACTCCTGGCAGCAGAGCTGGGATTTGACCCAGGTGGCAGGACACATGGGGCTGTACTCAAAACCACTGCCCCCTCCTGCCTGCTCTTAACAACAAACACCATTGTTGTGGTTCTTGTTAGATGCCATTGAGTCGATTTCTACTAACAGTGACCCCATGTACAACAGAACGAAACACTGCCTGGTCCTGTGCCATGCTCACAATTGTTGTTACGCTTGAGTCCATTGTTGCAGCCACTGTGTCAACCCATCTCGTTGACGGTCTTCCTCTTTTTGCTACCCCTCTACTTTACCAAGCACGCTGCCCTTCTCCAGGGACTGGTCCCTGCTGACAACATGTCCAAAGTATGTGAGACGAGGTCACGCCATCCTCGCTTCTAAGGAGCATTCCGGCTGTGGCAGATTTGCTCATTTTTTTTTTGGCAGTCCATGGTATATTCAGTATTCTTCGCCAGCACCACAATTCAAAGGTGTCAACTCTTCGTCCGTCTTCCTTATTCATCCTCCAACTTTTGCATGCATACTAGGCATCCGAAAACTCCGTGGCTTGGGTCAGGCGCACCTTTGTCTTCAAGGCAACATCTTTGCTTTTCAACACTTTTAAAGAGGTCTTTTGCAGCTGATTTGTTCAGTGCAATGTATCTTTTAATTTCTTGACTCCTGCTTCCATGTGGATCCAAGTAAAACGAAATCCTTGACAACTTCAGTCTTTTCTCCATTTATCATGATGTTGCTTATTGGTCCAGTTGTGAAGATTTTTGGTTTCTTTATGTTGAGGTCTAATCCACACTGAAGGCTGTGGTTCTTTGATCTTCATCAGTAAGTGCTTCAAGTCCTCTTCACTTTCAGCAAGCAAGGTTGTGTCGTCTGCATAACACAGTAATGAGTCTTCCTCCAATCCTGATGTCCCGTTCTTCTTCATATAGTCCATCTTCTTGGATTATTTGCTCAGCATACAGATTGAATAGTTATGGTGAAAGGATACAACCCTGACGCACACCTTTCCTGACTATAAACCATGCAGTAGCCCTTGTTCTGTACAAACGACTGCCTCATGAGCACAATTAAGTGTTCTGGAATTCCCATTCTTCACGGTGTTATCCATAATTTCTTATGATCTACACAGTCAAATGCCTTTGCATAGTCCATAAAACACAGGTAAACATCTTTCTGGTATTCTCTGCTTTCTGCCAGGATCCATCTGACATCAGCAATGATATCCCTGGTTCCACGTCCTCTTCTGAATCCGGCTTGAATTTTTGGCAGTTCCCTGTTGATGTACTGCTGCAGCTGCTTGTGAATGATTCAGCAAAATTTTATGGAAAATCGGATGAGGTGGCAGAACATTTAGGGCAAGACTGATTCCTTGGATGACAGTCAGCACCCTAATTATCACAAATACATACTCAGATCCACAATCCCCAGTGACTAACGCAATGACCAGCTCTAACACAGGGCAGCTGTTTCCACAGAGTCAAACCAAGAGAAGAGAAGTCGCTCAGAGGTTCTCATCATGTGCTTTTTGTAAGAAAGTAAAAGTTTAAGACATTGACATGAGCAATAGTGAAATGATAGTAAATACTGCAAGAGCTACTCTACCTTCCTGTCCCGGTTAAAAAACCGTAACAAGGGAACCAAGGACCCCAGTCACAATCACAGAAGGCAGTGGTTCTCCCTGTGCAGCCCTGGGATCAGCAGTGTCATCAGCATCTGCCCTCTGAGACCTCCTGAGTCAGCCACCTGGGGGGAGGGGCAGTATGTTTAATGAGCCCTTCAGAGGGTTTTCAACCTTACAGACGTTGGCTTACTTAACTTTGTACAATGAATATGGGTTTTCTTTAAATCTTTATTATATAAAACGTACAAACCTACAATTCCATGCTCCTCTCCCCTAAAGGCAGTGCTGGGAATGGGTCTGTCACCAGTGGGACCTTTGTGTTGGATCCCTGGGCATGCTTCGCCCCCCCGCCCCCACATACTTTTCTCTCCACAAGTCTGTGGTTCCCAGCTTCAATTCCTCTCTTCCTCTCCTGCGACCACCAGGCTCAATTCCAAAGTTGCCCACAGGTCTCCCTGGCCTCCTGGGCGTCCATGACCCTGCCTGGCCTGGACTTGCCCCTTTCAACATAATGTGAGTTGGGTGTCAGGATAGCCTAGGTTCACCTTGGCGCCCCCATTTGCAACTTTGGATGAGTAACTGTTACAGATTGTGTTCCCCCAAAATATACGCTGCAGTTCCAACCACTGTACCTACAAATGGTATGAAATGTTACGTTAATGAGGTGACACCAGAGTCAGGTGAGTCCTGAACCTAATCCCTTCTGAGTGGTATCTTATAAAAAAGGGCAGAATAGACACGGAGACCCACACAGGGGAAGACAGCATGTAAGGATCTGTCTATGAGCCAAGGAACACCGGGAAACGCCCGCGACTACTGAAGCTGAACACGACAAGGAAGCGTCTTCCCTAGAGGCGACACAGAGAGAGCCCAGCCTTGCTGACACCTACATTCAGGCTTCTAGGCTCCAGAACTGTGGGATAATAAATTTCCGTTCTTTACAGCTACCACGTGTAGTATTTTTTGTGACGGTAGATCTAGGAGCCTCAGACAGTAACTCAGGCTAGTTCTTCATCTGTGTATTGGAGCCTACGCCTTCCTCAAGGAGTTCTCGTGGTGCAAACAGTTAAGCGCTCGGGTACTGACCAAAAGACTGGCAATTTGAACCCATCCAGTGGCTCCACAGAAGAAAGGCCTAGTGATTTGCTTCTGTGAAGATCCCACCAAGAAAACCCTGTGCAGCAGTTCTACTCTGTCGCATGGGGTTGCCGTGAGTCAGAACGGATTCTCAACAGCACCTAACAACAATGTCCCCCAATAAAGGCCTCGCACAACATCTGGCAGGGAGGTAGGCCCTCAATAAACATCAGTCTCCTGAGCCTCTACTTTCTGCCTGAACTGCCTCTTGGATTCTCGCTTTCTGCCATTGCTCACGCTGCATTCATGCCCAGAGCTGGTGCTGACACCCTCACCCAGCACCCTTCCCAGACGCCCACACGATGGCAAGACCAGACGGCAGGCGTCTGTCCCGCGAAAGGCTGGAAAGAAGCCAGGTGAGACTCGGGAGCAGTGAATCCGTGTTAGGTGTCTTCTCAGGCAGTTTCCCATTGGATTCTCACAGCAGTCCTGCAAGGAGGACGCTAACATCTCATTCTACATTTTGGGGAGACTGAGGGTAGGTGGCCTAGCAGACGACTAGCCCAAGGTCAGTAAAAAGCAGAGAGAGGACTCGAACCCAGGTCTGGGCGCAGCTGCCCTCCCCGCCAGGCTGCATCTGTGGCTGAGAAGTGAGCTCAGAGTCCTGCTTTAGGAAACAAAGGTGGGGCCATGGCCCTGGGGTCGCCCCTCTTGTTCCCATGTGGGACAGGTGCCCACCCTGGCTCCCACCTACACCCTTCCTCTGCTCTTAGAAGTAAATAGTGTTGGTGTAGGTAACCTCGCCGCTTCTAGGAGCCCTGGCCTGCCAAACACAGTATGGGTGAGGAGGGTGATTTCAAAACATTACCTTCTCAGCAAAGCCTTTTGGCCACTCCAGCTAAAATCTCAGGTTCCACCCCATCACCTTCCTTTCCCCATTTCTACTTTACTTTTTCTTGCTTACATCTATCCATATTCTAGGAGTTTCTGGTAGTGCAAATGTTTAGGGTGTTCATTAACTGAAAGGTTGGCGGTTCGAGTCCACCCAGAGGTGGCATGAAAAAAAGGTCTGGTGATCTCCTCCTCCCGAAAAGTCAGCCATTGAAAACCCTATGGAGCACAGTTCTCCTCTGACACACATGGAGTCACCACGAGTCAGAGCTGACGCGATGGCAGCTGGTAGCTAGTAATCTATACTCTCGAGTTCACTGATTCACTGGACAATCTGTCTCCTCCACTAAAATGTCAGCTTCCCAAGGACGGGGGCTTTGGTCGGAGGAAGTTCGCGTTTTCTGCACAGCAGTATTCCCAGTGCCTGGAACAGTGCCTGGCTCATAGCAGAGACTCTCTAAATACTTACAGAACGTGAACATTGGAAACGCAGCAAGTCTATGAGGACAAAAGCCCATCCTGAAAATGGTCCATGTGACAAAGAAATGGAAATGATGAAGTCTATAAAGGTTAAAACTTGCGGCAGACAACTTAATACTCGCGGAAAAAGGAAAACAAATGGGAAAAAATTTGGCAGGATGGTCTAGGAGTTAAATCTCTAGGCTCTACAGGGAGTTAGCTCAGTCCCAGCTCTGCCACTCACTAGTAGCATAATTCGAGGTGAGACATGTATCTTCTCAGAGCCTCAGTTTCCCTACCTACTAAAAGAAGTAATACTTTATTTATAAGGTTATTGAAAGACAAGATAGTCTGGTCAAGAACAAAGACTGACACTGGACTGCCAGGGTCAAATCCTTACTCTGTCATTTACAAGCTGTGTGGCCTTGCAGTTATTCAGTGCTCTGTGCCTCAGTTTCCCCATATGCAAAATGGAGATTATAGCAGCCCCTGTCTCATAGTCTTGTGAGGACTAAATGAATTAGAATCACAAACTATCCAATATTCACGCTCTCAATAAATGGTAGCTGTTCTCAGTTTCGTCATCTCCACCACCCTCTCCCCGACAGGACAATGAGTGGTATTGATCGTGACCTCCCCTGTGCGCCAAACAGTAGTCAGCGCAGGGACACATCAGACAGCTCTGCTGAAAAACAAAGGTCTGAGGTTTTCCACGGCTCAGTTCAAAGAACCCTTGGGTCTTGGCACCACTCCCAGGCTTGTGAGAGGCCAAGCTGGTTAGATGTCCTTAATCAGCAGGCAATAGAGGGGCAGGGGGAGCAGGAAAGTGCTCCCTCTGTGGAAGGGAGTGGAGAGGGAGCCCAGGAGATGTGCTCATAAAATTATGAGAGGATCAAGAAAATAACAGGTGTGGGTGAAGACCCCTCGATGGTGGGAATGCAAAATGGTAGTTTGGCAGTTCCTCAAAAAGTTAAACATAGAACTATCATACCCATAGGACCCTGCAATCCCAGTCCCTGAAAGCAGTGACTCAAACAGAAACTTGTACACCACTGTTCACTGCAGCACTGTTCACAATACCCAAAAGGTGGAAACCACCTAAATGTCCATCAACAGACGGATAAACAAAATGCGGCATATACGTACAACGGAAAACTTACCAGTTACCAGTGGCTGTCCAGTCTACTCTGACTCATGGAGACCACATGTGTATCAGAGTAGAGCTGTGCTCCACAGGGTTTTCAATTGCTGATTTTTCAGAAGGAGATCACCAGGCCTTTCTTCCAAGGCATTGTTGGGTGGACTCACACTGCCAACCTTTGAGTTAGCAGTCAGGCACATTAACTGTCTGTGCCACGCAAGGACTCCACAACGGATTATTACTCATCTATAAAGAGAAATGAAGTCCTGCTACATGCTACCACATGGGTGAACCTTGAAAACACTATGCTGAGTAAAATAAGTCGGTCACAAAAGATCCCACTTACATAAAACAGGCAGCCATATAAAGACCAAAGCTTATTACTGGTTACCAGGGGTGGGAGGGAGGGGGAAAGGGGAGTCTTTGCTTAGGGGGCATTAAGTGGAATAATTTGGAAACAGATGGATTTGATAACTGCACAACATGGTGAACACTCCCAATGTCACTGAATTGTACATGCAAAAAATACTGAATTGGCAAATATTTTCTTACATATTTTTTTACCACAAAAATAATACAAGAAATACCCACCTCCCCAAAAAAGAAAAAAAGCTATGAGAACCTGGCATTTGGACATCTGAGGGGCCCCAGGCCTTCTGGCCCCCTGGTCTGCCAGAGAAAGTGCTGCAGCACTGTGCACTAGGTGGTGGGGTGGCCTGGAGGAAGAAGGCCAGGACGAGGTACCCTCGTATAGCTGCTTGACGAAGAAATCAGATGTGGATTCCAGCAGGGCCTCACACCCTTAAGCGAAGACGGGTAAGCCCTGTGATGGAAAATGTTCCCCACCCCCAGGGTCTCCTTCCACCCACCCAGGGAGGGAGGAGGCTCTCCTGGTTAAAATCCTCTCTATACGTCCTGCAGCCAGGTATCTCCCTTCCCCTCAACCAGTGCACACCCAGAGCACGTCTGACCCCAAAACTGTAGGCCAACCAGATCATCAGTGAATCTGCCCCCTCATACCGGGGTCAGGACAAGGCCAGCATGGGTGACTGTCACAGGACTCCTACTGCCCCCACCCTGCTGCTCTAGAGACAGAGGTGGGGCCCTGGGCTCAGGCCCTTGATGGAGGCTGGGAAGCTGTTGGTCCACATGAGGACCTCTCCAGGGACCAGGGCTTGGCAGTGCCTCTATCCTGAGCTAGGACTGCTTTCAAGGAGCAGCAAGCTTTGGTCCTCTTCCCCTCCTCAGCTCTAGTACCTCCAAGAATGTAGGGAACTCCAAGACTGCTTTTTAATTCCTTACCAAAAATTGTTCCCGCCACGTGTCAGTTTGTTGTACTGTGGTAGCTTGAATGCTGCTGTGATACTAAGAACTATGCCATCAGTGTTTCAAACATCAGCAGGGTCACCCATAGTGGACAAGTTTCGGTGGAGCTTTAAGACTACGGCAGGCTAGGAAGAAGGGCCTGGCGATCTGCTTCCAAAAATTAGTCAACAAAAATTTCATGGATCACAACAGAACACTGTCTGATATAGTGCTGGAAGACAAGCCCCTTAGGTTGGAAGGCACTCAAAACCCACAGTGGCCACAATAATGGACTTAAGCACACCAACGATCCTGAAGATGGTGCAGGACCAGGCAACGCGTTTCTGATCCCAGTAATCAATACTAGTCATTCCAAAGGCCTCTTAAACTCCAACCCGAATAACAGCCAGGCCCAGATTTGGTCTCTGCAGGACACTGCAGACCAGTAAGTGGGAACCAGTCCATGCTGGCCTGGCATAACCTTCTCTCCCCTTCCAGAAGCACGCCTAATTTTTTAAGATCATATCTGCAGAAATTGATGTTAAAAACTCATAGCCCATTTTCAACTTTACTAGAGAGACTTCAGGGGTTCTTCGATTTAATGAATTCACAAAGACCCCAAGAGTCCAGTGAACTCCCTGAAATATACAAGCTATAAATTTTCTCCCCAAAATTGCAGCTCTGACTCTGGGAGGGTCTGTAGGCGCGTCCTGACTCTGGTTAATTCCGAGCACCCCAACAGCATGATTTGGACCAACCCTGGCTCCTTTTCACCATGAGCCCCACAGCTGAACAGTCATGGGGAAAATGAACTCTTGGCTCAACTCTAAAGTGATGATTTTAATGCCAGATGCAGATGAGGACGCGCGGGGTCCAAAAATGCTGGCGGCAACTTAAATAAATCTCAGCATTCCACATGGTCCAGTCGCACCCTGGAGTCTAATCCAAAGAAGCACAGCCTGGCGACCAAAAAAGAAACTTTCAAAGGCAATCCTAATCACTGCTCGCATTTCTTTAAGAACCATAAAAAGGGCTCTAATTCAAACCCCCAGCAACGCTTCCTAAAACCCCCTCTCTTCATCCTGTCCCGAATCCAGGGCCTCTCTACTCTGCAGGCGGCACAGTTCTGCTCCTTTCCCCTGCCGTCCCCCAACACTGCCCAGAGCCCTGCAGCCACTTGTATCTCATCCCCCAGCCCCACCTCCCAAAGGAGGAAAGCATGAGGACCCCCCTCTCCGGGAACTGTCATTCTCATCTCTTTACCATTTTTCTTGGAGTGAATCTTTAACAAATGCTAGCTACTTCATTTAACCCTCACCACAACCCCGGACGTGATTATCTCATTTTAAACTAGTTGCCATCAAGTTAGCCTTGACTCATGGTGACACCATGCCTGTAAGAGCAGAATTGCACTCCAGAGGGTTGTCATGGCTGTGACCTTTCGGAAGTAGGTTATCAGGCCTTTCTTCAAAGACACCTCTGGCTGGACTTGGGCCTCCGACCTTTTGGCTAGAAGGTGAGCACCTAACCATCTGCACCACCCGGGGGGTTCCTTATCCCATTCTACAGATGAGAAAAC